>NC_079135.1:25056178-25750344 GCF_945859705.1 Episyrphus balteatus
GGCTTTTGTTATGGCTTAATTCTTTAATTCTTATTAGAAATGCTAATTTAGGTAACATAAAAAGTTGATAAAAAACACTATGCAATACTTGCGATATACATATTTTGGGAGTTATGGACATTCGAAAAAAAAAATGAGAAAAAATGGTCACCCTGTGACGGTCTTTCATGTGACGTGACTATAAATCTTAAGTTTTCTCTGCTTTGTGTACGCAGTGTTTACGGCATTCCCGGTCAAAAGATCAAAAGGATATGTTTTGCTACTATTTTAATTCATAAACCTATGCTAAAACGTAGTCTACCTTTAGAGTATTATATAAGCTTGTTTATCTTTTAAAAAAAATCAGCACTTTACAACTTTTAAAAAATCAAATTCAATTCTGAATGGGTACAATAATTAAATAATATGGAAAAATCAGGGATTTCTTAAGAAAAATATTTTTATTTCCGTTATTTATGGAATATTCTCAACAATGTTATACCATTTTGAAAAAGAAAATTGAACACACCAACTTCTTAAGTAACTTGTCGGAATGTCGTACTGCACTTTTTTTACACTACGGTTCATTGAATTAGGGACATGTAAAATTTTGAATGCACTTGTTAGCCAGGGTTATTCAAGGTTCCATATCAAAAATAATTGAAAAAACGTAAAATTTTGTAGTCACGGCACATGAAAGACTGTCACAGGGTGACCATTTTTTTGTTTTTTTTTTTACGAATGTCCATAACTCCCAAAATATATGGCTGCGATTTTTTAAAATTATTTTTCTGATAACAGTCACCACCTAACCTATCTACTGTTTTCATTTCGACGTTGACTTTTGAGACACCCTGTAAAGGTACTATAGGGCAAGTTTATTATTCTTCAGCTTCAGATTTTCTTAAATAGACCAGTGCCGATGCCTTCAAAAACATTAAAAAGTTCAAGCTTTTTTCATTTTTTGAATTTTACTAGAATATGTTCTATAGTATACTAATGTACAATTTTTTTTACACCATCAGAAAATAGACATTTTAACGAACGAAATGCCCACCGACTTTTTGAAAAAAGCTGATATTTTGACACGTGAATTTTCGATTGAAAATTAGGGTGTTTTTTTGGTATTAAGTCAAAATAAGGTGAACAAATTAATATTTTAAATCAAATAAATTACAGTGTATTTGGGACATAATAAGGTAAGTTTTCACCAAATTTCGTAGAAAAATTTTTGTTTTTGAAAAAGATAAAAATAAAAAACCAAAAACTCGGTTTTTTTAATTTTTCACATAAATTTTGAGGTTATGTGAAAAATTGTTGATAAAAAAGTTGTAGATCTTTTTATTATCTACAACTTTGCCATACAACTTTTTTCTATAGGATTTGTAGTTTTGCCGGAAATTGAGATATACCATTTTTTACCATTAAAAACTCAACCCACCCACTTCCCGAACTCGGCTCGCCCGTAATTTATTTTTCCTTAAATTTTCATCATATTCACCTCCTTTTCCAATGGGTTTCATTCTACTATGATTTTTTTTGGTTTCAAAAATTATCGACCCTGGTCTAAAAATTTTAAGTAAAAAAAATATTTTCTGAACCGTAGAACTGTTTTTTTTTTTTTAATTCATAAATTTCTCGTAAATGACATTTAATTTTAATTTAATTTAATTTACATTTTTCAAAATTTTCAAAAAAAACATATTTTGAAAATGGATTGATGAATTTTATCGAAATTTCATTTTTATGTGTTGAATAATATTTTCTTTAAAGTGGCATACTAACTTATTTTTTGAAAAATTTAAGAAATTTAGATAAATTCGCATAAAAGTTTAGACTTTTTTTTCCAAAAAAAAAATCTAGAACTCGTATGAGGATTTTTTTGGCCTTATTTCCAAAAAAAAGCATTCCGTTGTTATTTCATATAGCTTAATTTCTGGGAGCCACTGTAACCCTAATGTTAAAATTAATATTAAAAAAAAAATTAAAATTATTTTTTTTTGAAAAATCAAGTTTTTGGAGGTCAAAACTACTTAAAATTTTCTTCTAAATCTTGGAATACCTACATTATTATCTTTAATTGAACTGTATAATATTTTTGGCATATATGTTAGATGAAACTTTAAGTTTTTTTTAATTTTTTTAATTTTTGCTTCACCTATAGATTCATAAAGACACCCAAAGTCTGAATAATAAGACAAACTGTTTATTACAACGTATTTATTTCAAAACCGATAAACTGACATCATCCTTGGTCATATTTTTTTTCAAAAACGATTTCCCGCCAAAAGATCAATAATATTACCTACCTCCTTAAGCATAATAAAATATCCTACCAAGTGTGTGCGTGGGTGACAGGGTTTGTGAGGATATATTATCCCAAAAAATTCACTGTTGAATGCCATTCTTATATATATATTTTCATGCCATTAAGCTTTTATAATTTAACTGCGTTAAGATACCATCAATTTCGCATAAATAACTGTCTTTTTCTTATATAAAAAAGAGAGGATAAACCGTTATATAACTATTAATTTCGACTGACCGCCCACCTTCAACCCATCTTTTAATTTTTTATTATTTCGTTTTTTTTTTTTGTATATTTTTAATTTTGTAGCAAACAATAAACAACTAATAAATTGCCGAATGCAGAAAAAAAACAACAACAACAATGGAAGCAGTAGTAGTAGCATAACAGTAAGCAGCCGTAACGTCCTTGTTCTTGTGGCTGATTTATCTTCCAACAATACATCAATGAAATTTAATGCACATTTAAACAATAATTTCGCGAACTTTATGAATCATAACGTGGCCCAGAGTATATACAAAAGCCGTCCGTCCGCTACCGCCGCCACTGCCGCCAGGCCCGTCGTTGTTCCTTACAAATATTATAATCCGCCAGTTCTATACAAATATCCTGATGCGAATACAGCGAGAAAACTGCGTCCTTCCGCTTCGCCATTTCTCTGCAAACAAACCAGCGGACGCAGAATAATGGTGTGGGCAGCGGATGCCCACCATTTTGCTATCAACATTGCATTATAAATTCAAAATGTCCGTTTAATTATGTAGATGCGTACGATATTCGACTGTGAACGACATTGGCGATGTATAATCCTGTTATTAAGGACACACAATTTACTGGCCACGCAGTAAACACATCACACAAACACACACACACAATCAAGCTCAACAAGGCTTGCTGATGTACATTTTATAAAATAATAAAACCAAAAAAAAAAAAATTGTTTTGTGGCGCAACATGCCAGCAGCCACCCCTCCCCATCTCACTCCTCCTCCAGGGCCGTAATAATTTTTGATCACCGCATTAAAAAGCGATTGTAATTGAAATATGAACAGCAAAGCGGCACTGAATGCACATTAAGCAAACAGAGGGACCTACGCGAAAAATGGGCCAACAAAGAGGACATCGTTTGTGTGTGTGTTTTTCCTCTACTAACTCCGCACTAAGTTGCCAATATGACCGCATCAGGAAATGTTTTTCAAATGATGGCGAATCGACCAATGCACAACATTTACTGCATTTGCAACACTATAATACGCTCTCTCTAATGCTAGCCATAAACTTCGGTGCAATCTATTCTGTTTCACGCAACAACTAGCAGAGTAAGCCCATTTTCCGGCGACAATATTAACGGTTTTGTTTTTCGTACAAAAATTTAGAAAAAAAAATAGAACTTTTGGCAGAGTATTTGGATCAATTTTCTATCTGAAAAGGAGAGAGTGTAATAATTCTTAAACTATTTCTAAATTGTTTTTAAGATACAATCTCTCGGGATTTAGGGGGAGCCTTATGAGTAACATGAATGGCCCTCAATTTTTTTGGTTGAAGAATAAGAGTTTTTCCTTCTCATCTGGTAGGCAAATTGTTTGGAAATAGAAATTGGTTTAATCTTAATAAAAATCTATGAATACGAGTTAGGTTTAGATGAAAACAAAGCAATTTAGAAGAAGCTACATGTGGACTTTAGTTATATGGTATTTTATATACTCAGAAACTTAAATGGGTGAATAGATGGAACTAATGACCACTATATTTCTTTTTTTATATTTTTATTTCCTGAATAAAAACAAAGAAAGTGTTTTGACAAATAGAACTTAATAGTACTCTTTTCATATATTTTATTGCATAAAGATTATATAAATCAAACTAAAAAACTCGATTAATTGTGATAAATGGGAAAACAGGAAAACTAATGACCCTATATACTCTTCCAGCTTCCACGTTAAACTATATGGCTAAATTAAGAGCAAGACCGAAAAAAAATGCACGACTGAGTTGCACGAACTTGCTCTTATGGCAAAATTTGCTGCTAATAACGTTTTTAATTGGATTTGATTTATAAAAATGCACGACTAAGGTTGCACGTACTTGCTCTTATAATAATAGTAAAATTTGAAAATCTTTAAAGCTGTTTTTTAAAAAAAAAATAATTGTTTATACATAAGTTAAAATTTTCTAACATTTTTCAAAAAAAAGTGCCATTTGAAGAAATAATTAATTTACACTTAAAAACGATATTTCGAAATATTTCAAAAAAAAAAAAATTTAAATGCATAGGGTAACTTCGGGCATTATGGCGCACCGGGCATTATGGCGCACCTCTCAACTACCATACTTCCAATACTCACTTTTAAATAAAACCAATGCAGAAACTTTGGCCTTCGTCGAACACTAGCCTTGTGACGATCGCAGGTCAGTGCTATTATTTTTGTGCCAAACAAAAAAGAAAACAAAAAAAAAATACCGGTTCTGGGTTCCAATATAATAAATCTTTGTTTTTGTTTGTGTGTATCTCGGTAAGTATACAGTGCACGTGTTTGTTGTAAAGAGTGAAACGCAGAGTACAGTTTTGGTTTGGTTATATCACTTGTTATATTTTAACTGAAGTAAGAATTGTGTTTAGTTTTTGGAGTTTTGTGAATATGTGTATATTTTGCAATATGGCGCAGATGCAATAAGGGCATTATGGCGCTATATTATACCCGACTGCGCCATAATGCCCTTATGTAAAACTAATTTCAAAAGTAACTCTGCATTTTTTTAAATTTGAAAATAACCTCAATTTAACGTTAATTTTATGAAACTTATTAACAATTATATTTCAGAAATGCTGAATATACGTAAAAAAAGTAAAGGGTTCCGAAGTAAATGGTGTTCGCCATATTGCCCGTACATAGGGCAATATGGTTTTTTTTGGACTATTTTTAAATTAATTTATTTTTTGTTAAAAAGCTTGAATTTTTATTCTTAAATAATTTATTTATGTTACGTTTTTATGAAATTTAATTTTAAAAAATGATTGAAGTAAAAATTGTAGTCCGTAGTAAAGATATTTGAGTTTGTGCTTAGGTATGCCATAATGCCCTAATTTACCCTAATATTAAAAATCTAAAAATTAAAAAAAAAAAAAATATTCAGAAACAAAAAAAAAACCGCTTTATGACAGGTACCATTACGTTAAAAATTTTTTTTTATTCCAAAGTTGAATCTTATATACACACAAAAATTTTAATCAAAATCTTTAGAGCCGCTTTCGGAAAAAAATTACTTTTCTATTTCCGTTATATGGCAGGTACCGTTAGTTTTCAATTTTCCCTAGGGTATCACCTTACTATTAACAACCAAGTTTGAAGAAAATCGCTTTTTTGGCATTCTTCATCATTGTAATGTCATGTAAATTTGTTATCTCGAGTTCGATTTTTCTTACGAATCCTAAACTTGACCTATAGTTACATATATTGCAAGTAAAAAATGAAACATGTTCCTTTGGGAATTACATTTTTTTTTTTTCAATTTTTGTTTTATGTCGTAAATGCTGTGTTATCTTCCCATAAAGATGGCAAACTTATCTTCTTGGAGCTCAATGCGAAGGGTACTTTTGCTAACATAATAAATTCAGTTCTCCACAGGTTTTTTTTTAACAGACACACCGAAATTATGACTTGCAACAGAAGATGCACTAATTTCAATGTTAAGTTCCGCCGTTTTGCCCACTTTTTTACAAATCGGAGCCTTAACAAGTCTGTCAGTTTTTTACGTTCTTGAAACATGTAAAATGCATTACCTTACCTTACCTTATCAACGTTGAAAAAGAACGTTTGTCAAAATATTTTGTTCCCTAAAAAAATAGTACTATTTATACAAAAAAATGCAGCCTCGAAGCATAATATACCAACTATTTGACTGACATTGACCATCATGAGATTCACCATAATATTCTTATTAAATAACCATCAACTTTCTTATTTTATATTTAACCGTTATAGATTATTCTCATCAGTAAAAAAAATGTTCATTTTGTCAAAATACTTTTTCCGACTATTGTCGACATGGAGATCAAATTATTGTTAAATAATTTTTTTTTTGTTATTAACTTTTTTGAGAAAAACTAAAAATGCAGTTTTATTGCAATTTGAATATTACGTATGCACAGTTTAATCAAAATCGTTGGAACGTTTGTATGGGAATTGGAAGAGCCGACATCAGCGATTTAAAAAAAAAATAAATAAATACCATATTTCCATTATACGTATTTTCCTCATTATCGTAATGTTAGTTTTGATTAAACGCTTAAATTTTTTTTTTTGACACGAAACCAATACTTGCCCTATAGAGCAAGTATGCAGTTTTGATTGATATATTAAGATGCATTTTTAGAAAAAAAAATTTCAAAATCGTTAGAGCCGTTTTTTAAAAAACTAATTTTTTGGAAAAAAAAGTTTTAAAATAAAATTGGTATGCCATTTTGTAGAATTCACTAATCAGCATCTAATAAGAAAATTATTTTTTTTTAAATTTTATTTTTGGGTTATATTTAAATTATAAAATTGCTTCTTCACAAAAAATTTAGCTGAAATCAAATAAGTAGTTTCGGAGATAATCGGATTTGAAAAAAAAAAACTGTTCTATGGCAGGTACCGTTAATAATGGTTTTAAAAAAAAAATTTTTTCATTAAAAGATAGACCTTAGCTTAAAACTAACATTTGAATTTTTTAAATAAAATCGTTGGAGCCGTTTTTGAGATATTTCAATTTTACTAAATTCGGTATATGCAAGTACCGTTATTTTTGGTCCAAAAAAATTAATTCCAAAAAACCCTCTGGAGAGTCGCCAAATAACGCTACATACCATGTTTGACATCAATCGGTCTATCCGTTTAGGCTGTAGCTTCGTTTACAGACAGACAGACGGACTTCCGGACCCACTTTTTTGGCATTCTCTACCATCGTAATGTCATGGAAAAATTTTATCTCAACTTTTTTTTTTGTTCGAATGCATAACTTGATATATGTTGTATATAGTACCTACATATATCGCAAGTAAAAATATTTTTTTGTACATACAAATTTTCTAACATTTTTCAAAAAAAAAATTCATGTGCCATTTTGAATAAATAATATAGTAACACTTACAAACAAAATTTCGAGATGTTTCACTATTTTTTTTTTTTTCAAAAAATTGTTTTTTTTTTTCAAAAAAAAAATAATTGAAATATATTATGTTTTAAAAATATAAAAACATGTTTTTTGAAATTTGCCTAAAATTTTAATATAATTGCCCGACCGAAAATCGAAAAAAATTATTTTTT
This sequence comes from Episyrphus balteatus, assembly GCF_945859705.1. Taxonomy (NCBI): domain Eukaryota; kingdom Metazoa; phylum Arthropoda; class Insecta; order Diptera; family Syrphidae; genus Episyrphus; species Episyrphus balteatus. The sequence continues at coordinate 25,063,772 of NC_079135.1, forward strand.
GTACCACACTAGTGTGCGACTCACCGTGCGCTGTCATCCAGGATAATAATACGTTCATAATAATAATAAAGTTCATCTGTTCCCTCATTGCTTCTTAATTACTTATCATAATAATCCAAGTGAGGTATCCTTCGAAGCGTCTTTAGTGTTTCTTTGTTACAGGTTATAAGGCATCACATGAAGTTGCATGTGGCGCCCTCTAGAGGCATAATTCATGAAATAATTTTGTTTACGTAAAATGAGTTTGAAAAATTTTATCAAACAAATAAAAACCCAAAATAGTTTATTGATTTTTAAGCATTCTTAGAAACTTTGGCATTTTTAAGCCGGTGAATGTTGTTCACCTGTTCAATCTTAGCTTCTGGCTTTATTATCATATATTAACAAATGCAGTATCTTTCCAAGCATTTCCAAAAATTGAAATTCTGACATTTTAAGCCGACTACTGCTAAGATTTATCTGTTCTACCTCCATATCTTCTTAATTACTTATCATAAATGTACAAACGAGGTATTGTTTGAAACGTATTTTTTCTTTGTTTATTTTAGGTTGAAATATTGCATAATATTGTATAATTCGCACCCTAGAGTCGGCAAAAGCCTTATCAAGAAATTGAAATTTCAAAAAATTTTAAATAAAAAGCATTCTTTTTTAAACTTCGGCATTTTGTAGCTGACCATAGCGAATGTTCATCTATTCCATTATAGCTTCTAAATTACTTGTTCAAAATTAATAAATGAGGTATTTTTCAAAGCGGCCTCTAGTGGCAAAAATCATGATCAGTAAACCAAAAGACTGCATTAATTGACTGTAACAGTTAAACTAATCAAAAATTACTTGCAGTATATATACCAAAAACAATGCAGTTGTAACATTTTTTGAGAGTAGGTAAACAGCATTTACATTTCCAGTCAAGGTCAAAAATTTCCTCATATGTTGCTATAGCTGCAACTCAAAGCTACAAGAGGTTACCATAATAGGGTTTAGTCATTTAATTTGAAAATTTTATCTTTTTTATTAAAAAGTTCAATGTCTTTCAAAAAAAAACTGCTTGAACATACGTTTTCTATATTGTTCAAATGTGCATAAAACACCCACTTAATATATTTCAACATCGAACAACAGAAGTTCACTTTCTCATTGAATACCCCCCAAATAAAACGAAAACACAAATAACAAAAAAAAAACAAAAATAACAAGAAGATGCAACGAAAGCAGCACTTTTGCCATCAAAACTATACGACAAAAAAGCAGACGCAGCAGCACCATCAGACACTTAAATATAATATCTTCAAAAAGTTTCATTCACTCTGTCTTCTTGTCTTTTCTCCCTTCAATCTGACTCTTTCTACCATCGACTTTTGTGGACCACTATCTGAGAGAAACTTTTCATTTCTGAAGCATCCTCAAGCCATGTGGATACGAATGTTATTAAATATGATTATTGAACACCCTCAAACATACACACACACACAAAGAATACACAGATATACCCCATACAAACATATACAATCACGTATCCAATGGCTTGGACAATATTGGCCAACTGCAGCTAAGTGCAATAGTTAGCCTCGCGTTGGGCTCCCGTTTCGATGTTATTTGTTCAGCTTTCCAGTGCTTCAATTCAGCACCATTAATGGGAAGATAAGTACACGACCAAAACCCTGATGTCGATGTTGGAGAGTTGTGTATTAGCCATTGCTATAGTTTGGATGGGATTGGAGGATGATGGCGTCATCATCATCTTCATTGGCTTCAATAGACGAGCTTTAGCTTCAAAACTCCACGATGATGATGCCGATGATGGGGCAAATGGCGCGACTGGCTTTGTCGATTTTTCGAATAAATTCAATTCGTTTGAACAGCACTTCACTAATGTTATTGCTTTAGTGTAGAATAGACTGGTCCCCACCATCCGTCTGTCCGTAGTCGTTCTGTCCATTCATTTATCCCCTCATCTATTGAAATTATATCTATCTTTCTCATTTTTTTTTTTCATAATAAAATTTCAGAGAATGAGTGTGAATGAAAAGATGCGAAGATACTTTCGCACTCAAAAAAAAAAAAAAAAAAAAAAAAAAAGTATCTAATTAATTTCTGTTTTTCAATTTGAGGATTGCTTTAACTATCTGTGTATCTGTGTATGGTGATGGTTCTTATTTTCTTGTTTTTTTTTTTTTTTTTTAATTTTTTTCTTTTCACCGCCAAACAGACTGACGATGGAAATGATAATAATAAATTGAAGTTTGTTGGTTTTTTGTATGTGTTGAAATGTGTGGATACATTTATATTTTTGTGAAATGTTGAAATTTTTGAAGTTGTTTTGATGAGAAATTTTATGAGGAATATTTCAAAAGGACAAGTTAAGAAGAAGATTGTTTGATGTTTTATTATAAGGAAACTGCAAATATAACGAGAGAATGATGCTTCATGGAAAAACTAAGTGAACCAATTGAGAATGAATGATGGAATTTTTAGAGAATGTAAGTTTTAATGCTTAAGTGGGCTTTGAAGTTGAGAGAAAAATGTACTTGGAAAATGTATAAAAAAGAGTCCTTATGTTTTGGAAAAATTAAAACTAAAACAAACTAATTCTGAAAATAAGTTAATACCCAATGAAGTTTACTTTTTAAAGTGGTCAGTGTCAACCTCAGTTTTTTTTGTTGCTTTATTTCTTGTTTATTGGTGTACAATTTTTGTTTCAAATTTAAAATAACTCCAATTCAAGAAAAATTTTGTTTTTTAAACTAAAAAAAAAAAAAACAATTTCAAGATATAGTAGAGTAACTAAAGCAAATTATTAGGGAACCCGGCCGAACAGCTCTGATTTTGACGATTTTTTTTTTTCAAACATAGGTAATTAAAATTACTTTAAAGTCTATAGATTAAAAATTTCCGGTGTTGCCGTATTGTTTTTTAAAATTAAAATTTTTTTTAACAAAACCATTTTTTTTGCTTAAATTTCATAAAACAAATGATAGCAAAAGATTTTCTAGGTAATTTAAGGAAAATATATAAAAGGCAGTAAGGGACAATCTTAGATCGTTTAAGCGATAAATGACCTCAAACACAAAAAAAATATTTTGAAAGCAACGGCAACACCTACAATATTTTAAAATACATTTTTAAAAAGCCAGAAGCTCATTCTTATCTCTTAAATTTAAATCCACTAAATTTGATCAAGACTTTTTGAATAAATGATCCTCAAACAAAAAATTTAAAATTACTTTTTTCCAAACTTTTTCTAACAAAATATGAATTTATTTAAAAAAAAATTTTTGGCCATAAATATTATCATTTGAATTTCGAAGCAAAAAAGGTAAAATATATCACACTTTTGAAAAAAAAAAAATGAAAAATTATTTCAATTTCAATGGTTTTTTTTTATTAAAACTGAATTTTTGCATTGAAATAATTAATTTTCTCAAAGACAGTGGTAAATAGGAACTTAAATTTTTTGCTAGTTAACTTTCAACAGTAAGGGTTATTAAATGAATAAAAAATAATTTATTTTTAGATGTTGAACTTTAAAAAAAAAATAAGTTACATTTTTTTTCAAAACTTTTATTAAAAAAAGTTCTTCGAAAATGAAATACTTTTTAATTTTTTTCATAAACCCTAATACATATTGACATTTCCTTTTATATTTTGAAATCATAATAAATGCGGCCAAAAAAATTTGAAAATAAATGCATTTTATATTACAACCAAGTTTAAAAAACGACATGTTAAAATTTTTTCAATAATTTTTTTTTTTTCAAAAATCTGAGTTCAATTACCATTTTTTCAAAAGCCGTTCATTCAATTAACTTAATTTTAATTTTACATATATGACTAAGCTTCTAGCTTTTAAAAAATGTATATTTGAATATTGTAGGTGTTGCCGTTGTGTTCAAATATTTTTTGTTTGTTTTTGAAGTCAATTAATAAGAAAATTGCATCTATCGCTTGAACTATGAAAGACTGTCCCTCACTCCCATATATTTTTTTTTCTTGAATTTCCTAGACAATCTTTTGGCATCAATTAATTTATGAAATTTAAGAAAAATTTTTGAAAAAAATTTGTTTTTGTTCACAAAAATCTTCAATTAAATTTAAAAAATCAAAACGGCAACACCGGCAATTTTTAATCTATAGACTTTAAAGTATTTTTAATTACCGACGTTTGAAAAAAAAAAGATCATCAAAATCTAAGCTGTTCGGCCGGGTTCTCTAATAACAGAAAAAATTATATATACAAAATGTTCTTAGACAAAAAAGAGATTGTTCAAAATTTTAATACAACTTAAAATAAAAAATGTATTTGAAATCATTCAAACGTTGGGCGCCATTTGTGCGACTCCGATCTCAGTAAATTTAGTAGCTCGTAACTATACCCTGTAATTATTAGCTTCATGTTTTTACCGTTGCGTTGTATTAAAATAAAATTCTTCTTAATTGTTATAAGATCTCAACGCGGCAATTTTTGCAAATTTTGTTCCTTAGAAAAAAAAAATAAAAACAAAAAAAAAAATTGTTTGTATAAAATTTGTATTTGAAATATCTCATTTAATTTTGCTTATAAAACATCCTAGGCACAGCATAAGCAATTTATAATTTTGGATTGACAATATAGTATGGTGTGATTGCATAGTTTGCAACAGGTGTAGGAACATTCACAACACTTGATGAGTATGAGAATCCTTGAGAAGGTAATGGCACTGAACTAGAAGCCGACAATTGAATTGGTGATGCAACGAGCGGAGCACTTTGAACAATCGAAATTCCATTTCCAATAGCTGAATAAGAGCTTCTTAATTTAGCCTGCTCAATGGCAAGCAAATGTTCTGCCTTAGCTTTGGCTACTTCCGGAGTGTCGACAACTGGTTGTGGCAATTCAATTGGAGCTGGAACGGTAAGAACTTGGTAACCAATTTGATTTTTGGCTGCTGCAATAGCGGCAAAATGTTCTGCTTTAGCCTGGGCAACTTCGGGGGTATCCTGAACTGGTCGTGGAAGTTCAATTGGAGCAGGGACTGCAATTACTTGGTAACCAACTCGGTTCTTAGCTGCTTGAATAGCAGTGAAGTGTTCTGCTTTAGCCTTGGCTACTTCGGGAGTATCTTGTACTTGTTGTGGTATACCAGAAACAGAAAGTGGAAGTAATTTCTGTCCACCCAATCGCAGTTTGGCTTCATTAATAGCAGCAAAATGAGCAGATTTAGCAGCAGCAACTTCTAAACTATCAGAAACTTGTTGAGGTAAATTTTGAGCTGGAATAACTGGAGCTTCGACAGGTTTTGGCAAATTGGTTGCAGAAACTCGGAAACCACCAGCATCAGCTACATAGTTGGCAGTTTGTAGAATTTTGTTGGAATCAATGTAGCTGTATGATCCTCTGGTAATTCCATCTAGTGATTTAACTTCCTGCTTAGTTGACAAATGATCATTGTATCCATAAGCGTATTGACCAATTCCATCTTGAGAATGATATTGACTCGAAATAGCTGGTGCAATTAGGTGACCTGGAGCCAAATACAAAGTACTAGCAGAAGCTACAGCCAGTAGAGTCGAGAATGCAACAAATAATTTCATGTTGGTAGAATTTCGGTATGGAACTAATTGGAAATGATGGTGAAAATCAAAAACGCTGCTAGTTACGATATGAACTAGTACTCGCTTCTGAGATGTCTGATTTAGTAAACAATGACAACTAATATTTATACTGATTTTCTATTCAAAAATTGTTTCCACTTTTTTCTACCGCACAAAATCGGTAACAGGTATTGTTGATGATCGATCTAAGTATGCATGAACAACTTACTTTATTAAATGGTCATTAGCTCAAGTGTGCTCTTCACTTCCAAGCCACTATCAATTAACAAACCATTATCAATATTAGGTTATATGTATGATTTTTACAGCAAATGATATCAACAGCTTAGAACAAGATTTGGTGCGGTAGAAGAAAAGTGAAAAGTAGTTTTTTTCTTTAATGAAAAGGTGGAAACAATTTTGAATAGAAAATCAGTATAAATATAAGTTCTCATTGATTTCCAAATCAGACATCTCAGAAGCGAGTACTAATTCATATCGTCACTAGCAGCGTTTTTGATTTTCACCGACATTTTCAATAGTTCCATCAACATGAAATTATTTGTTGCATTCTCCACTTTAATAGCAGTTGCTTCTGCCAGTACTTTGTATTTGGCTCCAGGTCACCTAATTGCACCAGCTATTTCGAGTCAATATCATTCTCAAGATGGAATTGGTCAATACGCTTATGGATATAATGATCATTTGTCAACTAAGCAGGAAGCAAAATCGTTGGATGGAACTACGAGAGGATCATACAGCTACATTGATTCCAACAACATTCTACAAACTGCCAACTATGTAGCTGATGCTGGTGGTTTCCGAGTTTCTGCAACCAATTTGCCAAAACCTGTTGAGGCTCCAGTTATTCCAGCTCAAAATTTACCTCAACAAGTTTCTGATAGCTTAGAAGTTGCTGCTGCTAAATCTGCTCATTTCACTGCTGTTGAAGAAGCCAAACTGCGATTGGGTGGACAAAAATTACTTCCACTTGCTGTTTCTGGTATACCACAACAAGTTCAAGATACTCCTGAGGTAGCCAAGGCTAAGGCAGAACACTTCATTGCTATTCAAGCAGCTAAGAACCGAGTTGGTTACCAAGTTATTGCAGTCCCTGCTCCAATTGAACTTCCACGACCAGTTCAGGATACCCCCGAAGTTGCCCAGGCTAAAGCAGAACATTTTGCCGCAATTGCATCAGCCAAAAATCAAATTGGTTACCAAGTTCTTGCCGTTCCAGCTCCAATTGAATTGCCACAGCCAGTTGTCGACACTCCGGAAGTAGCCAGGGCTAAGGCAGAACATTTACTTGCCATAGAGCAGGCAAAATTAAGAAGCTCCTATTCAGCTATTGGAAATGGAATTTCGGTTGTCCAAAGTGCTCCGCTCGTTGCATCACCAATTCAATTGTCGGCTTCTAGTTCAGTGCCATTACCTTCTCAAGGATTCTCATACTCATCAAGTGTTGTGAATGTTCCGACACCTGTTGCACACTATGCAATCACACCATACTACATTGTCAATCAAAAATTATAAGTCTGATTCGGTTGTATCTAGGATCAAATGGCTATAATTGAAATTCAATATGAGATATTTCAAATACAAATTTTATACAAGCATTTATTTTTTTTCTTAGGGGCAAAATTTAGAAACAATTTTTTTTCTTAAAGGCACACTGAGAGCATTTTTAGCGCCGCGTTGAGAATTTATAACATTTCGGAAGGGTACACCCGACAACCAAATATTGTCAATTTGATCACAAAATTGTAAAAATTACAGCACCTGTTATGAATTTTACAATTTTGCTATCGAATTCACAAGCATGTAGTTTTAACGATTTTGTGATCAAATTGACAACATTTGGTTGTCAGGTCATTGTCGCTACTAAATGGCGCCCAACGATTTCAAATATTTTTTTTTATGTAATTTGTTTTATTAAAATTTTGAACAATCTTTTGTTTTTTGTCAAAATTGCTAAAAATTATTAAAGGTTTTTAAAAACTTATAAAAGAATATTTTTAATTTGATTTTTTACGAAAGTTATTTTAATGAAACGAATTTGTACAAAAATAGGAACGAAGTAAAAAAAAAATTCAAAGAAATTAATTTATCCATTAAAAAATAAAATGCACGACTGGGGCCGCACGTACTTGCTCTTGCAGTTCAAAGCACTTTTATGTTAGCTAACTTGTAGGTTATTAGAGCCTCTATATACATTTTTAAGAAATTTGGTTGATGTAGGGGAAGAGCCGGCATGGAGGCCAAATGTTAGTTAATAAAAATTTTTTTTTTATTTGACTTGACTTTTTTTAGAAAAACTACAAACGCAGTTTTACTGCAATTACTTTGAATATTACGTATGCAAAATTTTATCAAAATCATTAGAGCCATTTTTGAGAAAATTGCAATAACTCCATAATGATGTACGGGAAGAGCCGACATCCGCGATTTAAAAAAATGTAAAGACCATATTTCCACTATCCGTATTTTTTGAGAAAAACTAAAAATGCAGTTATGTTAGAACTATATACAGCATTACGTGTGTTAAATTTAATCAAAATCGTTAGAGCCGTTTTCGAGAAAATTACAATAACTCGAAAATTTTGTATGGGAGGTATACGTTCTAAGCGAGATATTAAAAAACAAAAAAAAACCAACCTTGGAAATTACGAAAAAAACATCCATACCAAATTTCAAGAAAATCCGTCCACCCGTTTAGGCTGTAGCTACTTGTACAGATGGACGCACGGACGCACCGACGCACCGACGCACCGACGCACCGACGCACAGACCGACGGACGTCATGACGAAACCCACTTTTTTGGGCTTCTCCATCATCGTAATGTTAGTTTTGATTAAAACCTCGAATTTTTTTTTTGACACGAAACCAATACTTGCCCTATTGAGCAAGTAAAAAATGATTTAAAAAATGGAAACTATTATTACACGGTGTAACACTCAAAATATATGCGGGCGGAGACCTATTAGGTTTTGTAGAGCTAGTCGCACTGAATACGAAACGGTATTTGAAAATCCCCTAACACCCCCAAAATCTGGAGTTACGGGCAAAAAACGGTTTTTTGGACCTTCACCCATTGAAAAAATTCTAGCTTCGACAATTTTTTACCCATATTCGCTTTTTTTTACAGTTTCTAATAGGAGATAAATATACCTTTTCAATAATGTATAAAACATGTAACTCGGTTAAACCAACTAGAATTTGTAAGCTGTCAAAGTTCAAATATTCCATTTTTTTCGTCATTTACCCAACTTCGACATCAAATTAAAGTATATATTTTCACAACAACATGCTGCTTTAAAAATATATTCTCAAATAATATTTATTTCCAAATCAAACGAGTTTTTTTTTATGATTGGCTTAGAAAAAAAAATTTTACGATTTCAACCCAGATACAGAAATTCGAATTTTTAGGTATAGAACAAAAATGTTGTTTCGGCACGTAGTAGGATAACCTGGGCGCCAGGATTTGATAACGGGTTTTTGTAGAGGAGCTCAATACAAACATTTTTTTCTTTGGAAGGGGGGTCTATCTCCCCCGTTTAGGTGGGAGGGGCAGTTTTCTAAAAAAAAATTATCAAAATAAAAAAAAAAAATATTAAAAAACAACGGCAACACTTACAGTAATAAATGATACCATTTCCGAAAGGAAAAATTGTACATTTGATTTTAATTTTTAAATTAATATAACACAATTAATAGTTTTTGAAATAATCGATTTCAAAGTTAAAAATAGGCGAAAATTTTTTTTTAAAAACTCATTTAATACTATTTTTGTCCAGACTGTGAAACACATAGAAACATATAGTTTTTACTGTTCGATAAGGAATCAATTGAAAGTGTGAAAATTTTTTTTATTAAAATTCATTGTAATAATTATTAATCGAAAAAACTTTTTTTTTTTGCATATCTCTGAATATTTCTGATTTAATAGGATTTGATTTAAGGTGGACACCATCTTTTCTTTATTTAAGGTGCCCTATTTTTTCTCAGTGTATAGGATCAATTCATTGAAAGACTTATAAGTCAGTAAATCCCTTTCTTAAAAGCATAGGTATATTTTGAATAGTACGGTTTTCACTAAAATGTTCACCCTGATTCAAACTAGGAATTGCAATATTACCAACATTTCTTCAGCAGGTAATTGATATAAACTGTTTTTATTCACCTTGTTTTCAATTGGAAACATTACTGACCTGTCATATCATTTCCCTTCGAAATAACAAATTTAATGGTCACAATTACTTATCGACCCCAATCTAATGACCCTTCCTAATTTACACTGCATTTTTTCCAAATCACTTTTTCAATCACCATCAATTCAATCTACTTTTAATAATCACTCCTCCAGTAGTATGTTTGTCAGCACGAATGTGTCCTCTGTTTTGTGTTGTTCCATTTTAAATCAATAAATCCATTTGTTGCCACAATAAAGTGTCACTTAAGTTTATATCTAAGGTGAGCCAAAAAATATAGTTGGTGGTTCTCCACCAAACCATACATTGTAACCGACAAATTAAAAAATATTTGCGTTCATAAATCAAAGGTCTGTCATAAAAGGAGAGTGGTATAGTGTGGCACCCAGAAGGCGGAGGTGAATCTCTCTTTTTTTTTTTGGGAAAAACAAAATCAAACAGGGCCAACCAATATACTAGAAATTGGTACTGGTTGCCAACAAAACGCCTTGAAACACACAAAAACACTTCATCACACATTTGGATGATTCCCAAATAATTTTTGTTCAAACAAATCAGGACCTATCATAGACGGAAGGACCTTTTGGAAAAATAAGAAAAAAAAAATTGGAAACAGAGCAACCAGTACCAGAAAAAAGCCCTCCTAAAAACCTCTCTCTCTTTCTATGAAATGTTGAAAATTGAATTGGAATTAAGATAACAAATGTTGCTGCAACCTGAAGCCTGCCTGCAACCTAGAGCAGTCGCCAACAGGCGACTATCACACAATACACCCTTTTTGCTCTTTGTCTCTCTCTTTTGCTCTGTATCTCGTTTTGTGGACCTGTTTGCAGCTTTTCTAAGGACGCATTGTAATATATTAGTTTTCGAATTCATTCAACAAAATAATCCGCTCGCCTCTCGAGAAGACTTTGTGTGTTGGTATTCAACTGGCAGAGTTTCAAAAACGAAATACTATTCGATGCCAAAAGCTACTCTCTATACCATATATATAACCAAAAAGTGAGAAGGACTCTTTATAACTACTTCAGGATAGTGCATTCGAACCATTAACGTATATAAAATGCGACTGTCTGGCCTTTTATGTTCATGGTCCTCTCCTCTGCTAGCTTTTTCAATACCTTTCACAACAACAACAAAACAGAGGTTTTTGTTGTTTTGTGTTGAGGTTGTCACTGCATTGTTCTAGATTTATTCTTGGTAAAAGGATTTTTTGGGGAGGTTTGGTTTTTTGATAGAGCTCTGATGTGCCAATTGTAAACGGATTTTTGGTGCATGTGTATGGTTTTGTTTGGTCTTTTGTGCACAAAAGGCATTTTGGTTTGGTTAACTATTTCAATCGACGAAATGATGCATGTGGTGTCTGATAGAGAGATAATAATTCAATTGTTGCATTTATGTGGAAGAATGAATATAGGCGGTGGTATGGTGTAATAGAGGTGAATCAAAGATAAGACAAATAGCAATCACACAAAGGTTAGTTAGGGAATTTTAACGGTGACTTTGTTGAAACTGATTGAATTATAGGCTCGTTGAAGTTATGGTGGCTTATTTTGGAATCACTGTTGGCTATCAAGCTTGATTCTAAATGAATCTTCACTTCTTCAGGGAATAGAAGATGACACGAAAACGGAAACTTATATAAAACTAATCGAGAACAGCGAGCGTCTAAAATCTTTTTAAATAGGAACTTTACCTCAGATAATATCCGAATAACAGTAATCAAATCGTACTTGAAGGAGCTAGTAAAAATAATATTAAGCATTTTCTATTTTTAAGGGAAAATATAGAAAATCGTCATAACTTCGAAAAAAAGATTAAAAATTAGTAAAAAGAGTGATTATTTTCCGAAAATTCAACAAAACTTAATTTTGTAATTTTTAGGTTTTTTTTTAATGAATAGAGCTAAGCAAGACCTTTCTTTTGATGTCTCACTCGATAGAATCCGAGATAATTTTTAGAAATGCGTTTTTTTTTCGACAAGGGGTTAACCTAGGATTTTGACCGAAAATTCAACAAAAATTAATTTTGTAATTTTAAGGTTTTTTAAATGAATAGAACTTAGAAAGACCTTTCTTTTGATGTCTCACTCGATAGAATCCGAGATAATTTTTAGAAATGCGTTTTTTTTTCGACAAGGGGTTAACCTAGGATTTTGACCGAAAATTCAACAAAAATTAATTTTGTAATTTTTAGGTTTCTTAAATGAATAGAGCTTAGAAAGACATTTCTTTTGATGTCTCACTCGATAGAATCCGAGATAATTTTTAGGAATGCGTTTTTTTCGACAAGGGGTTAACCTAGGATTTTGACCGAAAACCTAAAAATTCAACAAAAATTAATTTTGTAATTTTTAGGTTATTTTAATGAATAGAGCTTAAAAAGAACTTTATTTTGACGTTTCACTCGATAGAATCCGAGATAATTTTTAGAAATGCGTTTTTTTCGACAAGGGGTTAACCTAGGATTTTGACCGAAAATTCAACAAAAATTAATTTTGTAATTTTTAGGTTTCTTAAATGAATAGAGCTTAGAAAGACCTTTCTTTTGATGTCTCACTCGATAGAATCCGAGATAATTTTTAGAATGCGTTATTTTCGACAAGGGATTAACCTAGGATTTTGACCGAAAACCTAAAAATTCAACAAAAATTAATTTTGTAATTTTTAGGTTATTTTAATGAATAGAGCTTAAAAAGAACTTTATTTTGACGTTTCACTCGATAGAATCCGAGATAATTTTTAGAAATGCGTTTTTTTCGACAAGGGGTTAACCTAGGATTTTGACCGAAAATTCAACAAAAATTAATTTTGTAATTTTTAGGTTTCTTAAATGAATAGAGCTTAGGAAGACCTTTCTTTTGATGTTTCACTCAATAGAATCCGAGATAATTTTTAGAAATGCGTTTTTTTTCGACAAGGGGTTAACCCCTAGAGCTTAAAAAGAACTTTATTTTGACGTTTCACTCGATAGAATCCGAGATAATTTTTAGAAATGCGTTTTTTTTGGACAAGGGGTTAACCTAGGATTTTGACCGAAAATTCAACAAAAATTAATTTTGTAATTTTTAGGTTTCTTTTATGAATAGAACTTAGAAAGACCTTTCTTTTGATGTCTCACTCGAAAGAATCCGAGATAATTTTTGAAATGCGTTTTTTTTCGACAAGGGGTTAACCTAGGATTTTGACCGAAAATTCAACAAAAATTAATTTTGTAATTTTTAGGTTTCTTAAATGAATAGAGCTTAGAAAGACCTTTCTTTTGATGTCTCACTCGATAGAATCCGAGATAATTTTTAGAATGCGTTATTTTCGACAAGGGATTAACCTAGGATTTTGACCGAAAACCTAAAAATTCAACAAAAATTAATTTTGTAATTTTTAGGTTATTTTAATGAATAGAGCTTAAAAAGAACTTTATTTTGACGTTTCACTCGATAGAATCCGAGATAATTTTTAGAAATGCGTTTTTTTCGACAAGGGGTTAACCTAGGATTTTGACCGAAAATTCAACAAAAATTAATTTTGTAATTTTTAGGTTTCTTAAATGAATAGAGCTTAGAAAGACCTTTCTTTTGATGTCTCACTCGATAGAATCCGAGATAATTTTTAGAAATGCGTTTTTTTTTCGACAAGGGGTTAACCTAGGATTTTGACTGAAAATTCAACAAAAATTAATTTTGTAATTTTTAGGTTATTTTAATGAATAGAGCTTAAAAAGAACTTTATTTTGACGTTTCACTCGATAGAATCCGAGATAATTTTTAGAAATGCGTTTTTTTCGACAAGGGGTTAACCTAGGATTTTGACCGAAAATTCAACAAAAATTAATTTTGTAATTTTTAGGTTTCTTAAATGAATAGAGCTTAGAAAGACCTTTCTTTTGATGTCTCACTCGATAGAATCCGAGATAATTTTTAGAAATGCGTTTTTTTCGACAAGGGGTTAACCTAGGATTTTGACCGAAAATTCAACAAAAATTAATTTTGTAATTTTTAGGTTTCTTAAATGAATAGAGCTTAGAAAGACCTTTCTTTTGATGTCTCACTCGATAGAATCCGAGATAATTTTTAGAAATGCGTTTTTTTTTTCGACAAGGGGTTAACCTAGGATTTTGACTGAAAATTCAACAAAAGTTAATTTTGTAATTTTTAGGTTTTTTTTTTAATGAATAGAGCTTAGAAAGACCTTTCTTTTGATGTTTCACTCGATAGAATCCGAGATAATTTTTAGAAATGCGTTTTTTTTTCGACAAGGGGTTAACCTAAGATTTTGACCGAAAATTCAACAAAAATTAATTTTGTAATTTTTAGGTTTCTTTTATGAATAGAACTTAGAAAGACCTTTCTTTTGATGTCTCACTCGATAGAATCCGAGATAATTTTTAGAAATGCGTTTTTTTTTCGACAAGGGGTTAACCTAGGATTTTGACTGAAAATTCAACAAAAATTAATTTTGTAATTTTTAGGTTTTTTTAATGAATAGAGCTTAAAAAGACCTTTCTTTTGATGTTTCACTCGATAGAATCCGAGATAATTTTTAGAAATTGTTTTTTTTTCGACAAGGGGTTAACCTAGGATTTTGACCGAAAATTCAACAAAAAATAATTATGAAATTTTTAGGTTTTTTTTAATGAATAGAGCTTAAAAAGACCTTTTTTTTGATGTTTCACTCGATAGAATCCGAGATAATTTTTAGAAATTCGTTTTTTTTTTCGACAAGGGGTTAACCTAGGATTTTGACCGAAAATTCAACAAAAGTTAATTTTGTAATTTTTAGGTTTTTTTTTAATGAATAGAGCTTAGAAAGACCTTTCTTTTGATGTCTCACTCGATAGAATCCGAGATAATTTTTAGAAATGCGTTTTTTTTTCGACAAGGGGTTAACCTAAGATTTTGACCGAAAATTCAACAAAAATTAATTTTGTAATTTTTAGGTTTCTTTTATGAATAGAGCTTAGAAAGATCTTTCTTTTGATGTCGTATTCGATAGAATCCGAGATAATTTTTAGGAATGCGTTTTTTTTCGACAAGGGGTTAACCTAGGATTTTGACCGAAAATTCAACAAAAGTTAATTTTGTAATTTTTAGGTTTCTTTTATGAATAGAACTTAGAAAGACCTTTCTTTTGATGTTTCACTCGATAGAATCCGAGATAATTTTTAGAAATGCGTTTTTTTTTCGACAAGGGGTTAACCTAAGATTTTGACCGAAAATTCAACAAAAATTAATTTTGTAATTTTTAGGTTTCTTTTATGAATAGAACTTAGAAAGACCTTTCTTTTGATGTCTCACTCGAAAGAATCCGAGATAATTTTTGAAATGCGTTTTTTTTCGACAAGGGGTTAACCCCTAGAGCTTAAAAAGAACTTTATTTTGACGTTTCACTCGATAGAATCCGAGATAATTTTTAGAAATGCGTTTTTTTTGGACAAGGGGTTAACCTAGGATTTTGACCGAAAATTCAACAAAAATTAATTTTTTAATTTTTAGGTTTTTTTAATGAATATAGCTTAAAAAGACCTTTTTTTTGATGTTTCACTCGAAATGCGTTTTTTCGACAAAGGGTTAACCTAGAATTTTGACCTAAAATTCAACAAAAATTCATTTTGTAATTTTTAGGTTTTTTTAAGAATAGAGCTTAGAAAGACCTTTCTTTTGATGTCTCACTCGATAGAATCCGAGATAATTTTTAGAAATGCGTTTTTTTTTTTCGACAAGGGGTTAACCTAGGATTTTGACCGAAAATTCAACAAACATTTATTTTGTAATTTTTAGGTTTTTTTTTAATGAATAGAGCTTAAAAAGAACTTTATTTTGACGTTTCACTCGATAGAATCCGAGATAATTTTTAGAAATGCGTTTTTTTTTCGACAAGGGGTTAACCTAGGATTTTGACCGAAAATTCAACAAAAATTAATTTTGTAATTTTTAGGTTTCTTTTATGAATAGAGCTTAGAAAGACCTTTCTTTTGATGTCTCACTCGAAAAAATCCGAGATAGTTTTTAGAAATGCGTTTTTTTTTCGACAAGGGGTTAACCTAGGAATTTGACCGGAAATTCAACAAAAGTTAATTTTGTAATTTTTAAGTTTCTTTTATGAATAGAGCTTAGAAAGACCTTCCTTTTGACGTTTCACTCGATAGAATCCGAGATAATTTTTAGAAATGCGTTTTTTTTTCGACAAGGGGTTAACCTAGGATTTTGACCGAAAATCTAACAAAAGTTAATTTTGTAATTTTTAGGTTTTTTTAATAAATAAAGCTTGAAGAGACCTTTTTTTTGATATTACACTCGAAAGATTTGGAGGAAATTTTTATAAAATTGATTTTTTTTCGACAAGGGGTTAACCTAGGATTTTGACCGAAAATTTAACAAAAAATTGTTTTGTAATTTTTAGGTTTTTTTTTAATGAATAGAGCTTAAAAGGACCTTTCTTTTGACGTTTCACTCGATAGAATCCGAGATAATTTTTAGAAATGCGTTTTTTTTCGACAAGGGATTAACCTAGGATTTTGACCGAAAATTCAACAAAAATTAATTTTGTAATTTTTAGGTTTCTTAAATGAATAGAGCTTAGAAAGACCTTTCTTTTGATGTCTCACTCGATAGAATCCGAGATAATTTTTAGAAATGCGTTTTTTTCGACAAGGGGTTAACCTAGGATTTTGACCGAAAACCTAAAAATTCAACAAAAATTAATTTTGTAATTTTTAGGTTATTTTAATGAATAGAGCTTAAAAAGAACTTTATTTTGACGTTTCACTCGATAGAATCCGAGATAATTTTTAGAAATGCGTTTTTTTCGACAAGGGGTTAACCTAGGATTTTGACCGAAAATTCAACAAAAATTAATTTTGTAATTTTTAGGTTTCTTATATGAATAGAGCTTAGAAAGACCTTTCTTTTGATGTCTCACTCGATAGAATCCGAGATAATTTTTCGAAATGCGTTTTTTTTTCGACAAGGGGTTAACCTAGGATTTTGACCGAAAACCTAAAAATTCAACAAAAATTAATTTTGTAATTTTTAGGTTATTTTAATGAATAGAGCTTAAAAAGAACTTTATTTTGACGTTTCACTCGATAGAATCCGAGATAATTTTTAGAAATGCGTTTTTTTCGACAAGGGGTTAACCTAGGATTTTGACCGAAAATTCAACAAAAATTAATTTTGTAATTTTTAGGTTTCTTAAATGAATAGAGCTTAGAAAGACCTTTCTTTTGATGTCTCACTCGATAGAATCCGAGATAATTTTTAGAAATGCGTTTTTTTTTCGACAAGGGGTTAACCTAGGATTTTGACTGAAAATTCAACAAAAATTAATTTTGTAATTTTTAGGTTATTTTAATGAATAGAGCTTAAAAAGAACTTTATTTTGACGTTTCACTCGATAGAATCCGAGATAATTTTTAGAAATGCGTTTTTTTCGACAAGGGGTTAACCTAGGATTTTGACCGAAAATTCAACAAAAATTAATTTTGTAATTTTTAGGTTTCTTAAATGAATAGAGCTTAGAAAGACCTTTCTTTTGATGTCTCACTCGATAGAATCCGAGATAATTTTTAGAAATGCGTTTTTTTCGACAAGGGGTTAACCTAGGATTTTGACCGAAAATTCAACAAAAATTAATTTTGTAATTTTTAGGTTTCTTAAATGAATAGAGCTTAGAAAGACCTTTCTTTTGATGTCTCACTCGATAGAATCCGAGATAATTTTTAGAAATGCGTTTTTTTTTCGACAAGGGGTTAACCTAGGATTTTGACCGAAAATCTAACAAAAGTTAATTTTGTAATTTTTAGGTTTTTTTAATAAATAAAGCTTGAAGAGACCTTTTTTTTGATATTACACTCGAAAGATTTGGAGGAAATTTTTATAAAATTGATTTTTTTTCGACAAGGGGTTAACCTAGGATTTTGACCGAAAATTTAACAAAAAATTGTTTTGTAATTTTTAGGTTTTTTTTTAATGAATAGAGCTTAAAAGGACCTTTTTTTTGACGTTTCACTCGATAGAATCCGAGATAATTTTTAGAAATGCGTTTTTTTTCGACAAGGGATTAACCTAGGATTTTGACCGAAAACCTAAAAATTCAACAAAAATTAATTTTGTAATTTTTAGGTTATTTTAATGAATAGAGCTTAAAAAGAACTTTATTTTGACGTTTCACTCGATAGAATCCGAGATAATTTTTAGAAATGCGTTTTTTTCGACAAGGGGTTAACCTAGGATTTTGACCGAAAATTCAACAAAAATTAATTTTGTAATTTTTAGGTTTCTTAAATGAATAGAGCTTAGAAAGACCTTTCTTTTGATGTCTCACTCGATAGAATCCGAGATAATTTTTAGAAATGCGTTTTTTTTCGACAAGGGGTTAACCTAGGATTTTGACCGAAAATCTAACAAAAGTTAATTTTGTAATTTTTAGGTTTTTTTAATAAATAAAGCTTGAAGAGACCTTTTTTTTGATATTACACTCGAAAGATTTGGAGGAAATTTTTATAAAATTGATTTTTTTTCGACAAGGGGTTAACCTAGGATTTTGACCGAAAATTTAACAAAAAATTGTTTTGTAATTTTTAGGTTTTTTTTTAATGAATAGAGCTTAAAAGGACCTTTCTTTTGACGTTTCACTCGATAGAATCCGAGATAATTTTTAGAAATGCGTTTTTTTTCGACAAGGGATTAACCTAGGATTTTGACCGAAAACCTAAAAATTCAACAAAAATTAATTTTGTAATTTTTAGGTTATTTTAATGAATAGAGCTTAAAAAGAACTTTATTTTGACGTTTCACTCGATAGAATCCGAGATAATTTTTAGAAATGCGTTTTTTTCGACAAGGGGTTAACCTAGGATTTTGACCGAAAATTCAACAAAAATTAATTTTGTAATTTTTAGGTTTCTTAAATGAATAGAGCTTAGAAAGACCTTTCTTTTGATGTCTCACTCGATAGAATCCGAGATAATTTTTAGAATGCGTTATTTTCGACAAGGGATTAACCTAGGATTTTGACCGAAAATTCAACAAACATTTATTTTGTAATTTTTAGGTTTTTTTTTAATGAATAGAGCTTAAAAAGAACTTTATTTTGACGTTTCACTCGATAGAATCCGAGATAATTTTTAGAAATGCGTTTTTTTTTCGACAAGGGGTTAACCTAGGATTTTGACCGAAAATTCAACAAAAATTAATTTTGTAATTTTTAGGTTTCTTTTATGAATAGAGCTTAGAAAGACCTTTCTTTTGATGTCTCACTCGAAAAAATCCGAGATAATTTTTAGAAATGCGTTTTTTTTTCGACAAGGGGTTAACCTAGGAATTTGACCGGAAATTCAACAAAAGTTAATTTTGTAATTTTTAAGTTTCTTTTATGAATAGAGCTTAGAAAGACCTTCCTTTTGACGTTTCACTCGATAGAATCCGAGATAATTTTTAGAAATGCGTTTTTTTTTTCGACAAGGGGTTGATTTTGACCGAAAATCTAACAAAAGTTAATTTTGTAATTTTTAGGTTTTTTTAATAAATAAAGCTTGAAGAGACCTTTTTTTTGATATTACACTCGAAAGATTTGGAGGAAATTTTTATAAAATTGATTTTTTTTCGACAAGGGGTTAACCTAGGATTTTGACCGAAAATTTAACAAAAAATTGTTTTGTAATTTTTAGGTTTTTTTTTAATGAATAGAGCTTAAAAGGACCTTTCTTTTGACGTTTCACTCGATAGAATCCGAGATAATTTTTAGAAATGCGTTTTTTTTCGACAAGGGATTAACCTAGGATTTTGACCGAAAACCTAAAAATTCAACAAAAATTAATTTTGTAATTTTTAGGTTATTTTAATGAATAGAGCTTAAAAAGAACTTTATTTTGACGTTTCACTCGATAGAATCCGAGATAAGTTTTAGAAATGCGTTTTTTTCGACAAGGGGTTAACCTAGGATTTTGACCGAAAATTCAACAAAAATTAATTTTGTAATTTTTAGGTTTCTTAAATGAATAGAGCTTAGAAAGACCTTTCTTTTGATGTCTCACTCGATAGAATCCGAGATAATTTTTAGAAATGCGTTTTTTTCGACAAGGGGTTAACCTAGGATTTTGACCGAAAATTCAACAAAAATTAATTTTGTAATTTTTAGGTTTCTTAAATGAATAGAGCTTAGAAAGACCTTTCTTTTGATGTCTCACTCGATAGAATCCGAGATAATTTTTAGAAATGCGTTTTTTTCGACAAGGGGTTAACCTAGGATTTTGACCGAAAATTCAACAAAAATTAATTTTGTAATTTTTAGGTTTCTTAAATGAATAGAGGTTAGAAAGACCTTTCTTTTGATGTCTCACTCGATAGAATCCGAGATAATTTTTAGAAATGCGTTTTTTTTTCGACAAGGGGTTAACCTAGGATTTTGACTGAAAATTCAACAAAAATTAATTTTGTAATTTTTAGGTTATTTTAATGAATAGAGCTTAAAAAGAACTTTATTTTGACGTTTCACTCGATAGAATCCGAGATAAGTTTTAGAAATGCGTTTTTTTCGACAAGGGGTTAACCTAGGATTTTGACCGAAAATTCAACAAAAATTAATTTTGTAATTTTTAGGTTTCTTAAATGAATAGAGGTTAGAAAGACCTTTCTTTTGATGTCTCACTCGATAGAATCCGAGATAATTTTTAGAAATGCGTTTTTTTTTCGACAAGGGGTTAACCTAGGATTTTGACTGAAAATTCAACAAAAATTAATTTTGTAATTTTTAGGTTATTTTAATGAATAGAGCTTAAAAAGAACTTTATTTTGACGTTTCACTCGATAGAATCCGAGATAAGTTTTAGAAATGCGTTTTTTTCGACAAGGGGTTAACCTAGGATTTTGACCGAAAATTCAACAAAAATTAATTTTGTAATTTTTAGGTTTCTTAAATGAATAGAGCTTAGAAAGACCTTTCTTTTGATGTCTCACTCGATAGAATCCGAGATAATTTTTAGAAATGCGTTTTTTTCGACAAGGGGTTAACCTAGGATTTTGACCGAAAATTCAACAAAAATTAATTATGTAATTTTTAGGTTTCTTAAATGAATAGAGCTTAGGAAGACCTTTCTTTTGATGTTTCACTCGATAGAATCCGAGATAATTTTTAGAAATGCGTTTTTTTTTCGACAAGGGGTTAACCTAAGATTTTGACCGAAAATTCAACAAAAATTAATTTTGTAATTTTTAGGTTTCTTTTATGAATAGAACTTAGAAAGACCTTTCTTTTGATGTCTCACTCGAAAGAATCCGAGATAATTTTTGAAATGCGTTTTTTTTCGACAAGGGGTTAACCCCTAGAGCTTAAAAAGAACTTTATTTTGACGTTTCACTCGATAGAATCCGAGATAATTTTTAGAAATGCGTTTTTTTTGGACAAGGGATTAACCTAGGATTTTGACCGAAAACCTAAAAATTCAACAAAAATTAATTTTGTAATTTTTAGGTTATTTTAATGAATAGAGCTTAAAAAGAACTTTATTTTGACGTTTCACTCGATAGAATCCGAGATAATTTTTAGAAATGCGTTTTTTTCGACAAGGGGTTAACCTAGGATTTTGACCGAAAATTCAACAAAAATTAATTTTGTAATTTTTAGGTTTCTTAAATGAATAGAGCTTAGAAAGACCTTTCTTTTGATGTCTCACTCGATAGAATCCGAGATAATTTTTAGAAATGCGTTTTTTTTTCGACAAGGGGTTAACCTAGGATTTTGACTGAAAATTCAACAAAAATTAATTTTGTAATTTTTAGGTTATTTTAATGAATAAAGCTTAAAAAGAACTTTATTTTGACGTTTCACTCGATAGAATCCGAGATAATTTTTAGAAATGCGTTTTTTTCGACAAGGGGTTAACCTAGGATTTTGACCGAAAATTCAACAAAAATTAATTTTGTAATTTTTAGGTTTCTTAAATGAATAGAGCTTAGAAAGACCTTTCTTTTGATGTCTCACTCGATAGAATCCGAGATAATTTTTAGAAATGCGTTTTTTTCGACAAGGGGTTAACCTAGGATTTTGACCGAAAATTCAACAAAAATTAATTTTGTAATTTTTAGGTTTCTTAAATGAATAGAGCTTAGAAAGACCTTTCTTTTGATGTCTCACTCGATAGAATCCGAGATAATTTTTAGAAATGCGTTTTTTTTTCGACAAGGGGTTAACCTAGGATTTTGACTGAAAATTCAACAAAAATTAATTTTGTAATTTTTAGGTTTCTTAAATGAATAGAGCTTAGAAAGACCTTTCTTTTGATGTTTCACTCGATAGAATCCGAGATAATTTTTAGAAATGCGTTTTTTTTTCGACAAGGGGTAAACCTAAGATTTTGACCGAAAATTCAACAAAAATTAATTTTGTAATTTTTAGGTTTCTTTTATGAATAGAACTTAGAAAGACCTTTCTTTTGATGTCTCACTCGAAAGAATCCGAGATAATTTTTGAAATGCGTTTTTTTCGACAAGGGGTTAACCTAGGATTTTGACCGAAAATTCAACAAAAATTAATTTTGTAATTTTTAGGTTTCTTAAATGAATAGAGCTTAGAAAGACCTTTCTTTTGATGTCTCACTCGATAGAATCCGAGATAATTTTTAGAAATGCGTTTTTTTTTTCGACAAGGGGTTAACCTAGGATTTTGACTGAAAATTCAACAAAAATTAATTTTGTTATTTTTAGGTTTCTTAAATGAATAGAGCTTAGAAAGACCTTTCTTTTGATGTTTCACTCGATAGAATCCGAGATAATTTTTAGAAATGCGTTTTTTTTTCGACAAGGGGTTAACCTAAGATTTTGACCGAAAATTCAACAAAAATTAATTTTGTAATTTTTAGGTTTCTTTTATGAATAGAACTTAGAAAGACCTTTCTTTTGATGTCTCACTCGAAAGAATCCGAGATAATTTTTGAAATGCGTTTTTTTCGACAAGGGGTTAACCTAGGATTTTGACCGAAAATTCAACAAAAAATAATTATGAAATTTTTAGGTTTTTTTAATGAATAGAGCTTAAAAAGACCTTTTTTTTGATGTTTCACTCGATAGAATCCGAGATAATTTTTAGAAATTCGTTTTTTTTTTCGACAAGGGGTTAACCTAGGATTTTGACCGAAAATTCAACAAAAATTAATTTTGTAATTTTAAGGTTTCTTTTATGAATAGAGCTTAGAAAGACCTTTCTTTTGATGTTTCACTCGATAGAATCCGAGATACTTTTTGAAATGCGTTTTTTTCGACAAGGGGTTAACCTAGGATTTTGACCGAAAATTCAACAAAAAATAATTATGAAATTTTTAGGTTTTTTTTAATGAATAGAGCTTAAAAAGACCTTTTTTTTGATGTTTCACTCGATAGAATCCGAGATAATTTTTAGAAATTCGTTTTTTTTTCGACAAGGGGTTAACCTAGGATTTTGACCGAAAATTCAACAAAAATTAATTTTGTAATTTTAAGGTTTCTTTTATGAATAGAGCTTAGAAAGACCTTTCTTTTGATGTTTCACTCGATAGAATCCGAGATACTTTTTGAAATGCGTTTTTTTCGACAAGGGGTTAACCTAGGATTTTGACCGAAAATTCAACAAAAGTTAATTTTGTAATTTTTAGGTTTTTTTTTTAATGAATAGAGCTTAGAAAGACCTTTCTTTTGATGTTTCACTCGATAGAATCCGAGATAATTTTTAGAAATGCGTTTTTTTTTCGACAAGGGGTTAACCTAAGATTTTGACCGAAAATTCAACAAAAATTAATTTTGTAATTTTTAGGTTTCTTTTATGAATAGAGCTTAGAAAGATCTTTCTTTTGATGTCGTATTCGATAGAATCCGAGATAATTTTTAGGAATGCGTTTTTTTTTCGACAAGGGGTTAACCTAGGATTTTGACCGAAAATTCAACAAAAGTTAATTTTGTAATTTTTAGGTTTCTTTTATGAATAGAACTTAGAAAGACCTTTCTTTTGATGTCTCACTCGAAAGAATCCGAGATAGTTTTTAGAAATGCGTTTTTTTCGACAAAGGGTTAACCTAGGATTTTGACCGAAAATTCAACAAAAATTAATTTTGTAATTTTTAGGTTTTTTTTTTGTAAGTAATAGAGCTTAAAAGGACCTTTCTTTTGACGTTTCACTTGACCGAAAATTCAACAAAAATTAATTTTGTAATTTTTAGGTTTCTTAAATGAATAGAGCTTAGAAAGACCTTTCTTTTGGAGTCTCACTCGATAGAATCCGAGATAATTTTTAGAAATGCGTTTTTTTTCGACAAGGGGTTAACCTAAGATTTTGACCGAAAATTCAACAAAAATTAATTTTGTAATTTTTAGGTTTCTTTTATGAATAGAGCTTAGAAAGATCTTTCTTTTGATGTCGTATTCGATAGAATCCGAGATAATTTTTAGGAATGCGTTTTTTTTCGACAACGACAACCTAGGATTTTGACCGAAAATTCAACAAAAGTTAATTTTGTAATTTTTAGGTTTCTTTTATGAATAGAACTTAGAAAGACCTTTCTTTTGATGTCTCACTCGAAAGAATCCGAGATAGTTTTTAGAAATGCGTTTTTTTCGACAAAGGGTTAACCTAGGATTTTGACAGAAAATTCAACAAAAAATTACACGGTGTTACAAAAATGAGGTTTTAAAATATACGCGGGCGGAGACCTATCAGGTTTTGTAGAGCTAGTCGCACTGAATACGAAACGGTATTTGAAAATCCCCTAACACCCCCAAAATCTGGAGTTACGGGCAAAAAACGGTTTTTTGGACCTTCACCCATTGAAAAAATTCTAGCTTCGACAATTTTTTACCCATTTTCGATTTTTTTACAGTTTCTGATAGAAGATAAATATACCTTTTTAACAATGTATAAAACATGTAACTCGGTTAAACCACTTAGAATTTATAAGATGTCAAAGTTCAAAAATTCAATTTTTTTTGTCATTTGCCCAACTTCGGCATCAATTTAAAGTATATGTTTTCAAAACAACATGCTATTTAAAAAATATATTCTAAAACTATATCTATTTCCCAATCGATCGAGGTATTTTTTATGAAAATCACTTCAAAATTAGCTTAGAAAAAAAAATTTTTCGATTTCAACCCAGATACAGAAATTCGAACTTTTAGGTATAGAACAAAAATGTTGTTTCGGCACGTAGTAAGATAAGTTGGGCGCCAGGATTTGATTAAAGGTTTTTGTAGAGGAGCTCAATACAAACATTTTTTTTCTTTGGGAGGGGGGTCTATCTCCCCCCGTTTAGGTGGGAGGGGCATTTTTCTAAAAAAAATTATCAAAATAAAAAAAAATTATTAAAAAACAACGGCAACACTTACAGTAATAAATGATACCATTTCCAAAAGGCAAAATTGTGCATTTGGTTCTAATTTCTAAATCAATATAATATTACCAATAGTGTTTGAAATAATCGATTTCAAAGTTAAAAATAGGCGAAAAAAAATTTGTAAAAACTCATTTTATACTATTTTTGCCCAGACTGTGAATTTTAGTAAATAAATTACTTAAACAGAAAACTGCCTCAATTAATTCCTTATCGAACAGTGAAAACTATATGTTTCTATGTCTTCTAGTTTTTGAGAAAATTGAAAAATAAAAACAAATAAAAACAAAAAATATTTTGAAAAAAGAAAAATCTGATAAAATAATTTTTCAATTTTCTCAAAAACTAGAAGACATAGAAACATATAGTTTTCACTGTTCGATAAGGAATTAATTGAGGCAGTTTTCTGTTTAAGTAATTTATTTACTAAAATTCACAGTCTGGACAAAAATAGTATAAAATGAGTTTTTACAAATTTTTTTTTCGCCTATTTTTAACTTTGAAATCGATTATTTCAAAAACTATTGGTAATATTATATTGATTTAGAAATTAGAACCAAATGCACAATTTTGCCTTTTGGAAATGGTATCATTTATTACTGTAAGTGTTGCCGTTGTTTTTTAATAATTTTTTTTTATTTTGATAATTTTTTTTAGAAAAATGCCCCTCCCACCTAAACGGGGGGAGATAGACCCCCCTCCCAAAGAAAAAAAATGTTTGTATTGAGCTCCTCTACAAAAACCTTTAATCAAATCCTGGCGCCCAACTTATCTTACTACGTGCCGAAACAACATTTTTGTTCTATACCTAAAAGTTCGAATTTCTGTATCTGGGTTGAAATCGAAAAATTTTTTTTTCTAAGCTAATTTTGAAGTGATTTTCATAAAAAATACCTCGATCGATTGGGAAATAGATATAGTTTTAGAATATATTTTTTAAATAGCATGTTGTTTTGAAAACATATACTTTAAATTGATGCCGAAGTTGGGCAAATGACAAAAAAAATTGAATTTTTGAACTTTGACATCTTATAAATTCTAAGTGGTTTAACCGAGTTACATGTTTTATACATTGTTAAAAAGGTATATTTATCTTCTATCAGAAACTGTAAAAAAATCGAAAATGGGTAAAAAATTGTCGAAGCTAGAATTTTTTCAATGGGTGAAGGTCCAAAAAACCGTTTTTTGCCCGTAACTCCAGATTTTGGGGGTGTTAGGGGATTTTCAAATACCGTTTCGTATTCAGTGCGACTAGCTCTACAAAACCTGATAGGTCTCCGCCCGCGTATTTTTTGAGTGTTACACCGTGTTATTTTTAAATTTTTGAAAACTTTAAAGTTTATTTTCTGAATAGAGCTTAAGAACACGTTTCTTTTGATATCTCACTCAATAGATTTGGAGGAATTTTGTAGAAATGCATTTTTTCGGGCTAATTAATTTTGTTATTTTTTAAAATATTTAGGTTTCATTCATGAATTGGACTTGAAATGACCTTTGTTTAGTGACTGGCGCAATGGATTTAAAGGAAATTTTAAAAAATATATTTTTAATTCAAGGAACCTAAAAAAAATATTTTTTTTTTTTATTTTTTACCTAAATTCACTGCCCTACCTATTAATTTTAATCTCGTTTCCTTAAACCAAAACATCTTTCAAGACTTTGATCCGAAGACGTCGACTCTTGATCTGTGTTCTTTAAAAAATCAAAAACAATCACCAACCTAACCATGTTAACAACACTTCTTCAAACGCAACTTTCGGTGCCAACTTTATTATTCAAAATATTAAAATCAATTCCCGTTTATAAGTTTGAAGCCTTACAAATACCATAGAGCTTAAATTTTCAATCTAAAACGATAAATTGAAAACCATAGAAAAATTATTTTCAAAATTTATTGATGAAAAACTTCGACAAACAACCGTTTTAACTCTGACGAAACTCTAATTTAACCATCATCCACCATCCAAAAGAAAAAACAAACATCGTCCATACTTTTCTTTGCCACAAAAGATTTAACAAATTCCCCAACAGCCTCCCTTAGTATAAGGATGTTATTGAAAAAGTACAAAATAGGACAATTTTCATCCTAACAAAAATTAGAAAACGACCTTAACTCGATGAGATAAAAAAAAGAAAGACGAAAATGAAAAAAAAGGATATAAATATATTTTGCTCAGGCTGAATTGAAATTATCCGCACGGATTTCCATGAAAAATAATATTCTATTGCTATTTCGCATCAAGCCGACCGTAAACCAGTGCTACTCTGTGTCACCGTAAAAATAAGGAATCCTCTAACAATCCTTGAGAAAAAAATACATGAGAATATGAAAATATCACAAGAAAATATGAAATGAAAATGAATTTATCGAAATATAGAGAAGAGGCCTCGTTGTGTGTCTCTAACTAAACTATACTCAAAATGACATCTTCTCTCGTCGTTTTGCACAAGCAACTATATACGAGAATGACAAGGACGACCCCCAATTGTGTTTATTCCCAAATATCCTTTATCGGCTCAATAAAGAACTAAAAGAAGGGGGCGCACAAAAATGATACATTTGCTAAAATCCGTAAAATCTCTCTTTTCGACTGTGACTGCCACTATGTTTTGATGGTGAGACAGAGGACTAGTGGCGCCCCCTTCCAACAAATCATCATTTTTGTTGTTGTTGTTGTTGTTTGCCGTCGTCCTCGTCACCCGTAAAAGAGCTACAAAGCAGGATTACCACTATCGGAGCGCTCACATGACAATGAGCCAGACAATGACAGGGGCGATGGGGGCAGGGGGTAGGTTAGGTATAGTATCTATCTATATGGGAGACAAGGACGAATAACGGGAATAAATAAATGAATAAATAGAGCAATTCGGTAAATGCCGTAATATTTCTTCACATATCATAAGTTTTTATGGTCTTATTTAAATTTTGCTCCTATCGCTCTCGCATTGCCAGCCTCTGTTTTCTGTTATATTGCCTTCTGGGTGATGTGCTCTTGTCTTCTTTCGTCTTCTGTTAGTTCTCTTGCCTGATGCCTTCGCTGCTGCCTGGGCCTGAAAGTTCCGGCAATCATGACATTAAACAGGGTTGAGATGAGGGGGTGGTATATTGCCCCCTCCTCCCCCAAAAAAACTATGCCTATTCAACACAAAAACACTGAAATTGGGATTTACTGTCAATGGTGCACCCTCATCTGCACAGGATTGGGGATCAGGGTCGGGGGTTCAAGTGTTTTGTATCCGATATCCTTGGGAGTTTATGCGTTTTAGCTCGGGCGGGAAGAAACTTAAGTCCAAATTGTATATCTCTGGAGATATATTGTGCGTGAGTGAAAAGGGGTTTTTTTTTTAGATACTTCGATTGAGCCTTTTTCGTTCAATCTCTATTTCTGTTCTTAAGAGTGTTTTTTGGGAGGGGGGCAGATTATATTATTTGTGTGAAATGTTGTGTTGTCAATAGGGAATCAGGTCGCGCGAAGAGACAAAAAGGATAAACGCAAATGTTTTCCTTGATTTTGTTTTTGTTTTGCCATTTTGACATTCATCGGAAAAGGCATCCTTGTTATGTCGTCGTCGTCGGTCGTTCTGTGCGCTTATGGCTCCTTTTCCTCGATTGCCTTTTGGGTCTATATGTATGTTGTCGTTGTGTGTCTTCTTGTATATTTATATCCCCAAAAGATGCGTCTTGTATTTGAATTGACAATCTACTTGGGGAGCGCTCGCGTTATCAGTGCGTCTCATAACACGCTTAAGTATGGCAATCGACAAGATTCGGGGGCAAGGTGTTAGCTGATATATTGTTTCGTCTTTATTATGACAAACAGAAAGGGGTTCTTATATGCGATATATGGTAAGGGTATGTGGAGTTTCATATTCGTTGCGAGTCGAGTGCGATGCGGGAAGCCATTGGGGATATATATATTTGAGTGGTTTGAAGTGCGATGTTTGGCAATTTCGAAAATTCAACTATATCCACTTAAGAGGGTTTTTGTAAGGAGAATGAAAATAAACACTTAAAGCTCTGAAAGATAAACGCCTATTGGTGCAAAGTAATTACATGTTGTATAGTTGTGCGGGAAGAATTCAAATGAAAACTGTGCTTTTTGTTTGTTTTTTACTCTTTAATGCAAAGTGAAGTAGTAATAGTTATTAGAAATATATTTGTTTTGAAAGAAATAAGACGAAATCAAAGGCTCGTAGTAGGAATGAAAACTTGCAGAAATGAATGATTTATTGAGGAAGAGAAGGATATATGATTACATCAAGTGAGACATCAAAAGAAGAGTCTCTTTAAGGCTCTATTATTGATGGAGGCCTAAAAATTTCAAAAAGTTACAAAAATATTTTTTTTCTGAGTTTTAGGGAAAAATCTTGCCGAAAAAAAATTGCATTTTACAAAATTTCTTCGAAATCTATCGAGTGAGACATCATAAGAATAGTCTTTTTTAGCTCTTTTCATGAATAAAAGCTAAAATTTAAAAAAAATCCAAAATAATTGTTTGTGGAATTTTCGAAAAAAATCCTAAGTTAACTAACCCCTTGCCGAAAATATTGCATTTTTCAAAATTTCCTCCAAATCTATCGAGTACGACATCAAAAGAAAGCTCTATTCATAAAAGAAGCCTTAAAATTCAAAAAAAAAAGTTTTTTTTGCATTTTCGGAAAAAATCCTAGGTTATGGCATTGCCGAAAAAAATTGCATTTTTCAAAATTTCCTCCAAATCTATCGATTGAGATATCAAAAGAAAAGTCTTTTTAAAAGTTTGAAAAAAATTAAAAAATCAATTTTGGTTGAATTTTTGGAAAAAATTATACAAAAAAAATAATTTTTTTTAAAAATTTCCTCCAAATCTATCGAGTGAGGCATCAAAAAAGGTCTCTTTGAGATCTGTTCATAAATAAAACATAAAAGTTAAAAAAAAAATTGAAAAAAATAAATTTTGGTTGAATTTTCTAAAAAAAAACCCTAGCCGAAAAAAATAATTTTTTAAAAATTTCTTCCAAATCTAGCGAGTCAGACATCAAAAGAAATGTCTTTTTAAGCTCTAAGTAATGGATCAAACCAAATATGATGATAGGCCAACTTTAGGGCTCTCAGAATTTGGTAACTTGTTTATCCCAAATCCTTACGGTTTTCGATTTAATGCAGTTTTTGTGAAATTTCGAAAAATCCCGACTTTGCAACAGTATTTTGCTTCTTCCGCTGATAATTGATTTTTGGTTTTCACAATTCTTTCACTAAAACATTGCCTAATAATAAGATATAATTAATTAATCAAAATATTTTTTATTTCATAAGCCATTTTGCTGCAAATTAATTAACAGTTCCATGTTTTATAAAAACTCAATTTCTTTCTTTTATTTCAGAGCAACAGCCTGAAAAAAATTTGTATGGTGTAGCACTGGTTTATTGTCTTGAAAACTTGTCGTGTTATTTCAGTTTTCAAAAATGTATTAAAGTTTCCAAAGTTGAAGTTAGAACTGAAGATATTACAATTTAAAAGCAACAAAACAGGGCTTTTCAGAGAAAAATAACAAAGAAAAATAAACACAGTTTCTCGAGTGTTGTTTGTTTATTTCTTTTTGAACAAAAGACTCGATTTTTGTTTGTTATTTTGCTCTGAAAACGTCTGTTTTTTTGCATTCAAATTTTAATATCTTTCGTTCTATTTGCAACTTTGGAATTTTTAATACATTTTTGAAAACTGCTATAACACGGCAAGTTTTCAAAATAATAAACCAGTGCCACACTATACAAATTTTTTTCAGGCTGTTGCTCTGAAATAAAAGGATGAAATTGAGTTTTTATAAAATATGGAACTGTTAATTAATTTGCAGCAAAATGGCTTATGAAATAAAAAATATTTTGATTAATTAATTATTTCTTATTATTAGGCAATGTTTTAGTGAAAGAATTGTGAAAACCAAAAATCAATTATGAGCAGAGGAAGCAAAATACTGTTGCAAAGTCGGGATTTTTCGAAATTTCATAAAAACTGCATTAAATCGAAAACCGTAAGGATTTGGAATGAACAAGTTACAAAATTCTGAGAGCCCTAAAGTTGGCCTATCATCATATTTGGTTTGATCCATTACTTTTGGGACACCCTGTATACAAAATAAAATTTGGTAAATTTTCGAAATGACTCGGTTTACGAGTCTCAAGAAACTTTTGTAAATAATTAAGTGAAAAAAAATATTTTTCTTTTTTTCTTTTATAAAGCATTAAAAATAATACTGCCTTTTAAATCTCAAATATGTCAACCCACAATTAGATATTCGTCAGGCATAAGTAATTAAAGTGGTCTTCATTAAAAAACCAGTATCTATTATAGCTATACAAACCCTAAAGTGCTCTTTTCGGATACATTAATTTGTACCTGAAGAAGGTGTCAATAACACAAAAACAGTTTCGATTGCAACGAAGTTGTTTTTGGAAAGTTGTTTTGCATAAGCAAATTGAAATTGATTTTGATTTAATTTTTGTATAAATACTATCTCTTATGGCTTTTTAAATCAGACATCTCAGAAGCGAGTACTAGTTCATATCGTCACTAGCAGCGTTTCTGATTTCCACAAACATCAAATTCTATCAACATGAAAATATTTGTTGCATTCTCCACTTTACTGGCAGTAGCTTCTGCTAGTACTTTGTATTTGGCTCCAGGACATCTAATTGCACCAGCTATTTCCAGTCAATATCATTCTCAAGATGGAATTGGTCAATACGCTTATGGATACAATGATCATCTCTCAACTAAGCAGGAAGTTAAATCACTCGCTGGAACAACTAGAGGATCATACAGCTACATTGATTCGAACAACATTCTACAAACTTCCAACTATGTAGCTGATGCTGGTGGTTTCCGAGTTTCGGCAACCAATTTGCCAAAACCTGTCGAAGCTCCAGTTATTCCAGCTCAAGCTTTACCACAACAAGTTTCAGATAGTTTAGAAGTTGCTGCTGCCAAGTCGGCTCATTTCGCTGCTGTTGAAGAAGCCAAACTGCGATTGGGTGGACAGAAAGCACTTTCACTCGCAGTTGCTGGTCTACCACAACAAGTTCAAGATACTCCCGAGGTAGCCAAGGCTAAAGCAGAACACTTCACTGCTATTCAAGCAGCTAAGAACCGAGTTGGTTACCAAGTAATTGCAGTCCCTGCTCCAATTGAACTTCCACGACCAGTTCAGGATACCCCCGAAGTTGCCCAGGCTAAAGCAGAACATTTTGCCGCTATTGCAGCAGCCAAAAATCAAATTGGTTACCAAGTTCTTGCCGTTCCAGCTCCAATTGAATTACCACAACCAGTTGTCGACACTCCCGAAGTAGCCAAAGCTAAGGCAGAACATTTGCTTGCAATTGAACAGGCTAAATTAAGAAGCTCTTATTCAGCTATTGGAAATGGAATTTCAGTTGTCCAAAGTGCTCCGCTCGTTGCATCACCAATTCAATTGCCAGTTTCTAGTTCAGTTCCTTTACCCTCCTTTGGATTCGCATATTCGTCAAGTGTTGTGAATATCCCTGCACCTGTTTCACACTACTCATACGCACAATATCCTGACCCTACATTCAATCAAATATTGTAAGTCCACCTCGTTGAAGATCTATTGGCCATAATTGAAATACTGATGTTTAATAATGAAATCAATAAATTACTGTCAACTATTTAAACTATTTTATTCTAATAGTCAATCGAAGAATTTTCCAAAATCAATTTAAACTATTAAAATAGTTATTTGTGTAAAATAGTTTATTGTGTCATAATTTTTGATCTAAGGGTGGGCTAGCGAAAAAAGTGATAGAATTTGTTGGAATTACCATGATTAATTGAGAAACGTTTAAAAAGTACGATACGTGTACTGAAAAAAGAGGTTGTCTGTAAAGCCGGTTTACGGCCGATGATTTTACGTGATAACGTCGTCAGAAAACAGGTTATGGGCTTTTATTTAAAATGAGTCAACTGAAGCGTTTACTTTTTTCAAACAATCATAATTTACAAGAAAAAGCTAAAAAAAAAATACCTTTTTTATTTTAAAAGCTTACAAAAAAAATTATGCAATTTAAAAGCCAAGTATTTCTTCTTAAGAATAAAACCATTTTTAAATTTTTACAATGTGCAAAAAGTATAAAAATAATTTATTGAAAACAATCATTTTCATCAAAAAAAGCAAAAAAAACATGAATTTTTATCTTCTCACGTCATTAATTCCATTTTTTTTCCCTAACAACCTAAAAAAATACCATCTGAAAGCTTATTGTCTTAGCACAAAATATATATATATATCGTTCAGGTCTATGAGACATCTACAAAGAGAGCTAAAATTTTTTGAACTCGATCAAATTTCATTAAAAAAAGCAAAAAAAAAACATTTATTTTTATGTTCTCACGCTATGGAATCAATTTTTTTGTTTGACAATCTATAAAAAATTTATAGCATGTGAAAGCTTATTATTTCACCTTTCATATGACGTATCAATCACATTTTAAAGATGCCTACAAGAGAAGTTAGAATTTTTTAAAGTCAACCATGTCGAATTTCCAGACTGAGATTACTGGTGGCTGTTCGGGGGTCAACAGATCTTCACTGGTGTTTTGAGGTTTTTCGCAAGTTTCTTGAATTAAAATTGTGTAGCTTGTAGTTAGTCTATCGTTATGTCTGATATACCAAATGAAAGGTAATTGTATCAGGATGCTCATAAAAGTTTAATAAAATTTCTATCTGCTCTTGGTCAAAAGTTATAACCTGTTGAATTCTAAAATTTTATTTTACCATTATCTCAAAATTGTGTTAACGAAAATAATTGAAACACAAATTTAGTCATAGTCATGGTCTATCATTACTCCATATACTTTATTCCTGTATCTATTAAAGAAAATAAAAGATAAAAATAAAAAACGATGAAAATCGTTTAAAAATAAAATGCACGACTGGGTCGCACGAACTTGCTCTTAGAGTTCAAGTTGCTTAAATTTTTAAGACTTTTGATATAGAAATTTAGAAAATGTAGGTACCTACTATATGGGTACCTACAGAAAAAAAAATAAAAAAAAAAAAATAAATTCGTTTCTTAAAAAAATAATATAAAATCTGAAATCAAATTGCCCCCCAAAACAAGTATGCAGTTTTGATTGATATATTAAGATGCATTTTTAGAAAAAAAAATTTCAAAATCGTTAGAGCCGTTTTTTAAAAAACTAATTTTTTATAAATAATTTTTTGGAAAAAAAGTTTTAAAATACAACTGGTAGGTATGCCATTTTGTAGAAATCACTGATCAACATCTAAATACAAAATTTCAAAAAAATTCAATGTCCCGTTTTCGAAAATTTGATTTTTCAAAAAAAAATTTTCAAAATTTTTTTAAAAATCCAAAAATTATTTTTTTCAAAATTTTATTTTTGGCTTATATTTAAATTATATAAATGCTTCTTAACAAAAAGTTTCGTTGAAATCGAATAAGAGGTTTCGGAGATAATCGGATTTGAAAAAAACGGTTCTATGGCAGGTACCGTTAATAATGATTCTCAAAAAAAAATTTTTTCATTGAAAGATAGACCTTAGCTTAAAACTAACATTTGAATTTTTTAAACAAAATCGTTGGAGCCGTTTTCGAGATATTTCAATTTTACTAAAATCGGTATATGACAAGTACCGTTATTTTTGGTCCAAAAAAATTAATTCCAAAAACCCCTCTGGAGAGTCGCCAAATAACGCTACATACCAAGTTTGACATTAATCGGTCCATCCGTTTAGGCTGTAGCTCCTTATACAGACAGACAGACAGACGGACTTCCGGGACCCACTTTTTTGGCATTGTCTACCATCGTAATGTCATGGAAAAATGTTATCTCAACTTTTTTTTTTTGTACGAATGCATAACTTGATATATAGTACCTATATCGCAAGTAAAAACGGTCAAAAAACGTGTTTTTTAAAAACTTGTTTCTTATGTTTTTCAGTCAAAAATCACTAAACAATTCCAAAAAAAACTACATGTTCTATAAGTTTGAAATTTTCTGAACGCTCCAAAAAAAAAGCTAAAAATCAAAAACTACCCAAAAATACCCCTAAAAAAACAAGGTGTTTTTCAAAAATTCATATTTCGAAACGCAGAGTGTTGGAAAAAAATCCGTATCAGGCGCCTACTTTTTTTTCCTAATCTTTTACCTGGCACCTTTAGAATTGTCAAAAAAAATTTTACCTACCCAAATTCATCATTTTGTCATAGCCCCAACACGTGTGCAACGTTCAAACAAAACGTTATAGCTTAGTTTAAAAATTTTTAAGAATTTTTTCGTAAATGCAAATATTCTTAAATCATTCGAAATGGCGTATGGAATAAAAAATATTTTGATTAATTAATTGTTCCTAATTATTTGGCAATGTTTTTGTAAAAGAATTTAAAAAAACAAAAATCAATAATGGGCGCAGGAAGCAAAATACTGTTGCAAAGTAGGGATTTTTCGAAATTTCACAAGAATTGCATTAAATCAAAAACCGTAAGGATTTGCGATGAACAAGTTACCAAATTTTGAAACCCCTTAAGTAGGCCAATCAGCATATTTCGTTTGATCCATTACTTTTGGGACACCCTGTATAGTGTATGCGTACTATTTTTTTTTTTTTTCTAAAAAATTCATAAAATTAGTTGACTAGTTGAAAATAAATGGTGGTTAAGCGTAGTAGCTTGGGCAAACAAACCACAGTGATAAATCAACGATTTTTACACTGAAAAAAAAGTTTGTTTACAGTTTTTTCGTATGTTTCCATACTTTGCAGTGACTGCCTTTTGTTCCGTCAATTCCATTATAATCTTTGAACAACAACAACATCTTGAAGGTGCTACCACCAAGTGTTTTATGGCTAGAGTTACAGTACTGTTTCACGGATGCCAATCCGATCATCAGACTCCTTTTATTCCATTTTGTGTGTGGTGCTTGGTCTAGTAATTTTTTCATTTGATTTGAAAAACTTCTTCCGTCACACTTGAGTATTGAACCTAGACCAAGCGAGTTCAGAAGCCAGTACACTACGCACTGCGCTACCTCACCCACGTGATTAGCCTCACCCAATTGCAGGTTTTCTTAGTTTATCAACATGCAAATGAATAGACTTAGCATTTTTACTAGCTCCTTCAAGTATGATTGTTGTTGTTCGGCTCTTTCATGTTTTTCTCCATAGTCTTAAGCATAGCAACAATTCGTTTGCATATACGAAAGTAGGAAAGTGATTAGAAAGATGTTAGGCGCGGGCCCTGATTATTTTTCATCATATTAAGTTTACAGTTTTTTCGTATGTTTCCATACTTTGCACTGACTGCTTTTTGTTCCGTCAATTCCATTATAATCTTTGAACAACAACAACATCTTGAATGATGAAAAATAATCAGGGCCCGCGCCTAACATCTTTCTAATCACTTTCCTACTTTCGTATATGCAAACGAATTGTTGCTATGCTTAAGACTATGGAGAAAAACATGAAAGAGCCGAACAACAACAATCATACTTGAAGGAGCTAGTAAAAATGCTAAGTCTATTCATTTGCATGTTGATAAACTAAGAAAACCTGCAATTGGGTGAGGCTAATCACGTGGGTGAGGTAGCGCAGTGCGTAGTGTACTGGCTTCTGAACTCGCTTGGTCTAGGTTCAATACTCAAGTGTGACGGAAGAAGTTTTTCAAATCAAATGAAAAAATTACTAGACCAAGCACCACACACAAAATGGAATAAAAGGAGTCTGATGATCGGATTGGCATCCGTGAAACAGTACTGTAACTCTAGCCATAAAACACTTGGTGGTAGCACCTTCAAGATGTTGTTGTTGTTCAAAGATTATAAAAAAAGTTTGTAGTTCTTGAGATGAATACAAAATAATTCTGCTATAATTTTTAAACTATAAGTTTTTTTGTACATAGAATTAATTTAAAAAAAAGTTTTTGATTGTATCTTTTGAAAAAAGGTGGAATAAAGAAAAAAAAATTGCGCATCCTGAGCTAACGTTGAGCTAATGAATCAGGCAGTTTAAAAAAAAAAAATTGCATTTGGGGGTGCCAAATTACTTCACATAGCCTAGCAACAACAAAAAGGGAACAAATATAGCTCATGACAAGACTTTCAAAATATATTTTTTTAAAAAAATTAAAAAATCCAGAATGTTAAAACTATAGAACGAAAACGTCCAAATCTTGAGTCTTAAGTCATTGACCTTAACATAATTTCAATATTATAAAAAAAAACTAGTATCCTGGGTGTTGATTTCCAACACCGCAGAATTTTTCACTTATTTTCTTTTTTATTGGTATCTACTTCTTGGTAAGAACATTTTCTAAAATTCACTCCCATACCATAATTTTTCAAAACATTATTTTAAGATTTTTTTTTACAAATTTTCAAAATGGCTTCAAAAACAAAATTATGTATACTGTTCTTTCTATAAAGAAATAAACAAAAAAAAAAATTATGAACAAATAAGTTGCTTCCATAAATTTTATTTTTTACAAAATTTGATATTTTATAATTGAGACAGATTTTATTAAAATAAAAATTATTCACAATTTTCCATAAGATCCATGACATTGGTTGAACTTCTAATACAAGCCTTACAAGCTTTGAACGACTTGATAGTATGGTGCATAAGAGTAGTGCAAAATAGGAGTATTCACAACACTTGACGAATATGAGAATCCTTGGGATGGTAATGGAACTGAACTAGAAGTCGACAATTGAATTGGTGATTGAGAATTCTTAGAACTTTGGACCAAATAGATTCCACTACCAATAGACGCGATGGAGTTTGTCAATTTTGCCTGCTCAACGGCAAGCAAATGTTCTGCTTTAGCTTTGGCTACTTCCGGAGTGTCTTGAACTGGTTGTGGGAGTTCAATTGGAGCTGGTACTGCAAGAACTTGGTAACCAACTTTGTTTTTCGCTGCTTGAATAGCAGCAAAATGTTCAACCTTAGCCTTGGCAACCTCAGGAGTATCCTGAACTTGTTGTGGTAGACCAGCAACTGCGAGTGGAATTAAGTCCTGCAAACCCAATCGTTGTTTGGCTTCATTAACAGCAGCAAAATGAGCCGACTTGGCAGCAGCAACTTCTAAACTATCAGAAACTTGTTGAGGTACATTTTGAGCTGGAATAACTGGAGCTTCGACAGGTTTTGGCAAATTGGTTGCCGAAACTCGGAAACCACCAGCATCAGCTACATAGTTGGCAGTTTGTAGAATGTTGTTCGAATCAATGTAGCTGTATGATCCTCTAGTTGTTCCATCTAAGGATTTTACTTCCTGCTTAGTTGACAAATGATCATTGTATCCATAAGCGTATTGACCAATTCCATCTTGAGAATGATATTGACTTGAAGAAGATGGTGCAATTAGATGTCCTGGAGCCAAATACAAAGTACTAGCAGAAGCTACTGCCAGTAAAGTGGAGAATGCAACAAATACTTTCATGGTGATAGAACTTTGGTTAGGAACGGTTA
Source organism: Episyrphus balteatus (assembly GCF_945859705.1). Classification (NCBI taxonomy): domain Eukaryota; kingdom Metazoa; phylum Arthropoda; class Insecta; order Diptera; family Syrphidae; genus Episyrphus; species Episyrphus balteatus. The sequence goes on from NC_079135.1 coordinate 25,102,394, forward strand.
CAAAATGTTGGTTGGTATATTAAGAAACGCTGCTAGTCACGATATGAACTAGTACTCGCTTCTGAGTTGTCTAATTTGAAAAGCCATGAGAAATGGTATTTATACAAAAATTTAATTGCAACAAAAATCACCTAAATCAAACAACTTTCCAAAAAAAACTGCTTTTTACTTCTCTACGATCAAAGCTGGTCTTTATTGAACCAACAAAAAAAAAAAGGCAAACTAGATGTTCTTTCTTTAATTATTGATACTAGTTTATCAATGAAAAACACTTCAAATTACCTAATTCTATTTTAATGTGTGTTTCTATTTTCACTGTGAAAGTCATGGTACCTCCAAAACATTTTGGAATTACCTACAATTTTTGTGTAAAAGACTTCTAACAAGCTTCTTCTTTGATTTTAATTTATTTTCCCTCAAAATTAGACTTATAAACTTTTCACATATCAAACTTACTCAAATGAGCATATTACAAACCCTTTTAAAAAACAAAAGCAATCATTTCCAAGAAATAAAGCTTCTCCAGTTAATACCTACAACTTGATGGTGTTATTTCTTTTACCACAAAAAGGCTGTTCTTTAATTGTTTCAATTTCAAAACACACACACACAAACAAATAAGTATTTATGAGAATTATCTCATCTGGATTAACCATGTTGATTTCCATTGCTCTATAGGAAAAGATATTCTTCTTAACAAAGTCCTAAGAGTAAATGTCCCAAAAATAAGATTCCAATTGACTTCAAGCTTACACCACACACATTAATTAACGTCTAACGGCACGATTATGTCGATCAGTTGCACGAACAATATATACAAAAAAACTAACAACAACAAGAGAAACCCACAACCCTATACTTCTCTACCAATCTCGAACGAAAAGCACGCGTCTTAGATCCGCAACATTCAATTATGTCCCTCGATTTAATCCATCGCATCGCTCAGATTAATCGCTGCCTTTTTTGATAGCTTCCGAGTGTAATACTTGAAGAGCTATATAAAAGCGAGTGTAATTCACGCCAAAAACCCTTAAGCAGCAGCATAAATCCTCCCCGAATACAAATGCCCTAATTTTGTCTCAGTATCATCTACGAAAAACCCATTCAGGCCCGCCTTTCATTTATTCCACCATATCACCGCATTGCCCCTTTTTTTTCAGTTAGATTGGAGACGAGAGAGAAAAACATGCGAGAGTATGAAACTCTATTTGTATCGCAATCAAGAGATGTGTGCCGAGGATATGTTAAGAGATACCATATATTTGTATCTATTTCTATATCCTCTTTTATCCTAAAAAAGATACCATCAGAAGAACAAGTTCTTAATTTGCCTCTCTGGCATCAGAAATAATATAAGATGGTATCGCGTGGTATAGCTTTGATGATGCCATATATATGCTTATACCTCACAAAGAGAGAGAGATGACAACAAAAATAAGGGAAGTAGATGAAGGTAAAAGGGAGGCTTATAATTCCAACAACAATAACAACAAACCACTCGATATTGTATTATTTCTATCTCTTTCTTTTTCGTCGTAAGATGCAAAAACCCTTGAGTATATTATACAAGTTAACAGCAATCTTTTGCCGTATAACCCTTGACACATTTAATTACCCAACTTAGCTTTAGCTTGGATTTGAATTGGTTTGGTACTAACACCCCAAACCAATTTTACTTTCAAGGAGATAAATATAAACCCTCCGACTCTACTCTTCTTCTATTAATTTGAAAATAATTAATTGCTTCATTGGGTTATATTGGACACATTTCAAGTATCAGTTATGAAAAGTTGAAATGAATATTACTTCTTATAATAGCTTAGATGATGCATAATGTGGACAGTTCCAGTATATTTAAGAAAAAAATATTTTTTTTTTTTTGATAAGTAGGTTGCAGAAACTTGTAGGAAGTTTTGAGGATCAGGGACTTCAAAATTCGTATAAAAGTTATAAAAGCTAAAAGAAGGAAAACACTGTTTTTCAATACACAAACCATAAATGCTAATCGATTTTGAAAAACGGCTTTTGAGCAAACGATTTCCATGCGCTGATTCCAATCCCAAGTCAAAATTACTCTGGCACTTAGTTTTTTGAATTATTTCAATATAAACAGGTCAAAAACGCAGTTTTGGGTAGATACTCTTGAAATCAAGTTATATTTTTCCGCAAAACTACGTCAATCAAATTTGTATTTTTTAGTTTCGTGTGGAATTGATGTTAAATGGTTAAACTAGTAACTCTTGGTGCTCTGGAAAAAGTTTGTTTATTATGATTTTTTTTTTAAATTAAAAAAAGGTGACAGCAAAAATCTTATTCAGTTATTTTCTAGGTATATAAAAATAATTAAAAAAATATACTTTGTACTCCATATAACTCAAGCACTTTTGAACTTTTTGACTTGAAATTTGGTTCCAATTCTTTCAACTTACGGATTTTTACATTAAGCAACTAAAACATAATAAGCAACTTGCAACTAAGGTTACAAAATTATGAGTAAAAAAAACGACTAGTGCCAAATACCTAAATTTTTAATTTTTTTTTTTTTTTTTTTTTTTGACGGGAGGAAATCTTCAAAAGACACTTGGGCAGTATTCGACACCAAGTAGTGTGGGACTCTTAACCACTAAAACCACCTCTTTATCAGGACCAATCTTGAGAGATCGACATCAGATTTTTCTTTCTTAACTTTGTAAAATCACTTTGGGGGAAGTTTAAACTTTTAATACTTTTCCATGTTTTTTTAGACCATAAGCTCATGAGGCTTGGTTCTTCTTAATCTCCGAACATGGTTTCTTGTATTCAAGACGGACACCATTTCAGAATTGGTATGACTTTGCAGTCTCTGATTATGCGATACAGCGTACTTTTTAACAACTTCTGTAACCGTTTCTATTTGTAGGTCACGATGTAGATCGCTATTTCTTATGTACCAAGGTGCATTAACTATTCCACGAAGGACTTTGTTTTGGAATTTTTGGATGATTTCGGTATTTGTTTTCTTTGTACAGCCCCATAATTGGATACCATAGGTCCAAACAGGCTTTAGTACTTGATTATACAGCATTATTTTGTTTTGAGTTGATAAATCAGAGTTGTTACCAAGTAACAATTTTTTTTGTAAATTTTTACAAAACCCAAAACCGTTTATTTTCGCTTTGAATATGAGAAAAACTATTTTAAAAGGGAAAATCGATTTTGTATGGGAAATTTTTTTTTTTTTTTTTTTTTTTGATAATATCTCTAAGATGGATTTCTATTTTTTTTTCAAATGGGTCTAACGATTCTGATTCTCGTCGCTAAAAATAATGTGCAACAAAAATATCACAAATAATTTCTTTGCTGCCGGGTACAATGGGGTTAAGTCAAAAAAATCGATTTTCGGATTTTTTTTGGACTTTAGTCAGTTTTATTTTTTCTTTCGTTTGATCCTATCGCCATTGCTCTAGTGTATCTCCTTCCTTTAGAAATGATTCGGTACAAAGGGTTAAAGTCAAAAAATTTTAAAATGTTGTGGTACTAGGTCGTAAGTTGACTTAACTCCTTTGTTTTTGCATTAATTTTTAATTTTAAAATAAAAAAATTGGTCCTAAGGCGTTAAGTCAAGTGGAAGATAGAAAACGAAAATTCATTTCTCTATACAGTATTAAGCTCAAAAAGAATTCTCACATTTGGTAAATAATCACATTGATATTTTCAACTCTCTTTCACAAATTAAACTTTGTTATCAATGTAAACAAAGATTTTTCTTGACTTAACTCCTTTGTATCAATTTTATTTTTGATGACTAAATGGTTCTAAAGTGTTAAGTCAACACCTTTTTTTTTAAGAACGTTCATTTTCTGGTCAACAGCATATGGATATTAAAAAAGATCTTTTAGATGATGTTTCTGCATCATTACTTTTTCTAAATAATAATATTCAGATTTACAAACAAAAATTGAAACTTCAATTTCATTTTTCTCAAAACTAATTTTTCTGACTTAGGGTAACTTCGGGCATTATGGCGCACCGGGCATTATGGCGCACCTCTCAACTACCATACTTTCAATACTCGCATTTAAATAAAACCAATGCAGAAACTTTGGCCTTCGTCGAACACTAGCCTTGTGACGATCGCAGGTCAGTGCTTTTATTTTTGTGCCAAACAAAAAAGAAAACAAAAAAAATATACCGGTTCTGGGTTCCAATATAATATCGCTTTGTTTTTGTTTGTGTGTATCTCGGTAAGTATACAGTGCACGTATTTTTTTTAAAGAGTGAAACGCAGAGTACATTTTTGGTTTGGTTATATCACTTGTTATATTTTAACTGAAGTAAGAATTGTGTTTAGTTTTTGGAGTTTTGTGAATATGTGTATATCTTGCAATATGGCGCAGATGTAATAAGGGCATTATGGCGCTTTATTATACCCGACTGCGCCATAATGCCCTTATGTAAAACTAATTTCAAAAGTAACTCTGCATTTTTTTAAATTTGAAAATAACCTCAATTTAACGTTAATTTTATGAAACTTATTTACAATTTTATTTCAGAAATGCTGAATATACGTAAAAAAAAGTAAAGGGTTCCGAAGTAAATGGGGTTCGCCATATTGCCCGTACATAGGGCAATATTGTTTTTTTTTGACTATTTTTAATTTAATTTATTTTTTGTTAAAAAGCTTGAATTTTTATTCTTAAATAATTTTTTTATGTTACGTTTTTATGAAATTTAATTAAAAAAAATGATTGAAGTAAAAATTGTAGTCCGTAGTAAAGTTATTTGAGTTTGTGCTTAGGTATGCCATAATGCCCTAATTTACCCTAACCCGGCCCCAAAGATTTATAACTAAAGTATATGTAATAACACACTCACACAAACTTGTGGACGTTAACAATTTATTTATTATCAAGTTTGCTTCTCAGCTCTTTTGTTTATATTTTATGAAAACCAGCAAATAATATGAAACAATATATTTTAAACGGGTTGGGGTCAAAATTCTGCCGGGGTCAAAATTCTGCTTTTCAAAATTCTGTTTTTCGAAATTCCGTTTTTCAAAATTCTGCAAAAAATTAATTAATTTTTTAATTTTTTGCAAAATTCTGTAAAATCATCTTCTTGAAAAATTATATAGTTATTTTATTGCTTACCTATGTACATAATTTGTCATTCTTTGAATGCATATTAATTTTTGTTTTATAAATGAATAAATTTGAAAATATTAAGAAAAAGTTTTTAATACTAAACATTTCCGAAAATAATTCAAATTTTTTTAATTTATCAAATAAAGATGAATATTCAAAAATTTTAATGAGAAAAGGAATATTTTTTATCAAACAACATAGGTTCAAATAAGTTATAGATTTTTTTTTGAAAGAAAGTCAGTCATTTTAAAAAACATTTGCGACACTTAAACAAAAAAATTTAGGAAAGTACCAATGTTGAATTACATTAATGAGGTGTGTATTTTTCTTTAGTCAGCGCATATGCTATAAAAAAAATAAACAGAATTTTCAGAATTTTTATTGTTCAAGTATAATGCTAGCAGAATTTTGAAAAGCAGAATAATTTTAAAAAGCAGAATTTTGAAAACAGAATAGAAAAAAAGCAGAATTTTGAAAAGCAGAATTTTGAAGCCAGAATTTTGACCCGAATAACGTTGGCTTCTATCAACATTTTAAACAAAATTGATGTGGAACTTTTTTAAGAATTTTTTTTTTTAAATCACAAACTTGACTTATAGCGCATTTATCTTAGACCTAAGCTAAATTCATTTTTTGAACTCCAAATTAATCTCAAAACTCATACTAAACTCCAACGTCCGAACTGGTTGCGAAAATTAAATGTCATTCATGATTCTGTCTCACTTCTCCCAGAATAAACTTCAAAAGATTTGATAAAAATTAGAAAAAAAACTACTTTTTATCAGTCAATCCATGCACCATATTTAAAACCCATTTATCTAAATACTCATGTGGACATAATTTACCCACATTAACTTAATGACCATGTTATGCCGAGACTCTTCCATTTATACATAGTCTTTTACTAACTAGAAGATTAGTATGCAGTTTTCTTGGCCAATGCTTTATATTATCCCCATTCCTAGAGGGTATATTTATGACTTTGCAATATGACTGGACCTGATGACTCAGCCCAATGAATGCTATATAATTCATTCCAATATCCAATCTCACAACCAGTATAGGAAAGTCTTCATGGCTATTAGCACTCACCGAACCGAATAAACCAAACTCAACCCCAATTCGTTCCTATAAATAAATACATATATATAGATGTAGAAAACAAGGTATAGGTAGGTTATAGAGGTAGTGTTTATACCTTATTTATAGAAAAGGTTACGCGATGAGTATATAGAAAAAGTTAATTTAGACCTTTAAATACCTTACTTCTATAAGCTTTTCATAGGACTTTCATATAATAGAAGTTATCCATTGATAAGAGCAAAAAAAAAAAACGAAATAAATTTCGATTTGATAGAAATCAAAATCGCACCAAACACCATTATCAAGCTTATGTAGGCAATGCCAGCCCTTCTGCTTGACCTAGTAATTACTTTCAGTTGGATGAATGTTGTGTTGCTGAATCACCCAACAACATATAGAAGGCTAAAAACCTAACCCATCGCCGCCGGTTTCGCACCACTCACATATCGGACACACATAAAGCTCGGTCGAGTAATTATAAATGCCCCTAAACTGGATAGAAGGTGCGTGCCAAATGTGGGCTTTCCTCAGTGATTTTCCGCGTTTAGCACTCAACTGACCACTATATACTGATAACCACCTGCCAACCAGCTTAAGAGTGATTACGGAACACGCCCCTGGAGCACCTTTGGCAAAATACACTCCTGGCTTGCTGGCTGGCTAACACTATACAGCCAAAGAGTCTTTGAGCCAAATTCAAGGCAGGAAACACTCACACGTCACGCGCCTAACCTACGCACAATCGAATATCCTCGCCAAATCCGTTTCCAATTTGTTTGCTATCTGCAATTATCTATGAGTGTTCTGTGTGTGAGGTCAGCAATAAGGAGAACAGCACTAATTTGCATCATATAAGGATCTAGATACACCACACTCTTCCACCATTCTCTCCACTAACAAACTAACTACAAGACAAGATGTGAAATTAATTTTGTGCAAGATAATAAATTATTGAATCGAGTGCGAGTGGTTGCGCCCAGGTGTAAAATCTAGGACCTATTTCCGCAGTAGTTGCAGCTCTGAAATTGCACTCGTAATTTCAGCGAAGCTGTTTCCTATACACAACAATAAAATGTACGAGTAAACGAGTAAGTTCGGCACCATAAATCGACTCACACACAGATAAACTCATTAAGGACTATAATACCTATATGTTGGGGAATCCTTGAGAAATTTGTTTTCTGCGTGGGCCGTAATGGATTGTTGTTATTGTTAGAAGATATAACCTTTGCCCAATATATTGCACGGAGAGAGAGGTTACAAACACTCTAATGCAGCACTAGTTGCCATAGCGTGCGTGCTACAGATAAATTGCCAAAGATATCTGAATGAAGGAGGTCCTTCTTTTTTTTTTGAGTATTATAGTTCTATTTATAAGCTTATACATTTGGAGGTTTGTAATATTCCGCATCGAATAATGACACAATACAGTTATAAAAGTAGAAAAATAATGGTGGAAGATATGTGTTTTGATAATAATTTTACGCAGGAAATAGAAAAAACAAGGTTTTTGCTGTTTTACATGTCTTTAACTTATCCTGTACAGTTAAGATATGGTCAACTATTCTTATCGATAAAGACGTGTGAAACTTAAAAATTTGATTAACAGAAAGGTTGTTGCCTTGAATGGTTCTTGTTAAAATCTTCTTAACGTGAAAAAAAAACATTCTTAAATAATTCTTTATTCCTTATATAATAGGAAATACATTTATTGTACCCTTGAAAGGTCTTTTTTCATACCTCTTTACTTCTTCTTGAAAAATTATGGTTTTTCTACTTGCTCTCATTGTAAAAGTTACTCTTATGATAAAGCTTTTAAACAAGATAAGAAAAATGTATAAGTTTATATTTTTAAGGAATTTCATAAGTAAAGTAAAAGTAATAAAATCTGTTTTTTATAATTAATTAAACATCGTTTTAAATGATCTTTTAGAAAATAATCGTTTTAAATCGTTAGAGCCGTAAAAAAATAAAATGCACGGTCGCACGAACTTGCTCTTAGAGTTAAAGTTGCTTAAATTTTTAAGACTTTTTATATTGAAATTTGGAAAAAAAAAATAAAATTCGTTTAAAAAAAAAAAAAATAAAATAAAATTTGAAATCAAATTTCCCTCCAAAACAAGTATGCAGTTTTGATTGATATACTAAGATGCATTTTTAGACAAAAAATTTTCAAAATCTTTAGAGCCGTTTTTTAAGAAACTAATTTTTTTTAAATAATTTCTTGGAAAAAAAGTTTTAAAATAAAATTGGTATGCCATTTTGTAGAAATCACTAATCAACATCTAAAAACAAAATTTCAAAAAAATTCAATGTCCCGTTTTCGAAAATTTGATTTTTCAAACAAAAATTTTCAAATTTTTTTTCAAAAACACAAAAATTATTTTGTTGGAAATTTAATTTTTGGTTTATTTTTTATAAATGCTTCTTCTCAAAAAGTTTCGTTCAAATCGAATAAGCGGTTTCGGAGATAAACGGATTTGAAAAAAAAAACGGTTCTATGGCAGGTACCGTTAATAATGATTTTAAAAAAAAAAAAATTCATAAGAAGATAGACCTTAGCTTAAAACTATCATTTGAATTTTTTAAACAAATTCGTTGAAGCCGTTTTCGAGATATTTCAATTTTACTATATGACAAGTACCGTTATTTTTGGTCCAAAAAAATTAATTCCAAAAACCCCTCTGGAGAGTTGCCAAATAACGCTACATACCATGTTTGACATCAATCGGTCCATCCGTTTAGGCTGTAGCTGCGTTTACAGACAGACAGACTGACAGACTGACAGACGGACTTCCGGGACCCACTTTTTTGGCATTCTCTACCATCGTAATGTCATGGGAAAATGTCATCTCAACTTTTTTTTTTGTACGAATGCATAACTTGATATAGTACCTATATCGCAAGTAAAAATAATTTATATACATATATGGTAAGTACACAAACTTTCTAAAATTTTTCAAATAAAAGCTGCTATGCCATTTTTAAGAAAATATTATTCAACATATTAAACAAAATTTCAATAAAATCCAGCAACCCGTTTTCAAAAAAAATTGAAATATTTTTTAAAAATCCAAAAATGTGTTTTTTGGTTTTTTGAAAATTTTTTATATAGTCATTATTTTGACGTTTTTGTTTAAAAAATTTTGGTTGAAATCGGCTATGTTCGTTTACGAAAAATTAAAATTTGTTAACCATTTTCTACCAATTGGTTATGAATACCTGAAACCAAAATTTCAAAGAAAAAAAGCAATATTTCGTTTTGGAAAATTTGATTTAAAAGAAAATTAATTTTATTTTTTTTTTATATTTATTTATATTGAAATAATATAAATGCTTTTTCATAAAAAAATCATTTAAATGAAATCAGATGTTTGGGCGAAATTTCGTTCAAAAAAAAGTTCAATGGCCTATTTTCGAAAAAAAAATCATTAAAAGATATAACTTTTCTAAAAACTAATACTTGAATTTCTTATCAAAATCGTAGAAATCAAACTTTGCTCTACCCTTATACACAGAAAAAAATATGACCCGCTAAAAACTAACAGATTGCCATATTGTTTTACCGTCCATACATTTCATAAGGAAATCTTATTAAAATCAACGATTAATAAGGTTTTTTTAAGGAGATTTCTTATTATTTTTATAGAGAAAATCTTATTAAAATTTGACTGAAAAATTGATTTTTTTTGCAACTTAGCACTAGAACAAAAATCGCGATCAATATTTTCATGGCAGGTTGGTTCAGGTGGTAAGGTGGGCGACTAATGATTTGAAGTCTCCAGTTCGATTCCCAGCCTGGTCATGTTTTTTTTTATTTTTTTGCAGATTTTAAAACAATAAGGAAAACCCGATTGTTTTAATAAGGTTTCCTTCTTGGATGAAAACCATAGAGAAATCTTATTGTTTTTGTTCTATTTTATGTGGTCTATTTTTCTCTGTGTAGGTATTCCAAAACCACCTGTTCCCTCAAAAATATTAAATTTAACAAGAAAATATAACCAAACATAATAAAGACTATATTTTCATCAATATAGTGATCCAAATAGTTAAAAATAAAACCAGAATCCGGACTGAGAATGAATTGAAAATGGGTAAAATCCTCTGCACCAGACCATTTAACTCGGTCGGGTTTATAGTAAAAAGCATATAACCACCAAAGGAACTTTTAATTTCCGCCTCGAGAAAATATAAGAACCCCAAAACCTTTATGAAATTGATATTGTATATTTCCATGTGCACAACGTATCAATATCATACAGTCTTGACCCAAGAAAATGTATAAGGAAATGCATTCAAATGGAAAATTTGCAACGTTGCTTTCGCAAAATTCCTATGAATCGAACTATAACATTTGATCCCATCTTTTTTTTTGGCTATCAGCTTCCTTCATTTATGGAAAAAGTAACATGCGAGGCAATATCAAAAGGGAGAATGAGTTTTCTGATACCAAATCCAAAAAAAAGGAACTAAGTCAGCTGCAATTGTGTCGATTTATTAATTCAAAGGGGCAGAAGGGAAGTAGTTATTGGATGTCTTTTTTTTTTCTTGTCTTTTGAATAAAAACAAGAACTCAGCGACTTTGGACGACAGAATGAACAAACGAATGAATTCCGTATTCCATATGCATCATGGCGGAAATCTTAAAGCCTGATAGTTTATGAGAAATTTCCCGAAACACAAAACGCACCAGCTGCCAAAATATATTATTATGGGGCAAATGGTGGTCTATTTCTGTATAGTAGAAGCATTTTGCGGGATGGGTAATGATGCCCACCAACATCATCACCACCACCATTTTGAACTTATTTTTCTTCTTCAACTTCGTGTCTTCAAAACGAAGAAGAGTATCCTCTGCTCTTCTAAGTGAAAACGAAATCTAATCCCGAAGAGCAATCAAACCAAAATCGAAAATATAGAAATCCATTAAGGTTGCTGATAGCGTTATCTTGGTGTGTGCGATTCACTTTGGCACCCCCCAACTTCTAACGAAATGGCTTTTTTCTTTTCTACCTCCAACCCTCCCCCTCCCACTTATGGTCTTGGCCCTTAAGATTTCTTTCTTGCCTTGGCACGTAATAGTTTACTGCCATTACAGAGCGGGACAGTCAGGGCACACACATGCGTTTATGTGAACCGCACACATGAATTCATTATTCTTCTTCTTTTTCGGGGACACAAAGGTTCAGGGGAGTCATCTTCTGCTCCCGCGACCGACCGACTGACGACGAACGATGATGGCTTCGAAAATTGAGTTCCATCTTCGGGGCTAAGCGCGCTGATGATGATGATAATGATGATGATGACGATGGTGGTCCTTGATTGGAGGGCGGTGTAGGGGGTGGTGATATTTTGTGACCAAACGATGAGTGCTGTGTGTCTGTCCGAGCTCTGAGGGTTCCATTTGAAAAAAATAAGAAAAAAAAAAAATTAAGTAACCGAGGCCAGTTCCATATAAACGGTTTCCGAAATTCGATCAGTAGCGTAAATGGATTATATAGATATCAATTTTTTTCCAATCCCCATTGCAAGGAATTTCTTTAATATTTTCTTTTTTTTTTCGTTCTCTGACGTGAAATCCACCCAAACAAGTGTTATTATGTTTTTCACCACCACTTTGGGGGAGGGGGTGAATTTAAGTTGCGTTCTTCTTCGTTTTTTTTTTTTTTTTTTCTATTGTCAGTTCGATTATTGCCTTTTGTTATGATGAGGGAGAGTAGGCACCCCCCATTAGACCATATATAAAAGCCAGAGAGAATTTCATATCTTTAGGGGTAGTAGAAGAAATCGAATACAAGAAGACTGAAGGGGAGGGGAGGAGAAAACAAAAAAAAAAATAAATAAATATAACACGGTGCTTTCAGAAAATCATCAACAGTTATCCTCTTTAATGTTGTAAGTTTATGACTTAAGGACTTGCGGCTATACATTTATATGATTGAGGGAGAGATGATGGTGGATGGTGTATAAAAAAAAGTTAGTTCTATTATGTGGTAAGGGTTTTTGGTTTCAATTCTCTTGTTTATTATTTTTTTTTTCTTCTTGGTTTTTTTTTTTTTCAACTTCAATTTGTTGGATGATGTTTTTTTTTTTTTGTGTTATTTATTTCAAGATACCACGGTGTTTTTTTTTTGTATGGTTTTTTGGGGGACTATTGTAACAGTTTTTGCACTTGATGTGAAAGTGTTTTCTTTTCAATTGGAGTTTTATTGAAAAAATTCGTTATATTTAATAAAGAAGAAGGTTGTTGAAAAATTAAAAAAAAAAAATTTACGAATTTTATCAGTTTCGACTGTAAAACGATAGCTTAGCTTTCAATATAGAGTTTTTTTTTAATTTTTTGTATTGTTCCTTTTTGGGTTGGGGTCAAAATTCTGCCGGGGTCAAAATTCTTTGTCAAAATTCTGCTTTTTAAAATTCTGTTTTTCAAAATTCTGTTTTTCAAAATTCTGCTTTTCATAATTCTGTTTTTCAAAATTCTGCAAAAAATTAAAAAAGGGTTTGGAAAATCTTAAAAAACGCGTGCTTTTTAACATTTTCCAAACCATTTTTTAATTTTTTGCAAAATTCTGTAAAATCATCTTCTTGAAAAATTTTATCTACTTATTTGATTACTTACCTACATAATTTGTCATTCTTTGAATGCATATTAATTTTTGTTTTATAAATGAATAAATTTGAAAATATTAAGAAAAGGTTTTTAATACTAAACATTTCCGAAAATAATTCAAAATTTTTTAATTTATTAAATAAAAAAAAATTTAATAAGAAAAGGAATATTTTGTATCAAACAGCATCGGTTCCAATAAGTTATTTGAAAGAAAGTCAGTCTATTAGCAGAATTTTGAAAAGCAGAATTTTAAAAAGCAGAATTTTGAAAAGCAGAATTTTAAAAAGCAGATAAGAAAAAAAGCAGAATTTTGAAAAACAGAATTTTCGTTAAAAAAGCAGAATTTTGAAAAGCAGAATTTTGAAGCCAGAATTATGACCCGATCCCTTCCTTTTATAGTGCTCTGAATATGTTTTGTAAAAATTAAATTAAATGTTTATTTGAATCAAGTGTTGAGCTTAATTCAACACTGATAACTAATTTTGTCTTGGATTTTTGGTTGCTAAGTTATTTGCATCCATACGTATTTTTTTTTTTAACATTGTAAGGAAAATATTTGACCCAAGTCTCGAACCAAGTTTTAGTTTACGGTAAATTCACAGTAAAGAGTAATTTGCATTTAGGTAAAAAAATTGAAAATTTTTGTTTTTTTTAGGTTTTCGTTAGAAATTCAAGGGGCAATTATTAAGTCAATTAAGAATTAAAGTGACCCTTATTCTGAAATCCGAACCTTTTTTTGTGACGTAAAATATCGACAAGGCACTCCATACATATAAACAAGCAGAAAAAAATCAGAAATGATCAATTGATGTTGTTTGTTAAGCAAACAAAAATTCGTAAAAAAAATTTATTTAAAAAAATGTTATTCATACGCCACCACGTCCGCAATTGGAAAATTAATACGAATTTTGTTTGCTTTAAAAGAAATAATTAAGTGAAGTGTGGAATAAATAATAATGCAAAATTCAATTATACACTCTAGGTAGGTATTAACTTCAACTTTAAGATTTGTATGATAAATACGTATTCGATATAGCTAACGAAATTTTGATTTAACGAATTGTCTCTGGACATAATATCATTCGTTTTACTGGACCTTGACTGTATATTATATTGAAAGAATTTTAAAATTCAATAAAAAAAAATTAAATGTAATAAGAAAGTGATTTTTTAAGAAATAAAAAGTCCATTTTGGGTACTTCCAAATATTTGCATGAAATGCATATGCATAATACATGCAAAATATATGCAAAATATGCCAAAAAATATGCAAAATATGTAAAAATTTTCTTATGTTAAACAAATCAAAAAATTATATTTAAATGATTCAGAATATAATATGCGTTATTATGAATTCCATTCGTATCGGAAAGTTGCTACGATTCCCGAAAAAATAATCACGGAATCCTTTCGTAGTCGAAAATTCCATACAAATCGTCACCACAAGCGGATTTTGTGATTATTTTATTCGGGAATCGTAGAAATTTTCCGATACGATGGAATACGTGATAAGGCTGAATATACATATATTCAAATTTTATTAATTATTTTAACCTATTAAAGTAGACCAAATGAATACATAATTGTACCAATAGGTGTTCAAAATAATACTGACGCTTCTCTCCAAAAACATCAAGTTAGCACGGCAAAGTGACCAGAATATAAATTTTATTAGTGCATCCTTTGGCCCTAATTAAGAGCAGATTTAAGGTTAGCAGAGCAATTTCCAGAAAATGCCCAAAACTCTACCTAAAGTTTTTGTTATTTTCAAAAAAATTATTTGAAAATTGTGTTGGATTAAATCCTTTAATAATTTTAATTTACTACCACAATTCTCTACGAGTTTTCCAATAAAAAGAAGCTCATTTTTCCCAATCTTTTTTTTTTACAAAATCTCAGAAAATGGTTTACTTTATTTAAATTATTCGAGCACTTAATTATTAAAGACTTTTTTTTTGAAAAGTTTGATAATTTGGAGAAAAAAAAAAATTCAAGTTAGCAGAATATTTTTGTTTTGTAAGGAAATAGGAAAAATCTTTTTAGTTCGAAAATTCGTCAGAAAATGGGGTACCTACTTAATAAAAATTAATGCAATAATGAAGTATTCAAAATAATTTCCAAAAAATGTTGTTTTTTTCCAAAAATTACAAAAAAAAAAGATTTTTTATTTTAATTGGTAAACTATTATTCTAAAACCAATTTTATACTAACATTTTAAGACATTTTCTTGTTATTGTTAAGTGGTTGAGCACTTAATTTAACTTTGGGACACTTAACTATCATTTAATTTCACTAAAAGATCTAATAACAAACTTATTTTCTGCTCACTTTGCTCTGCTTATTTCAAGGACATGCAAAAAAGATTCTTTCAACGTCACAGTAAGAAGTAAAAAATGGGAACTTCTATGTATGTTTAGTTTGATATTTTCATTTGTGACAGGTTCCAGCCCAGACGCAAATCTTCAGCATTGCGATTTAACTTTTTATATCTCAACAGTGTGTTAGCATTTGCCTTAAACAAGCACTTATTTTATAAAAATCAATTCAATTTGTACCTATATGAAATTTTGCATATATTTAGCATATTTTGCATATATTTAGCATTATTTGCATAGGTATATTTTGCATATTTTTGGCATATTTTTGTGCATATTTTTTGCACATATTTTGCATATTTTCGATATGCATTAAAACTTGTTATATTTGAATGATAAAACGTCTAAATACAAAGTTTGGTATCAATATGATGTAAAATAAGAAAGTATGCAAAATCCGAGGTCTAAATATTACCTACTTCAATTTCAAAATCACTGCAAGAAGGGGTCCAAAAAATAAGGGGTCCAAACTAAAAAAAATACAGGCATATTTGTAGGAATTGCAATTAATACTGTTATTTTTCCTTTTAGGGGCCCTAGAAAATAAATTGGATGTGTTCCTAGTAAACAAGTAGGTTCTATTTCAAAAGTCTTATTTTTTATTTTTATATTTTACTGAAATTTTGGAAAAAATTACTTTAATTTGGCGCAAAATCTTATTTTATAGCTCCAACGCTTTTAAAAGAATTCAAGGTATTGTTTAAAAAAAGCTCAAAGCTGCACTCAGTGCCAAAAAAATTCAATAAAGTCGATTTTAAACTTTTTTCCATTGTCCAATAAACCGGAAGTGCACCTACTAAACTTCAAATTGAAATAAAAACCTACCGATAGGAGCTACAAAATGTCGAAGAAGATAAACAAAATTAAAAAGAAACTTACATTTTCTTAATAGTAATACCTAAACAATTTGGGTTAGATACTATTTCGATAATTTCATTTTTATACCCTGGCAGAAATTAAAAATATCAAACCACCACTGTGAGCAGGTCTTACATACCATAGGGGCAGCAGAGGAAGTTTATACATGTAAATAAAATATAACTCTTTGGTTTAAATTATAAATTGAGCTTTTGATCTCTCATTTGATGAATTTGGATGTAATTTTTCAAAATGTATTTTTTACTAGTTCGATTTTTACTTGCGATATAGGTACTATATATCAAGTTATGCATTCATACAAAAAAAAAAAGTTGAGATAACATTTTTCCATGACATTACGATGGTAGACAATGCCAAAAAAGTGGGTCCCGGAAGTCCGTCTGTCTGTCTGTCTGTCTGTCAGTCTGTCTGTCTGTCTGTCTGTATAAGGACCTACAGCCTAAACGGATGGACCGATTAATGTCAAACTTGGTATGTAGCGTTATTTGGCGACTCTCCAGAGGGGTTTTTGGAATTAATTTTTTTGGACCAAAAATAACGGTACTTGTCATATACCGATTTTAGTAAAATTGAAATATCTCGAAAACGGCTCCAACGATTTTGTTTAAAAAATTCAAATGTTAGTTTCAAGCTAAGGTCTATATTTCAATGAAAAAATTTTTTTTTTTAAATCATTATTAACGGTACCTGCCATAGAACCGTTTTTTTCAAATTCGAATATCTCTGAAACTTCTTATTCGATTTCAACGAAACTTTTTGTGAAGAAGCATTTATATAATTTAAATATAAACCAAAAATTAAATTTCAAAAAAAAGAATTTTTGGATTTTTAAAAAAAATTTGAAAATTTTTTTTTGAAAAATCAAATTTTCGAAAACGGGACATTGAATTTTTTTGAAATTTTGTTTTTAGATGTTGATTAGTGATTTCTACAAAATGGCATACCAATATTATTTTCAAACTTTTTTTCCAAAAAAATATTTATAAAAAATTGTTTTTTTAAAAAACGGCTCTAACGATTTTGAAATTTTTTTTTCTAAAAATACACGTTAATATATCAATCAAAACTGCATACTTGTTTTGGAGGGCAATTCAATTTCAGATTTCATTTTATTTTTTTTTTAAACGAATTTAATTTTTTTTTTCAAATTTCTATATAAAAAGTCTTAAAAATGTAAGCAACTTTAACTCCAAGAGCAAGTTCGTGCGACCCAGTCGTGCATTTTATTTTTTTTTTTTCCAAAATAAACAGATTTCATTTTTTTTTACTTATACGCATAGAGCTGTTAATTTTGAAAGTTCAGTTTCAAAACTTTAGTGGAAAGATCATAGATATCGGTTTCGGAATGTAAAAAAAAGAAAGAAAAAAATGTTTGGTTGGAAATAACTCAGCAACCAAACCTCCAAGAAACTTTTGGTTTTTAGATTATGAATATAGTTTTAAGAGACCTTTTTCTTCATTTTTCTTTTGAGATAGTTGGAGAAATTTTTTAAAAATTAAATTTTTTTCTGCAAGGGGTTAACCTAGGATTTTTTTTCTACGAAAATACAACAAAAAATATTTATGAAATTTTTTAAAACTTTTAGGTTTTTTTATGTAAATTGCTTGAAAAGACTTTTATTTTGATGAATTTGAAAGAAAATTTTTGAAAATTAATTTTTTTTCGGCAAGGGGTTAGGTGCTGACAAAAATTGACATTTTTTATATTTTAGAAAAGGAAGATGCAAAAAAAAATTGAATATGCATATCGCTTTCAACTTTATTTTCGATGAAACGAATTTTGCTGTCATCAATAGATAGTCAATATTGATATTTACTATCTTAACCCACAATTTTTATTTTTTTTTTTTTTTTCAGGATTCAATAATTAAAGTACGGGCCCCAACTTTTTATGTAGGTATCTGAGCCAACATCTTTTTGCTTCGTTATTTTTGTTTACGTTAGTAAAATTTTTCTTACATGCTAAGTGCGCTCCTGATTACTACCCACCCTAGGTATAGAATTATTTAAGTTGAGAAAATAATAAAAAGTTAGAAGCGGAATTGTTAACCAAGTATTTTATTATTATTTTATGAATTTAAATTTGATTCTTTCTAAAATTAATTGTCTTTTGACACACCAACAATTTTTACGATCTTTTCTAATTTCTTTATTTTGATTGCAATAAAAATCAGACAAATTATAACCTAGAGACAAGGATATTGCCCCTCATGTCATGTTGTAAATACAATTCCATAGATGTCAATCGAAAAAAAAAAACAATTTAATTAAAAAAAAATCAAAAACAAAAAGTTGTATATAATTATGAAATCCAATGAATTGGCTAAATACAAAACTCGTAAACACTTCCCATATATGTATATCCTCGCTCATCCCACCTGGACACTTTTGCTCCTCTGTGAAAATGGACAATAAACGACACGACAAGAATCAACACCCCAGAGAGGTAAATTTTCAATTTCAAAGTAACAATTGGATTGCAGGTTGGACTTTTCGAAAAGAGGTTTGAGAGTATTGGTGTTTCAAATTGGCCATTTCACGTGAACGAATTCCGACATGACATCGAGAGGACAACGACGACACCAATGACAGTAATCACATCGGGAATGACTCTCATTTCCAACAACTGCGATAAATACAATTGGTAGGACGACACAAACGAAAAAAAATTGAAAAACAAAAAGAAAAAAAACAAATCAAAGAATGGAACGGGTAGATTGACGGATGTCATCTGAAAATGAACAATCGAACTTTGGATCGTATAAAATACCCCCACCCAAGAGCAAACCCATCAAACACCCACGAAATGTTCGATTTCTTTAAACTTTGGAAGACAACCCCGGGCTATCTTATACAACCACCAACACCAACACCAAAAGGGCCAGTAAGTGAAGTTCTAAATTCTTTTATTGACCAACATCACCGCTTTGAAGAGAAACAATGGCCATTTCCTGCCAGGCATTCGGAGGGGTTTATTTTGGGGTTGTTTGTTTGTTTGAGTGGGTTGTGGTAAATTTCGATGGGAAAAGGGGGGGAAGGGGGATGGTAGGGAATGTGGTAAAAGCCACGGTCACAGTTTGAGTATCTTATTGTGAAAAGAGAAAACTTTAATTTACAATTGATTACCTTTCTTCAGGAAAAGAAATACGAAAATTCTATCATTTCGATGCGGGCATGAAGGGCTCTGTCGACCAAAGGTGGTTTATTTTTTTTTTTTAAATATTTGTGGTGACAGAAAAAGATATACTACAAAATGACATGACGACTCTGAAACATCGATGACAGTTTACATATTTTTTTTTTTTTTTTTTTTTTTTTTTTTTTTTTGTAGACAAGAAATTTATTATTGAAAAGTATAATAAATGTTATTGGACTTTGGTTTGATTTTGAAATTTGTTGTTTAAGTTGTTTTAAAATATTTGGAAAATGTTAGGTACCTACATGTTGGTTTAGCTTTAAGATTTTTTAAAGATTATGGAAATTTTTGAAAGTAATTTAAATAGATTGATGACTATTCCGAAAAACTCAACACATATTAATTTGGATATACCAGCGAGTTATCAGATTCTGAGGAAAACCATGGTTTTCAAACTTTTTTCTGCTCTGACCTCAAACCCACATAGAATTACATATTTAATTCAACAAAGGTCACGAAATAAGGAATAATTTAATTTTTCAAATTTATTTTTTTTTTATATTTTTTTATTTTCCTATTTTCTTCTTTATTGTTTGTTCAACTAATGTTGACTTTTGAAATTTAATGACCAAATAGGGTAAGCGGGGGTACATTTGACACCGGGGCACATTTGACTTTGCGTTTTTCGGTATGATCGTGCCCTTAATTAACAATAGTTTGGATGAAGAAAGAAGCTTAGTTTGATTTAAAGAAATTTTGCGAAATTTCGCAGTCTTTCATTAACTTTTCGCGAAATACCACGTGTTTTCGTGTTTTCTGTATTTCTGATCTAATTTTTAACCACCGGTATGTAAGCGATTTCTGAACCTAATAAAACAGTTTTTTTAATGGTGAATCAATATTTTGATAGCACTAAGCTTAAAATTAAGTAAATTAAAACCAGCTTTGTAAAAAAATAGTATTAGTTATTGAAAAAAAAGAAAAGCAGTTCTGTGGCTCCTTCGGGGCACCTTTGACTTTTGCAATGTGTGCACAGTTTTACGTTGATTTTGGGGAATTATATATTAAATAAATTATTTAAAAATAAATCGACATCGATTAATTTTGATTAAGATTTAAATGGAGAGATTTTTTGAAATATTTTATGATTTTTTGTTTTTTCTTCTTCTTTTTAGAAAATAAATTTTTTGATTTTTTTTTTCGTTATATTGTTTAGTAGATTGTTTAAAACCAAAAATTAATTTTTTTTTCTAACTAAACAATAGACAAGCAAGATTCGCTGATAGTTTTAAAAATATAATGCACACGATGTCTGGTTTAATTCACCATTGTCAAATGTACCCCTTTTAAAGTCAAATGTGCCCCGGTCCTGGGGCACTTTTGACAAAATGACTTTTTTTAGAAAACATTATTTTTTTAAATGTTGTAATGGTAAAACAAAAAAATTTACTGTTAGTATAATCTTGAATAGTCAATTAATCAAATACAAAACAAAACATTGGAAAAAATTAATAGTTTTCGAAAATACAGACCTTTAAAAACTAAGTGTCAAATGTACCCCCTTCTCCCCTACTATTAGAAAAAAAAACTTCTTGCTTATATGACGTATTTTACAAGTACCTACCAGTAAATGGCCATACTTTGGTTAATTTTCAATGAAAAAAATTTGATAAGCCCAGCATTTTGAAGGAAATTTAAACTCCTTTTTTATTATAACAATGCTTTTCCTTATGCATATCTCAGTATATAAAAAAATGCAAAATAAAAATCAGAAAATTGATTTTTTTTTTAAATTTTTTTGACGTGATAACGTCTTATAAATCGATGAACCATAGCCACCACAAAAAAGTGACGCCATTTTCTCCCGTTCCACTCTCGCACTTTCGCAGTGCGGCAAAAAAGTTCAATTAAAAATAAATTATTATTAGAGGTACAAACAGTGGCGTACGTTGAGTTGCCGGGGCCCCGGGGGAAGACTAAATTTTGGGGCCCCTTTGATATTTGGGGGCCACTTAGATACAAAAACAAAAGTACGTATACGCCATACATTTTTTTTTGTATGGCTTATTTATTTTTAGGTTTATTTTAATGTTTTATAATTTTTTTTATTTTGGGGTCCCTGAAAAACTATTTTTGGGGCCTCAAAAGTGAGTGCTTAGAGTCCCATACAATATAATATAATTTTTTTGGAGCTAAGAATTAATAGGTATTGGGGCCTCTGTTCTGAAGTAATATTCGAAATGCCACCTATAAAATAATGTTTTTATTTTGGGCTCTGATGTAAATATGTTGGGGCCCCTGAATTGATATTTAATTTTCCATTTGATTGTTTTGAACCACTGAAGTAATAGCTTTTGAGGATCCTCATATAATATTTGTCATGCCATCAGAAAATTTAATGAATATTTTTGGGGTCCTTAGTAATAGATTTTGGGGCCCCCAAATTAATATTTGATTGGCTCTCAACTAACGGGGTTCCTGAAAAATTATTTTTTGGGACCCTTCATATAATATTTTTGGAGCCCCGAAGTCATATTTTTTGGGGCTCCTAAAGTAATATTTAGTAATCCATCAACAAATGTAATTTAATTTAAAAAACAATTTTTTCTTATTTAACTTTTTTGACGCCCCGAAGTAAAGGCTTTTGGGGCCCGTGGCCTGAAGTTGTTTTTTTGCTTTTTTTTAGCCCCTAATGTATTATTTGTGGTTGCAAAGATTTTTCAAGTAATATTTTTTGGGGCCCTAAGATTAAAATTTTTTCTTTTAAAAAAGCAGTTTATTTTTTTGGGGCCCCTGGGGTAACCTTTTTATTAAATTAGTATATATTGTGTGGCTACCAATGCATTATACACTACACTGAATGATATAATTTGTCTCCCTTGTATCCGAAGTGATTCAAATACATTTTAATTTACCTACTTCGTAACTCAATTTATTCTAAAAGTTTCCTTCTCTGCATTGTCCCCAGTTGGGGCCCTGGGGTCGGTCGGGGGCCCCGGGGCGCCGCCCCGCTTGCCCCAAGGGAGTGTACGCCCCTGGGTACAAAAATCTTCTGAAAGATAATAACCTAAAGTTTAAACAGGGGTAAAACGGAAAGATGAAATTTGGGCTTAAATCAAAACGCGAAATCGTAGAGAGATAAAACTAATTTAAGAATAACTACATTTAAGAAAAAATTCTTAAAAATTTTTAAACTAAGCTATAACGTTTTGTTTGAACGTTGTACACGTGTTGGGGCTATGACAAAATGACGATTTTGGGTAGGGGAAATTTTTTTTGACAATTCTAAAGTTGACAGGTGAAAGATGAGGGAACAAAAAATTAGGCATCTGATACGGATTTTTTTTTCCAACACTCTGCATTTCGAAATATGAATTTTTGAAAAAAACACCTTATTTTTTAGGGGTATTTTCGGATAGTTTTTGATTTTTAGCTTTTTTTGGAGTGTTAAAAAAATCTCGAACTTATAGAACATGTAGGTTTTTACCTTATGCATACATGTGCATTGGAATCGTTTAGTGAGTTTTGACTGAATTACGAGAGAAACAAGTTTTAAAAAAACACGTTTTTAACCAATTTTCATCGTTTTTTATTTTTATCTTTTTTTCTTTAATAGATACAAAAATAAAGTATATGGAGTAATGATAGACCATGACCACGACTATATGTGTGCGAAGTTTCAATCATTTTCGTTAACACAATTTTGAGATAATGGTAAAATAAAATTTTAGAATTCAACACATTATAACTTTTGACCAAGAGCAGATAGAAATTTTATTAAACTTTAATGAGCATCCTGATACAATTACCTTTCATTTGGTATATCACACATAACGGCAGACTAACTACAAGCTACACATTGTTAAATCAAGAAACTTGCGAAAAAAATCAAAACACCAGTGGAGATCTGTTGCCCCCCGAACAGCCACCAGTGTGGGAAGTACTGTAATCTCAGTCTGGAAATTCGACATGGTTGACTTTAAAAAATTCTAACTTCTCTTGTAGGCATCTTTGAAATAAGATTGATACGTCATATGAAAGGTGAAATAATAAGCTTTCACATGGTATACAATTTTTTATAGATTGTCAAACAAAAAAATTGAATCCATATCGTGAGAACATAAAATTAAATGTTTTTTTTTGCTTTTTTTAATGAAATTTGATCGAGTTCAAAAAATTCTAGCTCTTTTTGTAGATGTGTCATAGACCTGATCAATATATAATATTTTGAGCTAAGACAATAAGCCCTCAGATGGTATAAAATTTTGTATAGGTTGTTAGAGAAAAAGTGAAATTAATGACGTGTTTTTTTTGCTTTTTTTGATGAAAATGATTGTTTTCAATAAATTTTTTTTTATACTTTTTGCGCATTGTAAAAATTTAAAAATGGTTTTATTCTTAAGAAGAAATACTTGGCTTTTAAATTGCATAATTTTTTTTTGTAAGCTTTTAAAATAAAAAAATTAATATAATGAGAAAATAAAAAAGGTATTTTTTTTAGCATTTTCTTGTAAATTATGATTGTTTGAAATAAGTTAACGCTTCAATTGACTCATTTTAAACAAAAGCACACAACCTGTTTTCTGACGACGTTATTACGTAAAATTATCGTCCGTAAACCGGCTTTACAGACAGCCTCTTTTTTTTTATTTGTACCTATTTCTATTGTTTAATCATATCCATCCATATTTTTCAATATCAAATCTTATTAAATCCAAATGTCACTTTTAATCTCTCAATATTATTTTTTATCAAACTCAGAAAAGGCAACAGATTTCAGTGACATGCAAATCAATTATTTTGCATTATCAGCCATTTTAACTGTCAATAAAAAACCGTCAAATATTGATATTTTTTTTTTAATAAAGTTGAAAACAAACAAACCAAAGAAAAGATGTGTGTGATGTTTATAAAAAAAATCATAAAGACCATCATAAACAAAGCTCAAGTAAAAGAAAGCTTCACCTTCAACAGCTCTATCCAAATAAATTTCAAAACAAAAGACTAAAGCACCTGCCACACCAAAAAAAAAAAAAAAAAACCCAAACAACGACGATAACGGAAAGATGATGGTGGTTTTTGGAAGATTTATTTGTTCCTTTTACCAAGAGGACCGTTTGATTATTTCTTTCTTTTGTTTCCATAACTGAAAAAAAAACCTTCCTTGGCAGAGATAATGCGATAATTATGCCACCATTGCAGCAAATTACCAAAAAAGAAAAATTACCAACCCCCCCGCAATAACCAACTTCCACTTGTCATAATTTGGATTTTAATTTTCAGCCTCAGTCTTTTTCGCTTTAGATACGGCGCGCTCTAGCTCCATTGAAAAGTTGCACACTGCTCTGAGACAATGGGCATATCAACAGCATTGTCTGAGGCAAGAGTGAGGAAGATGGTGAGTTTTTAGTCGTTATTTGGCGGCCAAAGCATTGTTCTTGTAAAGCGTTTCCATCAGACGGGTTTAAAAAAAAAAAAAAAAAAAAAAGTTTCCTTTTCTATTCAAGCCTAAAGCAGTCAGAAGCCTAAAAAAATGGTGAGGACGAACGGGGGCCAAAACGACTGAAAAGCAGACTAACAGTCTAGCAAAACATTCAACATCTACATCGTCGTTGGTTGATCCCCATGGAAGCGGGTTTCCTTCCAGGCTAAGAATTTTTCATGTCTAGCCGTTGGCGGGACTCACCCGCTCACAATAGACCTATCCCAGTGAGCAACGGCGGAGGGCGGAATGACAGTAGAGTTTCCTTTTTGAGGGACAGAAACACATAACGGATGATTGTTGCGAGTTTCAACGACGCAACTCTGTGTTTCCCGCTTAAGACCGAAAAATATCCTACTATACGCCACACATACGCGCGTTAAACAATGATTCAATTTCGTGAGAAAAGTGTGAGTCGCCCCACCTTTAACGTCTCAACGACTTCTGTAGCTACATATATGACACACCGAAGACCGAACTGAAACGACACACAGAGGCTATTTTCTCTGCTGTGTGCACATTTCTCTTAATGAACCTTTTAATATTAATTACTATCGGCCTGTGCGACAGCAGCACCCCCTGCCAGGGAGCAAAATCAGTGACAGCAACAGGGGAGCATTAAGGAACCGTTCTCTCTACGCATCGGAAGCCGACTCTCGGAAGTTGATTCAAATGGAAATAATTTTTAACCCTGGGCAAGTTTGTCATCTTTCCTCCACCCGTTTCGTCCTTGTTGCAGTCGAGTCGTTGGAAAACTTGTCGTCCTCAATGTCCTTATCACAGTCGTCGCCGTCGTCGTCCTGGGTCGTTCATCACAGAAGTTTTGGCGCGCGTAGAAAACTGTACAAGAAAAAAAAACCGAAACGAAAAAAGATTGAGCCAAACGAAGCAAACAAAACGCTTTCACCAAAGGTATAATATATATATAAAGTAGGGTAGACCGGGAACGGTCTGGTTGATAGCCCAGCCAGACTTTTGTGTGCAAGAGAGTTCTTTGAAAAGCGAGATGTACCTGCCCGATAGAGAGACAGTTGTTGGTAAAAAAAAAAATCCATTTACGCCAGCTCCACTCACCACAGCCAGAGAGCGGCCGCAATTGCGTCCAATTAATTGGGTCTACGGAAGCTAAGGATGTGACTTGCGGATGTTTGTCGGGGAAAATATTGCGGCCAAAGATTACGGTCCGTTTCTCGGCAAAGCCTGTCTGATGAACGCACTGTGCCGTCCAATCAGCATACAATTGAATCCTAATAGCTTGACGCTAGCTGATGGCTGGTTGATATACAAGGATGATGTTAATGAAGTTGATGTTGATGATGATGCTTTTTCCACCATAATCGTTGTCGCCCATATCCGCACATGAGTGAGAGAGGGGTTTACCTACCATTAGTTTACTGGCTTTCTATTTATCGACTTTGCCTTGGCTATATGATGGCATCAGGAATTGGAAAAAGCCGAATATATCAGGAGTCATTGTTGTTGCGTGAGTGCGACGTATAATCAGCTTTCTGACATATTAATCAATGGGAAATCAATTTCTCTTTAACTGTACTACAGTACGGTTGCAGGCTTTAATTTTTTTTTCTTTGTTATAGTTCTGGTGCTCTTTCGATTAGAGAGGGTTTGGGTTTAGTGGGTGGTTGATTATTTTTTTTTTTTTTTCATTGGGATGGGAGAGTCGATTGATGATGTCATCGTGGAGTAATGAAAGTCATTGCCAATGATGTGGAAAGTTTTTTTATGTTGTTGTTTTTTTTGTAGTGCCTTTATGCTGTTATTCATGGCTCTATTGTTCTTCTTTATATTCTATATGTCAGTCATTTATCATTTTCGTTTCGGTGTGCTTTTGACGATTTTTATCATTAGTTCATTGAAAAACGTATTTTCATTGTCATTTTTTGTGTTATGAAGGTACTAAGATGAGGTGGAAAAGGTAGTTTTTGCTGACAAAACTAATTTAAAAATGATTTTTAATAAGAAATCTACTTTAAAAATTAAATCAACTTACCAGTTGCATATTAAACATAAATCAGTGTTTTTTTTTTATTATTCGTTTAGTTTAAAGAATTTTCAGTAAAATTTTTGGTATAGTAAATTGTTCAAACTTTGGCTTAAAGACGAATGTCATACGTAAAAAGAGATTATATTTCATTGTATTTCATGACTAAATCTTGCTTCATTGAAACAAACAAAATGTTTAAGTTGGAAAAGTGTTCAGCAAAACGAAAAAGACGTTATTATTGGCGTATAAGTTTTTTCGGTTTTTCATGCTTTTTATATCTTATTATTTTTATATGGTAAAAGTAGTTTACAGTAAAAAAATAGTCTCAGAACTATTAGTTCTTGACTGTTTCATCACTTTACTCAAAAAATATTAAATAAGCCTATTTTCCATTGAGTTCGATTAGCGGGGCATGAAATTTCGAAGTTTTTGTTCCAAAGAATGAATTTCTTCGTTTTCATTATTTTTTCGTACAGTATTTCTTGTAAGTAAAATTTTGTCTTTGCCTACGCAACACATTCAATTAATTGTTAAACATAAAAATAAAATTAATAAAAATAAAGTTTGTTGCTCAGCTCTTTTGTTTAAAGCCTTTTACGCAGATATTGAGCTAAATTCTAGCTGTCATTTTTTTCTTCGTTTTTTTTTTTAGTTTTTTTCTGTGTGATAAATTGTGGTAGATAATAATGTACAGTTGAAAACAAAAAATTAGAGTTTTTAGCTACACAGAGAAAAATAGATTACATAAAATAGAACAAAAACAATAATATTTGTCTATGGTTTTCATAAAAGAAGGAAACCTTATTTAATAAAATACACTACTGGGGTCGCTCGTAGGTAAATTCTTTTATGGTAAAAGTAACTCTAATGTCAAAGCTTTTTACCGAACAAAATAAGGGAAAACTTAAAATTTGTTACTTTTTAAGGAATTTCAAAAGTAATGTAAAAAAACTAAAATCTCTTTTTATAATTAATTTAACACAATTTTGTATAAACTTTTACACAAAATCAAGTATGCCATTTGATTTCCAGCATAAAAAGGAATTTTTAGGTTTAGATTTTAAAATTTCGAAAATTTTTTAGAGCCGTTTTTTTTAATAATAATTTTTTGTATATAAAAATTTTCTAACATTTTTCAAAAAAAAAAAAATGGTATGCCATTTTTAAGAAAATATTATTCAATATAATAAAAACGAAATTTCGATAAAATTTATCAACCCATTTTTAAGAAATCGATTTTTTAAAAACAAAATAACGATTATTTTAACGTTTCTGTATAAAAATTTTGGTTGAAATCTGCTTTGTCGTTTACGAGAAATTCATAAATTAAAAACATGTTCTATGATAGGTGCCGTTAATAACGGTACAGAAAATTATTTCTTTTATTTCAAAAGCTGGTTCTTATTGTGTAATACTAAACACAAAAACTTTAATCAAAATCGTTGGAGCCGTTTTTGAAAAAAAATTAACTTTTAACTTTAACTTTTTTAACAGCTTCGATTTTGATGACTTTCGGCAGTAAAATATATTTTTACCTCAACTGTTTGAAAATTGCCACTGCGGCCATTTTTAATTAAAATTAAGATTTTTGTTAACAAAAAGATTTTTTTTTTTCAAAATTTACATTTTAACAAGAAAAAAATTTTTGTTTTAAAAAACTAGAATTTCTGGAAAAGAATATAAAAAAAAATCTAGCCGAGCTAAAAACCCGTGACTTGTCGGATGAGACTAGAGATTTTTGGATTTTTGTTTTTAAATTTGCAAATTAAAAAGACATAAATACAATTTTAAATACAACTTCAGTAAGAATTTTTTAAAAAATATTAAAAAATAAACTAAAACAAAGAAAAACAACTTGAACGATGTTTCAAACTGATTTCTATGTTGAACGTAACTCGAACGTTACCAAATCTTAAAGTATAGTTTTTCATAGAATATCCTTTCTAATAATATATTCCTATCAAATATTTTCTTCTATAAAAGACACATTTTGTTAGGTAACTTCCTCTAACCACCAGTTTTGGTAACCGCATCTAAATAAATAAAACATTTTGGCATTACCTACCCCCCCTAAACATGACCTATACACACATAAATTAAACCTTTTTTTTTTTACTACCAAGACACTAACTTGTACACAAAAATATTTCCAAAAATCGAATGTCACTCCCACGCTACATCCTATTTGTTGTTTTTTTTCCGTTCAAAAAGGCAAAGTATCTAATCAAAACACAACAAAACAAAAAAAAAAACAAAAATTCAACCACGAAACCCTATTCAAAAAAAAAAAAAATAAACCCGTCATCATTCGGTGTTTTCAATTCCATTCAACAGACACCCGAAATCAACGAGCACAGACTTTATTTATACAAAAATATATATAAATCGGAAGAAATTGGTATGTGTGTGTGAAGGTGGGTGGATATCTATCTATACATAAAAAAAACATGAAAAAATTCTAAATTATTTATTGATACATTGTCGCACCGGGATAACAACAAAAAATACAACAAAAAAAAAAACAACAATATTGTATTGAAAAAAGACCCACAAATCGTGTGTTTTTCCCAAGTGAACTTCTCTACCCCTTGAATTTTTACTTCTTACATCCTCACTTACCCAAACCCACCCTCCAAAAATCTGGATGTGAGACTTTGTTTTAAGTTTACCAAAAACTGTCGACCTTAATCACAGAACCTGTCGCCGACGACAAGCTGTGACATTTTCTAGTCACAAGATATTTTGCACTTTCTTTGATACTGTTTCTGTTTGTTTTGTTACACCACACCTCACCGCCATTCAGCCATCACCCTCTTTGTCTGCTTTAGGCCGAAAGGTAAGACTTACCCAAATCTTTTTTAACAGTTTGATTTTTTTTGAGAATCAAAAAAGTTTATCAACCCCGAAATCTCAATCTTTCATTTTCTTGGAACCAACTCAATTGTGCCAGGTCCTTCTTCCTTTTGTCGCCCGTCATCAACAATCTTGTTATTCTTTATTATTATTTTTTTTTTTTCAATTTCAGGCCTCCAAATTGAGTCTTTCGTTTCGAAAAGCCCTTTCTCGTCAAACAGGTTGGTGGCATGGATTTTCAAAAAAAAAAAATCATTTCCGACTAAAATAAATTTTTGCCTTCGAAAACTGTTGATGAACACGACATCATCATCATCATCCATCGAAGAGGAACCTTTTAAAGTCGAAACTCAAATAGCTTTTGATGTCAAACATCCCTTTTTTTTTTTTTGCGAAACGGAACCCTTGGAAATAATATGACAACGGTATATACTTTGTTTTCCTCAAGTACAAGGGCGGGCAAGTGCATGGTTTTTAATGATATTCTGAAGAGCCATAAGCAACAGCTGTAAACTGTAACGAAAACGAAAATGAATGAAGTCAATGAGAGGACGAATTTCTTGATGAGGCATGAACATTGAACAAACAAACAACCTTTAAGAGGGAATGGAACCATGAAGTCTTTTTTCGAGCTAACAATTTCGAAAGAATCACAAAAACATAAGTAAACGTTAAAGCTAATCACCTCATTTCCCTACTGTACAAAGGTTTGGAAAAGTAAAGACCAGGGACCTAAAGTTGACAAAAGGAAGATAGTAATGTTTACCTACGTTCTTCCAAGTCTTTCGAAATATGTAACTAATATTGCCACCCCCTCAAAATTGAAAGTTTAAAATGCCAATAGAATTATATTCGTCTCAAGCCAATGGGTACGTTACGATACACACCGAGACTTAAGTGCCCCCCCCCCCCCCCCCCCCCACCATCACTCTGGAATTCTCGGACTTTCGAAGGCGAGTTGGATGAATGAGAGGTCTTGTTGATTGATGAAAATGATGGCCTTTGATTTAACCCTTATAAATGGGGTTGATTATTGGTCCTGGTCTATCGGATTGAGGGAGACTTTGGCTGTGTGTGCGTTTGGCCTCTTATCCGTTTGGTATTTCGTGACTTGAGAGGCTTTTGACTTTTTTCCGAAATTTATTGAACTTATTTTTTTTCTTTCGGTTACACTGTACCGACATCAGCCTCTTTTCAACCCTCTCTCTGAGAAGAGGATCCACTTGTGTCCACAAAGAAGAAAATTGCCTCTCTGATGTTTACCATCATATGGATCTTTGAGTAACTCCAAAGCACAACGTAAGCATTCTGTTTTTTGTTGTTGTTTTCTCTGAAAATTACTGACGAAGACAGACTGGCCAAATCTGAAAATCGAAGGATAAGAAGATGATAAGAAGGTTGTGTCGGTTCGGTGGGTGGGTTTAGGTTTTTTACTCAATGACAGCATTTGCCTTGGTTCTCATCCTTCGGACAATATTCATTTTTTTTTTTTTGGGACTATGTCTGTTTAGCATAAAGTTACCTTATTTCCCGAGGATGACGAGCCATATATTTACAATCCTGTGTTGTTAAGGTCGAAGTTAAAGCCAAAGAGAAAACAAAACAAAGAAGAGAAAAAAAAAATGCAAATTGTTGATTCACCCAAAGTAAGTCAATAATCGTATTCGGAAAATGAACCGGAAGTGGTTTGGTAGAGAGGTATAAACGGACGACGTTGACTTGACGGGGGAAGGTTTTTGTGTGGAGTCATGCGGTTTGACAAGTTGTTTGATATAAGTGCAAGTAAGCACTCAAAATTTGGCAACAAGTTTGATTTGTTGAGATGAACAGAGTGATGTATGAGTTAACTGTAAGTATATCTCCATATCTGACATTATACTCGTAGACAAGGTAATCATTGAACAATGAAGACTTTTATGAATTTGTAGGGTCTGAAATTACTAATTTTTATAATATTAAGGAATGTTGTCATAATAGTTTTTTTTTTACATAAATTTGGACAAAGGCAATACTTTCAACTTTCCAATTTAAAAAAAAAATAGCGTAAGTGATACAATTATTGACACTGCAAAATTTCAATATAGTTATTGACACCCTCTTCGTAAAGAACGTTTTATAGGAAAAAATCGCAACGATTTATATAAACCGTTTTTTTAATTTCGTCGCTCTTTCTTATTCTCTCACTCTTTGTTTTTAGTTGGGAGGTAGCTACTCAATTTTGTTTTAAACTTTGAAACGTAAACATCACTGTTACGAGAGTGTGTTTTTTTGGTAAAAAAGTGTCTATTTCGTTAAGGAGTCTTAACATGTAAGTCGATAGTTATGTTGTACTTAGTAAAAGTATGATCATAAAAGTTTAAAATATATGAAATTTAATGTCCTGGAGAAGGATTTAATGTATTTTTATTGTTTTTCTCTTATTATATATTTAATAAAATGGGGTGTCAACTACTGTCTTAAGATTTTAACATTTTCTATAATTGACACCCCTGTGTCAATAACTGTCTTGTATTGGAGTACAAACGTTGACACTGTGTCTATAGTTGTACTTATAAAGAGTGTCAATAATTAGATCACTCTTTTAAATGAATACTAAGCTGGAAAAATGCCTAAATGTACTAGGAAATACACCAATACGGACCTCAAAAAACGCTCTTGAAGCTGTGAGGATACAAAAGATGTCCAAAAAGGCTGCAGCCAAATTTTTTCATATTCCTCGAACTACTCAACTAACACAACAGCTTCTGACAGTTGAAATCTCGCAGGTACCACTTTTGATACAGCTTGTATTGAGCTTGCTTCAGAATTTAATTGCTTATAGAAGTTCGAACTTGTTTAACAACTTGTAGTAAGTTGTTTGAATACTCCTAAAGAAACTGAACCGAAGAAAGCTTGTTTTTCGGATAAGCTTGGTTAGTCAATTTATAAACTATCTGTCAAATCTAAAAGCTTCGATAGAGCTTCGGTAAAGCTTCGTTTAAGATTCTGTAAGACCTTATAAGTACATTGTTATAAAGGGTTTAACTTGTATAACGTTGCCTTTTTCCATGCCCAACAACCTAACTAAAGTTTAACAAAAGCTGAAATGTATCTTCGGTAATACCTTTATCGAAGCTGAAATGTTATTTGGGAGAGGATGTACTTCATGCCGTCAAGGGTTTGTTTTCTTGAAGAAGACAAAAAGGAAAATCCATTTGGGCCACAAAACAGGCGAACGGCTAGTTTAATGCATTTTTGAGCCGACACCCTTCAAAGGGTGCCACGTAAAGGTTTAAGAAAATGACTTAAATCAGCCTAAACAAAAAAATCGTAATTTGTATTTCCAACTGTCTGTTTGAAGATATGTCAATAATTGTATAAATATGTGATGTCAATAGCTGTACAAGAGTGTCAATAATAATTATATATTTTGGTAGAGTTTTAGAAAAATCAAAATTTAACAATATCACGAATCTCTTAACCGATTTTAATACAAATATAATGAAAAACAATTGAGTAAGGTATTTAAAAATGTACTCAGAGTTTCACATATCCATACCAATTATATTTGCCAGCTGTGTGAACTGAAAAATTCCTTATGGTTGTCAATAACTGTATCGCTTGCAATTTTATGAAATTTTTCATAAAACTTGTAGAATACTTGACAAATTTGTACATTAATTTAGATAAGATATTTTTGTAACCTCATATGAAATAAAATACTTTTTACGTTTTGAAGACCTTAAACATGCTAATTTGAAAAAAAGTAGGTAATTTGACGAATACTTACTTTGCCATTATTACAAGTAAATGTATGTACTTTGCAGTATTTATTTCATGAACTTTCAACTGTGTTTAAAAATAAATTAAATTTTATTTATCAATTCACCAGTGTTAATAAATTTTGGAAAATAAAATAAATTTTAAACAATACAGAATTACGATTATGACGAATCATATTAACTTAGTGAAAACTAATGTCTCTTAAAATTCATCTTTAAAAAATTCCGTTTAAAGAATGTTTTAGTAAATTTTAAAAATTTGAACTAATTGGGTTATTTTTCTATCATATTTTACTGGCCCAATTGTAGAAAAACTCTGCATGAGGGGTAACAAACTGTAATAAACATAAAATACAAGGAAAACTTATTCCTAAAGCAAAGGTGAGCAATAATATTTTTGTCTCATTTTTGCTTTTGAAGTTCAGGGTCAATACAAGAATTTCAAAAATAACATTTTCTACATATTTAATTTTTTTTTTTTTTTTTTGAAAAATCTTTTTTTTAATTAATTAATTTTTCCCAACAGATTTTTTAAGGGTTTTCATTAATAATTTTTTTAAAATGGCATACCAACTTTTTTTTGAAAAATGTTTATACAGGGTGTCCCAAAAGTAATGGATCAAACGAAATAGGTATGCCTACATAAGGGCTCTCAGAATTTAGTAACTTGTTCATCCCAAATCTTTACCGTTTTTGAATTAATCCAATTCTTGTGAAATTTCGAAAAATCCCTACTTTGCAACAGTATTTTGCTTCCTGCGCCCACTATTGATTTTTGTTTTTTTAAATTCTTTTTTAATCAATACGCCTCTACATACGTGCTCCACAAGTTACACAATCAAATTGAAAAAAAATTTAAAAATACCTCAAAACACCTGTGGAGATCTGCTACCAGTGTAGGAAGTACCGTAATCTCAGTCTGGAAATTCGACATGGTTGACTTTAAAAAATTCTAACTTCTGTTTATGCATCATTATACAAGGTGAAACAATAAGCTTTCACATGGTATAAAATTTTTTATAGGTTGTCAAACAAAAAAATTGATTTAATAGCATGAGAACATAAAAATAAATGTTTTTTTTTGCTTTTTGGATGAAATTTCATCGAGTTTAAAAAATTCTAGTTCTTTTTGTAGATGTCTCATAGACCTGATCGATATATATATATATTTTGAGCTAAGACAATAAGCTTTCAGATGGTGTAAAAATTTGTTCAGGTTGTTAGGGAAAAAAATTGATTTAATAGCGTGAGAAGATAAAAATACGTGTTTTTTCGCTTTTTTTTATGGAAATTGATAGAGTTCAAAAAATTCTAGCTCTTTTTGTAGATGTCTCATAGACCTGATCGATATATATATTTTGAGCTTAGACAATAAGCTTTCAGATAATATAGAATTTATATAGGTTATCATTTAAAAAACATGGATTTGAAGGTGATAGAATAAAAATAGGTAGATTTTTTCGTTTATTTTTTATTTGCAAGAAAAATGATTTTTTTAAGGTTTCACTTCTACAACATGTGAACTGCACACATGATTTTTTTTTTTACAAAGAAAGGAAATTACATATAAGTAGGAAATGTAAAGTTATTGGTTGTTTGACAAATGTGCTATTATAATTTTTTCAAAATTAATTATGTTGATCCAAATAATAACATGAACAAAAGTTAGTTTTTTTTTATCAATTTATAAAAACAATTTTTACTGAAAAAGAATGATTTCATATTTTATTTACCGACTTCCAAAAAGGAGGAGGTATTCAATTCGTCTGTATTTTTTTTTTTTATGTTTGTTACCGCATAACTTTGGACTGAGTGAACCAATTTTGATAATTCTTTTTGTATTGGAAAGCTGGTGGCTGCAGTGTGGTCCCATTTCATTCACTTTTTTTCCGTTCACTTTTAGCCATAGGAACTATTTTAAAAACCATAAAACCCAGTTTTGATCCATGGAAGTCGGTTTTGTTTTTTTGATAAAAATGATTATATAGGTAATTATACATTCAAAAAAGCTTTCATTGTTGTATAGACAAAAAAAATCAATCACAATACAGCTATGTTAGAGTCAAATAGAAATTTCAGATTTATATAGGTACTAGAAAATAATACAATCAAGCCTGGCTATGGGATACTTTATCTTAACGTTAAAAAAATAATCATTTTTAGCAAAAAAAACAAAACCGACTTCCATGGATCAAAACTGGGTTTTATGGTTTTAAAATAGTTCCTATGGCAAAAAGTGAACGAAATTGAAATGGGACCACACTGCAGCCACCAGCTATTCAATACAAAAAGAATTATTAAAATTGGTTCACTCAGTCCAAAGTTATGCGGTAACAAACATAAAAAAAAAAAAAAAAAAAAATACAGACGAATTGAATACCTCCTCCTTTTTGGAAGTCGGTAAAAAACAATTATGAACATCGTTTAAAAGATAATAAAACGATAATAAAAATCTACTGATTTTATGAATTGGTCAACGATAGAAATTTTACACTTATTGTGTAAATTTTTTCTTTAACAAAAAAAATGTTACGCATACACCCCAGTGACCCAACTTATAAACTACACATTTTTTGTGTTTAGTGTACTTTTTGGAATTGAAAATTTGTACATGTCCAAGTTTCGAAATCTTTAAGATTCTTGGTTTATAAAAAAAAGGTCTGTACCTACGTGAGTGTATTCGTTGAAATAAATTTACTCTCATCTATCAGGTTATTTAGTCTTCATTTTTTCTCATTTTTATTGATGGAATTTTACAAACAAAAATCGAATTAAAACATACCAAATAACACCCTTTATTTCCATCCTTACATTCCACCAAACTTTTGCATTATTGCAAACAAAAAATTTTATTTGAGTTAACATAATAGACTTCCATTTTTATAGCTGTCAGCAATTATAAGTTTGGAGAACTAAACAAATTATAATGCAGTAGAGAACAGTGGAGGTACATTGTGTGGCACACAGAGTTTATTATAGCACT
The DNA here is from genome assembly GCF_945859705.1 of Episyrphus balteatus. Taxonomy (NCBI): domain Eukaryota; kingdom Metazoa; phylum Arthropoda; class Insecta; order Diptera; family Syrphidae; genus Episyrphus; species Episyrphus balteatus. The sequence goes on from NC_079135.1 coordinate 25,138,681, forward strand.
CAGACCAGTCTAAGCCGCCTTTAGCAAGCTTCAGTGAACGGGGGAAGAACATTTAAATAATAATCCTTAATGCGCAACTTGCGACTTTGAAAAGGGTTCGTTTCGTTTCGTCGTCGACAACATCATGTGACAAAAAAAAAAAACAAGAATAACAACAACAAGAACGTCGACAACGAATGATGATTTGCACATATCCGCTCTTTTCTAACTTTAAATAAAATGCGAATAAGTATCTTTTCGAAAAAAACCTCTAAGGGTTGAATTTTCTTTTTTTTTATATATTTTCTTTTTTAATGTGTAGTCATATACTACCTTTGAATAGGGGTGGGAGGGATTTGGTGGGGTATTCTACTCAAGTTGTGAATGATGGCAAACATCGCCTGCCGCCCTTGCTGCCGTGCGGTGAAAAAGTGAAATTTAATTAAACCATGTCAACTGATGTGGCAAAAAGTCGTCGTCGTCGTCGGTCGTCGCCAAACGTAGTCGTCTTCGTCATTCTCGTTTGTCGTCGTCGACAACGGATCACAAGAGTTCCTTCACTACAAAATTATACAACATGGGTTTTCAACGCCCGACTTGGTCTGGAATATGTGCGGAGACCTCGGCTCCCATTCTAGCCTCTCGGATTTATCCAGAGGTAGACTCAGTTAACGTATACAAAAAAAAAAAATAAAGAAAAATGAAAAAAAAAAAAAGTGGAGAGCCTGGTTGCTTTTCCGTCACTTTGTCAGTCGTCGTCTGTCGTCTTGTATGGCAAAGATGATGACGAGCAGAATTTAGCCCCCAAAAAATAAAAGAGTGTGTGTTTCGAGTGATCCTAAGTGAATGTAAGTTTGGAATGAGTTAGCGGAAGGAGACGGAAGTTCGTAGTAGTACTTGTTGTACCTTTTTCTTGAAAGTTGAGCGGAATCCCCCTCGTCGTTGTCGTCTTCGCATCGTTGACTGAATCCAGCGCGCGGCGCGCCCACGTGACAACGATGATGAGAGGATGATGACAGAAAAGTGGAACAAGCTGGCAGCAGATGTAAAAATTCACTTCGACACTAAATGAACCGAGCAAGAGCTAAAAGAAACACAACATTTTTACCGGAGTGGTTGGGGCAGGGGGTAAGTTTGGACGAATGAGATGGGGGTAGGGTTGGAATTTACGTTTCATCGAAACCCATTCTTCCGGGTTGGCAAATTGAAAGTATGCGGACGAGGAGGCAAAACGAGAGGGTGCGCGCTGAGAAGATTATGCTTAATATTTGAAGCCGGCAACAGTTGTCATATTCTCAGCCGCCTTCCTTCACGTCCGTTAAGTTCCATCACAGAGAGGAACAGGTTGGGTTGTGCTTACAACCCGATCCCCTTCTCACCACCATCTCCATGATTTTCATTCTTATTTAATTGCTCGCTTGAAGTGATTTCTACCTGTTGTCGCCATTCGTCGTCGTCTTGACAGATAAGGACGGATGTGTAAATATACAGAATGAGAGAGTATATATTTTTTCTCTCCATAACCCCTCCCCAAGCCTCCCTCCATGGCCATAGTGTCAACGTAGTCTCGTGTCTCGCGTCGTCGTCGTCATTCGGTCGTTCTCATCGTCACATTTTGTTCGTTTTTAGACTTAATCACTTTTGTTTTAGGCTCTTGTCATTCATTGTGTCACTTCAATTTCAAATTCCATTTGGATGGGAAATCTTGTAATGCCTTCAGATTGCGACTAATTGTCTACGTTTTTTTTTTTTTTTTTTTTTTTTCATTTTGTTACAAGAGATATTTGTAATTGAAGATGGGAGGGTATAGAAAATAAATGTTTTTTAAGATGGGAGAAGGTGTAAGTTGGTATGAGACTGTTGAAGATTGGAATTTTATGAAGAAGAGAATTATGATGTTTGAGCTTAGAGTAACTGCGAGGGAGTGAGTATATTATTTGAGCTTATGAGTTTCTTATTTTAAGATTTCCGGGGATATTTCTTTTTTTTTTGGGGGGGGGGGGGGAGGTAAATAGGCTTTTAGTCGAGTAGGGAGAGGTATATATTGATGCTTAAGGAGAGTTTAAAGGCTTGAAAGTATATAAAATGAATAGCTTTTAATCACTTAGAACATGCAACAGCTTTGGGTTTCTGAATCTTGAGACACTGTAATAGAAAATAATGAACTTTTCAATTTTGAACAATTTTTATATTTAATTAAATTTCTGAAATATATTTTCACTTAAAAATGGCAATCAATAGAAATAAAAGATCAATAATAAAAAATAAATAACGGCCAAATCGTCCAGTACAATTTTTTTAAACCGTTATAAACTTTGTAGAAACCGTTAAGGTTTTCCAATAGACAAAAACAAAATCATGTGTGCAATTCACACGCAGTTGAAGTGAAACCTTAAAAATCATTTTAAAAAAATCGAAAAAATATTTTATATCATTTTTTTTATATGACAACCTACAATAAATTTTATACCATCTGAAAGCTTTATTGTTTCAGCTCAAAATATTTATATCGACCATGTCTGGTGCTAGAATTTTTCTAACCCAATTAGTTTTCATAGAAAAAAAGCAAAACAATCAATCTCTTTTCTCTTCTAACTCCATTAAATCCATTTTTTAAAAGATAACCTATAATAAATTTTATATCATTATTGTTTCACCTTTTAAATGACGCTTCAATCATATTTCTACCATGCCTACAAAAAAAGCAAGATTTTTTTAAAGCCAAAAATGTCGAAATTTCAAACTGAGATTACGGTACTTCCTCTACTGCTAGCTGGTCATAGGCAACAAATCTTCACAGGTATTGTATGAGGTATTTTTCAAGTTTTTCAATTAAAGATTATATAACTTGTAGAGCACGTACCGTTATGTGTGATATATTTAATGAAAGGTAATATCATCAGCATGCGTATTAAAGTTAAATAAATTTGTTATGTGCTGTAGATCAAAAGATATATCGTGTTTAGAAAAAGAACATCTTTTCACCGTTATCTCAGAATTTTGAATATGCACAATCATACCTAATTTATTTAATTACCTATCTACTGTATAAATTTCATTCATCTATCTATTAAAACAAAAAATTTATGATCAATTGATTTTTCGAGTCGCTTTTTCGTTTCATCTTGTTTCAAATCACTACGATACTAAAGAAGTTTTCACTCCAAAAACATGTTACACATACACCAGAGAGCTGCCTAAATAAGGACACACCACTCCACATTTACTTTTGAGGGGTTCCCCAGAGTGCAAAATGAAGTATTACTTTTAGGGCCTATATTAACTACTGTACTTGCTACCTATTATAATAAAAATTAAGAATATTCTTCTTCTTCAAAATTGATCAAACGATTTCAATCAAAAATAAAATTTATCACTTGGTCAACCGTAAATGCTCTTATGTTTAAAGATACTATGAATATTTACATAAGCTTTTTGAAATTGTATGAAAGATTTTTTTTTTTTAAGAAATATACAAAATTCTTAAAAATTTTGTAAACTTTGGTAAAAATGTCTTTGTACCTAGGGTTTTCATCTTCAAAGGAAAAATGCCATAAAATTTCTTTTATAACAAAGAATTATTAAAAAAAATTATTTTTAAAAAGTTTGAGCCGTTTTTTTTTAATAGCTTTTTTTTTACAAAAATTTTTTAAATCAAAAATGTATGGCAAAAAAAATTAATCGACACATAAAAAAAAGCTTCAGATTTTTTTATATATTTTTTTTTTATTACATAAAATCGTCGTGTTTCTGAGAAGATAGTCAAAAAACGGTTTTATAGAAGATTCCATTTAAAATGTTCCAAAAACTATATATGTGTACTGTACATGTATTTTTTTAGTTAAATCGTCGTTTTTACGGAAAACAATATTTTCTTTTTTAGTCATATGGCAAAGAACGATAATTTTGGTCTTAAAAAAAAAAATCAATTTCTTCTCAAATCACCAAAAACTATTAATTACCATATTTGAAGCTAATCTCAGTGATTTAGGCTGTTGCTCGAGACATAACTGTGAGACTCACGATTTTTCAAATTTTTTTTTTCTATATCCAATAATAGAAATCTCTATTGATCAGTGATTTTGATAAGATTTCCTATTAAAAAAAGCTCAATAATAAGAGAATCTTATTGTACTTAGACAGCAATTTTTCTTCTCTGTGTAGTCAAAAACTACCTGAATGGTCTAATTGTATCAGTTGTTTTTTTGAGAACCATTTTAACCTTGCTATAGTCCAGTGCAAAATATGAACTAAATAAAAAAAGTATGAATGAATAAAGTGATCTTTATCTTTGAAACATCAAGAAATGGTAACGTTTTTGGAAATATCTTTTTTCAAAAATCTGTCCGATCCGTTATCTGAACAATCTTCACTTTTAAATTAATATTTAAATTCCTCAAAAAGTACCTGGTAAAATCTATCAACAATAAATAAAATCACTCATACACCACAGTGACCCTATGAAGCTGTTCCCCAATACTTGCTAGAGTAGTTAAAGTTACTTGGTAAAGTTTTTGAATTAAAATTATAAAACAACAACAAAAATTATTAGAGTTTTGCTTTGGAAAGAATATTGTTTATAACATGCATTTTTTCATAACTAAACTTGATTGAATTTCCAAGAAAAAAAAATATTTAAATCATGCGAAACATAATTCTATAAATGCAAAAAAAAAGTTAAAAATTTAACTTTTCATTTTTCTCGAAAAAAAACCCTTTCACAATGGATATTTAAAGTTGTAAATGTTTCACTGAACTCTTTTGTATCTTGATTATTATACAGGTCTTCACCGAAATACCTTACTACTCACCTAGAAAATTAAAATAAACCACAGCTCCAAGTTTAACTAGCATAGCACTGACATTAATTTTTTAATCATTATACAGTAAATTTTAATTTTACGGCAAATAGTATTGTAAAGTAATGATGTAATAATTGTCTGCACACATTTTTTTCTATGTCGGATTAATCAAACACACTTTTTTGATTGAACTGTCACTAGCAATATGCGTGTTTTATTGGTAACTCAGTACTAAGCTCAGTAAAATTTTACACGGTAAACAACAACAAATGATTGCTAAGGATAAGCAAAAGTTTTTATTTAATGGTTTACAGAGAAATATTTTGTATAGACTTATACATTTTTGACCCTTAAACAACATAGGATTACAAAAAATTAATGAAAGTAATCCGTTTTTGATGTTTCTAGCATAAAATGTTTCCTCAGTAAAATACTGAGTACCAATAAAACACGGCTAATGTCACTTTAGGTGATTATACGATTTCGACTCATAGATGTCATGATAAATTCTGTTTCATTTCTTTTGATATAATCAGTTTCTAAAAGTATTATTTAAATCTTGTCAACCGTTTCAAACCACGAATTGATTAGAAAAATATTCAACTAAAAAGTCTTTTCAAGGTGACATTTTCCGAAAATAACAAACTGTACCAAATTTATACCTACCCAACTTGGAGGCATATTATAATATAATTTTGTATCACCTTCCTGTGACCTATAAAAACCTAAATAATCTTCTAAAACAAAAAAAAATAAAATCCAATTTCCTTCGAAATAATTTAAAAGATTTTTCCAACTAAACAAATTAACTATACTTAACTTTCGGAAAAACTCACAAATCATGATTTAATTATATGGCTACAGGTTTCCCAAAAACTCACAACAACCCCAAAATCACATTAAAATCCTACAAGTGCTTTTTCGGTTATAATCTACAAAATAAAGAAAAAATAACTCTTAAACTCGCTCCGCTTTTACCTTTCCTCAAACTCTCTTGTTTTGTTGTTTTTTCTTCATTTTTGCAATGACTTTTTGGGAAAGAGGCAGAGTAGCAAGCAGCAACAGAAAAACAAATTTTCAAAGTAAAAGTGCTAACTCAGCAATTAAAGTCGATGCCAAAAACCAAAATTAAGAAAACCACAACTTTTCAAAATATTCTCCTACATATAAACCTCCATACCATCTCTACCTCCTCTTTTTCCTTAATTTCTTTGTATTTGTTCCGTAATCTTAAGGTTATTTTAATCCACTTTTGAATCTATTTCCAACCATCGACACCTTCAGGGAAACCACTGATTGCTCAACTCGTTTATAATTTTCGATGGTTTTTGGGATCGAAAACCCTTTATCCGTTCCCACCACAAAATATACCTTGTGTGCTCTGCCCAATTCCGTTGCTGAAGAAAAAGTCACAAAAATAATTTCAAATTAAAACTTAATTAAAATATCATCAACTAGATGCATACTTTAACGATTATCATTGACCGAAATCGAAATTGCTGAATAAAATTTCGAAATTTACCAACAAATGCGAAAAGCCATCAGACACAAAGACACACGCACACCAGACATCAGCACAGGCACCATCCAAGATGGCGATATTCTTCCGCAGTTACCCGCTAGCCACGAGGAGTTTGGAAAAGTTTTCCGGGGGAAAACTTCTTAGATTGCTTTTATTATCATCATTTCAGAGAGAGTCCTTGTACCCTTCTCCTTCCAACCTTTGCAAGCCATTAAAAGATTGTGGGCTTCTTTGCCCACCTCTATCTGTCGAAGAAAACCTCCAATTTCGGTCCATTTCCGGAATGGTAGTGATGGTGTTTTGATTTTCGTCGTAAGAGTGATGAAGGCGCGTGGATATCGGGCAATAATTCGCGGGTTAAAATTTAAATTCTTATCAGGCGATTACCTTGGATACTCTAAGGAGCCATTAGATGCTTTTTCCTTTCTATCACCACCAACCGATACCAAAGCAACCCCCTCAAATGTTTACTGTGTGTTGTCCTTAAATCACCGCTGATGGTGGTTTGTGGTGTAATCGATTATCAGGATTCGAGGTGGCGGCGGTTGTTTTTGGTTTAATGTTTTTTGGGGATTTCCACAGATATATTTTGACCTGACCCTTCAATCTGTTCACATCACATCCTTCCGAGCCAAATTTAGAGTTTCTCGATGTGTATGAGAGAGGTAAGTGGGACTAATTTAGCCCATCACCGCCACTTAAGAAGCCATTACGGTGTACTTGAGCTTGAGCTTATCTGTTTTTTTTTTCTGTTCTTTCATCGTTTTGGTATGAGTATAAGGTACTTTTGCTATCTACCTGGAATTTTCCGCATCGGCATAAATTGCACACAACTTATAACGGTTTATTTTTAAGTGTGCACATTAAACCCGGTGTAGGTATGTATTCCTAGGTACTGCGGGAAGCCATCATATCCCAAAGATGCACAAGTAACGAATGCCAAAGGACGAACTTTTAAGCACAGTAATTACCATCGCTGGGTTAGTGTTTGCTTGTGGTTTGGCGAACTAAAGTCGGATCTTGGTTTTTTTTTTTTTCTTTTTTTTTTTTGTTAAATTTTTTTAATTTTTAACTTTTCCGTTTTTTTTTTTCTATCCGTGAGCGATAATCCAGGACTTTCAAGGATAATAATGAATGATGGGAATTTTGTTGTCTAAGAGAGCTGAAATATTTACCGTTGCAAATTTGTAATAACGACGACCGACGATATGATTTGAGGTTATAAGTCAAGGAATCTAGTTCCTATAGGTATAGCCTAGTGGGTAGGTTTAGGTACAGCAAAAATAATACAATTTAAAGTTTATGGCATGACTTATACTTGATTATATGGACACTTATGTTTCTTCATAATAAAGCCTTCAAGTACGAGAGGTCTTCATATATGTAGTAATGAGATTGTTATATTTGTTTAAGTCATATTAAGCATTATGAGGCCGTGATGAAGGCTAATTATTTCTTTTTAAATTTTTCAAGAGGTTAATTTTTTAAGCACACAAATAGCTAACAGGGGAACAAGTACTCTATGAATAAGTTAACTTTTGATAATCTTGAATTAATTTTTTTTTGTCTTAGTCATACTGACTCATAAATCACATTTATATAACATGTCACTAACGGATCATATTTAGCAATAGGTAGTAAGAAAATTTGAAAGTTCAAATGTGGTTTTTCACTACACCTCGCTTAATTCACATTCACTTCGTTCGCAAAATTAATAGAACCCATAATTCACTGCCAGAGAGTGTATTGATGTTAACAAAATTAGAATGGGCATAACTTCTGAAAAGATTTTGACACTGTTTTCACTTTTACTTAGGACGTTAGAATATTATGTTTAAGATAATAGCAACTATTTGCACCAAACTCTTGCCCGAATAAGAATGTAATTCCGGGAAACCATCGCCGCAACATCGCCGCACTGTTTTCTGAGAGCCGAACCACCAGTGCACCACAGCAGCACCATGTCCAAAAATAGACCCCAGGGCCCCCACTGGAAACAATGCAGAGAGGGAAACTGTTAGCATAAATTGAGTTACGCGAAGTAAATTAAAATGTATTTGAATCACGTCGGATACAAGGGAGACAAATTATGACATTCAGTGTAATGTATAATGCATTGGGTGCAAAATAATATATATTGATTTAAAAAAAAGGTTACCCCAGGGGCCCCAAAAAAATAAACTGCTTTTTTAAAAGAAAAATTATAATTTTGTCTTAGTAATACAGTCAAATAAGGAGAAAAAAAGGGTAAATCTCGGAATGAATGTTAGTAGAAATTTTTTTTGCTCAATATCTTCCTTTTGCCATTCTATAAAATATCTCAAAAGTCTAGAAAAATCTCATGTCCGCTTGTCGCGATTTCAAGGTCAAATCGCGAAATGGAGATTTTCAAAATTAGCAAAAATAGGCTATGGTATTATATACATATATGATACATGATTTCAAGGTATTTTTTAATGCTGATTCCAAAAAATCTAAAATCAAGACAATCTGACGTCTCTGGAAAAAGTTATACCTGTTTTTCATCTGTCAACTCATATTATTATAACAGTTGCAAATTTACTGCCGAAAACCCCTAAAAGTTATGGTAGACGAACCAAATTTTGCATGAAGATTTTAGAATCCATCATTATTAAAAATCAAAGCAATCCATTACAAAAAATATATATACCTATGAAATAATGGTATTTTTTGATGAAGGGGCAAATTTAAGGATATGCACTAAAGAAGATTCTTGTTCATCTTAGGAATAAGTGCTAATAGGCTAATTTTTTCATTTTAATCTTTGTTTGGATATTCTTTAATTACCCTCAAAAATCAAAAAAAAATCTAATGTCCGCAGGTCCTAATTTTCTTGGTTTGAAGATAAGTTGCAGATTTTAAAAAAATAATAAGAAAAGTTTAAATTTTTATATGTATACCAACATAAGCGACATGATTTAAAGGTATTTTTTAACAATTATTCCAACAAAACTCACAAACAAGTCAACCTGACCATCCCTGAAAAGTAATGCACCTTATTCATGTTGATCTGACACAAATATCTGAAGTGTAGTTTTTCAATTTTTTAAAATCTGCACCTTATCTTCAAACCAAGAAAATTAGGACTTGCGGACATGAGATTTTTTTTAGATTTTTGAGGGTACTTAATGAATATCCAAACAAAGATTAAAATGAAAAAATTAGCCTATTAGCACTTATTCCTAAGATGAACAAGAATCTTCTTTAGTGCATATCCTAAAATTTGCCCCTTCATCAAAAAATACCATTATTTCGTAGGTATATATATTTTTTGTAATGGATTGTTTTGATTTTTAATAATGATTGATTCTAAAATCTTCATGCAAAATTTGGTTCATCTACCATAACTTTTAGGGGTTTTCGGCAGTAAGTTTGCAACTGTTATAATAATATGAGTTGACAGATGAAAAACAGGTATAACTTTTTCCAGAGACGTCAGATTGTCTTGATTTTAGATTTTTTGGAATCAGCATTAAAAAATACCTTGAAATCATGTATCATATATGTATATAATACCATAGCCTATTTTTGCTAATTTTGAAAATCTCCATTTCGCGATTTGGCCTTGAAATCGCGACAAGCGGACATGAGATTTTTCTAGACTTTTGAGATATGTTATAGAATGGCAAAAGGAAGATATTGAGCAAAAAAAATTTCTACTAACATTCATTCCGAGGTTAAACCCTTATTTGACTGGATTATAGGGTCCCAACAAATATTATTTGAAAAATCTTTGCAACCACAAATAATACATTAGGGGCCCCAAAAAAGCAAAAAAAAATTTGTTAATGACATACCAAATATAACTTCAAGTCAATACATTAGGGGCCCCAAAAAAGCAAACAACTTCAGGCCAGGGGCCCCAAAAGCCTTTACTTCAGGGCGTCAAAAAAATAAAAATAAAAAAAAAATAATGGATTACTAAATATTACTTTAGGAGCCCCAAAAAATATGACTTCGGGGGCTCCAAAAATATTATATGAATGGTCCCAAAAAATAATTTTTCAGGAACCCTGTTAGTTGAGTTGAGAAGCAATCAAATATTAATTTGGGGGCCCCAAAATCTATTACTAAGGAGCCCAAAAATATTCATCAAATTTTCTGTTGGTATGACAATTATTGTTTAAGGATCCTCAAAAGCTATTACTTTAGTGGTACAAAACAATCAAATGGAAAATTAAATATCAATTCAGGGGCCCTAACATAAATACATCAGGGCCCAAAATAAAAACATTACGTTCATTAGCATTCCGAATATTACTTCAGTACAGAGGAACCAATTCCTATTATTTTTTGGCTCCAAAAAAATTATATTATATTTTAGGGACCTCTAAGCACTTAATTTTCCAGGGGCCCCAAAGGAAATAAACTATGTTTGATGATGGAAAATCAAATGTGTACATTAGGGTGGACCAAAAATATCATATTTTCATTATTTTGATTTGCTCTACCGATAACTTGTTTTCTCGACACAAAATAATGCTACCCTAATTTTTTCAGAATTTTTCGATGATGTTTAGGGGTTGCGCGCACCCCTTTATTAAAAAAAAAATAAGCTCTTTTTTGTTTTTAATTTTTTTTAAGCTTAAATAATTTTTTTATCGAAAAGCTGTTTGAGTAAAAAGTATTGAGTATCAATAGATCTACTTACCTCAATTTTTCTTTTTTCAAAAAAAAAAATATTTTTGACTGATTCCCAGGCGTTAGAAGTCGAAATTACTGATACATGCTGGGAAAAAAGCCTTAAAACTATGTTTTACTGTTTTTTATAACGGTTAAAATTATTTTTATCGTATTCCGCATCAAATTTACTATAAAAACCGTGCTTTTATATTGCTCAATTCTTCTTAGATTGACAAAAGAAAAATAATATTTAAAAAAGATCGTACCAAAACAAGTGAAGGAAAAATGGGGGAGGGTAGGTACTACATCTTGGGCGCCGAGATTAGATGACAGTATTTTGTAGAGGAGTTAAATACGATCATTTTTTATTATGGGAGGGGTGGTCTATCTGGCTCCGTTTAGGCGGGAATAGCAATTTTCTAAAAAATGACCTTAAATAATAAAAAAAATATTAAAATACAATGGCAACACTTACAGTTATGAATGATAGCTTTTTCAAAAGCTAGAACTGTACACTTTATTCTAATTTTGAAGTAAAGTTATTTCAATCAATTGTTTTTGAAATAATCGATTAAAAAGTAAAAAATTGGGAAAAAAAAGTTAAAAAAACACATTAAATACTGTTTTTGTCAAGATTGTGGATTACAATACAAAAAATGGCTCATAAAATAAAGTGTCACAATTGATTACTTATCAAATACTGAAGTCCATATGTTTTAATGCTTTCTAGTTTTTGAGAAAATTGAAAAATACAAAAAATTCATATATTAAAACATTAAAATAAACCAACAAATAAATAAGCCATTAAAAAAATGTATGGAGTATACGTACTTTTTTTTGTATCTAAGGGGCCCCCAAATATCAAAGGGGCCCCAAAATTTAGTCTTGCCACGGGGGCCCGGCGACTCAACGTACGCCACTGGTCCGCTCCGTGTCTGCGCCATCTATTTATACCCCTATTTCCAAGTTCTAAAATTTCTCGTCTTTTGCTTCTAGAAATTTCCTTTCCAAGAGGTGGCGCTTTATGAATACTTCCCCTCCAATGGGATATTTTCGGGATATTCAGAATTTAAGGCAAATTCCAACGGATATGTTCAGAAGGTAGGTAGTTTCATATTTCTTAAAGGTTCGCACAAGTAGGTAGTGTGTTCAGACAATTATCTTAAAAGTAGTTCAGTAATTCATCCTTACAATAACGATTTCTTTAGTGTCCATTTCATTTTTATATTACCTTAAAATAATGAACTGTAATCCCAAACAATCCCAACGGAGTCATTCAGTTTTGATTTTATGGAGACCTTTAACAAATTAAACGTTAAAATTGAAGTTTCTTATCATATCTGTTTATTAAACATAACTTTTATGTCTTGTTATTTCCCAAACACCTTGTATGACACAATTTACACCTTTGATATCCCAAAACTTTAAAACACCAATCCTTAAGGAGTTATCCTGCATTTATGACATTTTCCTATAATAAAGTCATAAATTCTTCAATCCTTATTATAGTTTTCCATATTTATTTTATCTTAACTTTGAATAGAGTTTGAGGACAAGAAATAAGTTTGAGGATGGGCAATTAAATTTTACAAGGTATGCAGGCTAATCTTAACATACGATTACTAAAATGTGACAAAATCACATCTTTTCATTGAATTTCTCTACGAAAAATTGGTATACAAAAATCCTCGTCGACTATTAAAGCAAAAAAAAAAAACGGACCAATCAACAAAGTCCGTTCTTAACTGATCGAATGTTAGAAAAATCACTTTCTGATGAAGGGAAAACAATAGGCAGAAGGGATAAAGAGAGAGAGTACCCCGAAGGCTCCTTGTGGCAAACATATACACAATTCCAAAAATTCACCACCCCTCCCCCTCACCCTTTGGCTATCATTCGAAAACAACAACGACATCAAGGACGATATATCGCTGTGGCTCAATGGCAGAAAGGATCAAATTATCCCGTTGGATATATTGATAGTAGCTATTTTCAACCCGAAAGAGTGGAAGATAGATAAAACCAAATTGTATATTGAAAAGGGTTTGGGGTAAAAACGGAGGAAGGGGATTTTTGTGGACCGACCAACTAACCAACACAACCGACCGACAGGCAACCGGCAACACCACCGAAACACAAAACGCTATCAGCAAACGACAACAATATCGTCATCGTCGTCGTCGTCACTATTCCTGATTCAGGATAACACTCTTCTCCGCTTCCACTATGGAAAGGAGGAAACAATCTATGGTTGCGTTGAGATTCACCATAACAGATACGGGAATGGCCCCATTCAATTTGAATGGAAATCTACGGTTCGAGGAGCTAAAATTGTTGTTGTTGTTATTTTTTAAGGATGAGGGGTTGAGTTGTTTTGCAGCTTCGACAGCTTCGGCGGACGGGGTTGTCCTTCGAAGTGATTTTGTTTTTGGGGCAAAATTTAAATAGCTCGGTGTAAAATATAATTTGTCCTTTGTACACCCGAAATAGTGCATAGTTTTGATATTAAAGGTCCTTAATCACTCGGAGATCCCTGTTTTGTGATTCAAATTTGTGTAAAAAGGAAATAAGGGAGACGCATGGAATAGCTCTATGCCGATGAATGGGTTTGATGGTTGAGTGAATGGACACTAGCTAGCTAGCGGCGGCGGGCGGACCAAAAAACAATAGGGACACAAATCTGACACATATTTCTAAATAGCTTCAGGATTTGATTGCTTTAAATCGAATTATTATAAAGTGTGTTGTTTTGTGATTTTTGAATTTTAAATAAATGAGCCATAAATGAGAGAATAACAGAGAACCAGCATGATAGAATCTCGTCATTATTATATTTTTGAAGAGAAAACTATAAAGTTTTGTAGAGTTTGGTATAGAAAATATGATTATATGGGATAGTATGCGGTTGCAATAGATGAGGGTTTATAGTTAAATGAAGTGGTTAGTAGAGTGTCAGAAGTTTTATTAACAAAGGTGTTATTTTGATCTGAGAATTGATATGATTTGTGTGATATTTATCTTTTGGTCTCCCAAATTTTCTTGTTTTTAGATGATTTTTGTTGTTGTTTGTTGAAAAGTTGTTTAAGTGGTTTTTCATAAATGAGGAAAATCTTAAGGGACATTAATGTTAAAGAGGAAAACTTATCTGCACATGAATTTTATGAATGAAGTTTGTTAAAAAGGGCCTATTTTTTACGGTGACATCGTAACTTTGCAACAAAATTTATTAAACTATAAAAATATGGGTACCTATAAATACAAAAAAAATGTTACTCTCATGAAACTTGTCAAAAAATTTGCTTATGGAATAAGAACCAAAGTGTCCTGTCCCAAATGCAACGTTTTTACCAAATTCCATTAGCGTGGCCCACCAATTCACTAAAATGTCACTAAAAAAAACACCCTTTTAACCATAATATTCTTATATACACTTAAGATTCTTGTTTCCAATCTAAAAAGAAAACATACATTATTGCTGAATTTCAAATGGGTTAAGGTGTGGTATACCTATACCCCTGATCACTTAGTTTTTCCAAAATACCCAAATTTTCTCTACACCTAAAAAACAGCCTTTCATATGAATAAAAATTTATAGACTCATTTAATTCTTCATGGCAATGACAAATTTTTAATATATTTCGTAAGGGTACCTTTTATAGGTACCATTGATTTTATCGGATTTATCGTGGATTTCCATATTTCCCAAAAAAAAAAAAAAACACCCTTCCAACTTAAAACATTTTTATAGACTGTATAGATTCCTGGTTTCTGTTATGAATGAAATATTTAACCAATTTTCATTGGGCTACCGGTTACCCTTTTTGCCAGTGGCGTAGCTACCGCTGTATCAGCTGTATCCATGTAACAGGGCCCCCGGGATATAGGGCCCCCAAAGATACAGAGCACAAGACGCGTGTAAAAACATTCAATAAAATCTATAAACTTAAAATATAACTTTACTATCAAAATTGTTATGACAATTATTTTTTGTCAACGCGTCTATGTTTTTTCGCGTCGATAGTTTTTTCCCTGCGTTTCTTTCAACGTCCAACCAGCTAATATCACTACAACTTCAACTGTAATCACTTTTTTCAATTTGAGGACACCCAAATCAGGACAAAAGTGGGTCTCACAAGTTCGTCTGTCTGTATGTAGGGGAAGTGGTGCCAAAACCGCCCCTTTAGTGTTTAACCGTCTTCAAAACCAATAAAAAACATCTTTTAATTCATCATTTAAAAAAGTTAAGACTTTTAAATATTTCATTTAAAAAGTACAAATTTTTTTCACACAAAATATGACGATTTGATGATTTGATAACTTTTCGGGATTTCAACCAAACTTGCTCATACTTACAAAGATAATCTATCTTATCAGAAGCCATTTATTTTATATTAATTTTTTTATATTTATATTTATTATTAAGTCCTGCCAATTTAATATTTTTTCATACAACATAGTACAAAAAACGTCTTGCCCCCATAGGCGGTCTTGCCTCCACTAAACTAAAGCCTAACCAAATTTAATGAAAAATGAAAAAAATACGATTTGTTGGTTTTTGATTTTTATCAAAAATGGTATGATTTTAACAAAACGTGGAAAAAACTACTTTGTTATGTTTTTTTTTCTTTTTTAAATGTTGTTTTATAAAATCTTAATTTTTAAAAATAAATATTTTTCCACAAAAAAAATTTGTTTTTTTGAAAAGTTGGGAATTCCGTTATTAAGATTAAAACATTTTTTAAGACTTTGTAAAAAAAATTACGCTTTTTTTCAGAAAATATTGAGAAAATGTTAAAAAAATTTAAAGAAACAAAAAAAAAAAACGATTTGTAAGATCGATTTTTCCGTAAATGACAGTAATATTGGTGAGAAAAATTTGTCCATAGGAACCAAATTACACTTTTTTAATGGCTTTTGACCTTTTGAATTTGAATCTAGCATTAGAATGGTTCTAACGTGTCAAGTTTTTCAGATATCGAATTTTTCATATGCTGCTAATAATATTTTTTTATTTTTCAAAAATAATAATTGGCACTGGTCTACAAGCCACAAATTCAATCTCAACGAATTTCAACTAAGTTTTTATTACAAAAGCATTTACTATATAGCTCTAATGAATATATTATTATATATATATATTAAATAAACAATAACTAAAAAATTCCAACTTTCAACATTACTTTTTTTTCCAAAATATATAAAGATATGGGGGGCCCCCAAAATAAATTGGATACAGGGCCCCCACAGAGCTAGCTACGCCACTGCTTTTTGCCCTGTTATTTGAGGTAGGTACTAATTCTATCATTTCTTAAAAAAAAAAACACCCTTTCACTCAAGATAATTTTATAGTGTCTTTAAATTCATAGTTCTCGGCTAAAAAAAATTCTTTCAAGTTAAGATTTAATTGTTTCAAACATTTAGATGTCAAATTTTATGATCTTTTTTTTTTAATGTATTTCAAAAAGATAGCTATTTAAAATATATAAAAAATATGACTTAAGATAGTTTGGCTTTTCTTTAAATTTTATTTTATATTAATTTCCAAAATCTTAAGTTTTTTTCGGAATTATTTTAAGTATTATTTTATCTTATGTCAACTTAAGGATAACTTTTGTTTCTACTTGCACGCACGAAAATATCTTAAGTCAACATTAGATAATTTAAGATTTCACAATAATAAAAAAATTCTTAGCCCAATATAATCTTAAGGTTTTAAATAAAAGCAGAACACAAAATCTAATGTGGACTTAAGATATTTTACCTCGTGTAGAGATGTGTCTTTTGAACATAAGATGAAATTTGTTTCTGTGCATAAAAAAGCAAAGGATTGAGATAGAAAGGGGTGCCAGAATGACAAAACTGTATTCCTTTAGGATGGCACTGAGGTTCAAGAAAAAAAGCGCGAAACATCTTAAGTCGACTTAAGATACTTTACCTTTTCAGTCGAGAGTTATTACAACAAAAGAAACGTTTTTTTTTTTTTTTTTTCTTTTTAAAAAAATCAAAGTTTATGTCAGCTCATACATATAACTCAACCCACCAAAAAAACACCCTTTCAACAAAAATATTTTTAGGAATTTAATGGATTGTCCCTGCTTTATTAAACATTCATCCCGAATTTGATCTGTATATCATGTTTTTCTCATGGGTTTCAGTAATATTTTACCTATTGAAGTAAAAAACCAAGCACCCTTGCGTATATAATCAGGAATAACATTTCTCAGAGCAATCATATTGGCTTTATTTTAATTTCATTAGATTCAGCATCGAAAAATAACCTTTAATAACATATTGTTTCTCATGATTTTATTCCTTCATTGCTTCCCTCTCTTCCGCGCAAAAAAACACCCTTCCACACATTTTTTGTATAGACTTTTTTGATCATTGGTTTCAAAACCTAACGTTTTTCCAAGTTTCATGAGGGTAACAATTTTTTGTAATGCCTATTTTCCCTGTGTAGTATATAGTTTAAAAAAGTTTTGATAAAATAAATCAAAATATTATATCAAAAAATACAACCTTATTTCCTAGACTATGAAAAATATAACGTGTAGAATAAGTAATTTATTCATATTCGTTACACCAGTTTATGATGGGCAATGAGCTAGGAGCCAGCATATTCAAGAACCCAAACATAAGTAGCTTAAATCTTCAGTGTCGCTGTCATTCTCATGTTATTCATTCGTATCCTTGACGTGCAATTATAACATCCTTCCACGCTTTCGTTCTCTTTTTTCCTCAAAAAAAAAAGCAAAAAAAAAAACTCATTTTATTTCTTTTAATTTACGGGACTTACTCAGTCTAGTGAATAAAAAGAAAAAAAAAAAAAATAGAAACAAAATTAGAATATGTGCATGTACACATAGAGACGTCAGTTATTTTGGTTCGTTTCCTTGAACAAGAATTTCACGGGTGAGAAAAATAGGAACACAACCTCACTCTACCTACCCTTGAAAAAAATAAAAAAAAAATATATATTCCATGGAGTGCAATTAAAAATTGACAACCGTTGATAATTTATTGGTATCCTTTTTGGCTCTCTTTTATATATACACAAAAACCAATTGGCAGGAGGCGGAGGAGAGGATCCTTTTTTTTGAAAAGAAACTCCTTCCTGTCTCCAGCAAATGCTGCATTTTAAAATTAATGGGAATTTAACGTTTTTTTGGAGTTTCCACCATTTTTATATACAACCAAATAACAACGTATAAAAATAAGTGTACCACCCGCCGAGAATGTTATTTATATAAATAAAAAGAAGAGGCAGAGAAAAATCAACTTTCACTTTATAGAGTCGCGAATCCTTCTTGGGGAATCCGAATCCGAATCCTGTGCGTGTAAAAATTTGCCAGATGTAAACATTTTATATACAAATAAATCGATTGAAAAGGATTTACGTATTAAATAAAAAAAAAAAAAAATCATGTAGATTGTACTGAGGTATTTAAAAATAATTTTTATTTAAAGACCATGAAGCGTGAATTGAATTCCACAGTATTTTTCATCGACTACCTACATACAATTTGACAGCTGTAAAATTATATTTATCCATGGTAGAATACCAATAACAATAAAAAAAATAAAAAATATAGCAACAGGTAGGTTAAAAATTTAAAATCCGACATTAATTAAAATTCATCTATTTTGAGGCGAAATATTTTTTCAAAAAAAAAACCCTTTATAATTATATCCACTTTGTGGGCATTAATTTGTTTTCATTTCGTTTCGTGCGTCCATCGTTGTTGTGTCGGTTGGTCGTCGACAAGGTCCTGCAAAAAATTAAATCAATTAATTTTAATTGAAATCAGCCAGTGCCAGAGGTATAACGAAAAAACAAAAACAGTTTTTTTTTTTGTATTTTCAAAAAAATAAATCAGGTTATGAGGATATCTTTTGTAATTATATACTAAATATTAAAACCGCAGTATTTTATATAAAAAACTATACATTTTTATCGTGCAACGCGTTTGTTTTTATTCATTGGAATTGGAAGCGCTCTGTAGACAATATTACTTAAAAAGATATTTTTTTGTTAAGCTTTTAATTTTGTTTCCGTTATCTCAATTTATATTTTCCGCTTATATATGTTTTAAATAAATTGGTATGTTTTACAAAGTTTTCGGAATATTGACTCAATTGGAAGTAGAAATTTGTTTACCTATTTCAAAAGGCTAACTTATATAGACGCATTGATTGCACGACTAATATTCCTTGAAATTCTAAGAAAATGTATTTGGGTGTTTTTTTTCAGCAACAATTTTGTGAAGAAAAAACCCTAAACATTTGTACTCTGCATAGAGAGTGAAATAAGTGGGTCTTCGTGTTCTGCCTGTCTGCCCATCTATCTAAAAGGACCTACAGCGTTTGAGTTCAATCAAACATTAAGTGTGTCCATTTTTTAAAAAATTTGGATTTAAGATGGCAACATACAAATTTTCAAAAAGTTTAAGCGGAATTTTCCACAAATTTGCGGAATTTTCCGCTCATGAGATGTATGGAGATTTTCTCAAATCAGGTATGTGGAATTTTCTCCACATTGGACAGTTGTTTGGACCCTTCGTTCATCAAGCATACGGAATTTTCCGCACAATGGGTATGGGGGAATTTCTGCTCATCAAATATACCAGGTTTTCCACACAGCGGGTATGAGGAATTTCCCGTACATGAATTACACGGAATTTTTTGCATATCGGACATGCGGAATTTTCCGCTCATATGGTGAGCTAAGTTTTACCCACATTGGCAATGCGGAATTTTATTTACATCAGATATTCGGAATTACCGGATTTTGCGTCCATTGAGTATACGGAGTATATGCGGAGTTTCTCGCACAACGTGTATGCAGAATATCCCACAAATCAGATATACGAAATTTCGTTTATGTGGAATTTCCCGTACATCGGGTACCTATGCGAAATAATTTGCTCATGAGATATGCAGAAAGTTCCGCTCATCAGATATGAGGAAGTAAGTGGAATTTCCCACTCATCAAGTATCGGAATTTTTCGCACATTAATTATGCGGTATTTCTCGCTCATATATATATCCAGAATTTCCTACTCATCAGGTATGCGGAGTTTTCCGCTTATTTAATATGCTCCACATATTAGTAATGCGGACTTTTCCAAACATTAGGTATGCGAACATTTTCGCTCATGAAACTTCGTAATTTCCCGCACATTAAATATGCTGAATTTTCCGCTCAAATGGTACGCGAACATCAGCGTATACGAAATTTTCTACACATGCGGAGTTTTTCGCAAATCGGTTATGCGGAATTTTCCGTACATCACTACTTATAGTACGGAGTTTTTTACAAATCGGGTATGTGTAATCCAGCTTTCTCGAGAATTAAATTATCTTAAGCACATGACACAGCTTACTTTAGAACTCCATAAACGAAATGTTTTGAGATATTGGACTACTTAATGTTCCATTTGAAATGATAAGCTGTTGCAAAAAAAAAAAATTAAAATAAAAAACGAAATTTCCCAAAAGAGGAAAAATTATTTTGTTCTTGTTTAATCCAAAAAATTGAAATAAATTCAATTAAAGGTGGCTTCCTTCAAAATGACTTCCTCTCTGCCTCACTCCTCACTTATACTATGCCTGAATAGATACATTTTTATATGAATAAGAGTTATGACCAAGAGGTACAGTCATTCCACATACGGAAACAAAAGACATACTCCATATCATATCTGCATAATTCCTTTTTCCACGAGATCCAATCGCTTAGAGTCTCCCACCGCATACCCTATCAAATACCCCACAATACGCTGTGCGCTGAGGTGACCTAGCATAAATCGAAGTCCGTTTTTTTTTTTGTTCTCCCTCAAAACGACGATATGGAATAACGCAGCTCACAGTAGGTAGGTATATTTCGTATATCAGAGACTAGGGATGCGACAGCAACCTGGCTGAGCCATGTATCATTCACAATCCAATGGTCAACCACACTGCTTCCGAAAAATTCCATTTTAAGGCCATTCATTTAATAACGGCCACGAGGGTAGAACAAAAAAAAATGACCGTCAGCAGCGACTAAGTACGCGAGAGTACATTTATGCAAGTGTGTGTGTGTGTGTCCTTAAATCATCCGGGGGGCAGGAAAATTCTATGCGATAGCATATCGGATGTGCCCAGGAACATTTCACATCCGCATTACCTCCAACGTTATGCCCATCCTGCCACTTCTTGAATCTGGAATTATTTGCAGCTAGAGTTTTGTAATTTTTGTTTTGTGCAGTATAACCAGTGCCAGGAGACATGAGACACCCCAAAAAAGGACATCATTCCCTTGTTCTTGCTCGCTGCTGGAGCGATATAAAGCAGGCGTACAAGTCTACCTTTTGTGTATTATGTTGGCGTTTTTATGCTCAGCGGATTATAACCGAGCCGTTTTGAGCCTCCTTCCACGCGTATAGAGGTATCCAGATAAAGGATGGGGATGATGTGAAACAACGCAGCACATTTGCTGTCGAAGCAACTACCCTCTCCTGCTCCTGAAGTGCGGTGCTATATCAACCGATATGGCACACATAACCACGCTACCACACCGCTGCTGCCACACCACACCAAGCAATCGAATTAATTTTTTTATTTATATCCTTTTTTTTTCCATCAGAATCACCATTTTTCCAAGGCTTTGTTAAGGGATGGGGTTGGAAGTTTTTCTATGTTGCGTTGACCACCATCCAGGGGGACAAGCGCAATTAGGGTGACCACCAATGCAAATTAGAGGCTGTTAATTCGTGCGCAAAGTGTTTTAATTTTATCAGTTTTTTTTTTCTGTATTTGTACTTTTTTTGTTTGTGTGCTTTTTTGTTGCATAGTTTGGTGTCCTTTTTTTGTATTTATTTTATTTTTTACAAGACAAAAACTTGAAGCGCCTGACTGTCTGTCGTGTTTTGTATAACAATGAATGTAATCAGTCGAGCGGTTAACATTTTAATTAAACAAAATTGAAAAGAATGACATTTTGCAGGAACATGCAAAAGGTCCTTTCAGTTTAACAAAAAAAAAAAAATAAATAGAGTAGGTAATAATGTGAGAGAGAGAGAGGGAGATAGAAAGAACTTGGAAAAAAATAAATTGAGTTTTATTATTAAACAAAGTACTCAAGTATATAGAGATGATGGTACTTTGTAAAAAAAAAATAGTTATTGAGAGGTGATTGAGTTCGCATATTGGCAATATTAATTTTTTGACATTTTGACTGACTCAAGTGGAAATTTAATCTGAATATTGATTGTCATAAATTTTGGTGTTGGATTTAAACTTGCCTTTTTGCTCTTAGAAATGAATCGTAAATGAGCAGAACTATGAAAAAAATTAAAAACAAATAATATAGGTACTTGAAGTAAATGATAAGCAAAAGTAATAGGAAAATTAAAAATCTCATACCACAAAAAATTGTGTGTATTTTTTTTTGGGACCATTTTTGAAAGCGGCTATTTTTGGCTCCAAGATTTTTCAAAATCGGCTTCTTGCCTCTAAAATATTCTAGCAACACTGTCATAGAGCACTTAGTTATCACTTAAATATTATATCAAGCCCGATTTGTATAGGTACAACCAGTTCAAGACATTTTCTGGTAATTGCTCTGTTACACGGAGAAACAAGCCCACCTAAAAACAAGCGGATTCCACATTAAATAAAGCGGATTTCTGATTGTTTTTGCGCTAAGATGACTTCCGTCTTAAATTAAGCGGAAAAATCTTCTTAATTTCTTGACTGTGAAAATTTAAAAGAAATCCACTTGATTTAAGCGGAACATCATTTCATTTTGATATGGAAACATTTTTAATTAAAAATGGAAAGCCTATTAAGCTGAAGATAATTTTAAAATTTTTATTTTTGTCGGTTTTTTTAGATGAAAATTCCTATTGAATTAACAGAATTAAAGCGGATTCCACTCATTTACTAGGCGGAAATCATATTTAGAGGGTGGGATTTTAAGTGGGCATCATCTTATTTTAAGGTCCCGTAAAATTCCGCCATACCCTAAATGCGGAAAATTTCAAATATACTCGGTGTGCGGAAAATTCCGTAGCCTATAGTCCCCGTATCTGTTGTGCGGAAAATTCCGCTTTTATGATGTACGGAAAATGTCGCATACCGGATGTGTGGGAGTTCCGGAATACCCTTAAAGGTCGTGACCGCTTCAAATGTGACATTGCAGTTTCAGCTGTGATTTACCAAATTTTCTATGAAATACTACGCCAGTTATAAAGCAGTTTTGACAGTGAATTTTCATGTTTGCCTTTATATTCAGATAAGTATAAATTAAAACTCAGAGACTAAAAGGCATGAAGTTATTGGATCTCATATTCAAGAAAACCTTTTTTCAATTTTGACTTTTTCTTCCCTAAAAAATCATACAAAAATATGTATGAAATGTCATTTCCAGACATCCCCTCTTCAATAAAATCCATAAAACTTTTCATAAATCAGAATCATAGTGTTATTCAGTCCCCTGTTTTTTTTTTTTTTTTTTTGTGAAGAACGACAATCATTCACCTGCTACACAGTTTTAATCAAAAAACAAAACGAAAATCTTTTCTGAAGTTATAAATCTACCCACTATAGGTACCAGTTTCTCATATTATTTCTTCAAATTTCTATCCCTCAGAAGAAAAATTGTATGAACCTGGAACGCCACCTGACAACTCACCACACGCCCTCTATATTGTCAACAGTCACGAATTGACGAAACCCGTTTGTGATATTATTTCTTGCCCTCTTCCACCTCAGATACAAAATGATGAAGAATACCTACAAAAAAAAAAAAAATACCCTCAAAACGGGTATATAACTGTGTATCGTGTCTAATCCCGAATATCCCATAGATCCATAGATCCCCTAGTAAATCAATTTCAAATTCCAACTCTAAACGCTTCACAATTGACAATTCGGTTTGAGAATGTGATTGCTATTTACAGTCGTCGTTCTCGTTCTTGTTCTCGTCCTCATCATCGTCGTCCTTGTTGTTGTCGTTTTTTGAATTCAAGTTCCCCCAGCAGAGTTCCCCGGCCCAGAGAGAAAGTGTTGTTTAGTGTATCGAAATCCTTTCTGCCAACTTTTCGTCTTCCGCTACCTGGGGAGTTCTTTAGGATAGTACCTGTTGTATGTGACAACAGCAGCACACACCTACCTTTAGAAAATTACACACAAATGTATCAGTGTGTGAACGTGTGTTAGAATCAGGACCCAGGAATTGAGAGCGAGAAAAAAAAGCAGGGAGAAAACTGCCATTACTGACTCACTAAGTGTCTGTCAATCAATTTAGAGGACTAGCTGGCTGGCTTGGCTATAAGCAATCGATTGCGCGTTGCCGTTTGCCATTCCATTCTCGTCCCTAAATTCTCCCCTCTCTCCTGTCACTGTCATTTGTTTTTTAGGAGGAGGAGAATACAAATTTCGATTGTTTCGATGTCACCAGCACACACATCCCCCAGAGGACTTGCTCACGCTACACTGACTCTGCTACGACAGTGATGATGGCGATGACGACGACACCGAGACACTGGTTGCAAAATGGAGAACGAGCCAGAGTTGGGTACTTCCGTTGCAAGTGTTGCTTGCACCAAAAAAATGAAAAATGT
The DNA here is from genome assembly GCF_945859705.1 of Episyrphus balteatus. NCBI lineage: Eukaryota > Metazoa > Arthropoda > Insecta > Diptera > Syrphidae > Episyrphus > Episyrphus balteatus. The sequence goes on from NC_079135.1 coordinate 25,163,235, forward strand.
TTGACAAAAAAAAATCTCTCTCCCCAAAAAAAAAAAGTCTAACAAGAAGGAAGAGGTGACTTCCATTAATTCTAGTTAGGTATACACCATACCACGACGACGATGATGTCCTTGATGAAAAGAGTTCACATATGGTCATGAATTTTTTTCCAATTTTTTTTTTTTTTTTTTGTGTTTTTTGTTTAGCAGAACATGACACGGAAGCCAGTCGTCCAGTTGTTGTGTACTTGATGTTTGGCATTTTTGGTTCGCTAGTCTGTTTATATTTTGACACTTTGCCTGATATGGTGGCGGTGGTGGTGGGGTGGTATGAGGTACTCCCAAGGCTGTCATATAGCTGATTTTCTGGATAACGCTATTGGGAGAATTTCAACCCTGGACAAATAATAAAAATAGACACACAAAAGTGAGGAGGGTCACAAGAAAAAGGGAACAGATGATGTACGAGTATGCTAACAAGGACTGGACTATATAAAATAAAAACAAAAATAACACCAGTTACTGTAACTGAAATACTGTACCCCATCAACTCTATGATGGTAGTGTTATATGATGAAGGTGTTGTTGTAAAAATGTTTATTTTTACTGTTAGTACAGGAAAGTTAGTAAAAAAACAGGCATTTTGTGGAACGAAATACAGGACGGCTGAATTTTTGAAATCTGAAAGAGGGGTATTAGAAAAGCTTAAGTCCTGGTTTTCGGGACGCCACCCCCCTGGCGAAATCCGCCATTTTGGAAAACGCGAATTGCTCTATATCTCAAAAACATGGGTCCTATACAAATGATTATCAGATCAAAGTTATTGGAAATTTAATTATCTTTTTCTTTGTAGAACATTATTTTTCTGAGCGGGCAATAGTTTTGAGGTTATGCTGTTTTAATTTATTTTTTTTCGGTTTTTTTAAGATTTTATCATTCCCGGTATAAGTTACATAATTTTTTAAACAGTAAAAGTTATAGACCATCAAATTTCCAATAATTTGGTATATTTTTGAAAGTCATGCGATGTATAAGTCGGAAGTTATTGATTTGAAAACTATAATCTAAGTCCAGGAAAGTTAGTAAAAATAAAGGACATTTTGTGGAACGGAATACAGGACGGCTAATTTTTTTCAAATCTGAAAGAAGGGTATTAGAAAAGCTTAATTCCTAGTTTTCGGGACGACAACCACCTGGTGGAATCAGCCATTTTTAAAAACGTGAAATGGTCCATATCTACTACACTATTGGCTTGAGCGAATAAGTTACTTAACCAAAGTTGTAGGTAATATAAATATATTTTCTTGTGCATGCACTGTTTTTCAGCCAGGACAACGCTTTTGAGGTTATATTGTTTTATTTTTTCGTATTTTTTTTAATTTTTCTCAGTCTCTATGATAGAAACATAAGCACCATTAATGTTTTAGAACATCAAATTTCCTTTAATTTGGTATACTTTTGAAGATTATATGACTTATTAAAAAAAACATACCTATAATATGTTTTTGCATAAGATTTAATTAAAGGCTAAATCGTGTACGTTATGTAAAAACAAGAAAAATATGATATGAGAGGGATTTATTAAGGTAAGACTTACAATATTGTGGTACAATATTGTTTTAAGTCAAACATCCAACTTTTATATTTCTATCATAGAGACTGAGAAAAATTAAAAAAAAAAAAATGAAAACATAAAAAAATAAAACAATATAACCTCAAATGTGTTGTCCTCGCTGAAAAACAGTGAATGCACAAGGAACGATATTTATATTACCTACAACTTTGGTTAAGTAGGTAACTTATTTGCTCGAGCCAATAGTTTAGTAGATATGGACCATTTCACGTTTTTAAAAATGGCTGATTCCACCAGGTGGTTGTCGTCCCGAAAACTAGGAATTAAGCTTTTCTAATACCCTTCTTTCAGATTTGACAAAAATTAGCCGTCCTGTATTCCGTTCCACAAAATGTCCTTTATTTTTACTAACTTTCCTGGACTTAGATTATAGTTTTCAAATCAATAACTTCCGACTTATACATCGCATGACTTTCAAAAATATACCAAATTATTGGAAATTTGATGGTCTATAACTTTTACTGTTTAAAAAATTATGTAACTTATACCGGGAATGATAAAATCTTAAAAAAACCGAAAAAAAAATAAATTAAAACAGCATAACCTCAAAACTATTGCCCGCTCAGAAAAATAATGTTCTACAAAGAAAAAGATAATTAAATTTCCAATAACTTTGATCTGATAATCATTTGTATAGGACCCATAGTTTTTGAGATATAGAGCAATTCGCGTTTTCCAAAATGGCGGATTTCGCCAGGGGGGTGGCGTCCCGAAAACCAGGACTTAAGCTTTTCTAATACCCCTCTATCAGATTTCAAAAATTCAGCCGTCCTGTATTTCGTTCCACGAAAAAGTCTAACTTTCCTGTACTATGTAGTGTGTCGAATTTTCTTCACAAAAGTATTCTGTTTCTTTTTGTGCGGAAAATTCCGCATATCCGATTTGAGGAAAATCCCACATTCCTGTTGTGCGGAAAACTCCGCATGCGAAATGAGCGGAAATTTTTGCATACCTGATGAATGGAAGATTTCCAACAAGCGGAAAATCACGATGATGTGTTGAAAATCCCGCAAATTCCAAATACACAATGTGTAGAAAATTTCGCAAACTTTTTGTACGGGAGATCCTGCATACTTAATGACCGGAAATTTATGCATACATTCACACACATGGGAAAATTCCGCAAACAAAAAAGTATAAAATTCACTGTACCCGATGTGAAAAAAATTCTACATTCCTGTTGTATAAAAATCATCGCATACCAAATGAGCAGAAACTTTTACATACGCGATGTGTATAAAATTCAACTACCTAGCGGAAAATTCCACATACCAAATGAACGGAAATTTTTGCATGCCTGATGTGTGAAAAAATTCCAATTCGCAGGAAATCACGTATACTCGATGATGTGCGGAAAATCCTGCAAATATAATAAGCGCAAAATTCCACACGTCGAATATATTGAAAATTTCGCATACCTATTGTGCGAAAACCCCGAATACCCAATTAGCGAAAATTTCTGCATACCCAATGTGTGGAAAATTCAGCAAACGCATCTAGCAAAAAAATCCTCATATTCGATCTGCGGAAAATTCCACATTCTTGATGTGCGGAAAATTACGCATACCCAATGAGCATACAGTTTTCGATACCCGATGTGTATAAAATTTTGAAAACCCAATTAGCGGAAAATTTCCGCATACCCAAAATACGGAAAGTTCCATTTGCCCAATTAGGGGAATTATTTGCGGAAAATACCGCCTCTCTAAATACATTAGATTTGTAGGAATGAAACTCAAAGAAAATATGTCTACAGAAGTCAGAGGGAACAAAATGGTTAGTGACATGAAAGGATGCTTAGTTCTACCGTTAGAAAGATTTAAAACTTTAAACTAATGTTTCAAACACATTTTTTTTAGTGACAATATGGATTAAATACTTAAAACAAAACAAAAAAATGGCTGCACCCTTCTGTAAGAATGTGATAAATGTTGCCGCATTTTAATTTGGTTCTGTTACACAATACACGCACTTGAGACTGTTTCGAAAATAAACAAAAATAAAAGAAAAATATATATACGAGTCGAGTATAATACGATTCCACAAGGATACTTTCACAGCTACAACACATTCACATACATTCATATATGTATGTCTGCCATCGCTCTAATCTTGTTGAGCATTTTTAGAATTGCTCTCCAGAAGCAATCAAATGTGATAACTGCTTTTGGGAGATCTGTTCCAATCCAATAAAAAATTGAGATGATAATCTAGCATTTGGAGAGGACCAAAAAATAACAAAAAAACAACAACAATAACAAAAAGTAAATAAACAACACAAATGAAATAAGCACAAGAAAATAAAAAAAAAAAACAATAAAAAGGATATGAGAATCCTGAAAAAGCGATGAATCGGCAAGAAGATATATGTTGCAGGGATTGCAGATTGATTCGCAACCATTTTTAGAATGCGATAAAGATAAAGGACATAACCAAGTGGTAAAACTAAGTTTTCTGCTTTTTTTTTTGTTATCAACCACACCCTCCCGGAAACTAGATCGAAAAAATGTCCCTTTAAATAATCCCTTTTCGCAAGATATCCCAACGATTTGTCAAGGCAATGATTGGGTAGACCGGAAATATCTTCGAAGAAAACCAAAAACCCTATCTCTACTATAACCAAACCTAACCGCACAACTGCATGAAATTGTAAATAAATTGCAATCAATTTCAAAATCATTGAATCCTTTTTTTTTTCGTCCTGTTTTGTTCGGGAACTATAAGAAAGAGAGATATCCTTCAACAAGAATAGAAAATGATTTTATTATGGAAGAAGAAACAACGACGATGTTGGGTTTTTGTTATATCCCTTGTCCTTGTGCTCTCTTCATGATGGCCATCATCCATGTCCTGTCCATCTTTTATAACGACGATGAAGAAAAATCACTCATTGATTTAGAATGAAGAGCGTGCTCATTAATTAAAGCCTTATCCTTTGAAATACACATTAAGACAACAAAATAAATTCGCCATTGTCAATTGTGATAATAATAGAGAGAGGCGGTATACGGTTCGGTTGGGTGGTGATGGGTGGTTTTTCGTTAGAGAATAGAATCTTTCGTCCCTGTTTAGGTATTATATATTCTTTTGCGTATATATATCCTTTTTGCACTTCCGAAGCCGCTTAATGTAAGCCGCCTGTCGACAACACAATCAATTGGAGTATATTTAACCAGCAAAAAATAACTCAAATACATATATAAGCATCCAGAGGCGGATTGATAAGAAAGTCCATTTGTCTCATCTCATATGCGGTGGTGTTACATGTGGTCAGAAGTGGGATGTGCTTGTTGTGAATTCCAATTTAGTTCTTTCATTTTACAAAACTCGCGTAAAAATTGAAAAACGCCTCTATATAAGCGCATGCATGGAGAACAAAGGCCACCTAAAAACAAGCGGATTTCCTATTAAATTAAGCGGATTTTCACATGGTTTTCCACCAAGATGACTTCCATCTTAAATTGAAAGGACAAATTTTCTTAATTTCTTGAATATGCAAATTTAAAAGAAATCCAATTAATTTAAGCGGAAAATCATCTTATTTTTATGTCGAAACAAACGGATTCCCTATTAAATAAAGCGGATTTCCTTATGGTTTTTTGCTGAAATGAATTCCGTCATTGTAGAAACAAGCGGATTCCCTATTAAATTAAGCGGATTTCCGCATGGTTTTTTGCCAACATAACTTGAATCTTAAATTAAACGGCCGAATCTTCTTAATTTCTTGAATGCACAAATTTAAAAGAAATCCACTTAATTTAAGCTTAAAACCATCTTATTTGTCTGTTTAAACAAGCGGATTCCCTATTAAATTAATCGGATTTCCGCATTTTTTTTGCCAAAATGATTTCTCTTGAAAGTTCAAATTTTAAATCAATCCACTTAATTTAAGTTTAAAATCATCTTATTTTTATGTAGAAACAAGCGGATTTCCGCATGGTTTTCCGCCAAGATGACTTCCGTCTTAAATTAAGCGGACAAATTTTCTTAATTTCTTGAATATGCTAATTTAAATGAAATCCACTTAATTTAAGCGGAAAATCATCTTATTTTTATGTGGGAACAAGTGAATTCCCTATTAAATTAACTTCCGCCTTAAATTAAGCGGCCGAATCTTCTTAATTTCTGGAATTTGCAAATTTAAAAGAAATCCGCTTAATTTAAGCGGAAAAACCTCATTAAATAGAGTCAAATCCTGCTGTTCAGCTTCCTTATATCCCATATCCTTCGGGCCATCAATACCCCAAATCCACTCACTTGCACACGCAGTTCTTAACATACACACATACATTATATCCTTTCGCATGACTAATGATAATACATTGTGTGGAGACAATAGACAATGTTTTGTGTCCTTGGCAGGATCTCTGTAAGCTGATAATGATGTGCGTTCGCTCGTTGTTTTTGGCTTTAGCTTCTGTTCTTCTTTCACTCAGAATATCTATATATTTTTTTTGTATTTTATTTTATGCTGCTGCTGTTGTTTTGTTTGTTTGGTAGATGATAAATAACGTTTTATCTAATTTAATGCCGCGTTATGTGGTTATTTTCCTAAAAACCAACTAAAAATAAACAAGAATCTCTGAGAGAACAATTGACGACACAAGGATTTTTGTTCTTCGTTTTCTACTCTTCTCTAATCACATGATTTGACCGCCCATTGTTGGCCATATTATACTATACATATACATATATATGGAATAATCAGAGAACGATGCTGATGTAATTAATAAATTAATCATTGTTTTGCGATTCGTTTAGTAAAACTTATGTGGAAAAAGATTTTTTTTTTTGTATGTTGCTTTATTTTTGCTATATTATGCATATACTCATAGGATGAAAATGTCATAGTGGCCTTATGGGAGGTAATGACTAATGATTCTTGGTAGGAAAGGAAACACATTTTAGAATGATATTATTGTTGTCCAAGAAACAAAAAAAAATTATTAAGATATATAATATTTTTATACTGAACAGTGCAATACAAAAATTGCCTATTTTTAAGCTTTAAGACCATGAGGTTAACTTTCTTGGAAGAAGATAGATTTTCTGCAAACGATATTTCAAAAAATGGACACCAGAAATTTTTTTGGAATTAGTACACAAAAATCTATCAGAAAAGTGTAAATTGCTTAAATGAAAATATTACAAATTATGGAACATTGTAGGTACCTAATATTTGGTAATATTATGACTCCAAAATGGTCAACTTTTTATGAAAATTGGTAAAAAAGTTATCAAAATTGTACCTTATTTAAAAATTAAAAAAAGCCTAAAACATATTATTATAATGCCTCTTAACGTTCTTTTTGTAGTTTTTTTGAAAATTTAGACCCAAATGGAACTTTGTTTTCAAAATTTTCAATTTTATTTTTAGTTTTATCTAAGTTAAAATTCCAAAACATTTTTTAAATTAATTTTGATAAATTTTTAACTAATATACTGATTTGAAAAGAGAATTTAATTATATGCTTACTCTGGCGGCGGGCTATTTTAAAACCTCCATTGAAACCTCAAAAAAAAAATTGTTTTTTTTTTTTTTTTTGAAAATCAAATTTTCGAAAAAGGGACTTTGAGAACGGTTTTCATAGTGGTTGCTCAAGTATTTTTCTCAACTTGAGCATTGACTTGATAAAATATTTTACTCAATCGAACTCAGAAAGAAATTTGACTAATTTACATAAACTGTCATCTAAAAATGTATTTTTACTTGCTCTATAGGGGAAGTATTGGTTTCGTGTCGAAAAAAAAAAAATTGAGGTTTTAATCAAAACCAACATTACTATGATGGAGAATTCCGAATGTACTTTAAATTGATTGTTTAAAAAAAATAACAATTAATTTGAAGTAATTTGGCCAATTTTAATTTTCAATTGTATATTTCTCCTTTGCTGACGACTGCCGATGTCGAGTTATGAATGAATTTAGAATCTTATTTTACTCAAAATTAAGGAATAAAAATAAAATTTTGCGCATATTTGCGCCATTTTGATTTACGGTCAAAAATGTATAAAATAAAAATTTTCCAAAAATGTTTGAAAATCTTTTTTTTCTGTCATCTACAGGGTGTCTCAAAATTAATGATTCAAATGAAATATTCTGATAGGCTATTTAAAGGGCTCTTAAAATTTGGTAACTTGTCTATCCCAAATATTTACGGTTTTCGATTAAATGCACTTCTTGTGAAATTTCGAAAAATTCCTACTTTAAAACAGTATTTTGACTCCCCTGTTCATAATTTATTTTTGTTTTTTTACAAATCTGTCCCTAAAACAATAATTGACAATTAGGAACAATTGACAAATAAAAAAAAAAATATTTCGCTACAAATTAGTTTGAACAAAAGCCTATAAAAAACTTATTGTTTTTTTTTGTTTTACTCTGAAAAACCTTGTTTTGTTGAATTCAAATTATAGTATCTTTCATCTTAACTTCAATTTCCGAATTTTTTATACTTTTTTTGAAAACTGTGATAACTAGGCAAGTTATAAAAATGATAAACCAGTTACAAAATGTACAATTTATTTTTTAGGGTGTTGCTCTAAAATAAAAGTAAGAAATTGAGTTTCATTAAAACTGCTAACTAATTTGTAGCGATATGGCGAACAAAATAAATAATGTTTTGATTAAATAATTGATTCTTATTTACCAATGTCCTAGTGAACGTTTGTAAAAATAAAAATCACTTATGAACAGGGGAAGTAAAATACTGTTTCAAAGTAGGAATTTTTCGAAATTTTACAAGAAGTGCATTTAATCGAAAATGGTAAGAATTTGAGATATGTATGTATTTTAAATTATTACTTTTGGGATCCCCTGTAAAGGGAATTCCCAACAAGCTTGACATTCTGAACGGATTTCAAGTCCCATTTTATGCCGCAAATCAAAATCTGCAGATTTGATTTTATTTTATTTCATCCCATTTTTTCAAACTTTTATTTTTTACGCTGTTTTAATTCTTATCTCAAGCTTTTGTTTTATTTAAAAAGTCTTCTCTATAAAATATAAATTATTTTCATATTCCATTTCGTTTTAATACATTTTCCTCTTTAACCCTTTTTTGTTGTTTGAGTTTTATAAAATACACAATAATTTTGATTTTATTACGAAAGTGGTTAATTTAGTCTCTACGTTTTTGGATACTTATCCCTTTCACATTTTTTCTTCCTTTTCTTACTTATAAAATAAATTCTACCTACAATGAATTTTATATTATCTTTCATTCGTATGCTTTTTTAAATTTATAATCTTTTAATTTTTGCTTTCTTATCAATATATTATATATATGATAACTTCACTTATATTTAACACAAATAACAACGACTTAAAATATAATTTTGTATATGAATTAAGCCATTAATTGACGAATTTGAGCTATTTTTCATAATTTCTGTTTTTGAAAATATTATAATAAATACATAGGTACATAATTTTTTTAGTTCTGATTTTTATTACATGTTGAAGCATATACATTTTAGTATATTTGTGCTAAATTTCAAAAAAAATATTGAGAAACAAAAAAGTTATGGAATTTTGAGATGATTTACATCGTTTGGTCCCAAAGTGCGTCGGTCGGATTTTATTCAAATTTGGTACAGATGATTTTTATAAAATTTCGAAAGTTGATTTTTTTTTTGCTTTTTATATCTCGTTTAGAACGTATACCTCCTATACAAAAAAATACGATATTGCGAATTTCTCGAAAACGGCTCTAACGATTTTGATTAAACTTTGTATACGTAATATTTAAAGCAATTTTGTGTTTGACGCGATTTAAAGATATTTAACATTTAAGGAAAAAACTGATAACGAATAATTTAAAAAACTATTTATTTAAGATGACAGTTTACACAAATCAGTCAATTTTTTTTTTGTTAAAATTTTGGTTTAAGGTTTTGATTGATAAAATTTGGCAAATTAACTTTTTTAAATATTGTTTTAAAAAAATTATTTACAAAAAATGTAGTTTTTGAAAAAAAAACTGCTCTATCGATTTTGGTTTTTTTTTTTCTTAAATGACTCCTAATATAAGAAATCAAACCCATTTAAGAATAAAAAAGAAGTTTATGTTTCCCACTGTAGAGATAGAAACGAAAACCCCGTTTTTGTGAAATTTGACTCATTACATATAACAGATCTTAGCGGACGGAGGGACTTCACACAGGACTTTCACACTAAATTTAAACCACTTCAATGTTAACCTGTATATTATAACTAAAAATAAGCCTGTTAAGAATTTTTTCTTTGGAAAAGTCTTACTGGGCAATAGCTCAGATTAAAAATTTAAAGTATGTATTTCTCCGATGAATAAATTATTTTTTAAAAAAATTCAACGAAAAGTATTTGCAATTAAATGAGACAAATTTGCATTGCAAAACAAAAAAAGAAAAAAACATTTGCAAAGCCATTAAAGACAACTGCTTAAAAATTTAAATTTAAAAATTTTCTTAAAATCTCAAAAGAGAATAACAATTCATGACACAATTTTTTTTAGTGGATTTGTTTGCCCAAAATACTACCCTGATACTAGTTTTTTTTTTTTTTATTTTCTCTCCAACTTATTCTTTGTGTAAAGTTCAAAAACTCAAAAACCTCATAACTATAACTATCAAGCTTTTTTATATTTTACTTCCTATAAACCACAGTTAAAATAATACAGAATCACTTTCCAGGCCATAGAGCACAGGCAAAATAAAAAAAAAAAAAATAAGCCGTCCAATAAATTTAGCATATAAATGGGACTTATTGCGAAATACGCACAAATAAAAACGCAAATAAAAATTGAAAATGGCACAAATCGAATAAAATAAAAAAAAAAAAAATCACAAACTCAAAATAACTACATAGTCATCATCAGAGCCTCATGCTTTTATCTTAGAAATCTTTCAAAACGACTCTGTTGATTATGCAAAAAAAAAAAACATACAAACAAACAAAAATAGGGTTGAAATTCACCATACCACCCTCTTTGATTTTTTTTAATAAAAGGCAATTGCTTACGCAACATAAATTTTCTATCGTCACCGGAACGACAAAAATGTCGAATAGTTTGTCGATATATAAGTTGATTTTAAGTTGAGTCTCCCTGTGGGCCAAATGCAGAGACAAAAAGCAGCTCCTTTTATCCTTTTCACTTCCTCCGCAGGCAATCCTTCTTGGAAAAACAAAATTTTGTGAGGAATGGCTCCCCTGTGACCTTTATACTGTAACCAGTTTCAGTTCCAAATTAACATGAGGGATGCGAACGAAAAGCGAAGAAAATCCGATGAAGTCTATATAAGTCAACGTCTTCTTGAGATGCTGTTTTAGAGCACTGCTGCAGGCTGCCTGCCGCAGTCATCATTATTCTTTAGCCCTTGGCTAAGGCAAGCTATCCAGGCACGAAGAACAAGGACCTGCTGCATCCATGTCCGATGGAGTTCGGAGAGAACTCTCAAGATCTCAAGCACATGTCTGTAATTTGTTAAAGCTTCTGCGAGACCGAGACGAGACGAGGCAAGGTCCCTGCATGTTTAGTCGCAGGTCTCTTAATAGACCGTTTTTGGAGATGGGTTTTGTCCATTATATGCCCTCAAGCTTTCGTTCCATAGCTGCTTTCTGTCTGTCGATGATGAAAGGTCTTAGGTGATGGTGCACACGTCGCACGGTTGTCCAAAATGACTTATCTCGTTGCAAAAATCATAACTTTTGAACGGATTGAGTTAGCGGTACAATTTTTTTTTTATTTGAAGGACATTTCTAGGGCTGTTATACCAATGAATTTCAATAAAATTATTTCACAGGGTGTTTCGGAATCATCGGCCAAAAACAGATTTTCTTTAAAAAAAAAGTTTAAATTAAAATTGGTATGCCATTTTGTAGAAATCACTAATCCACATTTAAAAACAAAATTTCAAAAAAATACAATGTCCCGTTTTCGAAAATTTTATTTTTCAAAAAAAAATTTAAAAATTTTTTTAAAAATCCAAAATTTATTTTTTTTTTAATTTTATTTTTGGCTTATATTTGAGTTATATAAGTGCTTCTTCACAAAAAGTTTCGTTGAAATTGAATAAGCCGTTTCGGAGAATATCGGATTTGAAAAAAAACGGTTTTATGGCAGGTACCGTAAAAAATCCATTCGGTTCCATGCATTAAGCCGAATAGGGTATGTGTACCAATCAATTGTTGATCCAAAATAAAAATATTTAGCTGCGCATGCTTGCGCACTGCCGAGATTTTGTACTTTGAAAAAAAAAATGAAGGCAGAAGGAACAGATTTTCTTTAAAAAAAATGTTTAAATTAAAATTGGTATGCCATTTTGAAGAAATCACTAATCCACATCTAAAAACAAAATTTCAAAAAAATTCAATGTCCCGTTTTCGAAAATTTTATTTTTCAAAAAAAAAATTAAAAATTTTTTTAAAAATCCAAAAATTATTTTTTTTGAAATTTTATTTTTGGCCTATATTTGAGTTATATAAGTGCTTCTTCAAAAAAAGTTTCGTTGAAATCGAATGAGCCGTTTCGCAGAATATCGGATTTAAAAAAAACCGTTCTATGGCAGGTACCGTTAATAATGATTTTCCAAAAAAATTTTTTTCATTAGAAGATAGACCTTGTTTTCAAACTTACATTTGAATTTTTTAAACAAAATCGTTGGAGCTGTTTTTGAGCAATTACAGCTTTACTGAAATTGGTGTATGACAAATACCGTTATTTTTGGCCCAAAAAAATTAATTCCAAAAACCCCTCTGGAGGGTCTCCAAAAAATGCTACATACCAAATTTGAAGTCAATCGGTCCATCCGTTTAGGCTGTAGATCCTTATACAGACAGACAGACAGACGGACTTCCGGGACCAACTTTTTTGGCATTCTCTATAATCGTAATATCATGGAAAAGTGTAATCTGAACTTTTTTTAGATGTGAATTAGTGATTTCTACAAAATGGCATACCAATTTTAATTTAAATATTTTTTTTTTTAAGAAAATCGGTTTTCGGCCGATGATTCCTAAACACCCTGTAAAACAATTTCCTTGAAATTCATTGGTGTAACAGCCCTGGAAATTTCCTTCAAATTAAAAAAAAAACTGTACCGCTACCTCAATCCGTTCAAAAGTTATGATTTTTGCAACGAGATAAGTCATTTTGGACAACAGTGCGTCGTTTGATGGATGATTAAGATATTACTTGCGGAGAACGCAGAAAGAGATATGAAGAATTAAATTCACTACCGTCCCAGGATCCCCAAAGAGAAATGCCAGCATTCGTGGCATTTGCAGTACGACTACGACGGAGTGGCATTGCATCCGTTTTGCTTTGCACAGCACCATGCAAAGGCCGTGGCAATAAAAACAAAGCATACCCGTCTCGCTGGATCGTGATGTGATGTGCACAGGTCCTGCAGATACAAACACAGACATATACGACACACCTTCAAGTTCTGGTTTGGCTTTTCTTTTACAGCAACGGTACCATCAGCAGCAGCAGAATTGGCGGCGTGACATAGAACACAAAGCATAGCTCTATACCCTCTCTAGGATGAACACTCTAAAAGACCGATACCCCAGAAGCATCTCGCAGGACCAAAAACCAATTGTTATTCCTGGAGCGACTGGAATTTCGTATTCAGGAAACAAACTTTGCAAACTCACTATACAGACAAGAGCGACAGCGAAAGTTTACGAAAAGCGGAAGGAACGCACTTGGTCGGTCGTTTTTCGTTTTATATGATGTGATGCTGCCTAGCTATAGAATAGAGCCATGGTTGAGCTCTTAAGGGAGTTACCTATAACTACCTAGCTATACCTAGCAATTGGAGCTCTTTGCCAGAGAAACATCCACAAGTAGGAGGTGCAGTGCACCGTTTATGCGGAATTTGCAACGTTTTCGCTTAAGCATACCAAATTGCAAACAAAATGAGATACTTTTGCATCCACAGAAATGCTCCTTACCGACCAACAAGAGAGAGAGAGAAAAAGGACATCAAGAAGAGAGGGGGGAAATAGTATCTTTTGTATAAGGTAATATTTGGCGTTTTATTGTTGCTGCTTTGCATTTTACTATACCGAAATGGACACTCAAAAATGAAATAATATGTTGTTTGCTTTAGTTCCAAGTTCCAACACACCTGAACTATATAGGGTTTTCACTGATGGCTTGGTATTTTTCTATAGAGAGCAATGAAAATATTCTTGATAGGAGAGAAGGTGTGTGGGATGAACAATATTGAGATTGCTTAGAAATTGTGTGTGATTTTGAAGGTGAATTGGGTTTGTGTGCGGTGTATAGTTATGCGGGTGCATTGAATGAAAATTTTCAATTCTAAGGAATTTTTTACAATTGAATTCAAAGTGGTTATCATTTTTTTTTTTTTTTGTAACTGCAATAATTTATTTGAAGAATTTAACAGTATCAACATATTCAAAGAAGATAATGTAAAGAGGTTTTTTTTTACCCACGGCTGACTATTAGGAGAGTTTAAACTAGGAAAGCTTTTTTTTACTGCGTTGCTGCAATCAGAAATAGGTTTCACTATTTCGGGCTGTAGTTTATAGGGGCAGTCAATTTTCGTACAAATGCAGTACTTATGTAGATACAACTGATCAACAAAATTCTGCCGGGGTCAAAATTCTTTTGTCAAAATTATGCTTTTCATAATTCTGTTTTTCAAAATTCTGCAAAAAATTAAAAAAGGGTTTGGAAAATGTTAAAAAGCTCGCGCTTTTAAATTTTTGGCAAAATTCTGTAAAATCATCTTCTTGAAAAATGATCTACTTATTTGATTACTTACCTACATAATTTGTCATTCTTTGAATGCATATTAATTTTTGGTTTTATAAATGAATAAATTTGAAAATATTAAGAAAAGGTTTTTAATACTAAAAATTTCCGAAAATAATTCAACATTTTTTAATTTATCAACTAAAGATGAATATTCAAAAATCTTTATAAGAAAAATAATATTTTGTATCAAACAACATCGGTTCCAATAAGTTATAGATTTTACTTGAAAGAAAGTCAGTCTATGCATTTTAAAAAATATTTGCGACACTTAAACACAAAAATTTAGGAAAGTACCAATGTTGAATATGCTATACAAAAAAAAAAACAGAATTGGCATAATTTTTTTATTCAAGTATAGGTATAATGCTAGCAGAATTTTAAAAAGAAGAATTTTGAAAAGCAAAATAGAAAAAAAGCAGAATTTTCGTTAAAAAAGCAGAATTTTGAAAAGCAGAATTTTGAAGCCAGAATTTGGACCCGATCCCCTTTTTTCTACCACAAGAACCAAGATATACTTTTCTATAGGTTTTTGGCATGCTGAACTCAAATCCGAAGTCAGAAAAATTTGATTGGCGTCCGTTATTGAAATGTTTACCGTTATAAAATGCAAAAAAAATGTCATTTTGGCTGTTTTCGAGATTATGTTTTTATATGCCACTTTTCAATATTTTTCACTGAAATAAGAAGCATTGATCAAAAAAGTTTGTAAAAAAATGATGGAAGTATGGTATTTTTTCGCTGAAAAGAGAGAGGGGAAGTAAAAAAAAATAAAATTGTTTGTAGAAAATAATCATATGAAACATGTTTTTTTTTTTTATGTCGAATCAAATGACTTAAAAATAAAATCAATACGATTTCTCTATAAGAAAAGTTATTGCCAATTAAAACAAGGGTGCATGTTTATTTTTTAAATTCAACAGGTAAAATATAATCGAAACCCATGTGAAAAACATGATACGCTGATAAAATTCGGCATAAAGGTTTAAGATAAAGTAAGGACAACAAAGGATTCATTAAGTTCTGAAAAGTATTTTTATTTAAAGGGTGTTTTTTTATATGGGTTGAGTTATGTGTATCATAACAGCTGATAAGAATTTTGTAAATTTTTTAAATTTGGTGAAAAAGTTTCGTTTGTTATAAGAACTAAGAATCTAAGGAGTCTACAAAATTATCTTTAATGAAAGGGTGTTTTTTTTTTGTAAGAAATGATGAAATTCAGAATAAGTACCACAAAAACTTGAACAAAAATATTACCCCAATAAAAATTGGTAGAAATGTTTCATTTTTAATAGAAATCAAGAATGTAAGGAGTCTATCAAAATATTTTAGGTAAAAAGGTGTTTTTTTTAATAAGAAAACTCCGTGATAAGTTTATTAAAGTCAATGGTATAAAAAAAAAACACTTACATATGTTATTTATTAAAAATATTTTTAGTATTTTTTTCATGTGAAATTGGGTTTTCTTAAGTGTAGATTTATAGATTTTTTTTTTTTTTTTTTTTTTTTTTTTTTTTTTTTTTTTTTTTTTGACGGGAGGAAATCTTCAAAAGACACTTGGCAGTATTCGACACCAAGTAGTGTGGGACTCTTAACCACTAAAACCACCTCTTTATCAGGACCAATCTTGAGAGATCGACATCAGATTTTTCTTTCTTAACTTTGTAAAATCACTTTGGGGGAAGTTTAAACTTTTAATACTTTCCCATGTTTTTTTAGACCATAAGCTCATGAGGCTTGGTTCTTCTTAATCTCCGAACATGGTTTCTTGTATTCAAGACGGACACCATTTCAGAATTGGTATGACATTGCAGTCTCTGATTATGGGATACAGCGTATTTTTTAACAACTTCTGTAACCGTTTCTATTTGTAAGTCACGATGTAGATCGCTATTTCTTATGTACCAGGGTGCATTAACTATTCCACGAAGGACTTTGTTTTGGAATTTTTGGATGATTTCGGTATTTGTTTTCCAAACAGGCTTTAGTACTTGATTATACAGCATTATTTTGTTTTGGGTTGATAAATCAGAGTTGTTACCAAGTAACCAGTACATTTTTCTATATTTCAAGTTTAGTTCTTCTCTTTTCTTTTTGATGTGCTCTTTCCACTTTAGCTTTGCATCCAAAGTCATTCCAAGGTATTTGGCCGTATTGGCGTAAGGTACAGCTTGATTATTAATGAATATTGGAATATTGTTTATCTTTTTATTTGTAAAGTTTATATGTGAAGATTTTGTTTCATTGAGTTTGATACGCCATTTTTCGGTCCAATCTCTGACTGTGTCGACGGCATATTGCAGCTTTACTGCTCCCCTAGAGACACATTTGTCGGGTGCAAAAATTGCGGTATCATCTGCAAAAGTAGCCATTATGGTGTGATTCCCAACTGGTATATCCCTTGTGTATAGTAAATACAGGGTAGGACCTAGGACACTTCCTTGTGGTACACCGGCTTCTATTTTCTTCAATTCCGAATATTCTTGATCGTACCTTACTCTAAACAATCGGTCTGAGATGTACGATTTTAATATTTCATAGTACTGTCTGGGAAGATCCCTTTGCAGTTTGTACTCAAGTCCCTCATGCCAAACCTTGTCAAAGGCTTGAGCAACATCTAAGAAAATAGCTGAACAGACTTGTTTTTCTTCTAATGCTTTTTCTATTACATCCGTTATTCTATGAACTTGGTCTATCGTGGAATGTTTATTTCTAAAGCCAAACTGATGATTTGAGATTAACCTTCTTTCTTCTATAATTTTGCTAAGTCTCTTCAGAAGCAGTTTTTCAAAAACTTTTGCCATAATTGGTATAAGCGATATTGGTCTGTAAGACGTCACTTCTGTAGGTGGCTTACCTTGCTTGGGTATGACAATAACTTCAGCAATTTTCCAATGGTGTGGGACATACCGTTGCTTAAGGCATGCATTTATTATATATTGGAGTTTTATGAAGGCTTTCAAAGGCATTTCTTTCATAACCTGAGCAGTAATAAGATCGTAACCTGGTGATTTTTTATTTGATAGTTGATGTAAACACATACTTTTTACTTCTTTTAATCTTACAATTGGTATTTCACTTTCATCTATCTTATCAACAAGCTGTAAGCTATTTTCAGCCGCGTTTGTTGGGTATGGCTTAAAAACATTCGCAAGATGCTCCGCGAAAAGGTTAGCTTTTTCTTTTGGGTTACCGATCCATTTCCCATCTTGAGATTTCAAGGGAGAGTTTAGTAACTGCGGTCTTTTCAGGCGCTTGGCTGCTTTCCATAGCGAAAAATCGGTTGAAGCATCAGTCGTTAAATTCTTTAGGAATGTACTGAGTGAATCATTTTTGAATTTATAAATTTGTTTTTTAAGATTGTTGCTTATACGGTTAAACGTTGTTTTATCATCTGGAAATCTAGTATTTTGCCATTTTCTTCGAGCTCTTCTTTTCTCTATTATCAACTCTCATATCTCTAAAGGATATTTTATTTCACTTTGTCTTCCATTAGAAAATGTTGGAGTACTTTCTTCAGCGGCCTGTTGCACATCAGCAATAAATTGTTCCACTTCATGGTCAATTTGCTCGATTGTATCCATGGGAGATCTTAAATTTATAAAACTTAAAAGCCTTTCTCTAAAATCACTCCAGTTTGTTTTCTTATTTACAAGCTTTGGATTACTTTTTTCTATTACTTCCGATTCACTTAGTGATAGAATCACTGGAGTATGATCTGATGACAAGTCATAATTACCTTCGACACTAATGTGATTTCGTTTGATTCCTTTAGCTACGAAAAAGTCAATAAGGTCTGGTATTTTGTTAGTATCGGAAGGCCAGTAAGTAGGCGACCTGGAGGAATAGAATTCGCAATTGTATTTACGGCCTGCTTGGAAAAGTCTTTTGCCTTTAGTTGATATAAGTCTTCAAGATTTATAGATTGAAATTCTGTAATTATGATACTTTTGAGATTGGAAACATGAATCTAAAGTGTCTACAAGAATATCCTGATTAAAAGGGTGTTTTTTTTTTTTTTTTGTGTGAAAACAACATTGATGGGCCATCCTAATCTAATTTGGTAAAACCGTTGAATTTGGGATAGAAAGCAAGAATAAAGAGCGTTCATATAAAAAATTTGCGTCAAAGGGTGTTTTTTTTTTTTTCGAAGAGACAATAAAATCTATAATTGGTCCCAAAAATACAATGACTCGTGTAAAATATCTACAAACTTCAGTAAAAAGTTCAATTTATCATCGAAACAGAAATTTAATTAATCATTGGCATTTTGGGACCAATTACAGATTTTACTGCCTCTTCGAAAAAACACCCTTACACGCAAATTTTTTTTTACAGATTTTTTTTTTTATTCTTGATTCTTCCAGGACAAGTCCGGGTCAAGTCCGGCACATATTCGGTACATGTCAAATAATAGTAAATAATGAGTTGGATGTTGTTGCTTTGGAAATAAAATATATTTTTAAGCGTTCAAATTAAAACATTTTTCACTCAGTATTTGATATTTTTCTATCCATATAAAAGAAGACATTGCATACTTCCCCGCTCAACATGTTTCTTTTGAACAACTTCACAATATTGAAAGTGTAGCAACATTTATATAATACGAGACGAATAAACAATTATGCAAAACACACACACTTTTTGCATAGAGTGTTTAAAGTGAAGTTTATCCATACTCCATGAATACATAATACATACGAATTTGTATGTTTGTGTGTGTGTGTGTGTGCAATGTGGAAAATTTATTATTCCCTCTGTCTAGTCGTGTCGCCATTTGCTTGTAGCCTGATGCAGTTGTTCCAATTGCAATGAATACCAAATGAATGTGATCAACTCATTGAGGAGTTTGTTTGTCCCGCCGCCACTAGGCGTCGTTTCTCCCATTCACAACCAACCAATTTCACCTTCATTTTTTTTTTTTTTTTTGTACAAAAAATTAAAGTTGGTTTAAGAAAAATAAGCATATAAAAAACGAAAAAGTCCATGGGCAACCATCGCCATCAGGAGACTTTAATTGCGGCTAACTGCAGTTAAAATAATTGTGGTGATGGCGATTTCCGGCTCTCAGTTCGGTTCGGTTCTTGCTGCCTGCACCATTTTTCAAGAATCTCGCAAGTGCTCGTCCTTATCCCTTGAGGATATGGTCTTTTATTATTCATTTGTAATGTCCACTTGACTCTCTTGAAAGTCGAAAAATTCAACTATATACTCTACTCTTATGCATTGGCCTGGATTTTTTGTGTTTTTTTTTTTTTTTTTTTGGCTTCATTTTGTTCTTCTTCTTCCATAAAATTGCAGTCGTTTTGGTATCCTGTAATTGCACATAACATTCACGAATTATACGAAGGTCCTTCCGCTTATAAATGTTCCATATTCTCAGTGACTTGTCTTTCTGGTGACAAGGCCATAATGCACCATGTGTGTGCTGAAATAGAGAAAAACGGGACGAAGGAGGGCTTGAGACGAGGGGAGCCAACCCAATAGCAATATGAACAAATTTGTGAAGGGAAAAGTTTTTGACTATTTCGAGCTCGTAAAACGCTCCTCGTCGTATATGCACACTGAAAACAAAGCCAAAGATGGAGAGAGCTTCAAGTCCTGTTATAGAGACGAAGTAATATCCAATATTATATAGGAACAACTTTTTGCGGTCATTATTTTTGCACGCTTTTCCGTGCTAATAACTTTTCCAAAGCACAGATAAACATTTTTCAGAACACTGGCGATGCACTTTGGGGCTACTGGCTTGAGTCTTGAAGGAATATTATAGGAATGTCGAATGTGCTGTGCAAGCTGGTTTGTTGCTGTTCAGACCGAATCGAAAGAGCCGCAACTTCAATGTCAAAACTGCAGGGGAGGTTATAGAATAATAAATGTGTGTAAGTATACTCCCTGTGTCGGTCGGTCGGTAGGGTAGTGTTGTTGTTGTTTGGTTATACGATTACGATTACGAGCGCTGTTTTCTATGAAGTTTATGAGGCGAATGATTTGTTCCAAAATGCTTGATGTGTTATGTGAAGTTGTTTTTTTCTTCTTTAATATTTGTTTTTGTATTGTTTTTTGGATTTTATTGTTGTTGTTGTTTTTGTTTTTTTTTTCTCAAATGCATGTGTATTCCTACCAACTCATAAGTTATTTTGTTGAAGGAATTTTCTTCATTTAGAAGTTTTTGAGCTTCAAGTGATTTATTTTTTATTGCCACGATAAAGCCATAACAGTTTCATTAGTTTTGCCATATTTAATGGCTTTTGAGCTTCTATACGGTGGCAGTGGCAATATGGGAAGAAAGAGTAAGACGATTATTTTATATATCATTATTGCCTTGTGGGAATTTTCGTGTTTTTCTTATTTTGTCAATTTGGTGATTTGTTTCAATGGCTTAAAGTTGTTTTTTTTTTTTTTCGAAATGTTTAAATGATAACGACAATTGAAGATCTAAAGTATCTTTAGGACGATTAATAGCAAATGGTTTTCTACATGATAACAGGATGACAATAAAAAAAAAAGTTGGGAAGAGAGATGGTGTGGAAGATAGTGCAACAAATGAATAGCCAAACATTTCATAATATCAAGCTATTGCATAGATTTTATCGCGGGCTTTGAGAGCGGAAAAATTTCGTAACGAAAAAAATCTAACACCACCCCACTCGGGTGGTTCGCTTAACGTGTATGTTTATGGTACGACTGTACGAGGCTTGTATGGAGACGATCGAGAACAAAACACCTCTCCCACAGGTTTTCGTTTGCCGACACTAGCCATAAGTGAGGGAATTTCATTTTTATTTTTGACATTGTTGTCTTTAAACAAGTGTAACTTCTTTTATAGGTGTCGAACAGATATGGTTGAAGCATATTTTTAAAGATGAAATAATGAGCTTTATAAAGACTTAAAAATTACTATAAGTTGTCAAATAAAAAATTGACCAAATCGAGATGGAAGAAAAAAAGTTTTTTTTTTAATTTTTTGATGAAAATTGATTGCATTCAAAAAAAATTCAGTTTTTTCCTAGATGTCGTACATGATTGAATGAAATTGATTGCATATTGATGGTTGTCATGTAAAAATATTGACAAGTTAATTTTTTTCATGAAAAATGTGTGATTTCAAGAAATTATTTTTATACTTTTAACAAAACATATAGGCTTTAGTTACGATTTAATTCTTTAAAAGTAATATTTTTAAGGCTTATTGAAGGTAATTTTGTTTGTATATTTTTGCATATAAAAACATTTAAATACCTAATAAGAAATGCTAATTTTTAATTTAATTAATTTATTTCGGTTTTTTATTACATATGTATTGGGTTTCAAAAATTGTAAATTATGACGTTATCACGTAAACAAATTAGGACCAAATTTTTTTTATTGAAGTGGTTTTCCTAGGTTTGTTTTTTGAAGTTTTAAACCCGAAGAACATTCAGACTCACACTTGCATTTTTTCTGTTACAACTTTTAATAATAAAAAATCATTTTGATGTGACCTTTTCTACATTGACCTTATCAAAAAGTTACGACCATAAAACTAAACTACCTTTAGTCTTGAATAAATGATTTCACTTTGTTTACCTACCTTACCTACCTAAATAGGAGGTCTTCGAGTCCAACAGGTTGTTAGATATACGTGCTCTTCATGGTCCTTTAATTCACGTGCTACACTCTCGTTAACAACCAAAATAATCAGTAAAAAAAAAAAAAAAACAAATAATATAACATACCAAAAACAGAAAAAAAGGAAAAAACAAAAATATCCCCCCCGAATAATCCTTGTTAGCCTGGGTGTGATGTTGAAGTATAGTAAGAGAGAGTATATATATAAAAAGAAAGGACTTGTGAGAGCCCCATTCATTCGAATATAATATCCCAATGGAATGACCCGTCCTCACGCCCCATTGCAATTTACCCACTGCAGTTAATCCTTCGGTTGGAAAGTTAACCATTTGCTAAAGTTTTCGCTTGCAGGTCCTTTATTTCATTTCTTCATCATCATCATCATCACCGTCATCATCCAGGAGCAAAACAGCATCACCACGGTTTTACTATATACCAACACCATCACAGAGCTACGGCTATGAGCTTAACATAGTTGGTTATAGGGTTTTGTTAAAGGTCCTTTTCTTCTTTTGACATCTTCGCCATTCTCGTATATATGTATGTACCTATGTTGAGAGTTGGTTTTGGGATTCGTTTACGTTTTACGAGTCCCTCGTGATGTGTGCTGTAATAATCACAAGTTTTTCGCTTCATTTTCCTTCTCCGGGGGTGTTCTTCTTCCTTCGTCCACTCTCTTGTATTCCCTGAACTCATTCTTTCATTCGAAATTGTTTGTTCCATTTTTTTTTTTTCTATTTTGTTTTGTTTGTTACTCGCCACCACCCTTCTCTTCCATCATCAATAGCCCTTTGGCCATTGTGCAGTGCTTAGATTGTACATATTGTACAACAGCAGGATTAAGGATGTATATACAAGTGCAAATATTACACTGACTGACTTGTATTGGATGAGAAGAAGGGGGCGCTGCTGTAGGTATAGAGAAGATAATCTTAAAATACCTTTTTTTGAAGAACAGAAAACATGCGTTAGGTTTGAAGTGGAGGAACTAAGTACTTAGAGTGTTTGTCAAAAACGATACAGGACAGTTCAACAATGACAAGCGGGATCATCAACTTTGTTGATTAAAGTGATACACAGGGACACATTGTAGTTATTAGAGCTGAGGCTGCTATTGCGATAGCATCTTTTAATTACTCTGCAGTCTGCACGTTCCACTGAGCATTGCGTAGTTGAGATTGCTCTTCAATATACCTGTTCACTGCTCAGTCCTTAACCTTACAAAAATCCAAACAAAATCTACAATGATAAACATGAAGCGATCTAGTGAACAGGGAAAAGAGTAAAAATGATCAATGGTATTAATATTTTCACTGCTCTTTTATAAGCAAATCTGCTCTCTGTTTTCTTCACTGGTTTTTTTTTCAGGAAATGTTCTCAATTGTTTAAAATTTTACTGCATTCTTTTCTTTATTATATAATGATTTGATTAGCGATGAAAACAGCAAATATGTAAAGAAAAGTTGAACATGATGATGAGGAAACAGAGAAGTTTTATTTAACCCTTTCGGACCCAGCGTTACTCTCATGTAACATATTTTTAAAAATTCGTAAAAAATATTAAATTAAATAATTTTTTAGGTTTTGATGGCTTATTTGAAAGATAATAATGCCTAGTTACTGGATTATTACAAAAAATTAGTCAAATATCATACGTTTAATTTTTTATATCGAAAAAGGGACTGAAATTCACATTTTTTTCTTTTTTTTTTGCAAAAAAATTTTTTTTGTACATATATGGTCATAATTTTGAAAAAAAGATTAAAAAATATTAATGCAGAAAGTGTTTAGTTTTTTGGCTTAGAAGAAGTAGCATACATTATAGTTTCATAAAAAGTTATTTTCTCAGTTGTCCGATTTTTTTTTTGTTGGTCATAGGCAGTGCATGTAACTTACATGTAAAATGAGGGTAACACATTAGTTTTGCTATTTATTATTTTGGAAATTAACTTTTTGCTATTCATATTTCTTAGTTGTGATGTTTTCGACACGATAATACTGAAAAAAACATTTTTTAGTATTGATTTTCATAGCTTGGGTACGAAAGGGTTAAATTTTACAACTATTTCAGTGCAGGCATTCAGGGAGTTATTTCTTATTCAAAAAAAGTTGTTGTCTATAAAGTCAGTTTACGGACGATAACATTAAAATTAAAATTTCAAATTTAAGCTTGAACTTTTTAAATGCTATCAGTATTCATAAAAAAAATAAACTTATTTCCTTAAATTACCTTTTTGCCCATTTTTATATGCATTTTATATTTTATAGGAAGGCCAATTATTGCAGCTTTAAATTTATGCCTCAAACATTTCTGTACGATGCCTACAAAAACAGTTACAATCGCTTAAAGCCAAACATTTCGAAATTATCGGTAGGTACTTCACTGGTGGTTGGTCGTGGTAAACGATCTCTACCCTACAGGCATTTTGTGTTTTTTGTTTTTTTTAATTTTTGAATTTAAGATAAATGAATGCATCGTTTTGTTTTATATATCATATGAAAGTTTATAATATCAGAATACGCAATAATACGAATTTTAATGGGCTCTAGGTAAAAAGATATAAAGTGTCAAAAAAAAAGATCATCTGTTTACCGTTATTTCCAAATTTTTAATATGAAAAATTATTGAAATTTCGCAAAAATATAGTCTTGCCTATTTCTTATCAGCTGTATTTATTTCATTCGTCAATCTGTCAAAAAATAGAAGTTATTAATGAAAAAGGTTAAAAAATAGTTTTTCCCGTTATTCAGTAACGTTATTTTTAATTGCTCTATAGGGCAAGTATTGGTTTCGTGTCGAAAAAAAAAATGAGGTTTTTATTGAAACCAAAATTACGAAGATGGAGAACTCCGAAAAAGTGGGTCTCGCATGCAATTGCGTCTGTGCGTCTGTGTGGTTGTGCGTCCATCTGTACACATTTCCACAGCCTAAACAGGTGGACGGATTTTCTTCAAATTTGGTACAGATGATTTTTATGGAATTCTAAAAAAGTTTTGTTTTTTTGTTTTTTTTTTATATCTCTCTTAGAAAGTGTACCTCCCATACAAATTTTTTAAGTTATACCAAATAACTCGAAAACGGCTCTAACGATTTTGATAAAAAAAAATTATGTAATTTAACGAGCAAGACCCAACTTTTGATTAAAAAAAATATTTTTTGAAAAGTTACTAACGGTACCTGCCATAAACCGTTTTTTGGTTTCAAAATATCTCTTACAAGACTAACCCGAGTTCAACGAAAATTTTTATACAGAAGCGTTTAATTAACCGTAATATTAAAATGTTAGAAAATTTTCAAAAAACACATTTATGGATTTTTAAAAAATATTTCAAATTTTTTTTTTTTTTTTGAAAAATCAATTTTTTGAAAACGGGTTTTTGAAATGTTTTGAAATTTTGTTTTTTAGTGTAAATTAATTATTTCTTAAAAATGGCATACCAACATTTATCTTTTTTAATGTTAGAAAATTTGTATACATATATAAAAAAATAATTTTTTAAAAAACGGCTTTAACGATTTTCAATTTTTTTTTTCTCAAAACTCCATTTCATACAAGAAATCAGATGGCATACTTCGTTTTGTGATCAAAACCTTTAAAAACGGAGTTTTATTAATTATAAAAACAGATTTAAGGTACTTTTTTACATAATGGAAAATAGTTTAATTAAATCTAATTATTATAATTTTGCATCATTTTTTTTATAAAAAGCTTTAAGATAAGATATACTTTTACGTGTGACCCCAGTCGTGCATTTTATTTTACGCGCATCAGTAATGTCTATAAGTTCTCTAGGCTAGGATATTCTTAACAAAATACTTAAAAATAAAAAACAAATTTAAAATAGCTAAAAAAGTAGGTGTTTTCTAAAAAAATATATTTCAAAACGCAAATTTTTTTAATTTCAAATTGTCGAAAAAATTTCCCTATGCATGAAATCAACTTTGTCGAAGATGTTTTTTATTTCTTGTTTTAAAAAAATATGTTTTTAAAATTTACCCATAAAAAACATTCAACACTCTATGACCTACCGCTCAGAAAATAAGTTTTTTTTACCAGTTTTACCCGATTTACCCTATTTATAGATTTTTGTATCTTAAGTTATTTTAATTTTGTATTGTAATCTATAACACACTGACAAAAAATTCAGGCGGGACGGGAGCAAATGGCCTAGTTTTTTTCGTAGATGCAGCCGGAGTTAATCGATTTATAAGACTTATCGCTTTGAAAATTCGAATATCATAACTTACTTTTTATTAATTTTGTATTCCATAAGTACCAACATATGTATTAGGTTGGGTCTAAAAAATTGAAATTCTTTTTTTTTTTTATTTGGTACTCCGAAAAATCGATTGCTAGACACTTCTAGAATATACACACCAAATAAGAGCTCTTAATATTAATGGGAAGTTCCTCCGCTTCGCAATTTTCCATTTTAACATCAAGCTTCTACTAAAAAAAAAATCATTTTTTTTTAAATCGATATTTTAGCGAATTTCTTTACAAATTCTTGTAGGAAATTGAGCGCTCTAAAAAAAGGTTTTGTACACTTTTTTCGTTTATCTAACCGTTTAATAGATATTTGTGGTCCAAAAATCGAGAAAATCTTTAAAAATTCGTTTTTTGTTCTTAATTTTGTAACAAATTGAAAAATTATAATAATCAAACGCGCAAGACATATTCTTGTAGGATTGTTCCACAAAAAAGGTCTTGTTAACTTTTTTCATTAATCTAACCATTCTAAAGATATTGGAGCTCAAAGTTAAAAAAAAAATATAAAAACATTTTTTACTTTTCAAAATTTTCTAATTAACTGGAAATTCTTTATTTTTAAATTAGCAAGATATATTCTTGTAAACGGTTAAAGCAATCAATTTGATTGCCAGGAATTTTGTATAGAACGTTTAAGCCTCTACAAGAATATACATATCTTGCTAATTTAAAAATAAAGAATTTCCAGTTAATTAGAAAATTTTGAAAAGTAAAAAATGTTTTTATAATTTTTTTTAACTTTGAGCTCGAATATCTTTAGAATTTTTAGATTTATGAAAACAGTTATTAAGAAATTTTTTGTGGAACAATCTATTTCCTACGAGAATATGTCTTGCGCGTTTGATTATTATAATTTTTCAAGTTGTTACAAAATTAAGAACAAAAAACGAATTTTTAAAGATTTTCTCGATCTTTGGACCTCAAATATCTATTAAACGGTTAGATTAACAAAAAAAAGTGTACAAGGCCTTTTTGTAGAGCGTTCAATTTCCTACAAGAATATGTAAAGAGATTTGCTAAAAAATCGATTTAAAAAAAATGATTTTTTTTTTTGGTAGAAGCTTGATGTAAAAATGGAAAATTGCAAAGGGGAGGAACTTCCCATTAATATTAAGAGCTCATATTTGGGTTGTATATTCTAGAAGTGTCTAGCAATCGATTTTTCGGAGTACCAAATCAAAAAAAAGAATTTAGATTTTTTTGACCCACCCTAATATGTATGTACATATGTTCAATCATGTTATACATGAGGAAGAAATTCAAAGGGAATTTTGTGGCTTTGACTGCTATTTAAAGTGTGCTTAAATAGCAGTTATAAATAGCAGCATTTTTATGTGCTCCTATAACTACTTTTTTTTAAATCGCTCTAAAGCACACCTCCACGTAATCCCGATTATCATCTTCCATCTGTTTGCCAAGAAATTTAAAAAAATCCTTTATTCTTAAAAAACCCTGGTTTACATTTTAGGCTATTAAAGCCTCCTATAATCCATATCGATAATGATCTGGGTCAGAAACACTTTTCGAAAAAAAGTGATTTTTTATCGAGAGTTAAAGTCACTTCACTCTTATCCCCACTCAAAGTTCACTTTAATATCTCTGACAGTATCCAATAAACCCGTTAAAAAAAAAAAGAAATTGATGCCAATAATTCTTCAACAACCAGTGAATTGATACAATTCTTCATCATCATCATCGTTCATGGCCTGACCAGTACCAAAACCGTCTCCATCACTCTTGAAGGTGAACGACTGAAGCTCAGGGGTCTATTGGGCATTCAACTAGTTCACCTTTTTCATCATCATCATCATCATCATCTGGTAGAGTATAGCCTCCACCTCCATCAACTACATAAACCTTTTTCCATTCAAAATAAAGTAGCATCGAAATTGAAACCTGTTACCTCTCTCAGAATCGAGCCTCAATTGATTTCGGTTGCTTTGGCCCAAATCGAAAGGACCATTTAGGAACAGTTATAGAGTATACTATGATGTACCTGTGTACCAACCAAAACCAACGAAAAGGTTGGAATTGGAGCCTCTGGTAATACACCTTAATGCGGTTGCCAAATTTACCTCGGAATTGTTGTCAGTCCTCCATCAATATTGCCCGCGGGGACCATATACACTCTCTCTCTCCTCGGGAACTGTACCAACCTCTGCTATTGGAGAGAAGCATGACTCTGTGGCGATATGGTTTGGTGGGGCACTATAAAAGAGTAGTATAGTAGCAGTGTGAGGTGTGTAAAATCGCATGTTGCCATGTCCTTGTTGTGTTTTCGTTACAGCAATTTCCCATGTTTTGTTCGATTCAATTTGATTTCCGCATTTATAACCGAATCAGACTCAATGAACCGAGACGATTAAATCATTGAACATTTTTGGTCCATTGTCATTTCTGGTAGATATATACTATATAAAATGGTACGATAATGTTTTTTTGTGTGTATTTGTGTGTGTGTGTGTGGAAATGGACAATATAACAACTATACACAAAACGGTCACCGGACAAACCTTCGTATAGAACGAACAAGTAGTTTCAAAAAGCTGCCGCTGCAGCCTTTTCCTGGTATCTCGGAAATTCGGAAATGATGACAAGGCGGATATAAAAGGGCTGGAGATGGTTTTGGTAGTCGTTGTTGTTCCTCTTTTTGCCTTGTTCATTTATTTATACCAATAAGTTGTCTGATCCACCTCCCAGACACAGACATAGACATATGAACAGAAAATGGAGTGAATGTGCATAGATGATGAACGAGCTTTGTTACCCATCATACAGCTCATTCTACAGTTCTTTCCCTAGTACCTACATCACTTTTAACGTCCTTTTTCCTGTATATATAAATGTGTAGATATATAAATAGATTGCTGACCGATGACTGTGTAGTTTCTGATGGATTTGTATCTAAATCTGTTTTATTTCGAAGTACAAAGGAATTTTAATGGGATTTGTCAAATGCGATGGGGCAATCATTTGAGTATCGAAGCTATATAATGTTACTGGAGGGTGGGCGGACAAGCACATCACCAAAGAGCATTTTGTGTTCCAGGACGAGGAGAATGGAGACTAAGGACTATTCTCTAAAAAGCGAAGGCAATAGCAAAAATGGATTGAATGCGTTTTACTAATTTACTGTGCAAATGTATTGGATATAAATTTTATATATACAAATACTTAATCGCTTCTATTGAATTTGTATCTGATGATATAGATATTTTTGATTGAATTTCCTTTTTTATTAAATTTAGTATGAAAATTAAATTTTGTAGTAAAATTTTGAAATAGGTAGTATTTCTAAAATTGTATTTGAGAGATTAAAAGTATTTAGTTCTACTGCAGGGAGTTGAAAATAGCTTGCGGGATGTATTACGATGATTTTCATAGCTTAAGTTCTTAATTTACAGCTGAAAATATGCCTCAAAGAAGGTATTTAGTTGCCGTGAAAACTTTAGTTTGTCCAGTTTAAATTAATTTCAATTTAAGCCGGTGCCAGTGGGCCAACTTTTTAAAAGTCCTTGCACCTTGCGATTATCATGTTTCGCGTGTACTTAAAATCGAAAACTAATTTATCTACAGGTTTAGGGAATATTTGAAGCTTCAGATACGGAAAGTAGGTAATTTTAAAACCAGTCGAAGGACTCGTCTGATATAGGTAGTCCAAGTTTACTTATTTTTAAAATCAGAGAACGAAAAAAATGTGTATGAAAATTTTAACAGTTTTGATGTAAGAATCTAGGAATCTTGTTCAACTTGGTATGTAGCATTTTTTGGAGGCTCTCCAGAGGTGTTTTTGGAATTAATTTTTTTGGTCCAAAAATAAGGGTACCTGTCATACAAAAATTTCGAAAAAGTTTAATTTCACAAAAACGACTAGAACGATTTTGTTAAAAAAATTCAAATGTTAGTTTTTAAACGAGGTCTATCTTTTGAAGAAAAATTTTTTTTTGAAAATCATAGAAACGGTACCCGCCATAGGACCGCTTTTTTCAAATCGGATTTTCTGCAAAACTGCTTATTGTATTTCAACGAAATTTTTTATACAAAAGCATTTATATACTTTAAATATAAGCCAAAAATAAAATTTTGAAAAAAATAATTTTTGGATTTTTTTTTTTTTTGAAAAATCAAATTTTCGAAAACTTGACAATAAATTTTTTTGAAATTTTGTTTTTAGATGTAGATTAGTGATTTCTACAAAATGGCATACCAATTTTATTTTAGAACTTTTTTTTCAAAAAATTTATTATAAAAAAATTAGTTTTTTAAAAAACGGCTGTAACGATTTTGAAATTTTTTTCTAAAAATGCACCTTAATATATCAAATAACACTGCGTACTTGTTTTGCGGGGCGATTTGATTTCAGATATTGTTTTATTTTTTTTGAAAAATGAATTTTATTTTTTTTTTTATTTGTTTTTTTTTTTATATTTACCTACATTTCCTAAGTTTCTATATAAAAAATCATAAAAACTTAAGCAACTTGAACTCTAAGAGCAAGTTAGTGTGACTCAGTCGTGCATTTTATTTTTTTAATTTAAGTTGAATTACAAAATTTCCTCTCGCTAGACTAAACTGAAATTTATGTCGTTTTTGGTTGGCTCCCCGGAAGCGTATGGAATCTTTCAGAAGCCTTCTGAAAGTGTTTTATTCGAAGGAATATGACAGGTAGAACGCTTCTCAGAATTGAAATTCTCTTCTTGATTTCAAAACAGAATTCACTCCAAATCACTAATATTTAAATAATTAAACGTCAGACCAAATTTGCTAATAGAAAAGCAAAACATTTTTATTTGATTATTCACTAATACAAATAAAATATTTCAGAATTGAGTGGAAGCAATTTAAACTGTTTTATTGGATTTCATAATGAGTAAATCCTTGAGTGAAACCAATCGAAAACGATATTAATTTTTGACTATTTTTGAAATATTTACTAAAATGTCAGTTGCCATTTTTTGACTTTTTGAGTTTTAGAAATATTTTTATTAAAAAAAGGTAATGTTATTGGATTTCAGAATGAGTCAATCTTTGAGTGAAACCAATCGAAAAATACATAAGTTTTCAAAACTATCGAAAATTGACACGTGTTTCATTTTTTTTGTTAAATTTATGTCGTTTTCGATTGGTTTCACTCAAGGATTCACACATTCTGAAATACAATAAAACACTTTTATCGTTTTCGATTGGTTTCACTCAGGAACAGGTCAAAACGGTGCCACTCAATTCTGTTTTTTTTTTTCGATTGGTTTTGTTTTTGTGAGTTTCTGAACGAAAAACGACGATGAAGAAGCAAATGCTAATAAATCATTACATGGCATTAATGTAGATACCCATTTTTATTAGTGTCTCTTGAGTGGATTCTGATTTGAAATCGAGGAGAGAATTTCTTTTCTGAGAAGCGATTTAGCTGTCATTTTCACTCCAATAAAACGGTTTTGAGAAATCTTCTGGACGTCCAATTGAAAACGACATTTGAATCACTTCCACTCAATTCGAAAATTTCATATCTGTTTGTTTTCATTTTAAAATTTCTCTTTTGAATATGAACATAAATCAAAGTTCTTAAACCATTATATCAGTTAAGCTAATTTTAGAAATTTAACACTGCTAAAAAAAAAACAATTTTATTGCTTTTTCTAATCGGAAATTTGAATCCGCCTCGGAACTACACAAATGACATTACGATTATGGAGCAGAAACATGCCAAAAAAAAAATGGGTCCGCTAATTCTGCATTTTTGTCCATTTGGCAGTCTGTATCAACTTGAGCTACAATCTTGGTAGTTTAAAGTTTTGTGAGAGTATTCTAAAGGAGAAATTTAAATTTTATTTTTCGTTCCGTTTCACCGAATACATTTCAGATCTTTTTGAAGTGTTCATACTCTTATAATACACTTTATGCTTCTAAAACACTTTACAGTAAAACAATCATCAAAATTAATAAATTATTTTGAATGAATTATTTTGAACCTTTAACGATTTATCGATTTCAAGTAAACTTTAACTTTATACCAACTTAATCACCTGTAAATAGCTATTTAAATACATTTGCTCTGATGACCTCAATCTAAGGATAAAAGAAAAAATAAAACAATACCACAATCAATATTTTTACCTTCATCGCAAGAAAAGTTAAGAAAAAAAAAAACGAATCAAGAAAGACCCTTAAATTATCACAAAATCTCAATTCTCCCCTTAATTCCATGGCAATCTTTATAGAGTTCATGAACAACCCGATTAGAGAGCAACAATTTCTCTGATTGTAACCTAACCTACTTTACAGTCTTGTCCCGATTACCTGTTGTACCTTTTTTTCTTCTTGAAAGTTAAAAGTTGTCCTTAAAAAAATTTCAAGGAGCGTCCTTTTTGTTGCGTGTTTTCCGTTATTTTATATATTTTTTTTTTTGTATGCGTTATAAATTATCTGTCATTAATATTCCAAGTAAAAATTTCCACATCGTTGGACTTGGACCAAAAAACACTCTCCAAACTTAGGATTCGAGCCAAAAGAAATAGGCGCCAAAATTAATTTCCTGTCCAATCAGTGAATTTATTTAATTAAATTTTACTTATACCAAAAGAACCAAAAGCAAAGGAAAAAGGGAAGAGGATTGGCAAAGTAAAATACAAAAAAAAAAAAAAAATTGCTACAAAAAAAATGCCCTTCACTCTCTGCTTTTCGTCCTTAATTAAGGGAAATATAAATGATTATTAAGTAGCCCTTAGTTGACTATCGAAGTGGAGCAGCGTAAAGAAGGTTTTCTTGCGGGTTGGGAGAAGTAAGGGTTTAAGGGGAAGAATAGACCTATACACACTTAAAGCAGATTGAGTGATGAAGAAATTGTACTTCATCTCCTTAACAGCTATATTAAAGGATATGCGCGAGACCCTCTCATTCCGGGTTTTCTTTTTTTTTTTTACTATGCCACAATTCAACAGTATGCTGACTGCTGCGCTCTGCCTGAAGGAGAAGAAAATCCTTTATGTCTGCTTTGAGTTATATGGAAAATCCAATACGATACAACGAGGCATCTTTAAGATTACAGTCATTGCCAAAAATATAAAGTCAGTATAAAAATAAAATATTCGTGCATATAATTTATAACTTATTGAGAATAAAATACTCATAAGACACTTTTGGATAGTAATTCTTCAAAAATACTTAAGTGAAGACAAGACTGATTTTATTAAAATTTGAAAACATTATGCACGTAACAGTAACAGTAAATATATTTTATTTGAACTAAATGGAAAAGGTTACAAGTTTTTTCTTTTTAAACAAATATTTTTTAAGATAGCCGTATTTTTTAAAAAAAATGTAACAATTTATTTCTTGTGAATTAAAAATGGCATTGTCTTAATATTTTTGACATTGATTGTTTAATGAATGTAATGTAGAATGCTGCTTTTGCTTTATTGTGGGATCGAGAAGGCTTTATAAATTAAAAATGCTAAATTAGTCCAATTAAATAGAATGATGTTTCGCCATCGGGGCGAGATTAGATTGTAGAAAGTAGCGGGATTTTTTTTAACTATCTTTTAGGTGCATAATAAATATGTATATCTCATCATCAGAAGTTTTTTGTACTTTTTGCTTTAATATATTTAATCTAAGTATTTTGGTTTTAAAATTTTACAATGGATCGGTGGTTTTTTTTAACGGCCAATAGTCAATCTGTTCCAAGGACGGTTTTAAATAGAGCTGTGGTAATTCGTATGATGAATTTACATACATTCAACTATTTTTCCACGAAGATTATTGCAGTAAGTTTTGAATAAAAAATGATTACAAACAAAACGAATAATGAAATTCGGAACCAAAAGTTGAAATTTAGATTACTTGTGACCTTTTTGTTCAAATGCGTTTCACCCAGGTACAACAATTGGGCTCATAAGTTAGATGCTTTTGTACCCTTTCTAAAAAAAATGTTTCGCGTCTTAGAAAAAGCCCAATTGTTGTACCTGGGCGAAGTGCATTTGGCCAAAAAGCTCACAAGTACTTTAAAATTGATATTAATTCATATAGTCCACTAAAAATAGATTTTTAATTTATTTCATTATTAAGTTTTCTTTTTCTTGCTCAAATTTAGAACAGAGACAGAAATTTTAATTTTTTTCTAGATAAATTTAACAAAAAAACAAAATTCTTGTGGCTTAAATATGAATTTTGTCAAAATTCATTTGACATGGAAAATAAATAATAGTCGGTGGTGTTTTTTTTTTCCTGGATAAAGTGAATCATTTAATATTTAAAGAATTTCAAATTAATACAAAAAAAAAGGGCAATAATGTTCAGAAATTAATTTGTTAAGAAATATTGATCTCAATTATTTTAAAATTTTTGTTGTAGTTTTGAGAATATTTTAAAGTACCCAAACAAAATTAGTGTCAACCTCAAATTAAACTATTGGGCACGTTCAGGAAATATTAGGGACTAAATATTTAGGCAACGTCATTTTCTGAACGGAAATTTGAGTAAATTGACTAAATTAGTTTGGATGTGATGTTACCAGTCGCATGGGTAAGACACCAAATTTCACTCAACTGTAATGAATAAATAAAATTAATTATAACCGATAATGCACTTTTTAGTTATTTTTCACACAAATAAATTTAATTTTGCTAAATTAATTCTTTAATTAAAAACAATCTGCTGTCATGTTGACAAAAAAAACTTTCCTAAGTTTTTAGGGAAAATTTTCTTGCCTAACTTTCCAGTCAGCTTTCCAATAAAATTACCTAAATTGGAAGGTTTTTTTTTTGACAGCTGACCAATCAGAGACCGATAAATTACCTAAATATTTAGTCCCTAACGTTTCTGAACTGAACCTGCCCATTGTAATCGTGTATGTCTGTATGTCATTTAAATCTAAACGAAAGAGCTGATGTGCGAACTTAAAAACTTTGTTTTACCCTGTGGATCTCTATGATAAGACTTTATCATATGTATAACTTTTAAGATATAACTTGAGCTTTTTAATGGAAAAGCTATTATTTCAACTGTAATAATGAAATATATTTTAAATTTGAAATAGAAAACCAATACATTAAAAAAGATAATTATTTTTGACAATACCAACAATTTTTAAAAACTAAAAACTGCAGGATTTTGCTTTTTTTTTTCAATCAGTAGTTTATAATGTGAGTACCTAAAGATTAATAAATAAGGAATTTTCATGTAATATGGTAGATCACGCTACGAAGAATATGTTCTTCAAATTTGAGTTGAATACGAATAATACTTAGTTTTAATTTCTCTTTTTTAAATAAACTTAATTTAAAAGAGTTACAGTCATATTTTCTACAAATTAATTCTAATTTTCAAAAATCATTTAAAAGTAATGGAACAAGCAAGAATTTTTATAAAACCAGATTTAGATTTAGGAAAATCGAATTGTCTGAAGATGAAAAAAAGATGAATTTTGCAGACATGTGTAATCGGGTATAGTTTACCTTACCATTTAACTTTTAAAGTTGATGGAGAATAGAAAAAACGTCATTTAACTGAACGAACATTTGGAAGGCATTATAAAATTGAACTTTAATATTTTTAGAATTTTTATTATTACCTTGAATTTTACATACCTACGTCTAAAAGGAATAAAAAGACTCCTCCTTCATAAAGGAATATTGACGCATTTCAGAATAACCTACACGCTTTAGCTTTTCGTCACGTTATATGCAAATTACCCCATATATTATGTTTTAAGGACTTTTCTGTATCATATAATTTTCGGAAAGTATCACAGATTTTTCCTGTAATAATAATGTAGCGTAGTTTCCGCTAGCGAGTAGTTAGCAATTAGTACATTTGTTTTAAAAACTCAAGCAATTTTTGAGCAAACATTTTTGCAGACCAATAGCTGTTGTGCTCGAATTTGAATGGTAAAAAGGGGTAAAACGGTTATCGGGATGGGTTCAGAAATAATGAGTTATATTCTTGCATTTAGAGTTTGAAGTTTTGTTTACATCTTGACAAATACTCGACATAAAATGGTAAAATTTTAACGTGAATATTTTTGGGTCATACATTTTTTCCCCAATAATCAAAATGAATTGAAGAAAAAAATTGATTAAAAATTTGAGAGAGCAGCTGGGAAAGGGGAGGATCACCGGAAGAGGGGTATAATTTAGTGTTTTTTTTTTTGTAATAAAGTAAAAATCAAAAATCCTGTCAATAATTTTTGTGATTTCCCAAAATTCCAACTCACATCATGATCATACTTATCTTACTCGAGTTGAAACTCAATTCCATCTCCCATTAAAGTGTTTTCTTATGATAATATAAAAATGACATTGTTTTTCGCGTCTTCCTATAAAATGTGAAACAACAACAACCATTTCCATTCGAGCTAATTACACAAAATTAAGAAGAGAACCCATCCAAAGTCGCTTGCTTTAATATTAATTTGGGTTCAGATTCCGAATATATTTACACGAAAGTCCTTTTTTGTTTTGTGTCGCCATCAGTACCAGTTAGTTTCTATGTTGTGAGAGTAAAAAGCCACCCTAGAAGACCCTTAACACTATGCTACTGTTTGTATCTACTCAATGCCCTGGTCGTGTCGTTATCTTAATTTTTTTTTCTCCCCTTCTTCTTCTTCTTTTTATATTGCGCGACCTCTTCTTGAAGAAATAGCCGCGGGCCAGTGGTACTTTGGCACAAGGATAATGCTAATGTAAGAAAAACGAAAACAATTTTCCAGATTACTTCCATAATGGCACCTAGTGTAATTTATTTTTTTGCCTTTCACTCCTCCTATACATATAACTTCTAACCTAACTACCCGATCCAAATTTTCATGATGGGAGCTATATAGAAAAAAAAATAAGGATAGCATAGCCAATATCACTGCTGTAAGTTGTTGTGCGTCCTTCAAGGAGTGAACTAACAAACGGGACATTAAGTAAAAAAAAAAAAAATCATGGCAAAAGCAACCTACCCGCGGCGATTCGTTTGTTTATTATTGTGAGGACAATGCGACAGATAAAATGCAATCCTTTTTCCTCCAGAGAAGCTATCACAGATACAATTGTAACAGACAGCAGGGTCTTACTCTTATTATTACCCCACAAGGAGCTATCACAACAAAAACAACAACAACGATAGCAAAAAAAAAATACAACGTCCGACTAATTATTAAGCTTAATTAGTAATATTCTTGTTTAAACAGTTACACAGGGTTGGAAAAACTGTTCAAAAATGAAGATGATTCTAAGGGAGGAGGAAGATTCTTCTGCTGAAATCCTTCAAATGCCAGTGGCTATTGTTGGAATGTCCTTAGTCCTCTAGTCGCTTGGTCTGTTGATGGTGTTTATAAGAGTTTTTCTTATATTTTTTTTTTTTGTTTTGCTTTTTTTAACCAAAAAATTATTATTATTCCACCCATTTTATGTTGTCCAGGATTTTGCTTATATAAAAATTGTTTCTTTTTCCCTTTTGACACAAAACAACCACCATCGCATCACCCTTTCACAACCTAAAGGAATTTCTTTCTTACCATTTTTCCCTTCGTCCTTCTTTTCCTCCCAAAAAAGACAACGAATGCAAATGCGCAGATTGTAATTAAAAGCAAGCAAATCACTGCAATCTTTTTTTTTCAAGAAGATGGATTTTTCGTCCTTTTTTTTTGAGATTTTTGATTTTTTTTTTTTTTTTTGTCTTATGTTCGTTTAAGGAGCAATATTCTCCAGGACCATCGCACAGAGAGATTGAAATAAAGTTTCAAGTTTCAAGTAGAAAAAGTATCTGTTAAAGTGTCTTACTTATGGCGAAGTCATCAAGCACACGCTTTCCTTCTTCAAAAAAAAGAAAATTGTAAAAACGCAAAAAAAAAATGGAAAAAAAAGAGAAGAGTAATGATAGCAGATGATTGATAGTCGCAAATTAAAGAGATTGGCGTGCGATTATGCCCGATGATTAATTAGGAATTCTACTACTTCTAGACATACGATCGAGGAGGATGGAGGGAGCCGAGCAGGATGCAGGAGTTTACCAGCGGATGAAGATGTATAAGTGTATACAAGGATATGAGGAGGGATAGGAAAAGTAGAGGTTTCATCGCATAAATTGAAATCTTGATGGTTCAAGTAAATTGTTTGAGTGTATACTATAAGCAGGAAAAAGGACTTTAGAGGAGTTCATATATTTTCTCGACATCACGAATGCATAATGATTTTGAGTTTGTAGGAAAGTTAATATGTAGTTGAAATTAGAGAGAACAGTTGCATGTCAGATGCTAATTAATTTTATTATTAATGCAATGCTAGAAATTGAGAAAATGAAAAATAAGAAGCAAGTGGAGGCAATAAGCCTTTTAAAGGATTTTGGGAAGTTTTTCGAGTTTCAGGATCACATAAATGGGACTTAAAAATGTTGTCTTTAAACAGCGCATTAGTTTCAAAGGATGTTTAAAACTCCACTTTCTGAAATTTTTGGTATCTGGCAGAACATTTTCAAAACTTTATGTTAATTCAGAAGTCTAGCTCGTTTTTTCTCGTCTCCCAAGCTTTTAAGAAAACAGCATTGATTTGTTGAATGAGTCTAACTATGGCAACTGATATGTTTTCAACATTATGGTCAAGTTAGAGTGACTTCGCTTTAAGTTTCGGCAAGATGTTTTATTTGGCTGAAAGAGAAAGCTTTACACTTTGCCCAACGAACTGATGGTTTTTGAAATAAGCCTCCCCCTTTTTTATTTCGTTATTTTTGAAAATTGTTCCGGGTTGTTCTCGATTTGTTCCCGAATGTTCCAAATCTTTTTTGAAAAATTTTAAAGCCAAAGACCGTTTTTAACCTAGCTCCTCTATTTTAGAATATTGAATTTTTGAAAGTTGTTCCTGTTTTTAAAAGTTGTTTCTAACATTGTTCCAAATTTTTGGAATTCAACATTTCTAATTTTGTTTAAGTCATAAAAGAGCAAAGTTATGAGTGTGGTTGAATTCTTTTCTATGCAAACTTTTCAGGCACCAATAATATTTTTTTTTTTCAATAGTGGTAGTGATTTTGCGTTTGGATCAATTTTCAGATTTTGATTATGTCATGGCTTTTTTTGAATTTTTGATTTCCGAAATTGGGCGGGCTGGCGGTTTTTTTGTAATTTTTGCGACTTGAAATATCTTTGAAACAGATAATATTTTATAAAATTTTAGAGAAACAAAAGTAAAACCTAATTGATTTTTTTTTTATTTTTAAATTTTGAAAAGGGTTTTTTCCCCCCCCCCCCCCCTTAAATGGAGTAATATAGTTTATTAATATCGTTTTTTTAGTTTAAATGTCTAATTCTTTGTTTTTCTTAACGATTTTTGGTGTGGCTTAATAAATCTTAATGTTTACTTTGGAACTTGAAAGTTTTGGAATTTTATTTTTCGAAAAAGGGGGGCCAATTAAAATTTTGGAATATGTAATAGTTAAATATTCGAATTTAAAAAAATAAAAAAATATAAAAATTGGAAAAGTTTTTTTGAAAAAAAGGTTTTGAAAGCAATATCTTTAAAAATTCAAATTTAAACGACCTCAAACAACGGTTAGAACACTTTTTAAAGTCTGAAAAAAAAAATATAAAAACTTTAAAAAATCGAAAAAAGGTGGGCTAGACTTTTATTGTTTTTGGCCCCTAACTTTCGAAATACTGAACTTAGAGGTCCAAATTTAGAATATTGTTAGAAAAAAAAATTAAAACCTCGGTACAAACAACTTTTAAAAATTCAATTTTTGAAAAAGGGGGCTAGTTTAAAAAATTTTTGGTTCTAAAACCCCATTTTTGAAACAAAAGATATTTGGAACAATCCGGAATAACTTTGACTATGAACTTATCCCAAACAAGTCCCGAACATGTTCCGAAAATGTTCCGCACATGTCTTGAGCTAACTTGATTTTTTTTGAACATAGAACGTCATTTTTACATGAACTTTTAATGAGATGACTTGCTTCAAAATCACACACAAATTAATACTCAGTACCATGTTTTCAAAGCTCATTTAGTTTTAATACCAACTTTGCTACATATTCGTTCCCTTCTATCTATTTGATATTAACAAAAAAATGATACTTCAAGTTCAAAGTTCAAAACCTTGACTTGTTAATCTGCCCTATAGAAGGTACTCAACACTTCACAGTCTGATAAACAAATAAGTTGTATGAATAAGAAGAAGAATCCCTTCTCTCATCATTAAAAAAGATCTCTTTCCAAAAACATTTACCTCTGTTTTCGCAGAATTCTTATAGATCTCCCATTCCCCTCAACCCCTCCCAAAAAAAAAAAAAAACAAAAAAAAATTCAATTCGAATCATGTGTGTACGAGTATTTCAAACTGATTTGCCAGTATCAACATGTAAACGAGTTCTTGTCTTTCTTGTTCGTTGTATCAAAAAGCTTTTCTATACTGAGTTTGGTTTGGTTTGGTAGGTACTTGTGGTTTTGACTATGCAAAACACGTAGCGTCGACTGTTAATTTAGCCTCATCAGCATTTTGTTACCATGAAACTTCTTCAGAGTACATACATGTATTTATTTGTATGTATGTCTTTCGTCCTTCGTGCACAACAGCAGCAGCATCAGAATCTAGAGACAAAACCCTTAAAGAGTTGATGCCAAATAAACGAAGAGCATAGTGATAGTTTTTTTTTTTATATTTTTTTTTGTTTGTCTGTTTGTTCTTTTTATTTTGTTTTGTATTTGAGCAAAAAAAAATCAAACATAAAAGACACAAACACTTACATTTTATACATCCTCTAACTTTTAGCCGAGAAAAGGGTTTGGGTATACCATCGATCCAGAACGGAAAAGGATATTGTATATAAATGAAGTATCAGTATGTGTTTGTATTCATTTCTACCATTTTTGTTACACATTACACCGACTTTGGTTGCAACATGGTTTTTCTCTCTCGCTTACTCTCTCTCTCTATGTGTGTGTCTCTCTCTCATATTGGTAGTTTTCTTAGAAGATATGTGCTGTGTGTTTAGATCCTTCGACAAAAACTGCTCCAAGATTGTAGGTATTTTCATTTTAATGTGAATTGCGGTGGCGGTTTGCCTTCAACTCTTCTTCTTCTAACACAAGAAACAGACAAACAAAAAGAAAAACCAAAGCCCAAAAACCCTACCCAGGACCTTACCAACTATGTAATACCAGTAGTGCCAGTGCCACTTACACAATCTCTGAAACATGTTCTAATTTTTAGTGTGTTATAGTAAGATGCAAGGAATATTTTTCAAATGTACCTGCCAAGATTACCCATTCCAATATGATGCACCTTAAAGGGCGCTACTTTATGGTTGCCAACTCTTGTTTTTAATACATGGTATACAATAGCGCTACAATAAGCGCTTTAATATTTTGAAGACAAATTCCATAGTAGTATTTCATTTTCATGGATTTTTTTTTTTTCATTACCACAATTTTGAAAATTCTCCTATTTATTTTCATTAAAATTTGAATATTTTGGGGTTATATGGTTGC
This sequence comes from Episyrphus balteatus, assembly GCF_945859705.1. Taxonomy (NCBI): domain Eukaryota; kingdom Metazoa; phylum Arthropoda; class Insecta; order Diptera; family Syrphidae; genus Episyrphus; species Episyrphus balteatus. Next base: position 25,204,958 of record NC_079135.1, read on the forward strand.
CAACTATGTTTTTAAGTATAGAAAACATGATGTAATTAAAAATTTCAATGTTCAATAAAACTGAGTATAATTATTTTTTCGGTAAACCAATATATACTTTTCTAAAAGATACATATAATATTCTTAATTCATATTCCAAGTCGAAGAAAATCTATGACGTCAAGTTTTTGATATAAAAGAAGTTCGAAATGATTTTTTATCTACAAAACGAGTTGAATAGATTTGATTTAATTCTATATTTAAATTAAGAATACTAAAATCTATTAGAAAAATATATTTTGGTTTACCGAAAAAATAAAGTTTTATTGAACATTAAAATTTTTCATTCATGTTTTCTATTATTTACTTAAAAACATAGTTGGTAATCATAACCACAAAGTATTTAATTTTTTTTTTGAAACATAAATAAAAGAGATGTCAAAATTTAAATCCATGAAATAGCGTAATAAGAGGTCTAAAATGTGTTTTACTAATTCGGCACTCTTTGGACTTTGTTTTCAAATTTTTTGATATTTTTATTGAATATGAATCCATGAATCCTAAATCTTACACATTGACATCAATTTAGCCAAATTTCTAGTTGATATACTGTTTTGAAAAAGGAAATTCTATTTAAGTGCTTATTCTGGCCGCTATTTTGGAGCAGCCATTTTTAATTTTAAAAAATTGTCATCTTTTTCGTATTCTCCATACAAATATTCTTCAGTGTACAATAGAACCTCTATAAGTCGAACTCTTAAATTAGAAGAAGAAAAATTCGAGTTAAAAAAACTTCGACTTAAAGAAATGGAAATATAATTTGCTACGCAAAGAGCTCTCGTCAAGAAATAGCCGTACAGATGAATTTTGACGCCAAAAAAGTTAAATTAATTATAACATTTTTTTAATGGTTATGTATTAGAAGAATAATTTTAAAATATGGTTGATTAAAAAAACTGATGGAATCCATGCATTTGTGGTAGCAATGTGAAAAACTTAAGATTTTACAGTTAAAATAATTTATTAAATTAATAGGCTTTTTCTGCGCTTTGGTACCAATAACTTCCTAGTAACTGTAGATTTCATAAAAACTTTTACCATTTGGCAATTCCCTTTATAGACCAGTGCCAATAATTTTTGAAAATAAAAAAATTATTAGCAGCATATTACCATACCAAAAATCAGAAAAATAGTGTTTGTGACGTTCATTATTCAATATCTCAAAAACTTTGCACGTTAGAGCTATTCTAGTGCTTGATTCAAATTAGAAAAGTATAATTTGGTTTCTATGGAAAATTATTTCTCGCCAATATTACTGTCATTTACTGAAAAATCAATCTTAAAAATCATTTTTTTGTTTTTTTCAATTTTTCTCAGTATTTTCTAAAACAAAAGTATAGTTTTCCCACACAATCTTTAAAAAACGGTTTTAAGCTAAATAATTGCATTCCAAACTTTTCAAAAATCAAAAATTTTTTCGGTAACTTTTTTGATTGAAAAATAAGCTATTTTTTCAAATTAAATTCGTCAAAAATCCAAAAATTAGTTTTTTGCTAAAAAAAACTTTTTTAAAAGATAGAAAACATAACAAAGTAATTTTTAACGAAGTTTTGTTAAAATCCAACTATTTTTGTAAAAGATAAAAATAAAAAAATCGTATTTTTGCATTTTTTTCAATATTTTTGAGGTTATAGAAAAAAAGTGTTTGTAAAAGTTGTAGACATTTATACTACCTACAACTTTTGTATTTGACTTTTTTCGATAGGACGTCTAATTTTGACAGAAATCGTATAAAACCATGATTTTTGACACCCACCCCACTTTTTCGCCCAGCCACCCCCTTTCCCCCAATTTTTTTGTGGGCAATTTATTTTTCCCCTCTCATATACCATTTATCCTAAATTTTCCCACCACCCCTTTGCTGTTAATAATTTTTTCAACTTTTGCCTTCTGAAAACCGGATTGGCACTGGTCTATTAGACGCGCATATTTTTAAAAAAGTTGGCCATCACCTACGTTCCTATAGATTTATTTTATACCACAGGTGTTTAAAATTTTTCACAAATTATGTTTTTTTTTTTAACATTTTGCATGGAAAAACGAATTTCAATATTTTTTGAAAGAAAAAGTGCAACAGCTATAAAAAATTTTAATTGCTCATGTATTAAGTCAATTATTGTAGAAAATTATAAAAAAAGAAAATTATAAAATTCATTCATTCGTGGTAACCAAAAACGAAAGATGATAAAATATAAAATACACTGAACGAAAAAAAGCAAATATTTTCTAAACTGATTGTGATAGAAATTTTTTCTATTTGGTTTTAGTACAGTCATAAATTTAGCTTTCAGCCATTTCAGGCTTATTCATTTTTGTACCCCCGGAATATTAAAAACAAAAATTGAAATGGATACAATATTTTTTTCTTCAAAGCCTCATGGTCTCATTTTTAAGCTTGAATTTTTTTACTTTGAATTGTTGGTAAGAACATAAAAATGCATACGATAGTATTAGCGCTATCAGACAATAAATTGCACTAATATTTTGTTATTGTTAAATTTTCCAGATAGGTACTTTGTTTCAATTTCAGTCTTTTATTTTGAATGGATCTTTATACAGTGAACGGATTTTTTAGTTCTCAGCATTGACTTCAAGTTTTTATTTCAAGCTTTTCAATGGTATCATTAACATTCATGTATGTTAATTAACCCTGATCAATTATCGTTTTTACAGAACGCAAAGTTTGATTCCTTTTTTATTTCGAAGTGTATTCCACTTTATACACTTGTTAGTATTAAACAAACCTGGCAACCATTTTACACACATCTCTGCATGATGGTCTTTCTTATAGAACAAACTCTCATTTCTATGGGAAGTTTTTGGTGGTGTGGTACACAAAACTATTTCAAGTTCTACCTTAATAGTCCTGCTGTCATTCCTGTCGGGTAGTTTGCGGTTCCTTAGTTAATGCCGTTGATATTTGCATGCTTCAGAATGAAAATGCCGCTCCTTTCAAGGAGTCTAACAGCAGAAGCAGCAGGTTTATGCGGTTCAACTTTCTAAGAGAAAGGATAGTGTGGTATTTTACTAGGAGGAGAGTATGAAGTTAAGAAAAGGACTATAGGAACAACGTGGCAACAGTGGATTAATTTGGAGAAAATCGAATGTAATTGGATTAGTTTTCGGCCATAATGCACAAGGTTAAGACTTTTCATTGAGGAAGTTACCACAATTCCTTTACCACCAAAAAGGTATAGTATCCCATCTCAAAACTTATATTTACATATAGACACAGTCATGTGGTAGCCATGAATGCAAAAGATTTTGCACAATTCGACGACTACGAGGATGACGATGAAAACGATGACAAGGACAACGAAGATATTCAAAAAAGGATATATAGTAGTTTTGTAGTGTAGAAGTGTAAGTTCATATATAGAAAAGGTAAAAGTCGTTTATTTGAATGCATTAAGGATGCGAAAGAGCACTCTCTCCGGTATACGTTCTCGCTCGGATGTTTTAGAGGACTCGCAATAATTGCCAATTGAAGTCATAAACAGGAAATTAATGACTCGAGTATAGTTACTAATGAATTGTACGATCGTGTTTTACCGGTAACGAGTATGTGACTTTGCTCTGAAGCAAGTTCTATGGTGGGAAGTTTTTGAACCAAAAAGGGATACCTATCTATTTCTGAGGAAGGACAATTTAATTAAATCTATTGAAACGGATTGTGATAATTTGAATAACGAAAAAGAAAGAGGGAAAGAGACATAAAGATAGGGTGGTTGCAATTTGGTTTGTATAAGGACATATTTGTTGGAAAATTAATGAAAAAGATGTGTTGCAGGATAAAAGTCAGTACACTTTATATTATCACATTTTTATTTATTAGTCTTACAGACTAAAGCATCAAAAAGACCAGTGCCAATAATTTTTGAAAATAAAAAAATTATTAGCAGCATATGGGTGGTGGGAAAATTTAGGATAAATGGTATATGAAAGGGGAAAAATAAATTGCCCACAAAAAAATTGGTGGAAAGGGGGTGGGTGGGCGAAAAAGTTGGGTGGGTGTTAAAAATCATGGTTTTTTACGATTTTTGTCAAAATTAGACGTCCCGTCCTATCGAAAAAAAAATGCAAAAGTTGTAGGTAGTATAAATGTCTACAACTTTTACTCAAACAATTTTTTTCTATACCCTCAAAAATATCTAAAAAAAAAATGCAAAAATACAATTTTTTGATTTTTTATTTTTATCTTTTACAAAAATAGTTGGATTTTAACAAAACTTGGTTAAAAATTACTTTGTTATGTTTTCTATCTATTAAAAATGTTTTTTGAGCAAAAAGTTAATTTTTGGATTTTTGACGAATTTGATTTGAAAAAATAGCCTATTTTTCAATCAAAAAAGTTACCGAAAAAAATTTTGATTTTTGAAAAGTTTGGAATGCAATAATTTAGCTTAAAACCGTTTTTTAAAGATTGTGTGAAAAAACTATACTTTTATTTTAGAAAATATTGAGAAAAATTGAAAATACTTTTCCATTGGTACATTTCTCATGGTACAAATGTCTCATGATACAAATGTCTCATGGTACATGTCTCATGATATATTTGTACCATGAGACATGTCTCGTTTGTGGCACAAAATTGGAGTTTGCATCAAAAATTTTATTTTGAAAAACTACAATTTACTGGCAAAAATTGTATGAAAATATGTAATAATAATAATATAACCTGTGCGTAATTTCTTCAAGAAACAACACAAAATTTATCAAAAATAACCTTATTTAATCAAATCAGCGCTTAACAACAGTTACGTATATTTTTTTTACAGTTGAAAGTGGTATAAGTCACATTTTCCTTGATTTTCCAAAAAATGTCCATTTTTTTTAATCAAACGTACATTGTTTTAAAAAATAGGAAAAAGAGGAACCAAAATATCAAAAAGAGGGATTTTTCGACAATTTTTAAAAAGTGGAGTAAAAGTGGATTGGATGAAAAAAAGAGGAAAAACGCCTCTTTGGAGGCGCAAAGGTAGCAATGTATGTAGCTATTCAGTTTTTCCTTTGAGCCGACGAAATTAAACTTTTAAATATCTGAAAAGAGCTGCAAAATTATATTTTGCGCAACAAATTACCACTTTTTAGATACAATTTTGACATCAGAAAAATTGTACCTAATTATTTGTTTTTCCTTCGCTAACTTCAGTCTTATTTTACTGGAATTTTGAAAAAGAAAAAAAAAACTGTTGAGACTATAAAAATGCAGTTTCTGAAGTTTAAAAGTATTTTAAATAAAAGCTACAAATTCAGTAGATGCCAACCAAATCAATTCAGATTTTGTTTCCTAACTTGGTCAAAAATCAAAAAAATTGGATTTAATTGGTACTTTTTTTTCCTATCAATGGAATTCAATATAAATCGATATGAAAAATTGATAATTATGAAATTCTAAGAATTTCCTGTTGATATTTTCCTAATGTACCGAAGACAATTTTCGTTTAATTTGATTGTAAATTAAAATCTATAAACATTCTCCATTTTACTAGACAACTTTTTTTCTTTCCAAATAAAAGTTTTTGTTTTAATATTTAACATAGCTATACCTACTCACCTATTTAGTGCTCCTTATACAAAAAAATTCCTTTTCCGTTTATGTATATTTGTACATGAAGCTTAAAGATTTTCCAAACACAGAACAGAAAATTCCTAAGAAAATTCTTATTGATTTAACAAATTGCTATGCAATTTTCATACGCTCAGTTCATTCATTACATAGAACAAAGTCAACTTGCCAAAAATTACCTACATTTTTCTTCGCACAAAAAAAAAAAAAAGAAAAACACCTTGAATAGTAGATTCTAGCAGAGGCCTTGAACTTCTATAAGCTTTCACTCGACAGAAGGCATTTCTTTCCATCTTTATCCAAAAAGCAACAAAAAAAAAGATAAAAATATAAATAAAAAACTTTCTTCAGTCTGGGAATCCCATCAAACTAAGTTGACGAAAAGATGTGACTACCAACCTACGAGTTTGTACCTACGTAAGGCATTTTTGCAATCGTGGATGATGATGATAAAAATGTCAACATTGAGCATCCTTAATTCGTGTGTTAAAATACATATATCTTCAATTCTTCTGTTGCAGTTAAAAGATATAAAAAGGAAACAAAAAAAAAAAAAGAAACACAAGGGCAAGGTACCTCTCTTTCAAGATAGGTTTAGGTGAGTGTAACCGGAAAAAGGCGTAGACGAACTGCTTTCTAATGGATTTCGTATTCTGGGGAAGATTCCTTTCCTTTCTTCAATAATGTCTAGAGATACTTGTATGTTTTTTTTTTTTTGTTTTTTTGTTATTTCTTCCCGGTTGAAGGTGAATCGTGTTAAACGAACCGGAAACTTTTTTCTTGATCTCTCATTCAACACACCACCCCCAACCCCATTTTCATCATCGGCCTGCTGGTTGCTGTATGTTACCGACAGTTCTATACAACGGACACTTAACATCGCACGGAACACGGGAAATGTGTGAGCAATATAGTATGTTACCCAGCCAGCAGCAACGTTGTATCATACTTGAGCACGCCCCTGACAGCAGCAACACATCCGACGAGACACATGCGACATCTTTAGATCTCCTTTAAAAAAAAAATTATACGATGTTCTGTGTGTTCTTGAAGCTGATTCTTTTGAGGACGAAGACGTAAGAAAAAAAGCGCTAAGGCACGTATCCTGTGTGCACCATCTTTTCTCTCTTGTCCCAAGGACTTTATGTTAACATCTTTTATACTCACACATCGAATTACATTTAGAAATAAAGTGTGGGACCTTATAACCCCTTTAAGGTGTTTTGTTTTTTTTGGTCCTTTTCTGATCCAGATTGAATGTGTATCGATGGAATTATATTTGTCACAATTAGCTTGGATGTTTGCTTTTGTTTGTCAAAAAAGATTTCAATTTTAGGCCAGAACCGCCTGATGTAACTGCTGGTATTACACGGATTTCTCAAGAACTTATTCATCCATCAGAAATCCGTAAGGGATTTGTTTTTTTTTGTATTCCTTTCGTCCTTCACAGTTAATTTGTTGCTTTTTTTCTCACGCGCGAATAAAAATGCTGAATTTTAAATTGCATCTGGCGGATTTTCTCATCTATAAGTCACACGCTGCTGCAGCAGCCGCAACTTGAAGTGAAGAAAAGCACTTTGTTGGTAAATTCGTCCTTTTTTTGTTGTTGTTGAAATTAATTTTATTTTTTTTTTTTTTTCTTGCACAAGGAGAGTATTGCTCCTTAAAGGATAACATTTGCAATAAAAATGACGACAAGGACAAAGAATATGACGATGACAACTCTATGGCTACACAAGGACCTTAGCATGCTCTGCATTTCAAAAAAATTTCAACAACAAAAAAAAGGACGACAACCACGATGTCGTGTCGGACAGACACGGACAATGATGTGATGGTGACGATAAGTATACCAAGTGAGATGACAATTTCAAATATAGACATTATATTTTGTGTCTCGAGGTTGTTTTCCTATTTTTTTTTTTCTGTCGTCCTGAATGATGAGAGAACGTAGCGAAGGATAGAACTTAATGCAAGGAATTAAAGCTTATACCACTAATATTCTGTCGGTAGAAACGTCACCCAGGGGGTTATATTTTTTTGTGTGAATAGAACGACATCTATCAGGATTACGATTCAACAAGAATATTGCATAGATTCATTTTGGTTGTCCAGTTTTTTTTTCGCTTTTTTTAATTCATTTTATTTTTCTTTTTTGGTATAGTTGTTGGTGGGGTTTTTGTATTCAGAGATGAACATTTATATTCCTTCGTGTTTAATTAAATATAATGTGTGCATGGGTTTGTACAATATTGCCATTGCCACTGGCATTGGCACTTTCGAATGGTAAGAGATTTTTTGTTGCAAAAATTAATTTTAAAATCGAGAGGATGGACAGAGGGTTATTATAATTTAAACCGAAACTGTTGCATATTCAAATGATGAAAATGATAAATGAGTAAAGTTTTCTTAGTTTGCAAAATCAGGACATAATTCAAATGATCTTCTTTTTTGTTAACTTCAAAGGTATTACAATAAATGTATGATGCCCATGAAACCAATTTAACAAAAAAAAAAAGGATTTTTATATTTTTAATTAATTTTGGTAGATTTTATGCAATGAGTATGAATTAATTTTATAATGATAAATACCTATACGTTTTGACAAAATTTTAAATAAAATTGGTTATTAAAACAATGCAAGTGAGGGAAAGACCTCCATATAGAGTCTTTCAAACACCATCACAGGCAACCAGAAAACCATCTATTTTTTAGCTTATTCCAAGTCAAAGAGATTTTGAAGTTATTTTCATGTTTTACTGATAGTATATGAGTTCTTAGAAAGATCAACTATACCTATTTTTAATCAATAGAACATAGTTTATACTGTAATATTGAAAGTTTGAAAAACTATGTTTTTAAAGGGTACTAAAAATCACTTTTGGCTTAAATCCATTTTTAACTTCAGTTTAGTGTGCTGCAGAAGTGAAACGAAAATTCAAATACAAAAATTAATTCAACGAAATCGCAATCGATTCACAATACGCAGCTCAACCTTACCTTTACTACCTTTACTAGATTATTTTGAGAGTTTTTAGACATTAAATGTTTTTAAATAATACTCTGAGCATTTTCTATTTTTAATCCTAGAGAGTTTTTGTGGCACTTTTCAATTTTTTTTTTAAATTTATTTGATTTGAAAAATTGTTTACCGAACAACTTCTTTCACCTGTCATATTAAAATTTAAGGCAATTCTAATACATTTCACATATATTTTAAATCTTAACATCTATCTAGGTCTAGTACAGGAAAGTTAGTAAAAAAACAAGCATATTGTGGAACGAAATATAGGATGGCTGAATTTTTCAAATCTGAAAGAGGGATATTAGAAAAGCTTAAGTCCTGGTTTTCGGGACGCCACCCCCCTGGCGAAATCCGCCATTTTGGAAAACGCGAATCGCTCTATATCTCCAAAACTATTTATCCTCGAGAAATGATTATCAGACCAAAGTTCCTGGAAATTTAATTATCTTTTTCTTTGTAATACATTATTTTTCTGAGCGGGCAATAGTTTTGAGGTTATGTTGTTTTAATTTATTTTTTTCGGTTTTTTTAAGATTTTATCATTCCCGGTATTAGTTACATAAATTTTTAAACAGTTATAGTTATAGACCATCAAATTTCCAATAATTTGGTATATTTTTAAAAGTCATGCGATGTATGAGTCGAAAGTTATTGATCTGAAAACTGTAGTCTAAGTACACGAAAGTTAGTAAAAAAAACAGGCATTTTAAGAAACGAAATATAGGGAGGCTGATTTTTTCAAATCTGAAAGAGGAGTATTAGAAAAGCTTTAGTCCTGGTTCTTGGGACGCCGAGCACCTGGCGAAATCCGCCATTTTGAAAAACGTGAATTGGTATATACCTGCTACACTATTAACTTGACCGAATAAGTTACTTAACCAAAGTTGTAGGTAATATGAATATCTGTTCTTGTACATGCACTGTTTTTCAGCGAGGACAACACTTTTGAGGTTATGTTGTTTTTTTTTAATTTTTTTATTTTTCACGGTCTCTATGATAGAAACATAATTTTTTAGCAACATAAAAGTTGGATGTTTGACTTAAAACACAAAATATATGTACCACAACATTCTACGGTTTACCATAACCCACCTTAATAACTAACTTCCTCTCATATCATATGTTTCTTGTTCTTACATTACGTACACGATTAAGTATTTTAGGTATGAACCTTATGCAAAAGCATATTAGTATATTTTTAGAACATATTGAAAGGGATTGCTCTTAAAATTCCGTATCTTTGGTTTGAAAAATCATATAATCTTTAAAAGTATACCAAATTAATGGAATATTGATGTTCTACAACTTAAATCAGAGAGAAAAATTTAAAAAAAAACCGAAAAAATAAAAAATTAAACAACATAACCTTAAAAGTGTTGTCCTCGCAGAAAAACAGTGAATGTACAAGAAAAGATATATATATTACCTACAACTTTGGTTAAGTAACTTATTCGGTCAAGCCAATAGTTTAGTAGATATAGACCAATTCACGTTTTTCAAAATGGCGGATTTCGCCATGGAGTTGGTGTCCCGAGAACCAGGACTTAAGCTTTTCTAATACCCTTACTTCAGATTTGAAAAAATCAGCCTCCCTATATTTCGTTTCTTAAAATGCCTATTTTATTTACTAACTTTCCTGTACTTAGACTACAGTTTTCAGATCAATAACTTTCGAATCATACATCGCATGACTTTTAAAAATATACCAAATTATTGGAAATTTGATTTTCTATAACTTGTACTGTATATAAAATTATGTTACTATTACCGAGAATGATAAAATCTTAAAAAAAAGGAAACAAAATAAATTAAAACAACATAACCTCAAAACTATTGCCCGCTCAGAAAAATAATGTATTACAAAGAAAAAGATAATTAAATTTCCAAGAACTTAGTTCTGATAACTAGTTTTGGAGATATAGAGCGATTCGCGTTTTCCAAAATGGTGGATTTCGCCAGGGGGGTGGCTTCCCGAAAACCAGGACTTAAGCTTTTCTAATGCCCCTCTTTCAGATTTGAAAAATTCAGCCGTCCTATATTTTTTTCTAAAAATACCTTTTTATACAAGTAACAAAATGGCATACTTGTTTTTTTTTTTTGTAAAACATCATTGTAAACGGTGTTTAATTAATTATAAAAACAGATTTTATTTTGTTTACACTACTTATGAAATTTCTTGAAAAAATCAAATTTTAAATTTTTCCTAACTTTCTTGAATAAAAAGCTTTAACATTAGAGTTACTTTTAGCATAAGAGCAAGTACGTGCGACCCCAGTCGTGCATTTTATTTTTAATTTCAAAGGTGTTTCTCTTTCAAAATTCTACCACTCTTTCATATCTGAAATAAGATTTTAAAAAATGTGAGTGAGAAACACCAATTATTGTCAGTTCATAAACACTCTAATTTTTTTGTTTCCAAAATTTTAGGATGAGTAAACAGTATTTTAATGTCAAAAAATTGTTAATTGAAAAGATGAATTAACCGAAAACAATGCAAATGCCTTCTCCCATCTTTCGCATCAATTTCATCTTGAAAAGTGTTTTTTACTTACAATTTATTGTTAAAGCATAAATATCCTATCCATTTAAACTCATCATCATCACGTCACAATATCCATTCAAAACTCTCAATTAAACTGAGGGGGGGGGGGGGGGTTGATAATGAAAAGAACGATTGTACAAACACGGATGAGAAAATTACCCCTGATGAGCTCTACAATAAAAAAAAAAAATATATATATATGTATATGTATTTCTAGTTAATTGAAACAGGAAGCACTCTAGCTGGCACGTCACAATAACCTGGCCTCATATACACATCCTTCATATTAAACATTTTCACACATAATGCAAGTAATTAGATGTTTTTTTTTTTTTTTTTTTTCTTACTGATGCTTTTTATATTATCATGTATGAGCGCGTAAAGTTAAGTACTTGCTACTCCTTTTTCGATGTGGTGCAGTGCGTAGCAAAAAAACCAAATACAAAAAAAAAAAGAAGTCTACAGAAGCATTTAATATAAAAAGAAACTCCAGACATCATTGTGTATAGCTTGCTCTTCCTTCTAGCCAAAGTCAAGCACCGCATTCAGATAGAGAGAGTGGTGAATACTACATACACAATACACTGTTGCATTTTATGAAAAGGATATCAGAAGTGACAGGATAACGATGCTGCTGCTTTTTGCTTTTTCTGTCATCAACGGAGACCATATACATGATGAAGATGAAGAATAACATGCCCATTCCCCCCAACCCAAAGCCTAATCAAAACTCATGCATCATCTTCACATTTTATACATACAAAAACAAGCAAGCCTACACGAGAGAAGGATATATATTGTCATTGAAAAGGATAATCCACATTGTGAAATGCTGTGTGTACTTCCCACACCGAAAAATGTGTGCATTTTGGTCCTTCGAGCCGGATCTCCAAGAGTGACATTGTGAATTAAAACCCTTTACGCGCCCAAACACAAAATGACATAGCTGCTCAATGCTTGACGCGAATCTCGTTCAACGACAAAAACGGAAGCTCCAACAGCCAACACCATCAAGGGACCCGAACTCGAGTTGGGACTATTGTTTTTAATTTTTGTATTTTTTTTCATCACTCTTGACTACTGCAGCAAGGATGATAATGCTCCTGATGATGATGATGGTGATGATAATAATGATGATGACGACGTGTTGTACTGCAATGTTGCACCCGTAATTGTCTTAAGCATTTAAGTGTATTACAGAGACCGTCACCAAGGATAACTCAGAGACAGGAAAAAAAGGACGAAGCAAGAAGAGGTTTAAAAATTATAACAATAATAATGAAGGGATGCAGTGAATGAGAAATAAAATATATAGAAGAGGATAGGGTAGTGGCTATAAAATGTTAAAGAATGAGATCAGCTCAGGCCCTTAGCTCTTGGGGTAGCACCTTCATTTTTATAGGGGAATGGGGGGTACATTTTATTATGTCTTCCGGCAGGACTGCAATTTACAAAGTGCACAAAAGTTTTGTCTCTATTGTTTTTCATTCATCATCATCATCATCATTATCATCCTCTGGGGCTCTAGGGTGTGTCGCCTTGTCCCTCTCTTCTATCCTCTTTCCTTACATTTTATTCTTTCTCATCATCATCATCATCATGAAGCCAGCCCCATCAGCAGTAGCTTTCGTCTTCGAGAGGGGACTTTTTGTTGCAGCAGAATTTCCCTCCTTTTTTTGTTGTGTCGCATGTCCTTGTGTTATTTGATAGCGGCAAATTGGAACAATTGTCAGACCGGATGTCTACAAGTGAGTGCTTTATAACACTACACAAACTACGTTAGGCAGTTCAGCACAAGCAGCAACAGCAAAAGCTGGGATCTGTATGGAATAAGCGAGGGGACTTTTTCTATGTCCACCTTCCGCAAATGTCTCTTATAATAACGACTATACGACTATGACTACGACAATGAGGATGAGAGGACGATATTGAGAATGTTTTTAGGGGGAGAGAGAGGGGTCGGGAGGACGATGATGATGTTGATGATGATGATGCATCATCAAAAAAGAGAAAGTGCCTTGTTGCACTTAAATTGTTGTCTTGTTTCGCAATTTTCTTGCCTTTCCTGTGCTATGGCTTGGCACGCCTCCTTTCTTCAAATCCAATAGTAGGCTCAAACAAATACATACAAACATATATAATACTATTCTGAGATATCCTCATCAAAGTTATATATATATAAAAAAAAAGGACTTGAAGCTTCTTGTGTTTTATGTGCTGAATCATCATCACGAACACCAGAAACTTAGGAACTTTATGGTGCTCCTTTGGATATATTATTTTGTATGAGTATATGGATGTGAGAAATATCCGCATTGAAAACTTTAAGCATTATTATAGTATAGAGATGTGTGTTTTCTCGTTTGTATGTGGTATGAGTGTGTGTGTAGGAGATGGTTTTGGTTTGAATTTTTGAAAGAAAGAACGCATTTTTTCTTTTTGAATTTGTGTTTTTTTTTTTTTTAATTTTTTATTTCAGACTTGAAGAACACCACTTGAATTAAATTCATATACAAAACAGTTGTTGTTTGATGAAGGATATTGCAATGTGGCCGGACTAAAGTGGTTCAAAGAAAAGGATATAGATAGAAGGTGTATGTGTCTTGTCTTCTATGTAGGTATAGGAATTCTTTTGAAATTTTCAGCAAAACTTGAATGGGGGACTTGTTGTCAGTATGATAGAAAGGACACTGGTTTATATAAAAAAAAGAAGTATAGATTCTTGGAATTGCAAAAAAAACTACAATTTATGGTCACCAAAATTAACTAAATTCGATCCCAAATATGGTCAAAGAAATCATTAGGTAAGTCAAAATAGAATCTTCAATATTGTTGTTCGAAAAAAATACTAGAAATGTAGAAAAAGAAAAAAAGAAAAAGTAGATTATGTATCTATAGTCAAGAAGATGGCTAACCATAATTACCATTTGTTAAAAAAATAAATACATTTTTAATATTCTTTTAATATTTTTGTACGGGACGGAAGAATACAATTTATTCTATAAAAAAACCATTTCAATCAAGTGTTCAATGGTCATGGAGTCCAACATTAATCTAACCAACAGCCACACCCACAATGAGTCAACCTGGATGGTAATCTAGACATCCAAACAACCCAACAGACCAAAATGAGATCAAAATATCTTTCCTGAAACTACCTAAAGCAGTTGTTTATGCCTTTTTACTGAACCAAGAACATTAACCAACTCACAATGAATATCCTCTCAAAGTAATTTTTAGCTATAATTTACTCAAAAAGCTGTTTACAGTATTTTCAAAATATTCTTGCCAAAAACTTAGTAAATGGCGTATCAAAAATTATTTTTACTTGCGATATAGGTACTAAATATCAAGTTATGCATTCGTACAAAAAAAAAAGTTGAGATAACAATTTTCTATGATATTACGATGGGAGAGAATGCCAAAAAAAAGTAGGTCCCGGAAGTCCGTCTGTCTGTCTATCTATCAGTCTATCAGTCTGTATAAGGAACTAGAGCCTAAACGAATTTACCGATTGACTCCAAACTTGCTATGTAGCAGTTTTTGGAGACTCTCCAGAGGGATTTTTGGAATTAATTTTCTTGGACCAAAAATAACGGTACCTTTCATACAAAAATTTCGGAAAAGTATAATTTCACGAAAACGGCTCCAACGATTTTATTAAAAAATTGAATGTTAGTTTACAAGGTCTATCTTTTGAAAAAAAAAAAAATTTTTTTGAAAATCATTATTAACGGTACCTGCCATAGGACCGCTTTTTTCAAATCGGATTTTCTGCAAAACTGCTTATTGTATTTCAACGAAATTTTTTATACAAAAGTATTTATATACTTTAAATATAAACCAAAAATAAAATTTCGAAAAAAATAATTTTTGGATTTTTAAAAAAAGTTTGAAATTTTTTTGTTTGAAAAATCAAATTTTCGAAAACGGGACATTGAATTTTTTTGAAATTTTGTTTTTAGATGTTGATTTGTGATTTCTACAAAATGGCATAGCAATTTTATTTTAAAACTTTTTTATCAAAAAGTTATTTATAAAAAATTAGTTTTTTAAAAAACGGCTCTAACGATTTTGAAAATTTTTTTTCTAAAAATGCACCTTAATATATCAAATAAAACTGCGTACTTGTTTTGTGGGGCGATTTGATTTCAGATATTGTTTTATTTTTTTGAAAAATGAATTTTATTTTTTTTTTATTTGTTTTTTTTTTTTTTTTATATATACCTACATTTCCCAAGTTTCTATATAAAAAGTCTTAAAAACTTAAGCAACTTGTACTCTAAGAGCAAGTTCGTGCGACCCAGTCGTGTATTTTATTTAACCGATACGTACTTGATTTCTGATTTTCTCCTAAGTTACTGAACAGGTTTCAACGAACAAATTTAAAAACTAAAACTAATTTCAAAAATATCAATTTTGGGTTTAAAAACTAATTGAATTTATTTTTTATCAATTTTTTTTTTTTTTTTTTTAACGGGTCGATGAATTTTTTTGAAACTTTGCATTCACATTTAGATTAATTATTTTTTTTTCAGAATATCATACGTACCAATATTTTTGTATTTTGAAGAAAACGACTTCCACAGAAACGACTTTTCAGAAAAAAAACATAAATTCTTTGTTGTACAAAAAATCTTTTGGCATACATTGATTGGAGATAAAAACCATTTAAGAAGATGTTTTCGTAATTTTAATAAACAACTTTTGACATTTTTTTACATTTCTTTTAAAATTAATGATAAAATTAAATTAAAATGATTATAAAAAAAAAGCTTGAGTTTTTTTCCATAAGACTTATTTTATTTAAAATTAAAATTAGGATTTTTGTGAACATTAACATTTTTATATTCCAAAAATTTTGTTTTAATTAAAAAAATTTTATGATATCAAAAGATTGCCTAGGTTATTTAAGGAAAAAATTATATGGAAGTGAGGGACAGTTTTCTACAGTTTAAGCGGAAAAAGCGATTTTCTCAATTTTGTATATCTTCCTAAATAATTAGTTAAGCAAAATTGGGAAACATTCTTTTTTGGCTCTCTTATGTCTCAGAACTTATAATTTCATTGACCTCTCTTGATAAAAAGAGAAGTTTTGTATTGATATATTTAATTTGCTCTATGCACTTCTTGACCTTCAGACATTTCGCATTTAACCTCCAACAATAAAGGCTATTGAATGAAGTGAAAATAACTTTATATATGTAAATTAGTAGAGTAACTAAAGCAAATTATTAGGGAACCCGGCCGAACAGCTCTGATTCTGACCATTTTTTTTTTCAAACGTAGGTTATTAAAATAACTT
Organism: Episyrphus balteatus; assembly: GCF_945859705.1. Taxonomy (NCBI): domain Eukaryota; kingdom Metazoa; phylum Arthropoda; class Insecta; order Diptera; family Syrphidae; genus Episyrphus; species Episyrphus balteatus. The sequence continues at coordinate 25,221,438 of NC_079135.1, forward strand.
TAAAGTCTATAGATTAAAAATTGCCGATCCTGCCGTATTGCTTTTTAAAATTAAAATTACATTTTTTTTTTCATAAAACAAATGATAGCAAAAGATTCTCTAGGTAATTAAAGGAACAAAAATATAAGTGAGTAAGGGACAATCTTCCATCGTTTAAGCGATAAATGCAATTTTCTCACAATCTGACTTCAAACACAAAAAAAAAAATATTTTGAAAACAACGACAACACATACAATATTTTAAAATACATTTTTAAAAAGCCAGAAGCTCATTCTTATCTCTTAAATTTAAATCCACTAATTTTAATTAAGAGTTTTTAATGACTTTTTTCCAAACTTTTTCTAATAAAATATGAATTTATTTAAAAAAAAAATTTTGGCCATAAATATTATCAGTTGAATTCCAAAGCAGAAAAGGTAATATATATCACACTTTTGAAAAAAAAAAAATTAAAAATTACTTCAATTTCAATGACTTTTTTTAATTTGAATTTTTGCATTGATTTTCTCAAAGATTTTGGCAAATAAGAACTTTTAAACTTTTGCTATTGAACTTTCAACAATAAGGGCTATTGAATAAATAAAAAATAAATTAATATTTAAATGTTGAACTTAAAAAAAAAAAATAAGTTAAATTTTTTTCAACACTTCTATTAAAAAAAGTTCTTCGGAAATGAAATACCTTTTTAATTTTTTTCATAAACTGTAATACATATTGGCATTTTCTTTTATTATTTCAAATCATAATAAATGTGGCCTAAAAAATTTGAAAAATAAATGCATTTTATATTACGAAAAAGTTTTTTTTTTCAAAAATCTGAGTTCAATTACCATTCTTTCAAAAGCCCTTCATTCAATTAACCTAATTTTAATTTAACAAATGTGACTAAGCTTCTAGCTTTTTAAAAATGTATATTTAAATATTGTAGATGTTGCCGTTGTGTTCAAATATTTTTTTTTTGTGTTTGAAGTCAATTAATAAGAAAATTGCATCTATTGCTTGAACGATAGAAGATTGTCCCTCACTCCCATATATTTTTTTTTCCTTGAATTTCCTAGACAATCTTTTGGCATCAATTAATTTATGAAATTTAAGAAAAATTTTGAAAAAAAAATTTTTTGTTCATAAAAATCTTCAATCAAATGTAAAAAATCAAAACGGCAACACCGGCAATTTTTAGTCTATAGACCTTAAAGTATTTTTAATTACCGACGTTTGGAAAAAAAGATTATCAAAATCTAAGCTGTTCGGCCGGGTTCCATAATACATATTGCCAATTTTTGAGCTTTAGTTACTCCACTAAATGCTGAATTTTGAAAATGAAAATAAGTTTAAAATTTGTTCAAATATTTTTATAAAAATTCTATAAAAATAATTTTTTTTTAATTACTTATAAACTTATGTAAAAATTTTTTGTCTTCTGAATTCAATTAACAATAAATATATTTAAAAAAGATTTAAAAAATTATTTTTTGTCTGCAAAGTCGGTTTGCGGAATATAATTTTAGTTATTTGGGATTTGGGATAAAAAAAAAAGAAATAAAAATAATACGTAAAAAAATTAAAGTAAAAAGCAGGATATTGGGCTGTCTTGGGACTCGAACCCCAGACCTCTGTGCAAAATATAAATTGTTAACGGTTTAACAACCTGATCTGTAAGCTTCATATGACTTGGCCTTTACGATGAAAGTGCAATCTTTACCACTTTGCGAAAATGAAGAATTTCACTGACCAAAAAATTTCATTAAAAAATTTGCGTGTACCTAATTTATTGTTTTTCGATGTTTTTATTCATTTATTCCTTTAACTTCGGTTCAAAAAAAAAAAAATAGAAAATGTAAGTACTTTCGAATATTTTGTTTGCTAATTATCAAACTTTCTTTGTTATTTTGAACATTCAGAAAATAATTGTGAAATCCTCTTCAAAACAGCTAAAGCAACAGCACATCTATAAAACCACAAAGGAACATAAGTCAATGTGGTTTGGGTGGGAGTTGAAACTAGTTATAGAACTTATTCTCTATAAACTTCGTTCCAGTTGCGATTCAAAAAAAAAAAAAAAAAAAAATAACAAACAAAAAATAAAAAGTTTCTCCTTACTTTTCTTCTTAATTGTTGCCTGTGCGGTTTCCACTTTCGGTTATTTTCCTGGTAAAGTAAATAAAATTAAAATTTTTTAAAAGGGACACAACATGCGTCCGGAACCGCGTATTGTATATTTGTGTCCACCTGAAATGAGGTTGGCTAGGCAAATTAAAAGGAATTTTTCTCCCCAAAAGAGACTGACACAACGCAACGGGTGTGTGCGTTGCGCGCTCTGTGGTTACCATCGCTAATTAAATACCATTGAGTTAACGTTGATGCTGTTGTGGTTTTATGATGTATATAATGAGGCAAGAAAGATGTTGCTACTAGCTAGATGCAGGATGCTAGAACCTTTATATTACATAGTAGCACAGACAGGGACAAGACTTAAGATGCGTCTTGTTTGGTAGAAAGTATACCCATTAAAAACACCCGTTTCAAAAGTTTATACATACCTTGATTTGAAAGATGGCGAAAGGATGACTTCAGTTTTTAAAAAATCCAGGGGTGTATTTTGTCAGAAAAATATTAAAATACTCAAATAACTTGACGAAAAGAGAAGAGGAAAAGGATGAAATAGTAGATCCAGAAAGTAAAAGAAAACGAAGAAAAGGATGACGAATAAGAAGTGGGAAGAAAAAAGAGAATAGAAGAAGATGGGGAAGGAGAGGAAAAAGAAGGACAGGAAAAGGAAGAAGAAGAGCGAAAGGAAGCAGAAGGAAAAAGGTAGCGGAAGAAGAAGAAGAAAAATGAGAAGAAAAAAGGAAGAAGAAGAAGAAGAAGAAGAAGAAGAAGAAGAAGAAGAAGAAGAAGAAGAAGAAGAAGAAGAAGAAGCAGAAGCAGAAGAAGCAGAAGAAGAAGAAGAAGAAGAAGAAGAAGAAGAAGAAGAAGAAGAAGAAGAAGAAGAAGAAGAAGAAGAAGAAGAAGAAGAAGAAGAAGAAGATGAAGATGAAGATGAAGATGAAGATGAAGATGAAGAAGAAGAAGAGGAAGAAGAAGAAGAAGAAGCAGAAGAAGAAGAAGAAGAAGAAGAAGAAGAAGAAGAAGAAGAAGAAGAAGAAGAAGAAGAAGAAGAAGAAGAAGAAGAAAAAGAAGAAGAAGAAGAAGAAGAAGAAGAAGAAGAAGATTAAGAAGAAATCAAAAGAAAAAGCCGGTCCTGGAAATAGTCCCTTAAACGCTGCAGAGGACGCATGGATCCAACGGCAGTGGTTATAAATTGGAATCATTGAGAAGAGGTTGAAATCGTTTATAACCAAATCATACACACACACAAATATTTTCCAGTCTTTTCACAAAGTGGACACTCGTAAGGAATGTGGAACACATACTCCTTGCCAAATACAAAAACACTCACCTACAAATCTCATCTTCCTTTGAACTCTCGTTGTGCCTACAATGAGATGAAGACGCGCAGAACAAAGTATACCTCGTTCTTATCCTAGTTTATGTCCGGGTAGTGGCTGTGGCGGCCGGTATACTGGCATCGGCAAGCATTCCACCATCAAAAGCAAAGAAAAGAAGAAAAAAAACTTTTCAGTTTGCCCGAGAAAAGAAGAAAAGGAAAAATTCTAATATAAAAACTTTTTTTCAAGGATCTAAAATAACGAGTAGAATTAAGTGGATAATTTTTATTTCGAGAGCGGTACAAAGATGCCCATTCCCCAATCTCTAACCAACGACCACCTTGGCTCTCGAAAGACACGCAGTCAGTCAGCTGGTTGGTTGGCGTAGTTGCTTGCTTCCTCAGAACTCCCAAGTCCAAATGCTATGCTGGGTCCTTTCCGGTTTCAGTCTGCTTCTCGTCATTCTTTGGTCAGCTTTACTCAAGCTGAAGTTCAACTTCAACTTGGGACCTCTTTCCCTCTTTTTCACCAGCTTTGGGTTACTTTTTACGTGTTGGTCTAGAAGAGTCCAACGCAAACGGAATGGAAAACTGGACGAACGATAGAATAATATTCGTCAAAGGACAAACTTCTGCAAGCAAAGTATAGAAATTGAGGAAAGGTCGGAAGCGCAACGCAGGACTTCATAACACACAGTTTGAATAGGATTCCGTTGGTTGGTGGGTGGCAATGTGGACGATGCCAATGGTGGTGAACAAGAAGACAAGAAAACTGTAAACTTTTCTTTCCGCATAATATAAATTTTTTTTTCTTTCTTTCCTGAGTCCTGTTATGATGTTTGTATAGTCATCGTATTCCTTAGAGGTAGACTTTTTTTTTCTTCGAAGCGTACAACAAGCGTCAACCCTTACCTCTACATTTTTCTGGTGTCCCTGCTGTTGCTTGCTGCTGATGTTATATTGCTGGCTGCTGTTTCTGCTCTGTTCTGTTGCTGGCCCCATTATCCTTTGTTTGTGTTATTACGCTTGAGGTCTAGGACTTTTCTATTATTTACTTCCCTTTTCATTAGGTCGATAATTGGCTTGCTTAAGTACTTTTTGATGATGGTACATTTTTCTTCCTTTCTACATTCTTCTTCTACCTTATATTTTTTTTCTTCTTTGGTTTTGTAAGGATATTAAAATATATGTGAGTCCATCTGTGCCTGTATGTAAGGTAGGTGTATTTCGGGTTATAAGCTTTGCCTTTGGCATGGAGATTTAGCAATTTTGCTTTTTGCATTGCATCATAACGACTGGATATAACTCGAGTGCAATGAGTTGAGTTGTGTAAAATCCTTCGAATGAATGATGAAGAAGATTGATCCTTTTCATATATACCGGTTTTATATTAGTATTGGTATTGATTTTGAAATAATATTGTATGGCTTGGTGTTTAGCATATTTATTGGGCTGATTTATTTCATATATGTATATGAATCTTTTGGAGGTGTGTGGAGGAGGTATGGGTTAAATATGGGCAAATGAAAGAGAAATTTTATGCATGTGGAAGGTTTTGGTATTTTCACAATTCATGAATTGAATTGTTAAATCGAGAGTACCTATAAGGTTTATGTGTGATAATGACTTCCTTAAGCTTGGATTAAAGGTAAATTTAAATAAGATATTGAAGTTCTATATAAAGGACAAGAAGTGTTGGTATTTTCTTGTTATATAGGTATAACAATATAATAGTTTGAAGAATTTAAGTTTGAGGATTAGAAAGCAACTTAATCATCAAAATAAGTGGTTTGGATTATTTTGTAAGTGGATAAATGATAATCTGTAGTATTTGCTATTAATGATTACACTTTAGGTGTCATACTTAAATATCTTATGAATTTTGGGTATTTCGAAGTGAGAAGAATTTTTGAAATTTATGAAATTTAAAAAATTGCTGAATTCTATGGACTCCAGAAGTTAACCAATCTCTATATTTTAGTCAATGTACATTTTTAATGAGGAGTTGTTGTGCGTTACATAAAAATAATCTAAAATTTTTTTCCTCAAAATGAAGTATGCCATTCTTGTATAACAAAAAATTTCTAGATTTTTTGAAAATTATTAGATTGAATAGATTTTTTTATGGGTATTTAAAAAAAAAAATTCGAAAAAATGGTCACCCTCTGACGGTTTTTCATGTGTCGTGACTACAAATCTTAAGTTATCTCAATTTTTTCTTTTGCTACGGAATCTTGAATAACCCTGCTACCATTCAATGCATTCAAAAATTTTAACTCAACTGTATCAGTTTTAAAGCAAATACCACTTTTTTGCCCAACTATGTACTCAAACATTTTACATGACTCTAATTCAATGAACCGTAGTGTAAAAAAAAAATGCACTACGATGTTTAGGCAAGTAACCTTAAAATTTGGTGTGTTCAATTGTCTTTTCAGAATGGTGCATCATTGTTGAGAATATTCCATAAATAACCGAGATAAAAATGTTTTTCTTAAGAAATCCGATTTTTTTTATTAGATAATTTTTCCATATTATTTAATTTGTGTACCCTTTCAGAACCGAATTTGTATTTTTTAAAATAGTTAGGTGTTGATTTTTAAAAGATAAAACAAACTTATTTAATATTCTAAAAGTAATAGTTGGTAGACTATGTATTAGCAAAGGTTTATGAATGAAAATAGTGGAAAACTTATCCTTTTGGTACCTATTTGGACCGGAAATGGCGACCGTAAAACACTTTTTTTAGTGTTGAATTAAATGATTGCATGAATTTCTGACTACTTGGGAAAGAACAAAAGCCAAAGAGTTCTTCTTCATAGTCTCCAACACAATTTGAAAATCACGCAAAATATAAAAATAAAAATTTTTAAGAAAAAATTTGAACTTACATATCGTCGGTCTCATAAGGAAACCTCGTAACTCCCAAAATCAAAATTTTACAGGAGAAACAAAAGAGTAGAGAAACAACAGAGTGGTTGGGGAGTAAAGTGCTGTACAAAACTTGAATTTTAGTCTATTTAGAGTATTCGGAATGACTTCAAATTTTCTGGGTAGCTTCGCTGATATATTTTCTAAAAAATGGCATTCAAAAGTTATTTTCGAAAAAGTTAGTTAGGTTTCCATGAGACCGACGATATGTCATTAAAAAGGAAATATTAATTGACACATAAAAAAAAAGTTTCAATGAAGTTCATTGAAAATTGATTTTTCAAAAAAAAAAAAAAATGTAAAATTTAAAAAAATCCAAAATTATTATTTTAATTAAATATTGAGGCTAAGATAAGACTTTTACAGAAAATTTTTCTTCAGAAATAAAGAAAACGGTCCTATGGCAAGTACCTACCGTTTTTTTATTTTGGTCATATAACAACAAGTACAGTTAATTCTTACAAAAATATTCAAAATTATCAAAAATTGCTGGCACTTTGATACAAAAAATAATGTCTGTCATGACACTATCTTTCATACCAGTGTAGTGTGGTCAGTTACAATAATCACCACATTAAAATTTTAAAAAAGTAAGATGTTTAAAATATAGGATTTTCAATTAAAACTTTTTATTTTATTAAGTAAAAATTCATAAAATAATATTTTTAATTTATTTTTATGAAAAATTTAAATATTTTTACTTGCTCTATAGTGCAAGTATTGGTTTTGTGTAGAAAAACAAAATTGAGGTTTTAATCAAAACCAAAATTACCATGATGGAGAAGATCAAAAAAGTGGTTTTCGTCATGCCGTCGGTTGGTCTGTGCGTCCATCTGTACATCGAGCTAAGGCATAAACGGATGGATTTGCTTGAAACTTGGTACAGATGCTTTTTACACTATTCCCTAGACCCGTTTTTTTTTATTTTTTTAATAACGCATATCTCCCATCTAACGTTTTCGAGGTATTGCAACTTTCTCGAAAACGGCTCTAACGATTTTGATCAAATTTGGTATACGTAATAGACTTATTGATTTTAACAAAACTGCGTTTTTACTTTTTCTCAAAAAAGTGAGGAGAACGGAAATATGGCGTTGCCGTTTTTCAAAAATTAACATATTTTTTAAGTTCATAAATTTCATCACATCATAAGTCAATTTTATTAAAAATTTACAGAAATCATTTTGAAGTATAAAGTATAAAAAAAATATATTTTTAAAAACATTTAAAAAAAAAAAAAAAAAAATTTGAATTTAATTTTTAAACTTTCGATTTTTTTTTTTTTATTTTTTTTTTCTCGACACTAAACAAAATCTTAAATTTCCAATAGATATTTAAGATAAAGATACTGTGAACTACAAGAGCAAGTACATGCGACCCAGTCGTGCATTTTATTTTTTTTTAATAACCAAATATTTTTTCTCAAAAATACCTTTTGAAATTTTTTGAACTCCAGACCAATATGCAATAATTCAATTTCTTGTTATAAGTAGCAAAAAATATTTAAACTAGTGCTATCAAGTAGAAACATACCCAAAGCTAAACTTATATCTCATTTATGTGTCCAAATACTAACAAAATGTAGGAGCTTTTTTAACTTGTTAAACGTTCTACAAAAAAAAAATAAGAAGAGAAAAAACATTTTCGCAATATTTCTGTGCCAATGATGTAACCTGGTCTAAACTAAGATTGAGTCATTAAAATTTTTACGATCCTAAAGTTCAACTGCTCTGCTCACAAAAAATAACAACAATCCTTTTTTTTCTCCCAGAATCAGTAGATGGATGTCCTTCATACAACCTACCATCAAAACTGGCACAAACACTCATCTTATATTTTATATAGGGTCATTATTAAACTCAATAAATACAAACAGAAAAAAAAAGTAATGTAATTCCACAACAAGAAATAAAAATGTCTGGGCGCAGAAAAAAAGAAATCTATATAAACACGAAAGACATCAGTGGGAAAAAAAACGTTACAACAGAAAAACAAAAAAAAAAAAAAATCAAGGATATAATAATCCTTTTTGGGGGGAGTGAAAGATTTTTTACGATCTACGAAAAGGTTCGACCAAAAAGAAATATAAAGTCATTCCCGTCGACCTTTTGTCATAACTAAAAGTTTCAATGGCCAAATCGTGGAACAGAATCTACATCATCTCCCCACCACTAAAAACATTCGAGTTATGAGAATCAAGGACGAAATAAATGCTTCTGAATAATGTGTAGCGATTTTTTTTTTTTGGTGTTCAAGCGCTACAGATTCTCAGTCAAGTTGAGGAAAATAGATGGATATCTGAGAACTATATGAGCTACACAGAAGAGTTATGTGTATTGTGTGTCTTCCTCCGTTTTTCATGTGGATAAACTAAATGAGCAAACAAAACTTAATACACCACTCCTGGCAAAAGTAATCACATCAGGCTCTCGATTGTTTGGCCATGGCGCACAAACTACAAAAAAAACTCTGGACAACAACTCGAAATGGATAACACTTCATGTTAAAGGGTGGCGGAATACCCCCACCAACACCACCATCGACCGTTACTACCAACTCAAAGTCAAAGTGGACCACCATAAAAAAAAGGACGAACGAAAAAAAATATATAAAAATAATAATAAAAACGAATGGAAACGATAGAGGGTTTGACTAAACCATCAGCCAAAAACCGGGAGCCCGAGAAAACACCAGCAACAACAACAACAACACCCCAGCAGAGAGAAAATGAAAAAATAAAAACCAACGAGATTCTGATATATGAACTTAAATCCCAGCGGTCTTATTTCAAAAAGGCATCAAAACAAACCGTAACTGGTTGGTGGGTGGAAAATTGCCGACCATTATACACCATATCGGCACAGATCAAATGTTGCTTCGAGTTCGCATTGTCGAGATGGATCTAGATCCATCAGGACACCACCCAGCTCCACCCAGTTATCCTTTTTCTTACACAATACACAACGATGGTTCTATACTCATCGTCGTAACTCTTGTCTCTGATGAAGAACGGCAACACAGAAGCAACAGCAAAAGCAAAAAAAAAACACCAAGAAGTAAACGAGGGCGAGAAATATGTATCCTTGTCCGTTTCTGATGCTGATCCTTTCCATCAGCTCTGGCACGACACACACACATGTCAGGAGCAAGACTGAGTTGTTTCCTTGTGTCCATTCAACCAACAAACAACAACAATATTTTCTCATCCCCCCTATTTTGTTACATTCCCGTCCTACTTCCACCCACACTACATCAGCTTCCAGACAATATTTAATAGCAATTTTCAGGACGAGCTCTGCTCGAATGTCATTTATCCGACACTCGGACTCCAATATATATGACTCTATATGCGCTCATTCTCCTGCTGTTGCTTGTTTTGAAAGTGATTTCGAGTCCTTGGTCAGCATTTGGATGCGACCTTCCTTCTGAATGGTTTTTGGTTTTTTTTTAGTTTTGTTCGTGTAACTCCTTTTTGCTATCTCATTCTCATTGTCCAGTATCCACTGTGGACGATCCTTGTGTTCTCGAATAATGTCCTCGAGAAAATTGTGTTGATGAATTCACGAGCCGCCCGCAATGCTGAATGGGTAACCGGATGAAATAGTGTCGCGTGTACCCGCAGTCAGAAAGGGGAACTTCACAAGGATACTAAAATCGTTCGTTCTAAATGTCATACTCTTTCATTTTTTTGTAATTGTAATTGTAATTGTAACTGTAATTGTAATTGTAATTGTAATTGTAATCGTAATTGTAATTGTAATTGTAATTGTAATTGTAATTGTAATTGTAATTGTAATTGTAATTGTAATTGTAATTGTAATTGTAATTGTAATTGTAATTGTAATTGTAATTGTAATTGTAATTGTAATTGTAATTGTAATTGTAATTGTAATTGTAATTGTAATTGTAATTGTAATTGTAATTGTAATTTTAATTGTAATTGTAATTGTAATTGTAATTGTAATTGTAATTGTAATTGTAATTGTAATTGTAATTGTAATTGTAATTGTAATTGTAATTGTAATTGTAATTGTAATTGTAATTGTAATTGTAATTGTAATTGTAATTGTAATTGTAATTGTAATTGTAATTGTAATTGTAATTGTAATTGTAATTGTAATTGTAATTGTAATTGTAATTGTAATTGTAATTGTAATTGTAATTGTAATTGTAATTGTAATTGTAATTGTAATTGTAATTGTAATTGTAATTGTAATTGTAATTGTAATTGTAATTGTAATTGTAATTGTAATTGTAATTGTAATTGTAATTGTAATTGTAATTGTAATTGTAATTGTAATTGTAATTGTAATTGTAATTGTAATTGTAATTGTAATTGTAATTGTAATTGTAATTGTAATTGTAATTGTAATTGTAATTGTAATTGTAATTGTAATTTTTGGTTTTCCTGATATTTAAGTCCTTCATTTTCATCAACATCCGCAATTACAATCAAAGTGAAATTCCTCACCGATTCCGCATGTGTGGAATGTGTTACTATACTATGAATTGCACAATGGGTCCATCTGGGGGATTTAAAGGATTGAGGACACACAATTGAAGTTTTGTGATTGTTGTGTGTCCATCGCAGCATTGTTTTGGGGATACAAGAGACATAACGTAAACGATACACATGACGATATGACATTAGGGATTGGAATACAATGCCAGTACCCTAGTAGCGAGAATGAGAACGCAAACGCATCCTCGAAAAAAGGACACACAAATGTGAACCAGTTGCGAGATTGTAACATCAGGACGTCCTCAATATAGTATATGGCAAAGTTTGAAATACCAAACTACCAAAACACTAAACAAAAACAACAAAAATGAAAAAAAAAAAAAAAAAAACAAAAACCATAATAAAAATTGGAATTTGGAACTTCTAAAGAGAAATGATTTTCGATTTGGTGGAGTGCCCTCCTTTTAGTTTTTCGTTGTTGTTGTTTGGTCCTTTATTTTCTGGTTTCAGTGACATTTGAAGGAGTTTGGGATTCGCCAAAGAGTGTTCAGGACTTAACTACTGCCACAGATTTGTTCGTCGACCTTCTTGCTTTCGTCCTGTGTTTTCGTTATATCCTTGATGGTTGTTTGTTGCTTGCTTGCTTTGCCTCCTATTGGAATCTCGTCCTGTGTACTTGTATGGTATCTCTGATAGAAGTGTGGGGTTGATTGCCAAAGTCGAAATACGAATGGTGATGGCAGATAAAGGAGAAGGGTTGTTGGGAGTTTTGGAATTTGAAGTGATTGCCATTTCTTCGATTATCCTTTCTATTTATTTTAACCCCCTCACTCTTTCGAGTAATTCTCTCTGATTTCTTCACACTTGAAACTGTGTGTTTTGTGACTTGTTGTTGTTGTTGTTATTTTTCAATGAGGATAAGAATTTATATTGGCTTGAAAAGTCCCTGGAGTGCTTTCAGCTTTACACATGTAACAAATTGTAACAGTTTGGATATTTTTTTTTCTCTCTCGTTTTTTTGTTGTTGTTGTTGATGGTGTATAGGTCCTTTTTACGGGAATTTATTTTTTTGTTTGTTGCGTCATTCGTTTGATTTTGATGTCTTTTTCTGTTTTTTTTTTTTTTGGGAGTGGTATATAACCCGAAATTTTTTTGTTTATTTTTTTTTTTTTAGTTGTTTTGTTTTTGAAGCCATCGAATAATATTTACGACTACAGCTCGATTACTGAAATGTCCTTGTTTCCAAAGAAGAAGTTGTTTGGTGTTATATGATTTTATTTATTTGTTTTTGTGTTGTTTTTTTTTTTTTTTCGATGTTCAAAGTATAGAATGGGTATTTGACGTGATTGTGCTCTCTCAAGTCGGCATTTGTTTTATGGTGAATTTAATTTGAAACGGGTTCTAGATCAATTTCAAGTTGTAAAGTGAAGCCAATTGATTGGGGTTTAAGCGATGGTCTGGGAAATTTCCGAATTGGTATAATTTTTTATCGCCAGAATGTTGTGGGTGTGGGTGAGAATAAGTGGAAAATGTTTTAAGATGAACATGTTGTTTTTTATGACTTTTGGGGGAATGGAATGGAAAATAATTGAAATGGTCAAGGCTAGTCTTTTTGAAGAAGGCATTAAATATATGGTTTATACCTCCAAAGGGTGTACTTTAGTTTGAAAATCAAAGATTCATATGAATTTTCTTATACTCATTTACAGTTGAAATTTAGTGTATTTCTTTTAAAGACATTCTTCTTTGACACTTCTTTTTTTAAAGAAAAAAATCTACTCAGTTTGACAAGAAAGTTCTAGAGAAATCAAACAGCCTGCGATTTATTGAGATGATGTAAGGCTACTAAGAAACAAGGCATGACATTACGAAAATAAAGATGGCGAAAAAAGTAGGTCCAGGAATTCTGTCTTTCAGTCTGCATGTTTTTGTCGAGCTACAGACCAAACCTCTCGCAGTTCTGTCTGTCTCTATATCGAGCTTGAGACTAAATCAATGAATTGGCTTACTTCAAAATTGGTATTTAAGAATTTTTGGTGATTTCCAAGAGGCGAGACTTTTCTTAAAAACGGCGATTTTGATCAAGGATAATACATTTTTATGTACTTTTGAAATATAAAACTATTTTTTGGCCCGTTATTAGCGCTACTCCCCATAGAACCGTTTACTTGATGTCTAACTTTTTCGTAAACGACACGACAGATTTCAATGACAATTTTTGTATGAAAATTTTGTACTAGTCTTAATAACAAAATATAGTAATATTTTAAAAAAATAATTTTTAGATTTTTAAAAAACTTTTTTTGATAAATTAATATTTGAAAAACTAACCAAAGAATTTAATTGGAACTATTAAAAAAAAACGGCTCAAGCGATTTTCAAAAATTTCTTTTCTAAAAATTCTTTGTTATTCAAGAAATGTAATGAAAATATGTACTTCGTTCCAAAACCACTTAAAGAGATGTTTTCTACTTAAAGACACATGTTTTCGTCACTTTAAACTAATTTTTATATTATTTTTTATATACAAAAGCCAATATTCGAAAAATTTAATTTTCTCAAAAACGATTTTTAGCCAATGTCATATTTTATTAGAAAACGTAATTAAAAACGATACATGCCAAAAAAAGAGTTTTTATTAATTTAAAAATATTCTATAAACGAATGAACTCATACAAAAAAAAAAAAATGTCAAAAAAGCTTTGGTAATTTCATAAATACTTATTTTGCTACATTTTATTCACTTTGGCTTCAATTTCATGTACTTGAAGTAAAACATGTTATTTCAAAATATTTAAAAATGTAGTTCAAGGTATTTTTTATGAAAATCGTATAAAAATTATATGAGAACAAAATTTTTTATTTTTTAAATAAGTTTTCTGATCTAATAATTTGGAGTTAAATAAAAATTTCTATACAAGATTTTCCTTTGGATGCTGTTCAAATAAAAAAAGTGTCTTTTTTTCTATATTTTTTATCATTTAGGGTTTTTTTTGTACAAGAGATGAAAAACTATATTTAAAAAGTTGTATAGCATCACTGTGCGTTCAAGACTTCAATACCGCAACATTTTTGCACTGACGCAATCAACGTAGATTGCGTCATTTAATTTAATGATTAAAGCGGTTTAATTCAGAGGGTCACTACGGTGTATGTGTAACTTTTTTTTTTAATTCTAAAATTCTTTAAGTTTTGAGCAATTATTCAGCAAAGTTTATCATTATTAACTATTTCATGACCATAATTGGTTTCAACTGAATTTAAAATTTATTTCAACAAAAGCGATTGAGGATTATAAATTTTTCAGTAATTTTAATATGTTCTTTTGAAGCTTTAAAAAATGTTCGAATTTCTTTCGTCATGCACATGTGTTTGGTCCTAGTATTCTATTTTTAGTCATGCACATGGAACACAGTTCATCGATTGAAATTTCTAAATATATTCAACACGTTGTGTATTGGTGTACCTCCTCTTTCCGGACAGCTTGATTAAAATTTCACAAAAAAAAAAAAAAAAAACTCATATTTTTATCCCAGCAATATTTTGAAAATGAGAAATTGATTTCAATAAATTATTTATGACTCTCAAAACCCGGTTATGGTAGACAACCCGGATGCGCCCTAAATTGTGTGGCTTGCATGGTTGGTGTTTGTTTTTTTTTTTTTTTGTATCTCTTCTTAGTTGTGAATTTTAGTTGTAGCAAAGTTTTTCAAACAGAAAACAGAATTTCCGTAAACCAAACTATTTTCATATCCGTTTTTTTTTTCAGATAGATTTGCAATTAATAATAACTATAAGCAAAAGAGAGATAGAGAGAGCGCGTAACGAAGCGACGAACGGTGAAAAGCAACAAAATTTCATACCCTTTGGGAAGCTATATGGTCAGTAGCCGCTAGTGGTGGTGGATAAACCCTTTTGGCGATGGTTTTATAGTACATATTTCACACTCAATACTATTTTTGGTGGTAAGTGGAAGCTGAACGTTGTCGTCATCGTTTGCGATGCGTTTGGGGTAAATATAGCAAATACTTTCTCCAAGCTAAATCCTCTTGTAGTCGGAGAATTGTAAAACATCCACAAACATGTAAAATTTTGTGGCAAAACTTCGAGGCTTGAGGGCTACACTTTATCCCTTTAAATATACATATATGTAAGTAAATTCATATATATAGATATTTTATAAAGTATAAATAGAGACGACAACGATGGGTATAGTTGAGGCAAATGGTCATGGTCAAGCTTTGAAAAGTTGCAAAGGGATATCGGATAATAGGAGATTCTATAAGAGCTTCATCCAGAATGCATACATTATTTTGGCCAAAAACATGTTGCCTTTTCTTTCTCTCTCTCCTCCTTCTCTCTCTAGCATTATTTAATTAAATATTTTCGATGACCAGCATTTGATTTTTAAAGGGAATTTAGTATTATTTTTTTTTCTATTTTGTTTTTTTAAGCCAAGGGCTCTGGAAGTGAGAAGAGACGTTCTCTACTATATACATAAAATTTATACAAGGTTTATAGCCCTTGTTCAATGGAGCAAAATTTGTTATTTGTTTTTCGATGGCCATGGAAAGTGCCTCATAGTGTTGACTTTGTGTAATTCAATGAAAACCACAGACGAGTCAATAAAGACAGATGTTTTTGAAATTTCGGTTTATTTTACCTTTTAGAGTGAGTTTTTTAGCATGTTCGATTTATATTTAAGGGTTTTATGGGAATTAAGGGTATAACAAAGAGTTAAAGTAAAATCAATTTTTAGCTTTAAGAAGTTTTCTGACAATTTTAGCAATTTGCAGCTTAAATTTTTTACTAGGAAGTTTCAATTTTTTTTAAATGTTGCAAAGGCTACAGTTACTGGGGCTTATGGGTAGTAGGGTGGGTCAAAAAAATCAAAATTCGTTTTTTCGATTTTGTACTCCGAAAAATTGCTGGAAACCAATGCCCACTGATTTCAATAGTTTTCTTATGACCCGTATGCATTGCGATTTGGATACGAATATCTTCTAAACAGTTAAAGCAATCAATTTGATGCCCAGGAATTTTTTGTAGAACGTTTAAGCCAATACAAGAATACATCTTGTTAATTTGAAAATAATAAAGTTTCAGTGAATTAGAAAATTTTTAAAAGTAAAAATTGTTTTTATAATTATTTTTTAACTTTGACCTCGAATA
The DNA here is from genome assembly GCF_945859705.1 of Episyrphus balteatus. Taxonomy (NCBI): domain Eukaryota; kingdom Metazoa; phylum Arthropoda; class Insecta; order Diptera; family Syrphidae; genus Episyrphus; species Episyrphus balteatus. Next base: position 25,237,431 of record NC_079135.1, read on the forward strand.
TCTTTAGAATGGTTAGATTAATGAAAAAATTTAAAAAAGATCTTCCTTGTGGAGCAATCTGTTTCCTACAAGAATATGTTACAAAATTAAGAACAAAAAACGAATTTTTACAGATTTTCTCGATTTTTGGACTTTAAATATCTACTAAATGGTTAGATAATTGAAAAAAGTGCATAAGCTCTTTTTTGTAGAGCGTTCAATTTTCTACAAGGATATGTAAACAAAATTTGCTAAAAAGTCAATTAATAAAAAAATGATTTTTTTTTCGTAGAAGCTTGATGTAAAAATGGAAAATTTCGCTTGGATTTTTTCAAACTTGTTATCTTTTTTTTAACACTTCAGAAATGCACTTTAAAAGCACTCGAACTTCGTTTTTTAGTAAAAATGATTGTCTGATATTTTCCTGGATTAAGAAATAGTCAATTTTTCCCACACTTAACATTAAAATGATCAATATCGGTTTGTTCAAGAAGTTGGTCGTTGCTAGATTTCATTGTCTTGAAAATCTTCATATCAGCAAAAATAAGTATATTACCTAACCGTTTACAAGATATCACAACATTTATGACAAGATTGAATATAAATGAGCCCAAGTATGGCTTCCCTGAGGTACACCAGAATGAGCAATGAATGGATCTGATGGAAAATTTCTGAATTTTACCTGATTTGATCTATTTTCAATATTTAAGATAACACAGGAGCTATGAAGTTCTTAAAAATATTTTTGGTAAAATGGTGTTTTTTTGAGGAACGGAGCTATGAGTGGGAAAGGCGGTATCATTCAGCTGACACCAATTTTGTTATTTTTTCAAGCTTGGTGAAAAAGTTTTGTTTGTTATAAAAACTAAGAATCTTAAGTGGGGAAATCCCTCTGGAATTTTTTATTTTTGCATTATTTTTTTTTTGCGTAATAAATTCACTTATCAACCGAAGAACTATTTTCTGTGGTCTTAGTCCTAAATGAAGCCTCAAAAGTCCCTAGATAGTCCCGAAACCTATGCGCTCCGAACCTATCTCAGTACGAAAACGAAAACTTTAAACGCATTTTTCTCGAAACGCGTTTTTTTCCGCGCCGTGCAACGTAACTCAAAAACTAATAAAGCTATCGACTTGAAAAAAAAATGCAAATTACTCGTTAACTTATTGGCCATAGCATGAACCTAAAAGTTTAATATATGTAATTTTTACAATAAATATTTTTTTTAACAATTTATTTACAAAAAAACATTGTGTTTTTTCGTTTTTTTGGTCTCTAATTTTTTAATTTACACTTTTTTTTTACTAAATTTAGGTTCATGCAATGCGTATAAATATATTTTATTGGAAAAAAATTCCTTTTTTGATCATAAATACTTTTCTGGACCAGGGCATTGCACGGCGCAAACGCGAAGCGTCAACTTCAAAGCGCTGTAGAGCCGCCATTTTGTTTTTCTCTTACTTCAAAAAAATTGTATCAATACTTCATAATGCCAATAATATCATATACTTTTCCAAATTTCAATAAATGCTTTCGGTTTTCCAAAAAAAATATTGAAAAAGCTGTCTTCCAGAGGGATTTCCCCCCTTAAGGGTCTACAAAATTTTCTTGAGTGAAAGGGTGTTTTTTTTTATGAAATTCAGAGATTATCTAGTACCACAACGACATTGGTCTCCAATGAAAGTTGATAAAAATGTTTTATTTATGAAAGGTCCACAAATTGAAGCAGTTTAAAAATATATTTTTGGTGTAAGGATGTTTTTTGGGAAATAATGAAAAACCGCGATGGGGCCGATAAAAATCAATGACGTAAAAGGTACCCTTACGAAAATTATTAAAAATGTTGTATTTTGTATGGAAACTACGAAAAAAAAAATAAGGCTTTTTTTTTAATGTAGAGAAATTTTGTGGGTAGGTAAATTGAAAAAAGTAGGTAAGTAATTATAATGGTACCCTATTGAAATTCAGCAATTTAATGTTACTTTTGAGATGAGGAACAAGAATCTAAAGTGTTTATAAGAATATTATGGTTTAAAGGATGTTTAATGTTTATTGAAGAAAAACTAGAGCAGATCAGAACAGTAGAAATGCGTGAAAACTGTCAAAACAAAAAAGATCAGAAAAGTACGACTTCGGTTTTTATTAGAGTTGACAGTTGCCTATCAGCTATCACTTTCGAAATTTAAAATTAAAAATATATTGTAGTAGAGTAACTAAAGCAAATTATTAGGGAACCCGGCCGAACAGCTCTGATTTTGACGATTTTTTTTTCAAACGTAGGTAATTAAAAATACTTTAAAGTCTAAAGATTAAAAATTGCCGGTGCTGCCGTATTGTTTTTTAAAATTAAAATTAATTTTTTTTAACAAAACCATTTTTTTTGCTTAAATTTCATAAAACAAATGATAGCAAAAGATTCTCTAGGTAATTAAAGGAAAATATATAAAAGGCAGCAAGTTACAATCTTCCATCGATTAAGCGATAAATGCAATTTTCTAACATTCTGACTCCAAACACAAAAAAAAATATTTTGAAAACAACGGCAACACCTACAATATTTTAAAATACATTTTTAAAAAGCCAGAAGCTCATTCTTATCTCTTAAATTTAAATCCACTAAATTTAAACAAGACTTTTTGAAAAAATGGTCCTCAAACTCAGAATTAAAAAAAAATGTTATTAGAAAAATATAAAATTACTTTTTTCCAAACTTTTTCTAATAAAATATGAATTTATTTAAAAAAAATTTTTGGCCGTAAATATTATCAGTTGAATTTCGAAGCAAAAGGTAAAATATATCACACTTTTGAAAAAAAAAATTGAAAAATTACTTCAATTTCAATGGTTTTTTTTTTTATTAAAACTGAATTTTTGAATTGAAATAATTAATTTTCTCAAAGACTGTGGTAAATAGGAACTTTAAATTTTTGCTATTTAACTTTCAACAGTAAGGGTTATTAAATGAAAAAAAAAATAATTTTATGTTTAGATGTTGAACTTTCAAAAAAAATAAGTTACATTTTTTTTCAAAACTTTTATTAAAAAAAGTTCTTCGAAAATGAAATACTTTTTAATTTTTTTCATAAACCGTAATACATATCGACATTTCCTTTTATAATTTGAAATCAGAATAAAAATAAAAAATTTGAAAATAAATGCATTTTATATTACGACCAAGTTTAAAAAACGACATGTTTAAATTTTTTCAATAATTTTTTTTTTTCAAAAATCTGAGTTCAATTACCATTCTTTCAAAAGCCGTTCATTCAATTAACTTAATTTTAATTTTACATATATGACTAAGCTTCTAGCTTTTAAAAAATGTATATTTGAATATTGTAGGTGTTGCCGTTGTGTTCAAATATTTTTTTTTTGTGTTTGAAGTCAATTAATAAGAAAATTGCATCTATCGCTTGAACGATGAAAGATTGTCCCTCACTCCCATATATTTGTTTTCCTTGAATTTCCAAGACAATCTTTTGGCATCAATTAATTTATGAAATTTAAGAAAAAAAATTTTTGAAAAAAAAAATTTTTTTGTTCACAAAAATCTTCAATTAAATTTAAAAAATCAAGTATTTTTAATTACCGACTTTTGAAAAAAAAGATCATCAAAATCTAAGCTGTTCGGCCGGGTTCTCTAATATTGCCAATTTTTGAGCTTTAGTTACTCCACTATTGTTTGTTATGATTTTTATTCAAATAAATTATTATTTATTAGAATATTTGTTCAAATTCTTAATTTTTCCTCCATATTTAAAATATTCTAAGGAAATTTCCATTATTTTTAATTAATTTACATAATTATATTTTTGTCAGAATAACACAATTTAGCCGTAGCTTGACACTTCTCACTATTCTGCTCTACCTCAAAAGTAGGAGCAGAACAAACTTGAACTAAACTGGACAACTTCATGAAACACAAAGTGACAGATTGTAGAACAATTTGGGGCAAGTTTTTTCTTCATGTAACATACAAGTATGTACTTTTCGGATCTTTTCTGTTCTTTTCTAAGCGGATCAGATTTTTTAAAAAGACCTAATAATTCGTGTTTAACGTCGTTATCGACAAAAAATTAAATGACGAGTTGGTTTTTTGGGACCAATTACAGATTTAACTGTCTCTTTAAAAAAAAAACACTCTTTCATTCAATTTTGTTTTTTTATGAAAACTTTATTTTTTAATGAATATTTTACCTGTACTAAAATTTCCAAGCTCTTTCGTGTAACATGGGTGACAAAAGTTGAGTTGTTTAATTTATTTTTAATTGGCACAAAATCAACAATAATCAAAATAGTACAAAAATAAGTAACTTCTTGGTCAATATTGGTAAAAACTTATATCTTATCAATAGCAGATTTACTTAAATCTCCTAAAAGTAACTGAAAAATTTTCAAAACGATTAAGTTTTTTGGAGATAAATTTTTAGGTAAATTTAACAATGATTTGGGTTTTCTTTTATAAGAACTTCCCAAAGCCATTTGCTTACATCACAAATTGAGTCAAAATACGAAGTCTGCGTTACTATTTTTTTTTAATAATGATACAAAACTGTTTGTTTTACTAGACACCAAATGGAAAATTATATCCTCTAGAAAAATATCTGATTCCAGGCTAAAAATGAAAACAATTTAAGATTAAGAAACACCTCCGATAGACCTTAAATCGGTATTAACAGGATTAACAACCAAGGGCTGAAATTTTTCTTCATGTTCCCTTCTGTTTTTAATTTCATCAAAAATCCCTCTATACAACCAAAAACATTTTTATGATGGAATTATAACTACAAAACGACAATTTTCACATTATATTGTCAACAAGTGCCATCTTAAAGATGATTCCTTTACATAAAAAAGGACCAAAATTTATTTCCAAATTACAAAAAAATATATACCACACAAGTTATGATTTGACATAAATACATATTATTAACGCCTCCTTAACAGGAAACGATAAAATTATATCTAAAGTTCATTTTAATGTGTATATATCGAGTTTCCTTCAGGACAAAAACACCACCAAAACTCTTATTAATATTTACTTACCACCATTTTCTTTTATTTTCTTATACGACACAAAGCAATATTTAACTGAATGTCAATAAGCGATAAAATAAACGCCATTTATTATTATAAAACAAAAATAAATAGCCACAATTAAGTCTAGACACAAACCACAACCGGATAAAGGCTGTCGTCAAAATTTTTTAGCTTCGCAGCCATTTGGGTATAGCGCAAAAAGGCTCAACAACCATAAGCAACAGCCCAAGTATAGTATAAAACCACCCAAAAAAAACGGATCAATCCTGCAATAAAGTTTAAAAAACATCAATTTTAGGTTGCCAACATAAAAACAGACAACAGCCTCATTAAAGCCGAATAAAAAGGCATTTCGCCGAAGAGGAAATAAACTACCATTTCGACGGCGAGGCATTGTGCTCTCGCGGCGCAGAATATATTTTATACTCGCATAAGCAAAGCATCCGCACCAGGACTCGATTTCGGTTTGCCATAAAATATCAAAATTATGTCACAAATCACTCAATAAACCATTTCGATATCTATCTCTGGGCCCCCCGAAATGACGGGGCATTTATAACGTCTCCACACATAAAAAATGCTTCGAAATTAAACAACGGAACCAGGAACCAGCAGCAGTGGCAGCAGCGAGTTGTTGTTTTGAATGGAGCGTTATACCTCTGCCTCGCTGTCTCCGGATGCCTCTTTACCCCCAAAATGCGTGATGTGTAAGGGTTCCGCAGTTTTGTCCTTATACAAAAATTGTCCATTAAATTTGCCGCTGCTAGAGTTACCCAGGATGATGTCGATTTCGATGGAAATGGTGAATAAGAGGACACTCTCATGCTTCTTCCGTTATAGCCGCGGCCATCTTCTTTTTTTTTTTTTTGCTGTTCCGTTTTTTTGTTTGTATTCTGGTTTTAATGCATCATTTGGCTTTTTGTTCACTTTTTCAATTTCAAATTGTAATAACGATTTTGTCAACGGTTCTTGCAATGTTGGGGGGGGGGGAGTAAGGAGTAGAGGGGGGATGCATATTTTTTTCCTCCCTCTCGCTACTAACCGCTGCGCAATTTACAACAAACTGCCAAATAATGTAGTAAAGGTTTTTTGCATTTAAATCATTGAAAAGCCATATATCCTGTTAAATAAATTTAATGTCCTTTGTGTTATAATGGCTCGCAGGAGCGTTCGACATTTCCAGCGATTGATGGGTGCTTTGTGCGAGGTATGTTCCTCTCCAACTTCGTTCGATGTATGAACTTTAGTTAGCTCGACATAGGAATTGCGCTTCCGTTTGACATGAAATCAAGAGGAAGGACGGATGCTTGTGGGGTGGAAATGCACACCAAAAGCACCAAGCAGTTCCCATTCCACCATTTTGTTTTTTATCCTACAAGTTGGTTGGATGTGTCGTAAAAGTGTTTTTTTTTTGTTATTTGTGATTTTTAATTTTCCTCCATAAAAAACTGTCATTTCGAATTTGTTCGTCGATAACGGTTCGAAGGTCTCGTAAAAATGGCAGAGGTTGGGGGTATTCGCGAACTCGCTCTATGTATGAGCATTAACCCACCCCCAACACCCATTTGTGCTTTTTCTAATGAAAAGAAATAAAAATTGTTCAGTTGATGGGTGGGGGGGGGGGGGTGAAAGTAGGTTGATGTTTTTTGATGGTGCTATGCGCTACTGTATGTCGTTTCGATATTTTTTGAAGTGCACTTAGTCCTTGATGGATGACTGAAGGATGGATTCAGCAACAAAAACGTTTTCTGAATTTACATACGTGTATAGTTTTTTTTTTTTTTGTGTTTTAGTAGTTTGTAGGCAACATCTATACGGTGGAAGGAATAAAAAAAAAATTTGGTTTATTTGATTAATTTACTTTTCGCTACAGGTGCTAGAAATGAATGCATTCAAAAGGATTCAGGATTATGTTTATAGTCGTTGAACGGTTTTGATTTATAGCCGTTACTGTTTTCGTTCGTTATTTTTGAACTTTTGTTTTTCTTAAAAAAAAAAAAAAATAGAAAGACATAGAATGATTGAAGTTTGTTTTTTTTTTGTAATTTGATATGCAGATTTAGATAAATAGGCTTTGATGTTGATGATTTTTTGATATTTGAACTCAGATAGAATTTCATGAATTAGTGTAATTTTAATGTGTCCATTATAAATATAAAACCAATCGAATAGTAAGATATAATTAAAGAACAGACAAGTGTTGAAATGCAAATAAATTAGCTTTACAAAAAAAAAAAACAATATCAAGGAAAGAGAGGTTAAGGTTACTGTTTTACTAACTCATAATATAGGGTAATACATTAGTAATTTTATTTATGAACGTATTTTATGAACGTATACTTCACGGTGAAACCTTGAAAATTAAGAGACGAGGGCAAAGACTTCGGCAAATAATGGCTGGAAGTAGGGCTGTAAAAGTAACGACAAAATGAGTAAACGCATGTATACGTTACTTTTGATACTAGTACCCGCATCAATAATATCGTTACTCGTTACTTTCGTATGTTTCGCATTTTTCGTATATCTCGTATATTTCGTATGGTTCGTGTGTTTCGCATGTTTCGTTACTTTCGTTACTTTCGCATGCTTCGTATGTTTCGTACATTTCGTATATTTTATGTATTTGATACGTTTCGTGTGTTTGGTAGGTATTTTAAGTATTTTTCGTACGTTGGTAGGTATGAGGGTGTAAATTTTTTTTTTTTGTTGAAAAAACCAAAAACAATTTGTGTAATCTAAGGTACATTTTAAGGTCATAAACATTAATTTAAGTTGCGGCGTTCTCATGTTATAAGAGTTTGAAGGTAGCTATACTGATTTTTTTTCGATTTTTTTTAATCAAACTTATTTTATTTTTTTTTCCTAATTTTTTGTTTATATTCGTTCAGTAATCTTATCACAATTCTTTAGAGACCTTTATTTCAAAAGTACACCTCGTAGATCTCGGAATATTAACACTTCAATACAACCATGTCGAACTATTTTTAATTTTTTTTCTTTTGAGAGTGATTTTCAAACCTCGTTTTCTCTGCTTTATTTTTAGTTGAAAATTTTGCAGAGTGAAAATAAACAAATTTTTTGAAAAACCAAAAAAACTTTTGTATATTCTTAAGCTACATTACAAGACCATTAACAAAAAGGTCATAAACACATTGATTTCGGCCCCATAGAGAAAATACCAAAACGTGTCTCTTTTGATATTTCTGTATAAATTATTATCGATAACACAACGATGCGGTCGTTACTCTTACATATGTTTCGTATCTCGTATGTTTCGTTACTTCAGTACCCAGTAACGAAACATACGAGTAACGATACTGTTTAGAAAATAACGTTTCGTTACTCGTTACTGAAGCAAATACCCGCATTTTAGTAACGAATACATACGATTTGCTACAGCTCTAGCTGGAAGGGAGAGGAAATTTAACATGTTTGTATTTTCCCTATTTTCTCTATTAAAGTAGGTACTAATTGAATTTTTTTTTTGATTGATTTTTTTTCATGTGTCAAAATTTTAAAACTTGATAACGAATTCCCTTTAAAAATGATAAAGAATTTCCCCTGACATTTTTCCACATCAGCATTGCATGACTAAAATTTCAAACTATTAAATCATAACTCAAAACCTTCAATGAAAATTGATTGCACAGGCAGTAAACAGGAAATTTATTTTTGTTTTAATTTATAAAATGTCATTTGAAAAAATTATAAATAAAAAAATAAAAAATTTTCTTCGTGTTTCTTCGCGGAAAATATAGTAAATAATTGTTAAAAAAAATTAGTGGTGTGCGTGGTTTTTCTGTTTTTGTACGTTTTCGTCGGTAATTTAAAACAATTAAGAATTACAGAAGCGGACATTGGTCCAATTTGAGTTCGGAAGATATTAACTTTTTATGTGTACTGTGGGTACTTGCTATCATAGTTCAAATTCAAAGTACAGTTTACTTGCAAATTTACCAATTTGGTTAGATACATATTGGAAGAAATTTGTTTCCAATATTTTTTTTTAACTAAAGACACATAATTCTTTAAGTGTCAATTTTTTATAGCCAGATAAACGGAAGGTTTTTCCATAATTTTGATAAAAAGTGCTGAAAACTTTAAAATTGTCATTTTTTCGGTTTTTTTTACTTTCTTGGCTTGTAACTTTTTTAATATTCAGAATATCGAAAATGTGTTCTTAACATAAAAGATGTGAAATTTACATTCCTACGTTATTTGTATACACAACTTTTATGTAGGATAAATAGAAATCGAGATATTCAACAAAAACTTAAATCCAAGAAAGGTGATTTTAGCGAGTGCGAATAATCAGAGTAATGATATTCAGTCAATGCTCTATCGAATGAGCAAAAAAAATTTGGGGGTGGTACAAACTGCTGGGTCAAATTATAAATGCACTGGACTAATTTAAAAAACAAAAAAATTATCCCTCGAAATTACAAATCAGTTGGGTGTATTTTTTTTTTTTCAAATTTATAACAGATGATTTTGATGAAATTCTGAAGGTTAATTCTTCTTTTTTATATATGTCTCTTAAAAAGCGTAGAGTGTACATCGTATACACAATTTTTGTAATGTCTGTTGCAATTTCCAAGAAAATGGCTTTGATAAAATGTGTTAGTTTTGAAAAAAAGGGGTATCTTCTGATGATTTTTTTAAAAGTAGGTAGGTAATTAATAACAGTAGGTACCTCTCATAAAATCGTATGTTTTTTTACTTTCTAGCTATATACAAAAATTTATTTAGAATAAGTTCATACATACATTAAAGTATTTATCAAAAAAAAAAAAATTCAAAAACTACACTTTTGGATTATTTTTAAATTTGATATTTTAAAAAATCTGTTTTTCTGTAAATATTCGTTTTTCAAAATATTATCAAAAGTATTAATTTAAATTACAACAAAATGGCATACCAAATATATTATTTTATTTATTTTTTTTTTTTAATTATAAAAAACCCGCTATAAAGACTTTCTTTTTAAAAACGCTTCTTAATAAATTAAAGCATACATCAACTACATACACAAATATATGTACATTTTTTTTAAAGAAAGTTCCAATATACATAAAGATTTATCTTCTAAAATTCTCACAGAACAAATTAATACAAATTTTTCGAAAAGCTTACCAAAGATTATTAAATAACTCAACTTCCTTATATGACATAAAGTGTAACAAGTAATTTAATAGAATCCTCAAAGTAGTACTATAAGACCTTCGTTATCAGTCTCCACCTTAAAAAAAGAAAAAAAAAATAAACAAACAAAAAATTGTTAGAAAAACATTCATCTCCTGTCTACATAGTGAATAAGTTAAATTTTTTTTTTTGTTTATGTGCTGGAATTTGATAACCACATTGCGTCAACCCTCAATTTATCGCCATAAATCTTAAGAGGACGATTCTGTCCCCTGTCATAAGCCACTAGCTGCTATTATTTTAGCCTATACCCCATCTCCCATCCTCTACTCAAACTTCAAGTTTATTTCACATTTGGGGCAATCCCACTTATGAATTCCAGTAAAACACAACTTCCCATTTGTTATGCCTACAGCTACACGCAAAACAAATATTCATTTTAATCCTGGTGTATACAAACATACTTGTATATTCGTACTTCTATCATTCTAGACAGAACGTCTATTAATATCCTTCAGTTTTGTTTATGCATATATGTTTGTGTGTGTGTGTGTGGATTTTATTATTATTATTTTTTTTTTGTAATTTTTTGATTCCATTTTTTGTTCGCTCTGAAGGAGTAGGTACATATTATCCTGCCTTGATGTGGTATCTGGTCTTGAGATCTTTAAATAAATCTTCTGTTTTTTTTTTTTCTTCTTCAAGGCGATTTATTAATATTTGAAATTATAGTTTCATCCTTGATTCAATAAGCCAGGATGCTCTTCAACTAAGTTGAGGTCAACTCAACCAAAGTTTTAATTTGATAGAGGAATTTTAAAGCAAGGTCACATCAACAGAACTTCCAATTAACTTTGAAGTTAATTCATATTTTTGACTTTAATGACTTTTTAACATATATAAAACCTTTAAAGACCTTTTTTAAATATATGTTTTTTTTTTATTAAAGCTTATCCAAACAAATAAGACAAAACCACCATGATTTTAATGAAAACCAAATATTGATCAATTTCGAAATAATTTAAAATTTTCTGCCTCGACACCTTTCATCATCTCGCCATTTCGAGCGCGCCGCACGTTTGCATGTTTTAAAAGCCTTACATTCATTATGGCACATACGATACACAAAAACGACATGATAATCCTTCACTATTAAAACGGATGCGTTTTTGAAAACAAATATTTCGATTAAATCAATAATTGCATTACCTAATCTATGGAACACTTTTACTCAGTTTTCTCCCCTTTTGTATACAATATACCTCTCTTCCGTTCGGCATTATCATACAGAGTGCATCGGTATATCGGCATCCATCTATTCTCGGACGCCACCCACTTCAATTAACGTTGCAAATTTTGTGTATTTATTATTTTCACCCCAAAAAAGGGCAATCAATGAATTTTTCATTGAATTCCACTTGGTCAACACAAAAAAAAAAACAAAAAACAAAAAACAACAACAAAATAAAAGTAAAATAAAATAAATAATAAAAGGTCCTATTTTGAATGCATCTGATGATTTCTGTGAATTCAGAATTTTTACAGTGATGTGCAGAAATACCTGCAGTAAACAGCACAATATACGCGGGCGGAGACCTATCACGTTTTGAAGAGCTAGTCGCACTGATTACGAAACGGTATATAAAAAGTCCCTAACACCCCCAAAATCTGGATTTAGGGGCAAAAAACGGTTTTTTGATCTTTACCCATTGAAAAAAATCTAGTTTCGTCAAATTTTTACCCATTTTCGATTTTTTTACAGTTTGTTATAGGAGATAAATATACCTTTTTAACAATGTATAAAACATGTAACTCGGTTAAACCAACTAGAATTTATAAGCTGTCAAAGTTCAAACATTCCATTTTTTTTTCGTCATTTACCCAACTTCGACATCAAATTAAAGTATATATTTTCACAACAACATGCTGTTTTAAAAATATATTCTAAAATAATATTTATTTCCAAATCAAACAAGGTATTTTTTATGAAAATCAGTTTAAAATTGGCTTAGAAAAAAAAATTTTACGATTTCAACCCAGATACAGAAATTCGAACTTTTAGGTATAGAACAAAAATGTTGTTTTGGCACGTAGTAGGATAACTTGGGCGCCAGGATTTGATAACGGGTTTTTGTAGAGGAGTTCAATTCAAACATTTTTTTCTTTTCGAGGGGGTCTATCTCCCCCCGTTTAGGTGGGAGGGGCAGTTTTCTAAAAAAAAACTATCAAAATAAAAAAAAATTATTAAAAAACAACGGCAATACTTACAGTAATAAATGATACCAATTCCTAAAGACAAAATTGTACATTTAATTCTAATTTTTAAATCAATATATTAAAACCAATAGTTTTTGAAATAATCGATTTCAAAAATAAAAATAGACAAAAAAAAAATTTTTTAAACTCATTTTATACTAATTTTGTCCAGACTGTGAATTTTAATAAAAAAATTACTCACCCAGAAAACTACCTCAATTGATTCCTTATCGAACAGTGAAAACTATATGATTCTATGTCTTCTAGTTTTTGAGAAAAATTGAAAAATAAAAACAAAAAATATTTTGAAAAAAGAAAAATCTGATAAAATAAATTTTTCAATTTTCTCAAAAACTAGAAGAATGTGTATTAAAAAGACACATAACAATTAAAAACTAGAGCTCCTCCCGGACCGAAAACAAAATTTAGAGGAAAATTCTATTTTAGCCCGTCTAGATAAGAAAATCTTTTTCGAAAAAAATTATTCAAAGATTTTTAAACACAACGGCTATACTAATAAATGTATATTTTGCATTTTTCTAAGATCAGAATAATCTTCTCTATCTATCAAATTAAGTCATTTAATTTAAAATGATTTTTAAAACCAGAATTATAGAAAAAAAAACTTTAAAAAGCTAATTTAAATGAAAATGCAATACTGATGGGTCACAAAATCTTGTTTTTGTTTAAAGTTTGAGTGTAAATACAAAAAAATTAAAAAACGAATTTAAAATCCTGAGAAAAAAATTTTTTATACAAAATTACGCAACTTGATTTCTTTTACTGAAATAAACTTCCATTGTAACGGGTGTGACACTGTAACTTTATTTTTATTTCTAATTTATGTAGGTATTCTATTCACTAAATATGGTATTTTCATGTCATTTTTGAATTGTAGACCAAATATAAAATACTTACAAATGATAGTTGGCATTACCAAATTTACTTTTTTACATGTTCATATTAGTTGTAACGGGTGTGACGTTAGAAGACTGATTCATTCTACTTCGGTGAATTTAAGAAACCATATTGTAGATTTTTAAATGAAAAGTCGTGGATCAATACGAAAGATTTTTATTTTTACAACAATATAAAATATTTAACGGGTTTGACATATTTTTCTAAGGAGTGTGACATTGTATGAACAAACATATTTATAAAATATACATATATGTACAAATTTAGGATAGGAAGAAAGCTTAAAATTTCATGTATTTTTGTATGATTATTTAGGTATTGGGGTCAGAATCTGACTAAACATTAAATGATTGGTTCGAGGTTTTTGTAAGCAAGTTATTTAAATTTTGTATATGTTTTTTTATAAAGTTTGTTCTTTCATTTTGAAGAAACCATACAAACTTACTTCATTAGTAAATACATACTAGGTATTTTTAAATATTTTTAAAAACTAAAAACCCAAAATTGGACATATATCTAACAATTCCTATACAAGTGCGCACTTTCCTTAAACAAAATATGATGGGACTTAGAACAATCAAGAATACTCGGGTATCATTTTCAAAAAGCTAATTACCTAACCGTTTTTATTGTTTTATGTCCCATTAAATTATATTATCTGAAGAAGAAATTTTTTTGGAAAAAACGGTTTTTTTTAAATAAAAACTGCATCATTATCTCATTTTCGGTAATAAGTGGATTCAGAACAATTTTGCTTTACGCCGACGAAATGGCACGGTCGGTTTTCAAAAGCTAATCGCTATCCTAAATTGTTACCGAATTCAACAACGATTAAAGTAGTTTTTTTTATGACAGAGATTACACTGGTTAACAAGGGTTTTGTTGCCGAAACAAAAATATACTTTTCTGAAGGTTTTCGTTGTGCTGAACTCGAATCTGAAGTCAGAAACAACTAATCAGCTCCCGTTTTTGAGATATTACCGTTAGAAAATGCAATAAAACGTTTTTTTGAGTTCTTCGGACCTTATTTTTTTGTATAAGAAAAATTGTTTGAGCATATTTAGCTACGGTTTCTATAAGAACTGTTTTCCATCTTTCGATACCTGTTTAAATCTTTTCAATATCTTTAGTATTGCCCGAGATATCTTACAATGAAGTTATTGGGTTTGGCTTCATATATTATAAAGGAGAAAATGACGTTTTTAAATTTATAAAAATACCAAACAACTGAGGATATCTCGGGCAGTAAAAGATATCGGAAAGATTTAAACAGATTCAAAAAAGTGGAAAATACACAGAGAAAAATATGACCCGCTTAAAACTAACAGATTGCCATATTGTTTTACCTTCCATACATTTCATAAGGAAATCTTATTAAAATCAACGATTAATAAGGTTTTTTTAAGGAGATTTCTTATTATTTTTATAGAGAAAATCTTATTAAAATTTGACTGAAAAGTTGATTTTTTTTTGCAACTTAGCACTAGAACAAAAATCGCGATCAATATTTTCATGGCAGGTTGGTTCAGGTGGTAAGGTGGGCGACTAATGATTTGAAGTCTCCAGTTCGATTCCCAGCCTGGGCCCTATTTCACCAACTACAAGTTACAAGCACAAATTTGTAACTTGTAGATCACAAGTACAAATTTGTAGAATGGAATTCTGTTTCACAAAGTACAAATAAGTAATTCACAAATTTGTGATTATCGAAAAAAAAAATTACAACTAACTCTTGAAAACCACAAGTTTGTAGAATTACCGTTTCACCAAATATATTTTTTTCTTGTAAACAACAAGTTTATCTCACAAACTTGTAAAGCTCGTTGTAGTCTTAGCGGTGACCGTTGAGTTACTTAACTCATAACGACATAGGTTAAAATTGGTTTCAAATGAAAACTAAGTTGATAACGAGTATGAAAAAATAGGATTGCCATTTTAAAAACTTGAGCTCTTATTTGGCAAACCTTTTTTAAACGGAAAATTGTCAAATTACTAATACTGTCATATCTTAGTAGTTTGATCAAATAAGAAAGTTTTTTTGGCATGACAAACAAAATTGTAAATATATATTAAGATTTTTGTATTGCTGGATTATTTTTATATTTATTATTTTATAATCCATATCCATGGATTTATAAAAGTAAAATAAAAATATTGTTAATAGTGAGGAAAATTAATAAAATAATTTAAATAATGAAAAACTACAAATATGAGAAATAAAAACAAGCCTCTTTGATCAAAAGAGAACGAATTTTTACATACTTAAAAGGTAGGTTATTCCGATCAGGAAAATTTTTACAACAGATATTTTGTAATCTTTTCATTCGATTTGAAACACAAATGCTATACCAATTTTTAAAGCATTTGTTTTCCATTACAAATAAAAAAAAAACAAATATTTATTACAAATAAAAAAAAAATGCGTTAAAAAAATATTGATTGCAACTGAAATAAATTGAATTTAAAAAAAAATATTGCAACTGAAAAATATTTGCCTTAAAAAAATATTTATTGCTTTTGAAATTAAAAAAAAATCATTTATTGCAAGTAAAAAAATTTTATAATGAAAAAAAATTGAATTAAAAAAATTTTTATTGCAACTGAAAAACATTTGCATTAAAAAAAAATATTTATTGCAAATAAAAAAATTTGCATTAAAAATGTAATTGCAGCTGAAAAATATTTGGATTGAAAATAAAAATTTTATTGCAAATTAAAATATACTAAAAACAAATTGTATCGCAAATTTTCTCAATAGAAAAAAAAACCAAGGCAAAATGTGTGTGCATTCAATATTTTTTCTTAATATTCGTCGAATTTCTTACAATTTTGGGTATCTGACCATACCTACATTAGTTATTTCAACTACCTATACTATTGAACCTTATCTAAGGCCAAAAAGTCGAAACTGTAAGGGATTCGACGAATGTTAAAAAAAAAAATATTTAATACACACATTTTACATTTATTTTTTTTTAATGCAGAAAATGTTTTATATGTGATATAATTTTTTTGTAATGCAAAATATATTTATTTGCAATAAAAATATTATTTCAATGCAAATATTTTTCAGTTGCAATAACATTTTTTTTAAAGTAAATTTATTTATTTGCAATAAATATTTTTTTTTAATGCAAATATTTTTCAGTTGAAATAAAAATTTTTTTACTTGCAATAAATGATTTTTTTTTTAAATTTCAAATGCATTTTTACAACCCTGAATAATAATAACATAGCTTTTCTAAAAATAATAATAATGGCCTTCGGCGTAAGGCCATTTTAAACACTTTAATCACTCTAAATACGGTTTTTACAAACTTGTAACAAAAATGACATACGTCTTGACTCTTGTAGAAAATTTTCACAAATAAATAGAAACATGTAACTTTTTTTTTTTGGTGAAACAGAAACCCACAAGAAACTTGAAAGCTCACAAATTTGTTACTTGTAAAATACAAGTTTTGGTGAAACAGAAAATGGATTTTTTTCACAAATTTAAAATTGTAGATTACAAGTACAATTTTGTGATTACAAGAAACTGGTGAAACAAAATTAATCGATTTTTTCACAAATATTGTGAAAATTACTTGTAATTACAAATTTGTAAGTTGGTGAAATGGGGCCCTGGTCATCTTTTTTTTTATTTTTTTTGCAGATTTTAAAACAATAAGGAAAACCCGATTGTTTTAATAAGGTTTCCTTCTTGGATGAAAACCATAGAGAAATCTTATTGTCTTTGTTCTATTTTATGTGGTCTATTTTTCTCTGTGTAGTTCTTATAAAAACAGTTACTAAATATGCTCAAACAATTTTACTTATATGAACGAATAAGGTCCGAAGTACTGCATTTTCTAACGGTAATATTTCAAAAACGGGAGCTGATGAATTTTTTTTTGACTTCGGATTCGAGTTCAGCACACCGAAAACCTTCAGAAAAGTATATTTTTGTTCCGGCAACAAAAAAAAAGTTTCATTTTGTTAACCAGTGTTATGGACCAGGGTCGATAATTTTTGAAACCAAAAAAAATCATAGTAGAATTAAACCCATTGGAAAAGGAGGTGAATATAATAAAAATTAAAGGAAAAACAAATTACGGGCGAGCCGAGTTCGGGAAGTGGGTGGGTTGAGTTTTTAATGGTAAAAAATGGTATATCTCGATTTCCGGCAAAACTACAAATCCTATAGAAAAAAGTTGTACGGCAAAGTTGTAGGTAATAAAAAGATCTACAACTTTTGTGTCAACAATTTTTTCACATAACCTCAAAATTTATGTGAAAAATTCAAAAAACCGAGTTTTTGGTTTTTTATTTTTATCTTTTTCAAAAACAAAAATTTTTCTACGAAATTTGGTGAAAACTTACCTTAGCCGTGTTTTATAGCTCAGTAAAATTTTACACGGGAAACAACAACAAAAGATTGCTGAGGATAAACAAAAGTTTTTTATTTGTTGGTTTATAGAGATATTTTTTTTTTTTTAACTTATACATTTTTGACCCTTCAACAATTAAAATTATTAATAAATAAATAAAAGTAATCAATTGTTGTTCCTTACAGCATAAAATGTTTACTCAGTAAAATACTGAGTACCAATAAAACACGGCTCTTATTATGGCCGTGTTTTATTGGTACTCAGTATTTTACTGAGTAAACATTTTATGCTCTAAATAACAAAAAAAGATTACTTTTATTTATTTTTTATAATCCTTTATTGTCGAAGGGTAAAAAATGTATATGTTAAGAAAAAAATTTTCCCTGTAAACCAACAAATAAAAAACTTTTGTTTATCCTTAGCAATCATTTGTTGTTGCTTACCGTGTAAAATTTTACTAAGCTAAGTACTGAGTTACCAATAAAACACGGCTTATGTCCCACATACACTGTAATTTATTTGATTTAAAATATTAATTTGTTTACCTTATTTTGACCTAATACCAAAAAAACACCCTTTTTGTACTTTTTAATGTTTTTGAAGGCATCGGCACTGGTCTATTATTGAATCATTTATCAATGAAAAAAACTAGGCCGAAAAAAATTTAATTTTACACTCATGATTATGTCTTAATGGAGACGGTATGAAAAACTGTAACCCTTTTTCTGAAAAAAATCTGGAGTTATTTTCTTCGATAAAATAATTCAAAAAAAAACTTTATATGGAAGATATGAGTTAAAAAGCAGACATTAAAAAGGTCTAATTAGTTCAATTTTTCGTAGACTCATGAAACTCTCATTCTTTCTTCTTCATCAACCTTCGGTATGTCAATAAAATCAATTTCCTGCTTTCATGTTCTAGTAAAATTTTGAATAACTTTTGTAATTTATATTTGCACCTCACTGTTATATAAAAAACTCACAAACATTCCGAATTCCGATAGAGACCATCGAAACCGAATCGAACAGAACGGAACCTATACGAAACAAAATATTATCAAAATCAACAAATGCGCTCATCCTGCAATATTTGTTGCAACCAACCCACTCCCGATATGAGGATAGTCATCACGGATTCGAGAAGGTCGACTATTGGTGGGCTTGGTTTCCAACTGCACTATTCACTCTGAACTCGCCGCATTGTATTGATTTCGGTTTTATTAATTTTTTTTTTCGTATAAAATAGTCCTGTTCCAATCAGCCAACAAACACACATACTCACACATCGAAAATCCATTTAGTCAGTCACCATTTTAAAAGACTCAAAGGATATACTCGCAATCGTGTTGGCTACCATCACCATCACATCATGATGATGATGATGATGATGGCAACAATGGCAACTGAATGATGAAGGTAGATTCATTAAACCCACGTCCGCGTCCAGTGTCCAGTGTGTATAGGATTCAGGTATGCGTAAAATTTAACAGAAATATCAATAAATTTAATTGGATTTAATCAAATTTGTCAATTTAACATTTTAATTATTTAAAGTCAATCGTTTGCGGTCCACCAAAAATGCAGATTACACGTGTAAATTGCTCGCAGGTGCATTGAATGTAAATCGAAGGTTTGAGAGCAGAAGATATTGATGGTACACTACTATGGGCTTGGTCCTGGTTCTAGGATAATGGATACTCGCGCGTATATACGCTATACGCACCCGCCTGAATATGGCAGAAAGCATTGTTTGAACACATCGCCATTGTGTTGGCGAACAACGTCGCATATAAAATACAATCCTATATAAGCCGACAGGATGCGCACACGATGCAGCAATGTCGCCCGTCCAATGGACAATAAATTTATTGTTTTGAAAAAGTCGATTGAATTATTTGCGATAAATTAATTTTCCTATTTTAATGAGTTGTTCGAAGGGTGTGATGCGATGGAAGAGAGAGGACCAAATGAGGACGAGAAGCCAAATGAGTTGATATTGTTTTTGCGGGCCAAGAGTGTGTATGGATTGTGTTTATATGTAATTTGCTTTGTGATACTAAAATTACTTTGCCACAACATAACTATATGTAGTACCTTACACCTTAATGGTCAATTGGAATGATGGTTGTATTTTACCAGTGCCGCAGGGCTCTCATGACGGCATTTGTAATTTAGATGATTTAGGTAAACTGTAATTTTAATTATTATAAAAAATATAACAACAACAATAGACTTTTGACCCTTCTGAGAAATGGTGGTCAAATATAGTTAAATAGTTTTTGGAATTCAATAAAATTTAGAAAACCATAATTCAAGCGATTTTAGTGAAAAATATAATTAATGGAGACAGTTATTTGAAAGTAATGGACAGGCATAATACTGTATTTAAGGATAGGAACGAAACTATGTTGTTTAACCTTAAGTTAAAGATGAGTAAAGGTTTATAAATTAATTTTTAAAATAATTTTTAACAAATTTGAAAGTTTTTGAAAAAAAAAAAAATATTTCTTTATTTCAATTGAATCGATTTTTGGCTTCAGAATAAGCCCATACAGTCTTTTTTGAAGTTCCATAAACCGTTTTTTTTTTCTATATGAAGTTCATATTAATATGTAAACACACGTATCTCTTAAACATCACTGAAGTTATAAGAGGAAAAAACTATCCTTCCTTGTAATTTATTTGATTTTATGCTCACAAACGTATTCCAACACCAGATTGTTAGTTTTCGATTTGTTGCGGCTTTGAATCTTTTTGGTGCCATGTTCCTTCATCAATAGACGGGAATTTATATAAATATAATAACTTACTCAATGAATTTTGTTTTCTTTTCTTATTGAAATACGGCAGGATTATTGGAGTCTCATCGTTTTCTTGTTGGCATTAATTTTGTATACAAAAAAAATAAAAGAAATACAAGATATTCCATTTGTACATTTTTTTTTTTTGCAAGAGATCAAGAGACGAATTATCTTATAGTAAGAGTTAACTCTATTGAACAAAATTAGGGAAAATTTAAAATTTGATATTTTTAAGGAATTTCGTAAAAAAATAAATAAAATCTGTTTTTATAAATAATAAAACACCGTTTTAAATGATATTTTACACAAAACCAAATATGGCATTTGATTTCTTGTATAAAGAAGAATTTTTTGAAAAAAAAAATCGGAAATCGTTATAGCCGTTTTTTTAAAAAATAATTTCACTGGTCGCCAATGAAAATAGAGCATGAACCAAACCCTACTTTAATAAGGATTTTTGTGGGCTGAGTCCGAATCCGAAGTCAAAATTTTATTGACACGTCACACGTTTCAAATACTTGAAAATTAACAGGTCAAAAACGCGTTTTTGGATACATTTGATGTCATATTACATTTATAGTTAAGATATTTTTTTTTGCAACACTACTAAGGAAATCTCAAAACGCACTATCAAAAAGTCCTGAAGGTATTTATTGTTTTTTCTCAAAGATATTGAAAAAAGAAAGGACCCCGCACAATTTGTATGGGAAGTGGCCCTCGGTGAAATCGTCTGAAATTTTAGTATGTTGTTCTCTTGAAGCTCTTGATCAAAAGTCGACATGGGCAGAAAGTAAAATAAAATGCACGACTGGGGTCGCACGTACATGCTCTTGCAGCTCAAAGCACTTTTATGTTAGTCTACTTGTAGATTTTAAAAGCTGGATCTATATTTAAAAAAAAAATTGATATTGGGGAAGAGCCGACATTTAGGGCAAAATTATGTTAAATGAAAAAAATTTTTTTGTTATTTGACTTTTTTGAAAATGCAGTTTTATTGCCACTGCTTTAAATATTACGTATACAAAGTTTAATCAAAATCGTTAGAGCCGTTTTCGAGAAATATCGTAATATCGTATTTTTTTGTATGGGAGGTATACGTTCTAAACGAGATATAAAAAAACAAAAAAAAACCAACTTTCAGAATTCCATAAAAATCATCTGTACCAAATTTGAAGAAAATCCATCCACCCGTTTAGGCTGTGGAAATGTGTACAGATGGACGCACAACCGCACAGACGCACAGACGCACAGACGTACAGACGCACGGACGGAATTGCGAGACCCACTTTTTTGGAATTCTCCATCATCGTAATGTTGGTTTTGATTAAAACCTCAATTTTTTTTTTCGACACGAAACCAATACTTGCCCTATAGAGCAAGTAAAAATGGGCAGTTTTTAAGATAACGGGTTTTTTTTTCGATGACTATCTCAAACCTTTTATAAGGGATAGTAACTCTCTATATTTTGTTTTGCGTCATTTTTTAGTGGAGTTCATAGGTTTTTAGGGTCACTGAATCCAAATCCGAAGTCCATTTTGCCTCATCAGGTCAGGTTTTCAAGATAACCTCAAAAAATGTCACAGCCTCAAAAAAAAATGTTTCTTTGATCTGGGAGTGCGACTTTGTTTAATACATGTTTTTTAAGTCGCTGAAACTAGATTCGAAGTCTATTTTATCCTAACAATTCGAGTTTTTGAGATAACCTCAAAAAAGTAACGAACACCTTTTTTGAGGTTATCTCGAAAACCTGACGTGATAGGACAAAATAGACTTCGAATCTGGTTTCAGCGACCCAAAGACATATATTTAATATAGTCGCACTCACAGATCAAAACAAAAAAAATGGCTCAAAACACAATATATAGAGTTACTATCCCTTATAAAAGGTTTGAGATAGTCATCGAAAAAAACCCGTTATCTTAAAAACTGCAAATTTTTTTACTTTCTGCCCATATCGACTTTTGATCAAGAGCTTCAAGACAACAACATACTAAAATTTCAGACGATTTCACCTAGGGCCACTTCCCATACAAATTGTGCGGGGTCCTACAAAATTTCTAACATTTAAAAAAAAAAAAAAAATGGTATGGCATTTTTAAGAATATATTTTTCAAAATATAAGAACGAAATTTCGATAAAATTCACTAACCGGTTCTCAAAAACTTGATTTTTCAAAAAAAAATTAAATATTTTTAAAAATCAAAAAAAAATTTTTAATTTTGTATAATTTTAATTTAGCGTTTATTTCAAAATTTCTGTATAAAATTTTCGGTTGAAATCCGCTTTGTCGTTAACGAGAAATTCATAAATAAAAAAAAAAAACCGTTCGGTGGCAGGTACCGTTCATTACTTGACAAAATATATATTTTTTTCAGTTGGAACCGATTTTTGAAAAAAGTAACTTTACTTTTTCCGCTATATGACAGGTACCGTTAGTTTTGATCCTAGAAAAAAAAGTTTGAAGAAAATCGCTCCAGTAGTTTAGGGTGTAGCTGGATTTACATAAAGACAGACAGACAGAATTGCGGGACCCACTTTTTTGGCATTCTCCATCATCGTAATGTCATGTCTGATTATTTTCTCGAGTTCGATTTTTTTCCGAATCTTAAACTTGTCTTATAGTTCCTGCATATAACGCAGTAAAAATATTTTAAGACTTTCAGGAACAAAAAAATTATATTACAGTTTTAAGAAAATGCAGTTTATTCTTTAAACTCTGATGTTTTTGCTTTGCGGAAGATTCATCGAGAACAATATGTCGAATAACAGCCAGAGAAAAGAAAAAATTATTAAAAATCAATCTTTGTCATCACAATGACGAGCTTCACTTTTTTCTTAAGCCAATATTTTGTATAGAAACATTGAAAATCAGGTGTAGAATCAGCTATTTTGATTTGTGATAAATACAAAATAACAATTTGCTCTGTGAAATCTAATTGTCGCAGGCCAATTTTCGTTATTTTTATTTTCACCGATCACAACTCAAAATACCCGATTCCTAATTGGAAGGCCCGATATATCTTAGAAAAAGTGAAGAATCAAACAAATCGACTTTATTTGTTAATTTTTTTTATGTGATTTGTTAATGGAGTTACATTTTTGTTCGAGATCAAAAAAGAAGTGGATCACTGTGGCGTATACGTAACATTTCTTACTATAGAAAAAGTTAAAATAAAACTCTTTGGCACTTATTAATAGACTCGAATTTAGCGAAGATTCGATTATAACAAAAAAATAAGACATATTTTCGTTGTACATCTCATTTTATACTTTTCAGGCTATCTTAAAATTAAAAGTATTAATATGTAGTACCTATAAATTTAGACAAAATTTTGTTTTTTTTTTTTTATTACGTAATCCAGCATTCTTCAATTTTTGTTTCTAAATTGATGAAGATATCGTATGAATATGAAAACTCAACCACATCCCATTTTCCACCTACATACCGTATTCAGTAAAATAAATAAATCATTTTCAAAAATACCATGACCTTTTGTATATAGAATATACGGATACTCGGAGATAGAAATTGTCCTTGCAAATAGATAACAGTTACCGCAGTCAGTTTTTTTTTTTTTTTCGTATAGAATTCTAGTGAATTCGCGTTAAATACAAATAAATTTAACTAAGTGAAATTTATTTCACAACACAACAACTGGCTCGACATGTGTGAAATGTTGTTTCTTACTCGACGAATAAAAAAAAAAAATATGAAAAACAAAACAAAAAAATGAATTCTAAAAGAAAGAAATCATGATACAAAACGGATCCTTTTGAAGATACATGGAGCGGGAAGTCCTTCCTTATTTTATTTTTCATTTATTTTTTTTTTTTTCCTTCATACTCACATTCAAACGAAAATTCACTAAAGTGTATTAGCTGCAGCAGTCTGGTGGTGGTACAAAAGAAAATAGCGGCGGAAAATACCATTTCGGGTCATGAATAGGAAAAGGAAACTCATGGAAAAAGCGGTCCTCGCTATATTTTTGTATTTTTTTTTTTTATTTTCATATATTTTTTTTTTCTTTCATTTTTTTTTTTTATTCTTTAACCACACAACTGCCGTGGTAGTGTATGTGTGTGTTTGTATTTTTGTTAGTACATATATACGAAATAGCGGGCCTCAGGGGCAGAGATTAAAAGCCACGACCGCAAACATTTTTGGTCCAATGAAAGTCACCACATAAAAGCGAATTGTGGAACGTCAAAAGACTGAACTTAAACCGTTCTAATATCGTAGAGCATACGTTTGTTTCGGCCGCAGAAATGCCATGTTTTCTAGTTTCACTGCTATTTCAGGGTTTTTTCAAATTTTTTGTTTTGTTGTTCGTCCTTTTTTTTCTGTGCAACCTTTTACAAGGACAAGAGAACAAAAAAAATATAAACCAAACATAGCAGAGACCTATAGAAGATTTGAACAAAAAAAAATTGTAATGAATTTTCGACGCACCAAGTTCCAACAAATGCAAAGAATCCCCTTCGAACAAAATAGGGCAAAATCGATGTGGTTCTTTACTTAGGTAGAAATTAAATTGAATTCTTCTTAAAGCTTCAGGAATTTAGGGATATTGTTAAAAATATTTAGTTTTAAATTCAAGGGAATTGGTCTTTTGAAGGGAGATTGTTGTCCATATGAAATGCAATGTTCATTTGGAATTAGATTTGCGGTTTCAAACCCTGTTCTAGGTTTTGGATAATACTGTTTGTCTTCTGCTCAAGGGGTATCAATCTGTTTTTTTTTAAGGGTATTGGTAATGGATTTGTTTCGTTATTTAGATAAAAGTAAAGCAACATTAAGCAAATTAGAATTTCATGCTTTTCGCAAATTATACTCTAAAGTCAAAAAAGACCAAAATTTTTTTAAACTTTTAATGTTCCCAAGCTTTCAAAAATCAAAAAAAAAAAGTTTTTTGATTTTCTTGGTTTGAAATTGTAACACCGGAGTTTTTAAAGAGAAAAATGTATTTGAACCTTTGATTTAAATACGAAGATTGAAATAAGGGATCGGGTCAAAATTCTGCTTTTCAAAATTCTGCTTTTTAACAAAAATTCTGTTTTTAAAATTCTGCTTTTTAAAATTCTGCTTTTCAAAATTCTGCCAGTATTATACCTACTTAAACAAAAAAATTCTGAAAATTCTGTTTTTTTTTATAGCATACGCGCTGACTATAGAAAAATACACCTCATTAATGTAATTCAACCTTCGTAATGCAAATTTTGAATATTCATATTTATTTGATACCTAAATTAAAAAAATTTGAATTATTTTCGGAAATGTTTAGTATTAAAAACCTTTTCTTAATATTTTCAAATTTATTCATTTATAAAACAAAAATTAATATGCATTCAAAGAATGACAAATTACTAAGGTAAGTAATAAAATAAGCAGATCATTTTTCAAGAAGATGATTTTACAGAATTCTGCAAAAAATTAAAAAATGGTTTGGAAAATGTGAAAAAGCGGGCGCTTTTTAAAGTTTTCCAAACCCTTTTTTTAATTTTTTGCAGTATTTTGAAAAACAGAATTTTGAAAAAGCAGAATTTTGACAAAAGAATTTTGACCCCAGCTGAATTTTTACCCCATCCCACCTACTAAATATTTTTTTTATAATATTCGCTGTTTGCTCGGAAAAAGTACAAAACTACGAATCTATTTTTTTTTTTCTTTTTTATTTTCGAAACAAAAACTCCGTCCAAGTCAATCGTGTGAGACATCAAAAGAAAGGTTTGTTTAAGTTCCATTAAAATCAAAAGTTTCTTTAAGCTTTGGTTGCTGAGTTATTTACAACGAAATATGTATTTTTTTCATTTTTCCTTACATTTGGATTTTGGAATCAGATATCGTCGCGTCGCTTTCAAGGCATAAGTCGAAATTTGCTAATTTTCAGGAGAGATATTTAAAGTTTTTTGAATCATTAAAAAATGATTTCGTTGTCAATAAAAACCAGAACTCAAAAGTTAGGTAGGTAGGTATATACACAGAAAAATTGCATTTTTTTTTTTTTGCTATGAGATGGTAGGTATACTAAGTTTTATAGAAAATGCAATATTCAAAAACAATATTTTGGAATTATGCCATTTTTCAAAAAAAAAGAACTATTTTCGACCTTGCTTTTTTCTGCGCCTATGGAAAAAGTGCCGTTTTGCACCGTATTAAAAGACAAAACTAAAAATATTATATTATTTTAACTCAATTTTATTTATTTAATAACGAAAAGATACAAAAAAATACGACTTTTCTAGCATATACGAAAAACATAAACAAAAACTTATTTAAATTTATCTTTTTAACTCAGTTACAGAACCGGACTTACGAAAAAAATGCCGAAATGATAAAAAAAAAATCTTACCGGATTGCTCTTTTTTATGGGGCGTTTTCTTAGTTTTGCCGTTTTCTTGGAAAACACAATAAACGCAAAACCAATCCTATCTACGATAACGGCATAGCTAAAAAAAAAAATGCCATTAATGTATGTACAAATGACAGGGATATTTGTGAAAATTGACAGGGGCATTTTTTCATAACGTGGGAACTAGAACATGTAGAAAAGCGCTGATAACACAGAAAAATTGCTCTTAACTCAAAAATGACAAAATTTGACTTATGCCACTTTGCCTTGAAAGCGACGATATCTTCGGATTAAAGTCTCGAAACAATTTCTGGGTTTAAAATGTGAGTTTATAGTGAACAAGACTGTGCATTTAGGTGAAAAAAATAAAAATTAAAAATTTTTTCTAGATTTTCGAAAAAAAATCAAGGTTTAAACCCCTTGGCGAAAAAAAATGGATTTTAAAAAAATTTCTCCGAATCTATCAAGTGAAACATCAAAAGAAAGGCCTTTTCAATACATGAAAATTCAAAGTTTCTTTGAGCTCTGGTTGTTGAGTCATTTGCAACACGAAAAATTAATTTTTTTTTATTTCATTTTTTCTTACAGTTGAATTTTGGAAGCTGATATCTTCTGATCAAAGTCTCTAAACGAGTTTTGTGAGTTCATAATGAACAGTAGTATGCATATATGTACAAAAATTACATAAGACAAATTTTCAGATTTTCGAAAAAATCCAAGGTTAACCCCTTACCGATGAAAATGGATTTTAAAAAATTTACTCCAAATCCATCAAGTGAGATATCATTACAAAGGTCTTTTTAAGATCTTTTAATACATGAAAACCAAATGTTCTTTTGAGCCCTAGTTAATGAGTTATTCGCAACGAAACATATATTTTTTTCATTTTTCTTACATTTGGATCTTGGAATCAGATATCTTCGGATCAAAGTTTCAAAACAAGTTTTGGTTATAAGATGTGACTTCATAGTGAACAGAACTGTGCATTTAGGTACAAAAATTACAAATAAAAGTTTTTCAGATTTTCAAAAAACAAGTCCAAGTTAGAAAGGTCTCTTAAAAATCTATTATTTGAAAACCAAAAGTTCCTTATAACTCTGGCTACTGAGTTATTTGAACCGAAACATATAGTTTTTTTCTTCTAATTCTGATTACTCCGTGTTGTAGCCGATTTAAGAGGCTGCTGAAGTTGCTTGACCTTACAGGAAAAATTAACGATATCGTTGATAACATCGAAAACGATTTTCCACTAACATTTTGTTTGTTTATTATTTCGCATAACGTTAAGTAAGTATCGATTTGAGAACTATCCACAACCATAACTTATAAATTTAGGCATTGGAAAATAATGTACCTACAAAATTTTCATAACAATTTATGACATCCAATTCCAATCCATTGTAAATTTATTCCAAAAGAATTTATATGCATCCTTGAAATTTGATGATAAAATGTTATTCTTACAAAACCAAATACTCCTTAAGGAGATATATAATGCCATTAAGACAAAACCAAGAGAGAAAGAAGAAAGATATTTTCGATTGCCATAAATGCATTTGTGGCCATGTTTGGCATGCTTGAATGGGAATTGAAAGACCTCATCCAGAAATTTGCTAGCAAAAACATACTCCTTGAGAAGAACATGTTGCTCCTGCTGTTGCGTTATATCTACACACACATTTACATAGCCTCTCAGGGCTAAGAAGCCACTTAACTGTTTAATTGCAAAGCCACAATATCAATATTCGCCAATGTAGTCAACAATGAAGGACACCACCAATAATGCGAATCTATACAACACTCTACTACTGACTGCGGGTTAGAAATGGAATGGAATGGAAGAAGAAGAAGATGTTATATTCACAAATATTCGTAATTCCATTCGATAGGAAGGACTAAAAGAAAATCCTTTTGCTAACCGCACTCTATGTTCTCTGGAGAACCGACCCAAGAGTAGAGTCCGGTGAAGTGTCCCTGGACAATCATGGTCCTTCTGTTAAGCCAGAAAACTTGGTACTTAGTGCAACATTAACATCATGGATATCCTTTTCTCTTCTACTTACTCTCTCTCCAATAACCCCATCTAACTTACAGCTCTTCTGATTTCTGATCCAAAGGACAACAAGTTAAGGCAATGAACGCAAGGCTGGACTTTGTTTGTTTAGTTTTGTACTTGCCATTTGCCACCTCCCGCTTTCCGAACACTGTCTTTTGTTGTACATTATGGTTCCTGGGAAAACTTCTTCATGCTGATGGTCTTAGCGCCTCCTTTGTGAAATACACACTCTCTGTGGCAGTTTATAGTTGTGGTGTCCTGCTGCAGCAGTCGTATCGGTTTGCTGCCGCTGTCATTTGTGTGGTCTACTTTCTCTGGTGCGGTGGTGTGTTTGCTTTCTGCTTTGCATCTGCAATTGATCCTGTTATCGTTATCCTTTAAAAGTTTATTTATGCGACCTTATTACAATATTATTATTATTAGTAAACACACACACACACACACACATACAAAGGCAAACAAAATGTGTCATATTGCTATCGGTTTATAGTTCAAGTCGTCTGCTATAGTCGAGAGAAGGAATTTGTTGGAAAATATGATTTTTTTTTTTTTTTGTTGTTTAATTTTTTTTTATTTGCTGGTTTTTGTTTAAGTTGCCTTCTATGGATGATGACAATGATGGTCACAATGGAGACGACCGACCGACGATGTCTTGAAATCCTTTGTAATCGAGTCTTCTATTATGGCTTTGGCTTATAATACAGAAAGTGCCATGTAAACATTATGTTAGTGCTGTTTGTTTGGTCAGAAAGTTATCGACCAAAAAGGCTTTTGTGCAACTAATTTCCGGTTATCGAACATGGAGTTTATATGCATCTTTTTTTGGTATATATTTCCTTTTAAGCCAACCACTACATTTCGGTATAGTGTGTGGGGGTTGGGTATTGAGTTGTGATGCGGTTATGCTGATGAAAAAGTATACTTTGACGGTTTTTTCCTTGACTTAAAAGTGTGATTGAATGGTAGAAGATTTTGTTTTTTTTTTTTAATTTTTTTTTTTGAATTGCCTAGGATCTGCATTTAAATTGAAAATTTCATAGGAAATCTCACATGTCGTCGCATTCGGAAGCTTCAAGTCATTTTTGTTCTGTGAACAAAGCAATTTGTGGGGGAATGTGTTTTTTTTTTCATTCTGCTGATAGATTTGTATCCACATTCCACATATCGCGAAACGGACGCAGATGTCGCATTTTTTTTACTTTTTTCTCTAGTTTTCAGGGATTGCAGTGATTGGTTTTGAATCTTTCGTTTTCGATTAGGTTACGTTGCGACATGTATGCCTAAGGTACTTTAACCAGATTGCTTGTGGAGGCCCAGTTTTTTAGGGATGAAAAAAGTCATGGTAGATAAGCAAGAAATTGTAAAATTTCTGTGCAATCAAAACAAAGTTCAAGAAGAACGAGTGCGGGATTTCGCTTAAATAGACAGGTGTCTACTTTTAACAATGCATTCTGTAAAGGCATCTATTTTTGTGTAAAGGAAAATTAGACATTTTCTCTATAGTAAAAATAGCAAAAAAAAAGGTTGGGCAGAACTCGCACCAAGCTGAAAATCGGTCAGTAAATTATTTAATTGATTATAATCAACGTTTCTACACAGAGAAAAATAGACCACATAAAATAGAACAAAAACAATAAGATTTCTCTATGGTTTTCATCCAAGAAGGAAACCTTATTAAAACAATCGGGTTTTCCTTATTGTTTTAAAATCTGCAAAAAAATAAAAAAAAAACGATGACCTGGCTGGGAATCGAACTGGAGACTTCAAATCATTAGTCGCCCACCTTACCACCTGAACCACCCTGCCATGAAATTATTGATCGCGATTTTTGTTCTAGTGCTAAGTTGCAAAAAAAATCAACTTTTCAGTCAAATTTTAATAAGATTTTCTCTATAAAAATAATAAGAAATCTCCTTAAAAAAACCTTATTAATCGTTGATTTTAATAAGATTTCCTTATGAAATGTATGGACGGTAAAACAATATGGCAATCTGTTAGTTTTTAGCGGGTCATATTTTTCTCTGTGTATGTCTTCTAGTTTTTGAGAAAATTGAAAAATAAATAAAAAAAATATTTTGAAAAAAGAAAAATCTGATAAAATAATTGTTCAATTTTCTCAAAAACTAGAAGACATAGTTTTCACTGTTCGATAAGGAATCAATTGAGGTAGTTTTCTGGGTGAGTAATTTTTTTATTTAAATTCACAGTCTGGACAAAAATAGTATAAAATGAGTTTTTAAAATTTTTTTTCGACTATTTTTAGCTTTGAAATCGATTATTTCAAAAATTATTTGTTATAATGTATTGATTTAAAAATTAGAATTAAATGTACAATTTTTTCTTTCGGAAATGGTATCATTTATTACTGTAAGTATTGCCGTTGTTTTTTAATTATTTTTTTTACTTTGATCATTTTTTTTAAGAAAACTGCCCTTCCCACCTAAGCGGGGGGAGATAGACCCCCCTCTCAAAGAAAAAAATTTTTGTATTGAACTCCTCTACAAAAACCCGTTATCAAATCCTGGCGCCCAAGTTATCCTACTACGACGTGCCAAAACAACATTTTTGTTCTATACCAAAAAGTTCGAATTTCTGTATCTGATTTGAAATCGTAAAATTTTTTTTTCTAAGCCAATCATAAAAAATACCTCGTTTGATTTGGAAATAAATATTATTTAAGAATATATTTTTAAAACAGCATGTTGTTGTGAAAATATATACTTTAATTTGATGTCGAAGTTGGGTAAATGACGAAAAAAATGGAATGTTTGAACTTTGACAGCTTATAAATTCTAGTTGGTTTAACCGAGTTACACGTTTTATACATTGTTCAAAAGGTATATTTATCTTCTATTAGAAACTGTAAAAAAATCGAAAATGGGTAAAAATTTGACGAAGCTAAATTTTTTTCAATGGGTGAAGGTCAAAAAAACCGTTTTTTTTCCTAACTTCAAATTTTGGGGGTGTTAGGGACTTTTTAAATACCGTTTCGTAATCAGTGCGACTAGCTCTACAAAACTTCTTTTTTAGAGATTTTCGAGAGAGCTTTTTGAAGTTATTAATTTTCGAACCCAACATTTTTTTTTGAATAGTGGAAATGCTAGAACTAATTTTTTAAACAAAATATTGACGTACATTTTTAGGCAAGTTGTATCTTTCATTGGTACATATTTTTTTTTTCTTTCAAATTGCATAATATTTAATGGTATTATAAACTAGGACTTTTCATATGTAATTTTTTCGAGTCGACTGAACCAATGTCAACGAAATTGCATATATACCTACAAAAGATTCTTTGTTGCCTTAAAAGGTATAAATCTAAAACTAAACATTTGGATTAACAAAAAAAGTATTAGGTAGTACAGGTAAATAAGTATAAAAATTATGAAACTTGGTAAAAATTTGCTTTTGGAATAAGAACCAAGAAAAAAAAGTCTATAAGAAAAAATTGTGTGGAAGGGTGTTTTTTTCGTGAAAAAGAGGGAAGGTCAAAAATATAGTTAAAAATTTGTTTTATGGAACACTTATAATATAATGATATAACACATATTTATAAGGTTAATGACATAGAAATAAAGTCAATACAATTGCTAAAAGAGAACTTATTTCCGATTAAAAACAAGAGTGCCTGTTGTTTTTTACTTCAACAGGTAAAATATAACATTAAAAATGATATACTGATGAAATTCAGGATGAAGGTTTAAAATAAAGCAAGGATCCATAAAGTTCTTATAAATATTTTTGGTGAAAGGGTGTTTTTTTGAGGTGTTGAGCTATGTGTGAAAAAAACTGACATAGATTTTGTTAATTTTTTAAACTTGGTTAAAAAGTTTTGTTTGTTATAAGAACTAAGAATCTATAGAGTCTACAAAATTCCATTATTTTAAGAAATAATGAAATTCGGAATAACACACCACAAAAACTGGGAAAAAAATGTTAAACCAATGAAAATTGGTACAAATGTTTCATTTATAACAGAAACCAAGATTCTTTTTCAGTCTTTAATAATATTTTAGGTCAAAGGGTGTTTTTTTTTTTGGAAATAAGGAAAATCCGCCATAAGTCCGATAAAATCAATTACATAAAAGATACTCATACGAAATTTATTGGAAATATTGTTTTTTCCATACGAATAAAATTTGTGCATACATTTTTTTTTATGTAAAAGGGTGTAGAATAGTTGTGGATATATTTGAAGAACTTAGCTATACAAAATAGTGGTACCCTATTAAAACTTATGTTACTTTTGAAATTAGAAACAAGAATCTAAATTGTCTTAAATAATATCATGTTTTTTAAATGAAAACAAATTTTTTTTTAACATCAATTTATACACTTCGCGTCACTTGAATAGAAACAACAATTTTTCTTTAGAAAATACCGATTGGCGCGTCGGTGAGGTAACTTAGTAGATTTTTGGTTTTGCATTTTCAAAGAGGAACTTTTAATAAACAATGTTGTAAAAACAAAAAACCCAAAACAGAAACCGTATGGCTACAAGTTGCGTTTTTTCGCATTACTTCACAAGAGCTTGTTTCTATTCAAGTGACGCAAAAAAAACACTGTTTTTTGTGAAGTAATGCGAAAAAACGCAACTTGTAGCCATACGGTTTCTGTTTTGGGTTTTTTGTTTTTACAACATTGTTTATTAAAAGTTCCTCTTTGAAAATGCAAAACCAAAAATCTACTAAGTTACCTCACCGACGCGCCAATCGGTATTTTCTAAAGAAAAATTGTTGTTTCTATTCAAGTGACGCGAAGTGTATCTTGGTGTTTTCAAATTTTTTAGTAAGGTTGGCATGTTCTTGCTCCTATTTATAAGATGACTTTAGAAATTTTTTAAATAGATAATAGAGAGTTTCTGCTAAATCTTACAAAATATTTTTCTTTTTGTACAGAAATGATATTTTATAGGTATGGCTTTTTTGAAAAAGGTTAACCCCTTTTGATTGGCTTTTCAAGCACTTGTTTGACAAATCTACTAAGAATTAAGGTATAAGGTGATGCTGTACAGTTTTAATCTTTAAAATAGGGTTGCCACATAAAAGTATCCATTTTAATTGCCAACTTTTCTTTCTTTTACCAACAGTTTAACCTCTATTTTTATGAGGTTAGTAACGATTTTTTTTTACGATTTTTTCTAATTTTTGGTTTTTATGTTTATTAAATTTGAATAGTTAAATGAAAAATGCTGATAAAATACTTCAATATTCAAGTTAAATATAAACTCTAGTTCTCTATTCTTTTTCCTTCGCGTTAACTATATGAATTTGCTTTTTGGTTTCTGCTGAACTTATCATAGCAACACCAAAATTGAAGATACTCGTACATATAACAATTCAAATTTGCTCCCCTATTTACCTATTTAACCTCCAACAATTTAAAAAAAAAAATTAAAAGTTTGAATTTCTGAAAAACAATAAATTGGGGCCCAATCTCAGGTGTTAGTAAAATATTGCACAAATTATGTACCCTATAATTTTAAAAACCTGGGCCTATTCCATAGAGTAAACTCCAAACAGCCTTAACTTCCGCTAACCAAAAAATTTAGATAACACTTTGCGGCGGAGGGAAGGTATAGCTTCAAACTATCTATACTTTCCTCAGAAACGTCATCGTTGTCGTCGTCGTTTCGTGTATATATTGCATGAATTTTATGCCATTTTGTATATTCAAAACCTCTGCGCCATATTGGTTTTGCTCTATTTTCAACTTTGCATATTATTTTTTAACATCAACATCGCAACAAACAGAGCCATGTTGCAAAAGCGTTTCTAAGCGAGCGAGTAGGATGTGCGCTCGTGTGTGCATCCGTTTAAAAATTTCATATAATTTTTTTTCCTAGTAGCTAGGTAATGATTTTTTTTCATTTTTTTTTTTTTTTTTTGTTCATTGCCGGTATTTTTATTCATAGATGGTGTGTGGTATATCAAGGTATATGGAAATTTGTATCCACCTTCGCAAAAAAGGAAGGAAGTTATGGCAAAACAACAAACAGGACTTCTGCCGTTCGAAAAAATTGTTGAAATTATAATTTTTAGTTCGACAGAGGACAACTTTACACGGTGGGCAGGAAGCATCGACAGGTATGAGAAAAATGTCGACAAAAACTGCAAGTTGGGTTGTATTTGTTGATGATTATACGTGCAAAATCCGTTGGAATTGAAATCCTAGCTGCTCCTTTTCAAAAGTTATTCATATTTTTGTATTTCTAATCGGGACAATTGGGAATAAAAATCTTAGGGAGAGTACGATAACTTAGGCGACAAGAATTGATAACGGTATTTTGTAGAGGAGTTTAATACAATAATTTTTTACAATAGGAAGGGGGTTCCATCTCCCCCCGTTTAGCCGGGAGGGGCAATTTTCTAAAATATCATGTTAAATACAAAAAAAAATTATTAAAAAACAATGGCAACACTAACAGTTATGAATGATACCTTTTTCAAGATACAGAATTGTACACTTGATTCTAATTTTTAAATCAAATTATTGCAATTAATTGTTCTCGAAATAATCAACTTCAAAGTCAAAATTTGGGAAAAAAATTGAAAAAAAAACATATTAAATACTATTTTTACCAAGACTGTAAATTTAAATATGAAATAAATCAACAAAATAAACTGCCTCAATTAATTTCTTATCAAATACTGAAAACCATATATTTCTGTGCCTTATAATTTCCGAGAAAATTGAAAATAAGAAAATTATCTTTTTATCAGATTTTCATTTTCTTAACTATTTTCACCAATATGAACAGCTTTTTAACTTAAAAGTATCATGCCTGGCTTGCTTCGCGGGTTTTCAGGAAGTGAGCTCAAGCAGGGGGGTTGCAAGGGGGCATACTGCAAGCATTATGTTTATGTAAACACGTTAACAGCTAAAAAATACAAATCTGATAAAAAGGTAGTTTTTTTAATTTTCAATTTTCTCAAAAACTAGAAGGCATAGAAGCATATAATTTTCAGAATTTGATTATAAATTAATTGAGGCAGTTTATTTCATTGATTTATTTCGTATTTAAATTCGCATTCTTGGTAAAAATAGTATTTAATGTGTTTTTTTTTTCAACTTTTTTCCCAAATTTTGACTTTGAAGTTGATTATTTCAAGAACAATTAATTGCAATAATTTGATTTCAAAATTAGAATCAAGTGTACAATTCTGTATCTTGAAAAAGGTATCATTCATAACTGTTAGTGTTGCCATTGTTTTTTAATAATTTTTTTTTGTATTTAACATGATATTTTAGAAAATTGCCCCTCCCGCCTAAACGGGGGGAGATGGACCCCCCCTCCTGTAGTAAAAAATTATTGTATTAAACTCCTCTACAAAATATCGTTATCAATTCTTGTCGCCTAAGTTATCGTACTCTCCCTAAGATTTTTATTCCTAATTGTCCCGATTAGAAATACAAAAATATGAATAACTTTTGAAAAGGAGCAGCTAGGATTTCAATTCCAACGGATTTTGCACGTATAATCATCAACAAATACAACCCAACTTGCAGTTTTTGTCGACATTTTTCTCATACCTGTCGATGCTTCCTGCCCACCGTGTTTAGTTGCTGCTGGTGCTAGTAAAGTGTAGCATAACCGGGCGACCTAGAACTTATTTTTTTTTTTTGTCTGTGTGTATGTAAGTGATTTTGTGAAAGGATAACGTTTTGTGGTGTCCTCTATATACGACGAAAAATGAAACCGCACCATTGTGTTGCCTCCTTGAATCAATTAAGGTAAATTGAAAACGGAAGCGTTTTTTGCAACAAGCCACGGTCATATATGCGGGCGCTTATCTTAAATGATTCTACGGTTTTCGTTATTCGGGCAGTAAATTGTGTGTCGAGAAATGGCCCTGATATGTTCTCTCTCTCCCTCTTTGGAACCAGCACAAGGATTCTTATTAAATTCCGGACACCTTTGCAGGATTCACTTTTTGGCTATGAACAGCAAACAGTAACTTTTCTGTGTGAGAAGTATGGTTATGGAGAAGAGGACTTCAGAAAAAAAAAAAACGAGTATAAGAAGAAGAAACTAAGAACATGAAATCACACATATATTTCACTTGTCCTGGCACTATTCCTGAAAGAATATAGAGAAGAAAGGTTCTGGGTTTTTTTTTTTGTGTTTTGCGACACACCGGAATGATTTTCTCTCCTCTCTCTATGCTGCTGGCTGCTGCTTGAAGTAGAATGGAATGAGTTTTGTTCATATTGAATTGTGCCGCAATCACTGGCACAATCGTCGTTGTCGTCCTTGTCGTTGTCGTATATGGTTTTTGGTGCGCTCTGGAATGCATCCTGCTGGTTTGCTGGCACTGAGCTATGAATGCATGTTAATAGCCAACCAACTGGCTTCTGTCAAAGATTTATGACTTTTTGTTGGGTGGGAAAAGGTTGCATGCAGTGGCATTGCGCCTGACAGCAGCGACAAAAAATTAGTTTTCCAATCGAAACGGAGGCGTATGGTTTTTTGGTAGTTTTATTTTTTTCGACAGAAGATATGGGGTCGAAAAAAAAAATATAAAAAACATGAAAATGCTGTGAAAATGAAATATATACAGAACAGACATAGTGTCTGGATGTTTATGTTTCAAAAATTTTCTTTAAAATTTGACTTTTAAATGAATTGAAATGATATCGATATCGGAGATATACAGAAGCACCTCTTGATACTTAAAAAAGCTTATAAAAATCACTCTCCAAAATTAAGTTGAAAGAATGTCTGCAATTGACTTCTTAATTTATCTATCTTGACTGTGTTACTGAAGTCTTATTAGATAACGAAGTGCCTAAAAATATTCAATAGCCGAATTCCTTACAAACGTTTTTTAGTTTGGTCATAAGAACATCACTTTTTGGGTTTTTGAACCAAACATATCTTGACAATCAGCTTCTTAAATTATGGGACCCCATTCAAATGCCTGAAAATATGCAACGGTTCAAAATTCCTACATTTAAAATTCTTCAAAATTATACAAAATAACATTTTTTTTTTGTGAGTTTGGAGATCTAGCACTATGAAGAAGCTTACTTTAAAGACAATCTATTTGGTTGCATTAATATTAAAACGCCTGAAAGTATGCAATTGTTCCAAATTTTCCAAAAAGTATCTTCAAAATTCCTCAAAGGTACTAGTTTTGTGGATTTACTAGTATTCAGTCTATCTGATTGCATTATGACTTAAACCCCATAAAATATGCAATGATTGCGAATTGCCTAAAAACAGATTCTCGCAACTAAGAAGAAAGATCATGGTTTGTTCTATCATGTAAAAAGCAGTGTTAGACAATTAACTTCATATTATTACCTTATAGTCTATTTTAATGCGTTATCAT
Organism: Episyrphus balteatus; assembly: GCF_945859705.1. Classification (NCBI taxonomy): domain Eukaryota; kingdom Metazoa; phylum Arthropoda; class Insecta; order Diptera; family Syrphidae; genus Episyrphus; species Episyrphus balteatus. Next base: position 25,275,675 of record NC_079135.1, read on the forward strand.
TTAAAAGCCTGAAAATATGCAATGATTGCGAATTAGCTGATTCTTTCAAACTTTTTCATAAAAAATGGCCGTTTCTTGTAACTAGAATATGAGAATTTTTTAACTGCATAACAACTACGCCTAAAACTATGCAAAGATTGCTCATTTAAAATTCTCCAAAGCAAAGTCAAAAGCAAATGTTAATAATGGAAACACCTATTCCACCATAAAATTCAATTTGTAAATTTCTCATAAAAAGTTCTTTCAATCTAAGTCTTACCACTTTGATGTGACATATTCTTGCTTTAGAGTGTAAAACAATGAACTTGTTAATTTATCCAAAAGTCTCTCTGACTCTGACATTATTATTAAAACGCCTAAAAATATGCAAAAGTTGAAAATTTTCTATAAAAGATTCCTCAAACTATGTCAAGATGAAAATGGCTTTTGGACCTACCAGTGTAAAACAATAAAATTCTTAATTCATCTAGCTCCTTATCTGTTTGTGTTCATACTTCAGCGCCTAAAAATATGATAAAGTTGAAAAGTTGAAGAGATTCTTCGAATCATAGTCAAAAGAATATTGTTCCAAGCTTTCTTGTACCTAATAGCGTAAGGTAATCGACTTTTAAAATAATTCCGATTGCATTATTCCTTAAGCTCCAAAAAATATGCAATTTTTTAAATCCCCTTTAAAAGTCTTAAAATTTATAAAATTAAATTGGCTAAAAAAATTTCGTTGCAACCAGTTAAGGAAATTTACTTCAAAATTAGTTTCACAGTCTCTTTGACTGCATTATTACCTACTAAAACACATAAAAATATGCAATATAGTTGAAAATGTCTTCCTTAATTTATTTATTATTTTAAGAAGATTCTATCTTAGCAAACATGGAGATGACAAAAATGAAAAGTCAATTTATTTAAACACACAAAAATAATTTTTTTCTCAACTTGACCCTATTTAAGCCCCTGCTACGACTCTCTACGCCTACAAAACACACTAAAGACTTAAATAACGTTGCCTCTATTAACAAGTCCTTTCCCAAATTATAATGAAAAACAAATAATTGATGACCACTCTGTTGCCTCTATATTTACTGTTTATATCTCTACACCAACCATATAGCATACATTTCTCCACACAATATATACCTACACATGAACATATACAATACATGCAGACAATTTTCAAGGACCATTTAGAAGACCACTGTGTATGTCCAGTGGTGGCAAGAATCCATTCATTGCCGAGACATTAAACCCATTTATTTTGTAATTAAACCTCAGATGTGTTCTTAATTTATGATCATACAAAAAGCAGTAACATTTAAACATACACACAAACATACTTACATACGAGTATAACTTTACTACTTATACGCATAGATCCTTGTAAAAGAGTGATATAGGAGGTATGTTCCTGTTTTTCCTTTCAATATCTCTCACATTATACATACATACCAGTAACATCAAGCAATTTTCTCATTCCCCGTTTTGGCCCCTAAATCAAGATTAAATGTTTTCACTTTTAAATGTAAATACCCACTTTGTCAATCCTGGGAATTAGCATGCCTTTGCATGGATATATTCCAATATAAACAGAAAAAAAGCTGAATATCCTCTCGCTCGCGCAATGGTGTTGTTTTGTATAAATATATATGTCACAGGATTGAATTACTAATCAATTTTCTTTTTTAATGCGATTCAATGAGGGAGAAGTAATAATAATAATAAAAAGAATGCAAAAAATACTCTGAAAATACAAGAAGAACTCAAAAACGACACTCAGACAGGCACAGACAGATAGAAAAAGAAAACATTAAAAAAGCCCATTAAAAAAAAATACCAATTTTCACCAATAGGAGCCATTATTTGAGATATTATTTAAGAAAAAAAAAACTTTACACTACTGTGCACCAAATTTTTAAAATTTCATTCCCTTCATTTTTACAAAAAAAAAGTGTGATATCAGCTTCAAAAGTATTTTTTGTAAAAAAAAATATACTTTTTGCTGCGGAAATATGAATTTTTCAACAAGACACAAAGACCCAAAAAGAGGCTGATTTTGATAAGGTTCATTTTTTTTAAGGTTTTATAACCGCATAAAACTTGCCCTCACTAAGCTCAGATTCGAGCAACTAAGACTAGAGTGGTTTCCTCAAAAAGCAGAGAGGAAAAACAAAGTCATGTGTGCAATTCACACGTGGTAGAAGTGAAAAATTAAAAAAAAAAAAAATTCTTGCAAAAAAAAAGAAAAAATCTACCTATTTTGTATATATTATTTTATATCATCTGGAAGCTTATTTCACCTTTTATATGACGTATGAATCATATTTCTGTCATGCCTAGAAAAAAAATAAGAATTTTTTAAAGCCAACTATGTCGAAATTTCAAGCTGAGATAACGGTACTTCCTACACTGGTGGCTGGTCATCGGCAAAAGATCTCCACAGGTGCTTTGGGGTATTTTTCAATTTAAGATTATGTAACTTGTAGAGCACGTACCGTTATGTGTGATATATCAAATAAAAGGTTATGTTATCAGCATGCGTATTAAAGTTAAATCAAATTTGTATGTGCACTAGATCAAAAGATATACCTAACGTGTGTTGGAAAAGAACACGAATTTTGAATATGAAATTAATTGAAATTTTGTACAGTACAAATTTCATTCATCTATCTATTAAAACAAAAAAGTTATAACAAGTTGAAGTCGTGTCGCGTTTTCGTTTCATCTTGTTTCAAATCACTACGATACTAAAGAAGTTTTCACTTCAAAAATAGTTCGTGGAGCAGATCCCTCATAGTCACAAGGTTTAGTTAAATTTTTACTTTCATAGAAATTTAACCCCTGAATTTAGGAGGATTGTTATGTAAAATTTATATCGACCTAGGCTTAAAGCTAAAAATCTGTGGCAATAAGACAGAATAGCTTAAGTAAAAAAAAAAATGGAAGACCAGTCAACTCTTATCTGCATTTACTCTTTACTTTTGCTGCAAATCTTATTTTAACCCTATATATATAATGTAACGTGAAAGGCACGCGGATGCGAATTTGGTTCTTACTTTTTCATGTCGTTATAACTTTTTTCGATCTCAATATTTTATGTGGAATATTCATATAAAATTGACGTCAAATTTTCCGATGAATTCGAATATTTTATTCACAATTCCTAAAAAATATATTGTCAATATGTTAAAGAGTCTGTTTTGCGCACACTTTTTTAAAAAATCGTTAATTTTAAACATTTTGCCTGCCAAATTCGCAACTAAGTGCCCACAGAGGGTTAAGGATCGAAAGCTTTTTATTAATTACCCTGGTCAACAAGGTTTTCGTTACAGACACCAAGATATATAGGTTTTTTGGGTGCTGAGCTCGAATCCGAAGTCAGAAGAATTTTATCACATCATGATTTTCTATTAAAAGCAAATAAAGATGAGATATACCAAACACGTTGATTTCAACTTAAGATTTCTCAAAGAAGAAAAGAGATATTTAAAAGATTTAAACGGATTTAGAAAGACAAGATTTAGTTCTTTTAGAAACCGTTACAAATTTATTTATAAAAAATAATAACCAAACGCTAAGAAATAACCTCGAAAACTGGTAAAAAGTGGCATTTTCGATATTCTAACCGGATTATCTCAAAAACGTGATGTGATAGAATTTTTTTGACTTCGGATTCGAGCTCAGCATACCAAAATCCTATAGAAAAGTATACCTTGGCTTTGTCGCAAAAAAAAAATTTATTTAATGTTTGCTTCCAAAATCAAAATTCGTAATTGAAAAAAAAAAATTAAAAAAAAAAAACCCGAGAATCCCGAGATAATCAAAAAGATCATAAATAAGTTATAATGTCACGAAATCAGGAATAATTCAAAAAGTTCATATTTTTAAATGTTTCCAGTTGAGAAAATGTACCGAAAATGGGGTTTGAAATAAAAACAGACCAATGAGAGATTGAAAATTAATTTTTGTAATGCAGAACATTTTTTTAAGCAACGAAATAACATTTAAATTCAACTTTTTTGAGAATTTTTATCTTGAATCTTGAAAAACGAAAAAAAAAAATCGAGTTATGGTGTTAAAATATTTGTAGTAGAAGAATTTGAAGTCACCTAGAGACTACAAATTCCTGTAAATCTAAAAAAATTATCATTAAAACCATTCGAACTACAATTATTTTTTAACCTGAAAAAATTCAATTTTACAGACTGTGAATTTGTAGAAGCAAAAAAATATTACAATTAATGAAAAACTGACAATCTATTATAAAGCATTGGTTCCTGAAAAAAAAAAAAATCGAAATTTATATTGTTCCAAATTGAATGAAATCCAAAATTTTCCAAAAACAAATTCATCAAAGTTTGTACCGGAGAAAGTTAGAGAGCTTACTTAGATTTATTTTCTATTGTGGCCAATACAAATTTTGGCATTTGGAGTAAACACTTTTGTTTGACCAACATGTTTAACCAAAAAACGTTTTCAATTAGCCTATATACAATATTAAGTGTCAAACAGTTTTTTAACAGCACTTTTGATTCCAAAAAGGAGAGACAAAAAAGAAATGAAATTGCAAACATTTGTTGTCATCAATGTTGGCCTTGCTTTGTTTTGTTATTTCTATTGAAGTAGGTATAGTCATTTCGTATAAGCTATCTTATGCATACGTCTACCCGACCAACCTTACAATATCTCCTTATCATGATTCCAATATACCTACGATTTGATTCAACATTTGTCGAATCTTAACAGAATTTGACATATAAATGAACGAAGAAGAAGAGTTTTTCAACGCTCTTAAGCCGATCAAAGCCAACCTTTCGTTTCGAAATGACACCCATTACAAGGATATACTCAATGTTGTGTGTAGGTAGTCTTCCAACAAGTGTGTGTATGTGAGTGCATATTCTTTTCGTCTGGTCCTTCCTTTGAAAATCATTTCATCAAATTGTCGAAGGATGAAGTGCAAAGGGATATGTTGTTTTTAGAAGTATAAAGTCTACTTTTCCTTCCATCTGAAATCGGTCGTACGCCATTCACTTTATATAGCTTCACAAATTATATAGAGAAAACTCTTGAACACGTTATTGGTACCCCAATCAGTAAAATCCCAGCTACATACGAGCATATCTACAGAGATTTTTACTTAAGCATTGATTACATTTCGATTAGATGCGACGACGTCGTAGTAGAATGTGTCGTCAATCCTTACCAAGCCCAAACTATCCTTCGTTTTCGTCTCAAAAAGAGCTCTATACCTACTTAAATTACCAGACAACTTCTGTTTTTTTGAGGCAAATGATATCTCTTGGCCAGCGAGTGTCCATAGATGGTGTGTGGAAGGACTCACTGTGTGTGTGCTGTGTCGTTTTGTATATAGTCCTTTGGTCAGTCACATATCAAAGGGCTTAGCCGATAAATAAATTAAAACCATTGGTATTCCTATTTTTTGTTTTCTTTTATTTTTTGGTACAGGATGGAAGTGTTTACTGTGGCAAACGATTTAATGTTCACATATAGGTAAGAGATATAATGAAAGTGAGCCTCTTATCTGTGTCATTGATTAAGAGGCTTAGTTTATTCAATCAACACCTGAGCCATCAGACCTCATTTAACTGATCATCATTTTTTTTTCCAAAAGAAAAAAAAAAGATGCTGATTCGATGCTGTATTTAAAACAACTACGAAAGCTGTTGAATGGATGGATGCAATTTATCGATGACAACTGAAATGAAAATAAGAACGTTTTGCTTTTATAAGGTAAAATTATCTTTTAAAATACATAAAATTATATGTAATAAATATATGAAATATATATTTTTTTTCAATCTGCAAATTGCTTTTTAACTACTTTGAGTAATGCGACAAATGAAATATTGTTGAAAGCGTGTTGCTTATCCGCTTGTGATAGGTCAGGTGAAACTGTAAGAAACTATCAATTTTAGCGCCCTCTAGAGGAAAAATGTATCCACTACACTACATAACTATTTATATGTTTTTTTTTTAAATATAAGTACAAACACTATGAAAATACTTTATCATGAAATTATGACTGCTCACTGTCAATGGGAAAAAATCCTGTTAAATCAACCACAAACTAACCAATCATTTATCTACATAATTAGATTTTACCAGTTGTAGAGCTGTAGCAAATCGTATGTATTCGTTAATAAAATGCGGGTATTCACTTCAGTAACGAGTAACGAAACGTTACTTTCTAAACAGTATCGTTACTCGTATGTTTCGTTACTGGGTACTGAAGTAACTATTAGCTACCTTTAAACTCTTATTACATGAGAATGCCGCAACTAATTTTAATGTTTATGACCTTAAAATGTAGCTTAGATTATAGAAATTGTTTTTGGTTTTTTTCAAAAAAAAATTTTTGAAAAGTTGTTAAGCCAACATGATTAACTGTAAAATTCACAATGCTATCCCGTTGAATCTACACGATCCGGTGGTTTTGGAATTATTTTTTTTTACCAAAAATTAAAGTAGTTACCTGATATATACAAATTTTGGAAAAGTTAAATTTTCTCAAAAATGGCTCCTATAGGATTTTGATTATAAAATTCAAGCTATCAAGGGGCACGGTAGTGCCCAGCCAAGTTCTCTAGCAACTTTGGCACTACACCCTTATTTACAGGAAACAACTCAGGCCATTTTCGACCCCCCTCTAACTTCCACACCAAAGATGCTAGAAATTTCAAACTCACTACATTTGTTGAGCTCGTAAAAACCAAACTCCTCACAAAATTTCAGCCTCCTACGATGAGTAGTTTCTGAGATATAGGGCTTCAAAAATCGCAAAAACCGTAACTGACTCACTGACTCACTGACAGATCATCAAAATTATGGAGAACTTCCTGATATCGTAGAAACTTGAAATTTTACACGGTGATAGGACTTGTGGTGTATACAAAGGAAAAAATCGAAAATTTGAGATTTTCAATTCAGGGGGCGTGGCATCCGCCCATTTCCGCTGAATTTTCATCATATATTATAGAGCACTTCTGATTATCGTAGAATCTTGAAATTTAGTAGAATAGTAGAGCTGGTAGTTAATACAAAGGAAAAAATTTAAAACTTGAGAATTTCAGCCAGGGGCGTGGCAACCGCCCATTTCCGCTGAATTTTCATAAATTATTATAGAGCACTTCTGAATGTCGTAGAATCTTGAAATTTGGTAGAATAGTAGAGCTGGTAGTTTATACAAAGGAATAAATTTAAAATTTGAGAATTTCAGCCAGGGGGCGTGGCAACCGCCCATTTCCGCTGAATTTTCATAAATTGTTATAGAGCACTTCTGATTGTCGTAGAATCTTGAAATTTGGTAGAATAGTAGAGCTGGTAGTTTATACAAAGGAATAAATTTAAAATTTGAGAATTTCAGCTAGGGGGCGTGGCAACCGCCCATTTCCGCTGAATTTTCATAAATTATTATAGAGCACTTCTGATTGTCGTAGAATCTTGAAATTTGGTAGAACAGTAGAGCTGGTAGTTCATACAAAGGAAAAATTTAAAACTTGAGAATTTCAGCAAGGGGGCGTGGCAACCGCCCATTTCCGCTGAATTTTCATAAATTATTATAGAGCACTTCTGATTGTCGTAGAATCTTGAAATTTGGTAGAATGGTAGAGCTGGTAGTTTATACAAAGGAAAAAAATTTAAATTTGAGAATTTCAGCCAGGGGGCGTGGCAACAGGCATTCCCGCTAAATTTTCATCAAATATTATAGAGCACTTCTGATTGTCGTAGAATCTTGAAATTTGGTAGAATGGTGGAGCTGGTAGTTTACACAAAGGAAAAAATTTAAAGTTTGAGAATTTCAGGCAGGGGGCATGGCAACCACCCATTTTCACTGAATTTTCATCAAATATAGAGATTTTATATTCTACAGCCATACCTTGCAAAAAGTAATGAAATCACAACAAAAACATTACTCTTAAAAAAAGAGCCAAGTTCTCTTATATTGAAATTATGCTGGCACAAAAAGTACTGAGATGTAAAAGTGTACCAAGTTCTAAAGTTTGGGTTCAAATTCGTATCAATAAAATTTTGATTGTTTACTTGGCAATTTTTGAAATAACTTTAAAAATCGATAACTAAGAAAAATTGTCAAGAGAACAATCAAAATTTTATTGACACGAATTTGAACCCAAACTTTAGAACTTGGTACACTTTTACATCTCAGTACTTTTTGTGCCAGCATAATTTCAATATAAGAGAACTTGGCTCTTTTTTTAACAGTAATGTTTTTGTTGTGATAGTTTTTAGACAAGTTCTCTATCATTTAATGAAAAAATCTACTATTAAAAACTGTTTTTAAAGGTACTTACCGCCCATAGAAGCATTTTTTAAATATCTGACATCTCCCAAATAACTTGTTCAATCTTTGCGATTTTTATTTATATAGCTTTAATATAAATCAAAAACAAAATTTTGAAAAAAATAATTTTTGGATTTTTAAAAATATTTTGAATTTTTTTTTTTTGAAAAATCAAATTTTCGAAAACGTGACATACATTTTTAAGAAATTTTGACCTTAGGTGTTGAGTTCGTGCTTTGCATTTATTGTGGGAGGGTATATTTCCCCCTTTTTAGAGAGGAGGGGCATTAAAAAAAAAAAAAAAAATTACTCAAAAAAAAAATAAAACAATGGCAACACTTACAGTCCAGAAAATTTCAAGAACATAGTTTTTTTAACCTGCCTCAACACGAAACTTGTTGCCATTATTTAATATACATATATACCATAAACTGCATTTAAACTTCTATCTTAAAGCTTTAAAAAAAACTTTATTCCAGCTCATAAATCATTTAAAATCGAATAAATTGAGAGACAAATAACAAAATAAAGCACCTTATGTGTCCAGCTTAATTATGCACGTCAACAGCTTAAGGCCATCACTAAAAACTCTAATTAGCTGTCCAAAGAGTGTCCATCAACCCTCCTCCAAATAAGTTACCCAACTACTATAACCTTTAAATCCAACAATTTTATGACCAAATTCCACTAGCTCTATCTCTATGCACAGAATTTCTGCCAAAAATATTCACATTCACATATACATATTCCGCGAAAAGCCATCAACCTTTCTGTCGAAAGGAACACCAAACGCATCGCTCTGCTATTCAATTCTATCATCCTCCTATCAAAATGTTTTAACCCCCCACCCCTCCTCTCATCCATCATCAACGTCATCCATCGTGCCCCATTACAATCATAAATGATGTTCTAAAAGTGGCATAGACTAAAAACTGCGGAAAACGGTTATTCATTGTTTTAGAGAGGTTATAGAGGTATGAGTCCTTCGTATATACCCATCACCTAGACTTCCTGCAGCTATAGGTGTTCATTCGAAAACAAAGGACCAACTTCACTCCATAAACGCTTTAGGCGATGCAAACTTCGGCAAAAGAGGACGACACAGAAACAAAAAAAAAAAAAAAAAAAAACTCAACTCGTTCTCTCAACCATGCGCGCCTGGCCAATATTATCACAGAAAATGTCATTCAAGGCAAATTTATATGACTGATATCCAATTACGGTCCCGTCAGGGCAAATTGCATTTTATTTCCATTTGAAGCATCATCCTGGAGAGTCTCCATCTCGCCCTCCCCTATCGTGGCTGAAAGAGGGTTTTTTGCCTCTTCCATTGGAGCACACGCAACAATCATCATTGCATTAAAAGTGTTATTTTTTTGCAGGTTAACTGGGGGCGCAGACGGATACGAAAAGGGGGGGGGGAGAATTTGTTCTAGACAGAGACATAGCCCACCACTAGCTGCTGTCAATGAGCGGACTTAAACAGTCAACACGACTTGCAATTAGCTAAAATGCACTTCCGCGAGAACCCTAATGAACGACCATTGCCTCTCGCAGACTTGATGAATGGAAAAAGAATTGAAAAACAGTTGGAAAAAAAACTAGGACTCAGAAATAGGGTTAGCTTTTATGCAAACCCTACGGCAGCGGCTACTAGCCCCACTAGACCGAACTCGAACGTGTGCAACAATGAATTTAAAACTCCTGGAATAATTCCGATTGAAAATTCATCGAACGGAACAGGAAAAAAAAGGTTTGGGTTTGGGGGGGGATAATTTGTGCCTACAATATAGAGATGGATATTCAGGACATCGTCGCGTCGGGTCGCGTTGTGAATGCGATACAAGTAATTGGTTTGGCCATTCCGTGGACACATTCAGAGTTCGGTATAAAAGAGGGTTCAGGTGCATTGTGGGGTTCATACACTAGACCTGATGGGTGATTTGGTAATTGGGTAGCAAAAGCAAACCTCTGGCCTGGCATCGCAGGAGCAAACTCTGGCAAAATATGGCTCTCTGCATCGGTGCTGCTGTTGTTGCTGCTGCCGCTAGGTCAAATTTAAAATTGGATTTAATATGTTATCAAAAGCGATAATTGACCGCTACGTAAATTGTATTAATTTTCTCTCTTTTCATCTGTCAATGTATTGGTGAATACTATATATATATTTTTTCATGTCGATATTGGTTTGTGTGTGGCTTTTTTTTTTTTTAGTTGAATTTCTCTCGAATGTGGCAACAAATATTGAAAACTTCAAACTTTTTGCCGCAGAACTTGAACACACGCTTTGATTGTATATGGTTTCGGTTTTGGCCCGCATTAACCGTGCCAGGACTCTTATTTTTTTTATCGTTTTGTGGTTTTGTGTGTGTGTGTATGCGAACTGATTACTAATTATAATGTCGATTGTCTTCTCTCTCTGGAATAAAGTGAATGTCAATCGCAAGATAGAATCAGTGCAATTATAGAGATAGCTATGTTATATGGAGATTATGGCTAGGGTATAGGTCGAATTATTATTCAGATGATGGTGTATATAATATTATAATAGGGCTATGCGCGATAGCCCTCCAGGTGGAAATTACTGGTTTCGAATTCAATTTGAGTTTAATGAAGTTTTAATGAAGGGGAAACGATATTGAGGGGATATAGTTGTAGTTTTGGTTTCTTAAATGTTGGAGCTATTAAAGTTGTTGATGCTAAAAATGGATCGTCGAAGAACATTAAAATGATGTCATAACTAATGTGTAAATTATGTAAATAGTTAGGTACTCAGAGCCGGTTTTAGGGGGGGGGCAGCCTGGGCCGTCGCCCAGGGGCGCAAGAATTGAGGGGCGCCGCAGGCGCCCCGAACTTTTACAAAAGTTATATAAATAACGAAGTCTTTCCAATCGATGTTTTATTTTTTTTTTAACATTCACAAAGGCGCCCCAATTTTTTTCTATTTTAGTTTAGTTAGTTTATTTGGCTTCTGGAAGGACAATGGTGTCCAAAATCTTCGTTCATCTTTGAAGAACAAGGCGCCCCAATTTCTTTTGAAAGACTAAAGCAATCCTAATATTCCTCCTACCAATTTAATTTTTGCAAAGGTGCCCCTATAATAATGAATAAGGAAAGAGAAGGGAGACGGACAGAATCCCGAAATTAAAAATCCAGAAAGCCCAAAATCCAGAAAACCCTAAATTCCGAAAAACCAAAAACACAAAATCCCGAAAACCCACAATCCCGAAATCCCGAAAACCCAAAATCCAGAAATGCCAAAAATTGACAGCTTCTCCATTTCTCATAAAAACTACGTTTGTGTGTGAGAATAAAAAAATAGGTCTGTTCGTTGTTCCCCCCTCCAGGGCACTCTAAGTCATTTCAATTAACTGTGAAAAAAATCAGAGTTTCTCGGGTTTTCATTTTACATCGAACACCTCAGAGCTTTAGTTTCATCAGCGAACATCGAACACAGAGGAAATAACTCTGGTTGAAAAAGGAGCTACAAAAAACGCTTGACAACAAATTCGGAGCGACCCAGAGTGCCCTAGAGCTCACAACGAACAAACCTTATACTTATAAAGGTATGTTGTTTTCGATTGGCTGTCCGAAAGCGCCTGGAATCATTAAGAAGCGTGCTGCAAGTATTTTATTCTCCTAGTGAAAAAACAAAAACAAAATATTTGATTTTTCACCAATACAGATATTAAATTTTAGAATTGGGTGGAAGCTTTTCAAAGTTTTTTATTGGATTTCAGAATGAGTGAATCATTGAGTGATTCCAATTGAAAACGACATTAATGTACCTAGTTGAAAAAGTTTTTGAAAAAATATTCTTCAAATAAAACCAACTGTACCTAATCTTTAAATGTGTTTAAACAAAAAAGTCAGAGATAAAGGTAGTCTTGTCAATTGAGCCTAAATGACATGTATAATTAATTTTTTTTTTAAGTTAATACACTGCACATTTTTTATAAATGCATTAACAAGTATATGAGAGGTAAGACATAATCTGCTATTGCTTTTTTTCGTGATTTTAAAAAATTGTTTTTAGATGAATTTTTTTTTAGAGGCGCCACTTGCAATCTTGCCCAGGGGCGCCGGTAGTGCTTAAACCGGCACTGTAGGTACTTTACCGGGTGCAGCAGCTGATTAAGAAACATTCGAAAGCGGGCAACATTAAAAAAATAATAAATTTTGAACTTGGCAACATTATAATGGAGCGTTGAGTGGAACTGAAAAATATATACATACTTGCTCTAACAACACAAAATCTCACAACGACATGTACTCAGCTAGTCCTTATTATTTCCACCTATACAAAATGTAACATTATTACTAGATTTAAATTTGTTACCAATAACACTGGTCGTCAACGAAAATAGAGCTAAAACCAAACCATACTTTTCTAAAGGACTTTTTTATGCTGAGTCCGAATCCGAACGTTTTTGAAATACTAGAATATAAACAGGTCAAAACGCGTTTTTTTGGGTACATTTGCATCAAATTACAATACTGTAAAATATTTTTTTTTGCAAATCATTAACTTTTTGGGACTTATTACAGAGTTTAATCCATCTTCGAAAAAAACACCCTTTTACCCAGAAATTATTTCATGAAGTTTCTCTATTCTTACTCCATATCCCAAAAGTAACATATTTTTTTTCAATCGAAAAAAAAAAACACCCTTTGATACTCTTGTAGACACTCTAGAATCTTGCTTCTACTCAAATGTCATACATAATTACTGATTTTTAATTTAATCCAATTCATATTACTTAGATCTGCAATAAACACCAGAAAAAAAAACACCCTTTCACATGAAAAAAATGTATGGACTTATTTGATTCGTAGTTCCCATGGAAACTTTTTAAATAAAGTTTGTAAGGGTATCTACTATTAATATTACTATGATCATTGATCGCAGATCAATAGCTATATCTTTCTTTCATTCTATGTATAAGATAAAACAAAACCCTTAATTTTCAATACCACAAAACATCCAACCAATAACATTGAATAACTTTTTATGCATGCATGGGGTTTTCAAGCACTTTTGAAATTTTACTTTTACCGATGCCCTCTACCAATTTTCAGTTCCATGCGAATTTTGTACAGGCCTTACATGCATACGTTTAGAATAAGAGACAAAATCGCGAAACAAATTTCTTAAAGATGGCAAATTGGAAAAAGCACAACTTGAGTTAATTTTTTTGAAAAACATAATGGTCTGTATAAAATAAATTTAAAATATTATTCAAAACCACTTTTTAGAACTCACCGTTTAAGAGTAATATGCATTTGACACATTTTAAAGTCGCGATATCTTTTAAACGATTACTTGTAGAAAAAGAGGTTGTCTGTAAAGCCGGTTTACGGACGATGATTTTACGTGATAACGTCGTAAGAAAACAGGTTGTGTGCTTTAAAAATGAGCCATTTGAAGCGTTTATTTATTTCAAACAATCATAATTTACAAGAAAAAGGTAAACAAAATAACTTTTTTTCTTTTCTGATTATATTAATTTTTTTTATTTTAAAAGCTCACAAAAAAAAATTATACCATTAAAAATCCAAATATTTCTTCTAAATAATAAAATCATTTTTAAATTTTTACAATTAGCAAAAAGTATTAAAACAATTTATTTAAAACAATCATTTTCATAAAACAAGCAAAGAAAACATGTAAATTTATCTTCTCACGCTATTAAATCCATTTTTTTTTTAACAATCTCTAACCATCTGAAAGCTTATTGTCTTAGCTAAAAATATATATATAGATCAAGTCTATGAGACATCTACAAAAAGAGCTAGAATTTTTTAAACTCGATGAAATTTCTTCAAAAAAAGCAAAAAAACATTTATTTTTATGTTCTCTTGCTATTAAATGAATTTTTTCCCTAACAACCTATAAAAAATTGTATACCATGTGAAAGCTTATTGTTTCACCTTTCAAATGACGTATCAATCTCATTTCAAAGATGCCTACAAGAGAAGTTCGAATTTTTTAAAGTTAACCATGTGGAATTTCCAGACTGAGATTACGGTACTTCCCACACTGATGGCTGTTCATGGCGCAACAGATCTCCACTGGTGGTTTGATGTTTTTCGCAAGTTTCTTGATTTAACATTGTGTGGCTTGTAGTTAGTCTTGGTAAAAAGTTATAACCTGTTGAATTCTAAAATTTTATTTTACCGTTATCTCCTCTATCTATTAAAGAAAAAAAGGTAAAAATAAAAAACGATGAAAATTCGTTAAAAACGGCCAAAAAAACTGCACATGTATGCGCATTTATCAGCCCTACATGTCCCATATAAATTGAGATTTTTTGAACGCTCCAAAAAAGAGCCAAAAATACCCCTTAAAAAAGTAGGTATTTTTCAAAAATTCATATTTCGAAACGCAGAGTGTTGGAAAAAATCCGTTTGAGACCCCTAATTTGTTTTTTCCTTCATCTTTCACCTGGCACCTCTTTAGCATTGTCAAAAAAAATTTCCCCTACCCATAATCAACATTTTGTCATACCCACAACACCTGATCAACGTTCAAACAAAACGTTATAGCAGAGTTCCAGAATTTTTTAGAATTTTTTCTTAAATGCAGTTATCCTTAAATCATTATCCTCTATCTATAACAAAAAGAATCAACTCTCTACGACCACGCGTTTAGATTTTATCCCAAATTTCATCTTTCCGTTTTACCCCTGTTTACCCTATTAAATGACGGAATTTTCAAAAATCCTTCATTTGGATTAGGCTTAAGATTATTATCTTTCAAATAAGCTTTAGGAGATTTTTGTATCTCTAATAGTTTATTTTTAATTTTTAATTTAAATTTTGCCGCACTGCGAAAGTGCGAGAGTGTAACGCTAGAAAATGGCGTCACTTTTTTGTGGTGGCTGCCATGGTTCATCGATTTATAAGACGTTATCAAGTCAAAAAAATATTATAATTTTTTTTTCAAAATATTTGTATTTATTAAATGTGGAAAATGTAAACGAATAATCAATTACAAAAGGTACACCTGGGTGTATACGTACTTTTTTAATCGTTTTTTGTTGTTAACATTATGTTGGTGTCTGTCATAATTGAAATATATATATGCACGAATATTATTATTGAGAAAATCATCTTGCAGTTGCTACATGTAATAGTTATGTTTCATTTAAATTGGTACAACTCCATGTTTGACAAAAAAAATTTGTCGATTGACGTCACTTAAAAAAAAATATCTATGCACGTGTCCAACATTCTAACCATTAAATTACAAAATTTCATTTTACTAAGCACAGTTAAATTTAAAGCCTCGTTACAATTGGGAATACAGTTTTTGGGTATGTTGTTTTTTTAGGTATAAGGACAGGTCCGTATCATAAAACAGTAGCACAATCAATTTTCTATAGTAAGTAACACATAACTTTAGTTTCAAATAAAAACTTATGCAAGGTTGGTGGCTGTCCATTATGAGTTGTCCACTGATGATATGGACTATGAAATGTTGGGTTGATCCTGTTACTGTGCCTGCATTACCAAACGTTTTTGTGTTGATAAGACGATATGTCGTAACGTCTGGTGGGTCACCTGAGTAAAAGAAAGTACCTATAATATAATATAACCAATTGCTAATGAAATTTCAAAAATATATCAAAAAGGGTATGAACATGATTTTAAAGCAAACGGGCCTGTCATTTTGTAGTTGAACTAGTGGGACCATCAATTTCCTCTTACGACACACAGGAAACAAACCTTTTTATGCGACAAAATTTGATTATTTTTCCAAAGCTATGCGAGGCACAAAACGCCCACTCGCACTTCTCAATGGGATGCGGCAGCAATATTCCTTTTTTGTGAATTTCAAGAAGAATGGGAATTGTTGCTCACTTCTTCTTCTATCTCACGCTCTATAGTAGTTATACACTTGCTATATTCATATGTGTATATAGTGGCAAAGCCAGTTCACACTTTGTGTCCTGTTTTATATGTGCCACACACAACACACCATCGGCGAAATATAATTTATAATGCTATCGTAATAAATGGTCATTGTATAACCATATATCAAGGATGTGTGCTCATCCGTTTTGCACTATTTTTGCCATCATCCAAGCTCCAGCTTCAACTTCCCATTTTTACCACCAACAACTATAGTCTATAGTTATTCACCCCATCGAGAGAGAAGGCTCGGTCTTTTGGGAATTTTCGGGACTTGCCACTCTAACTTTTAGTTGTTATAAAGTTATCCTTGTTCGCCAATGAGAGTTAAACTCGATTTTGAGCATTGTTGAACATATGCAGATACCAGTGTTATACCGCACCGAACCCTAACTACCTCCATACACAAAAGATATCGTCCTGCAGCCTGGTCTGCTGCGTCTCTCTGTATATAGATGAGATATAAATATTTTTATCTCTATACATTCATTGGACTGGGGGATAACTTTTGTGTGAAGCCATTTTAATGGCTTTAACCTAAAAGTTTGGCTTGATGGCTGGCTGCGGGTGGGCGGCTAGGGTGGTAGATGTGTGGTTTTTTGGTCTTTTTGTTGGAGCTGACTGCATATATAGCATATATTGATGACTACTCGACGCGTTTCAGCCAGACCAGTGAATAGTTGTTGATCATAGTTGTTATGATGATTTCTATACTTTATATCCTTGCTAGACATTTTCCCTCCCTCCTCTTCTACATATCCTCACTATACTCGTTTCATTGGCACCTTTTTTTGCTGTTGTTGTTGTTGTTTTTGTTGTATATATACGAGTATGGTGCATTGAGATGAATAGTTTTTCATTTATTTTTCATTTCCGGTGGTGGCGGGATACTTTCCGGCAGCCTTGATTCCTTTACGTGGCACTGAACAGCATCGCCATTAGATGTGAATCAGAATGAATGTTTTGTTGTTGTTGTTTTTTTTTTAAAGCAACACAACACTTGATATTTTTATGCACTAACACATGCACTCTCGGATGTTATATTTTTTTTTTCGTCCTGGCCTCTTTGTGTGTGATTATAACAAAGGATTTTATTTTTTTAATAGAAAAAAATGAATAGAAAAAATAAGGAAAAAATACATATCAAAATAAGAGAAAATTTTAGTTTAACTGAGCGTGTTGGTTTGGTACATACTTTGACTTTTGAATAAAATTTATTTTTCTCCAACATTTATGCGTTCTTTTTAAAAGGCAATTTGTATTGTTTGAAGGCAGTTAGTCTTTTTGAAAAATTATTACATCTAGTAGAAAGGATTTTGTGTAAATTGTAAATGTAAATGTAAACCCATAATCCTACCCTTTCAAAGAAAAAAAAAAAAAAAACTAATAAAAAACACCGAAGATTTATCGGGATTTTTTTTTATTGACGTGATAACGTCTTATAAATCGATGAACCATGGCAGCCACCACAAAAAATTGATGCCATTTTCTAACGTTATACTCTCGCACTTTCGCAGTCCGGCAAAAAATTTCAATTCAAAATTAAAAATAAACTATTAAAGTTACAAAAATCTTCTATAGCTTATTTGAAAGATAATAACCTAAAGCTTAATCCAAATGAAGGATTTTTAAAAATTCCGTCATTTAATAGGGTAAACAGGGGTAAAACGGAAAGATGAAATTTGGGCTAAAATCTAAACGCAAATTCATAGAGAATTGATTTTTTTGCTATAGATAGATGAAATTTAAGAATAACTGCATTTAAGAAAAAATTCTAGAAAATTTTTAAACTAAGCTATAACGTTTTGTTTGAACGTTGTACACGTGTTGGGGCTATGACAAAATGATGATTATGGGTAAAGGAAATTTTTTTTGACAATTTTAAAGATGCCAGGTGAAAGATGATGGAAAAAAATTAGGCGTCTGATACGGATTTTTTTTTTGAAAAACACCTTGTTTTATAGGGGTATTTTTGGGGTAATTTTTTGATTGTTAGCTTTTTTTATGAGCATTCAAAAAATCTCAAATTTATAGGACATGTAGGTTTTGGCCTTATGCATACATGTGCAAAAAATTGGAATCGTTTAGTGAATTTTGACTGAATAACGGAAGAAACAAGTTTTAAAAAAACAAGTTTTTTTGACCGTTTTAAACCGATTTTCATCGTTTTTTATTTTTATCTTTTTTTTTAATAGATACAGGAATAAAGTGTATGGAGTAATGATAGACCATGACTACGACTATATGTGTGCGAAGTTTCAATCATTTTCGTAAACACAATTTTGAGATAACGGTAAAATAAAATTTTAGAATTCAACAGGTTATAACTTTTGACCAAGAGCAGATAGAAAAACCTCAAAACACCAGTGGAAATCTGTTTCCCCCCGAACAGCCACCAGTGTGGGAAGTACCGTAATCTCATTTTGGAAATTCGACATGGTTGACTTTAAAAAATTCTAACTTCTCTTGTAGGCATCTTTGAAATGAGATTGATACGTCATATGAAAGATGAAATAATAAGCTTTTACATGGTATATATTTTTTATAGGTTGTCAAACAAAAAAATGATTCCATAGCCTGAGAACATAAAAATAAATGTTTGATCGAGTTCAAAAAATTCTAGCTCTTTTTGTAAATGTCTCATAGACCTGATCGATATATATATTTTGAGCTAAGACAATAAGCTTTCAGATGGTATAAAATTTTGTATAGGTTGTTAGGGAAAAAAATGGAATTAATGACGTGAGAAGATAAAAATTCATGTTTTTTTGCTTTTTTTGATGAAAATGAAATATTGACTTTATGGAAAAGAGTTTACGTGGCAATAAGGGGACTTCCTAGGCACCTATCAGCTGAGTTTGTGGGCAAAAATGACGAGCAGTGAAGAGAGAAGATAGTTCAACTTTAAGAAACCACACTAGCCTTCCTATGATAAATATAGAAAAAGCTTGTTTTTTTCTTAATACGGTTCTAAAGATTTTAAATAAAAGAAATTTGCGTGCTTTCGAGAATAAAGTTCTATTTTGGAATTTAAAAAATATTTCTTGATTTCTGATTGTCTCCTTAATGACTTAGCGGATTTTAACAGAAATATTTAAAGAAGTAGGTATTTTGAAAGCCGTAAAATTAGTAAAGGTACATAAAAAAAATCCATAGATCTATTCTTTTATTAAATTACAACACATAATTTTTTTTTGTTTTTAATTGGTATAAAATAAAAAATATTATTTTTTTGGTCAAAAAGTTCACGGAATGTATTTAAAAAACATGTTTTTGTAGTATTAAAATAAATTTAATTTTTTTTTTTAACATTTCTTTAAAATAATTTTCAAATTTAATAAAAATTATGTTTGCATGAATAATTGCCCTCTTTTAACTTGCGACAAATTTTTAGCATTCCAAATAGTATAAGCCTCTGCAAAGACGAAAAACAAAGAATACTTGCAGGGGCTAATAAAAATGCTAGTCCATTCATCGGCGCTGACAATCTTAAAAAAAAACCTACAATAATTATGTGGAGGGAAATTGTAAGAAGGAGATAGTGTAGTATATGTAGTAGTAAAAGCTTCTGAAACACCCTTGGTCGTGTTCTATGATTTAGTATGACGGAAAATGTTTTTCAAATAAGACACAAAAATTAATAGCTACACAGAGAAATTAAATATTATTCTAATTCTTAACTGTACCTTTATTTTTCTGCATCCTGTATGCATAGCATAAAAAAGGCCAGAGAAAAGTCATTAAACGTCAACTATCGTATGTAAGAACAATTTGAATTAATATTAAAGTTTTTCTTAAAAAAATGTTACGCATACGCCACAGTGATCAATTAAGTAAACCACATCAAATAATATAAAACCAAATATTATCGCTGATTAAAAATGATTTCAAGTGACCTTCGTTAACTATGTATTAACACATTTTAAGAGTTATCACTATATCCTATTTCGTAATTTTTTATCTGCAGCAATTTCTACAACTTTTTTTTTAATTTTCATTAAAAGTTTACCAATTTCTAAAGTCTGTATTTAAGAATGGCAAAACGTTTAAAGCACCTACGAGTATATTTTTTGAATAAATTTTGCCGTCTCTAAATTTAATTGCATTATCTATCTTAACTTGAAAACTCTCCTCAAGGTTGATGGATCAATGCAAATTAAAACCGAAAGTTGAATTCAAGTGAATTAAAAAAAGTTCATAGACGTCTCGTTTATAAACAGTAACAAGAATAAACGAAATAAGCTTACATATATATTTGCCAAAATAGAGAAAAAAAAATATATTCTACAATCAGAAAAGTTGGCTAATGACCCAAAACGCCAATTGCGAACCCTATATATTGGGGTTGCAATCAAAAAGGACGTAATCCACCAATCATTCAAACACTCGTTGTAATTAATTCAATTTATCAAACGCATCGTGTATACTCTTTTCTCGTCCCTGCACTTCCTTCCCTCAGTTTTCCTTTAACATAACAGAAAACAGAGAATTTTTTTTGTTTCATCCTCTGGTGGTGGCGGTGGCCATTCGTTTGCCACTTTGCTTGTGATCTGGTCTGCAATTCAGTCGACCATGTCTCCTGAAAATCGGGGGCTAACGCTAATTAAGTTTATTTGGTCGTTTGGGAGCTATGCCGTCATCATACACAACTATACAACAACTGCCTCCCATCAATGTCCCACTTCCAACTCCCGGCGACCATTCATCTCATCCCAGAGTTCGTGTCCTTTCCAACAACCATGGTTCTTGTCGAAATGAACTGTGCTGCCTGGTTTTTTATGTTGTGCTTGTGTCCAATTTTGGAATTTTTCTTCTCATTTTTTTTTCGGTTTTTTTTTTTATGGAGCCGGAGAATACATCTCCCAGTTGAGGTCCGCATTTGTATTTAGAGCAATGTTTGTATAGTTTTTAGCTGTATTTTTATATTGTGTCGGTCAGTTTTGAATTTATTCATGGTTTTTTTTTTGTGTTTGGTTTTTTGTTTTGTTGAAAAACGCAATGTTTTTCCTGGCCGAATTGTATACGGACCACTCTGGAGCTGGACATCCTGGCGACTACACAAATCCTTTTTCCCCGCCATCAAGTGAACCAGAGCACACATCTATATACATAAATTTGTTTTGCAAACTACGGTTGTAATGTCCGCGTTTTTTCCAACATTTTTTTCGTTTTTTTGTTTTTGTTGATATTCTCGGAACCGGTAGTTAGGGTATAGTATAGTGGTTCAGGACTTTGCTGGTGGAAACGGTCTTCTCTACGGTTCACTTAATTTTTATTGCCAGTTAGTGTTTTTGGATGCTCGTTTTGTGGAGCATGTGATGAAAATGCGCTAGTATGCAAAACGAATGAGGACACACGTGGACACGTCTACGTCGGTCGTAAGTTGTGTCTCGCTTCGGTCGATTCAGAGAGTTGTGGGTGGTAGAAAAGTTTCGAAATTGTCAACATATATTTTTTATTTGCTGTCATTTTTTGGTTGACGCTTGTTCGATATATTCAAATTGATTTTGGGGGTTTTTCGGCTGATACATTATTATAGCACACAAACACTTGTGCTCTTGTACACATAGCAGAATGGAAATTCAAGTTGAATTAAGTTTTTAAGTGCTGGAAATTGTGAAAAACTTTTGAAATTCATGTTAACTTCGTTATAGCCTTACAGTTAATAAAAAAAAAAAAAACTGTTGACGCGCAACATTCAATTGCTAGATATATAACGTCAAACTTTTATTTGGACACTTTTAATGAAATAAAACAATAGTAACAGGATTCTACTTCCATCACCAAGTTTATATAGGTAGATTGAATGGAAAAAGCAGCAATCTAAAGATCTGTGGGAGCCAATGTCGAACGAATTCAACAAGACAAACGTCATGTTTTTGTTGGAATTTACAAAGTAAAGCAAAACTTTTTTCACAAAAACGGTCCGAAGCCAATCTATATCTATTTAAAGCTCTTTGCATTGAAATTCCACACATAGTTTCAAATAGTTCTAAGATGCATTTATCCTACCTCAATTTTACTGAAAATAAAGATTAACTAATTCTCAGTAAGCATGATATTGGACTCTTTGTGCTAAATTTTTTCTTCGAAATTTCACGAAAACACGGCTAAAGGTTTTTGGTTTTGAAAAAAAAATCAAGATTTAAATTTATTTACCTAGGTGTCAATATTTTTGTTAATTAAACATAATTCCTAATACCTTTAATACCTAGTAAAACCTCATGTAGATTATTATTAAGAACTAGCTGACCCGGCGGACTTCGTTCCGCGTTTTTCTAGTATTTATTTCCAATTTTTTGCTTTGTAATGTGTTAACCTTTTCCAATACAAAAAAAATCGGGCCACATATTGATATATGGAGCACAAACATACAATTGTATAGGGTCAATGTGGGTAAATGTAAACAGGGGTAAATGAAAACATCGCTCATAACAAGCTTCAGTTAAATCTCTTTGATGCATACATAAGTACAAATTACGGACGCATGTATCTTTTAACTAATACGTCAAACTCATTGCTGTCAAGAGAGAATTCATTCGACGAGCGTATTTTTCGTGAAAGATAATTTTTTAAAGTGCCAAACAAGTCGTTAGTCTTTCAGAAAAATTAAATATTTTTGCAGATTCAATTAAGCCAGTATAATTTGCAAATACTTTTTAGTTTTTAATTTTGATGTAGATTCTATGTGAAACAAACAAATTTTAAAATACAGGACATTTATGTCGATTTGCATGTGTTTAAATTTACCCCAGAATATTTTTCATAATGGGTAAATGTAAACAACGTATTCTGGGGGTAAATTTAAACATATATTTTTGCTGAAATTTGTAAAAATAAAGTATTTTTAGTCAATTACTATTGCTAAAGTGCCGCGGAGTCACATTTTAAAGCAGCCAACACAATCATTTTCAGTGGATGATGTTGCAAAATCGGTCTTTGACGAAAAAAAAAATATATGACGTTCAGAGCTGCTCGGGATGCATATTGGGTGCTTATATAAAGAATCAAAGGAAGAAAACAAAAAATTTTATTGAAATTTGAAAAAGTTTTTGTCAAATACCTTCTGGAACGTTTTTCAAGTCGTTACCCAAATGATAAAGAGGAAATTCTATATTTTAAACCACCGTTTACATTTACCCCGAATTTGTAAAAAAAAACAGAAACATGGTGGGGTATTTGTAAACATGCCATATTTGACAGTAATTTAAACAATTTGTTAAATATTTGTTTATATTTATAAAAAAGAATTGCCATCATTTCATATTTGCATTTGAAGATACCTGTCAAGTTGCTCCGTGAATACATATTAAAATCTAAAGTCAAAAGAAAAAAAAGACATGAAATTGTTTACATTTACCCACATTGACCCTAAAGTATTAAAAAAAGCAAACCATTTGTTTGACAGCTATTATAATTTTAATTGGGGTGTGCACCAAGTTTCATTAATATTATTATTAAGGTAGGTATAACAACATAAATCTTCAGTGGAAAGCAAAATGCTGCTATGTCCTTAACAGATCCTATGGAGTTATAATAATTTTGCTTTCCAGGGGATATGTATGTTGTATGCATGCCACTTTTTTTTGCTGGTATTGGCACGGTTTTTTTTGCGTCAAATAGTAAAAAAATGTTTTTAAAAACAAAATCTTATGTGTCTCGAACTCCTCTCAATCACTTGCAATCGCTACTAAAATTTGATATTTTGTGGCTATTTAGGAAATCCAAAAAATAGCGATCTTTTTTTGTAAATTTTAAAGAAAACGACTTAAAATGAAAAGATTCCGTCTTAATTCTATGCATACGTCTAAATATTAAAATATTTTCTTAAAAAGATTAAATCATTTTAAATTAATGTAGAAATTGAATTAATAAATTGGTAGTTGAAACAACTTAAACAAATTTTAAGTTTCAGCTTATCATACCAATTTTCAACTGTGAGATAGCTTAGTGGTAAACAATTTTAATTGAGGAAATAACATTTAAAAGAGTTAAATCATGTTTGTTTTTATAAGCCTTGAATATGAGCTCTTTAAACCCCAAATATTGAATTTGCTCATAACTTGACAGCAGCACCACGTACCAGGTCTAACTATAAAACAAAACCTGTCTCGAATGAACCTTATCAAACGCAAAAAATTTCATAAAAGTCTATACAGCCGTTCGGACTCCAAATATGGAAGGAGATTTGAATATAATTTGACAACAGCTTCACCTACCGAATACAATTATAATTTACAAAACATGGATGGACCTTATCACACAGTCTTTCGGACTCCAAAAATAAGAAATTTGTCTATACATACTTCGGCAACAACGCCACCTACCGGGTCCAATTTATGAAACAAAACATGTTTCGAATGAATTTTATCAGACACAAAAAATTTCACAAAAATCAGTCCAGTCGTTCGTTCAAAATATACAATTTTCCTAAAACGACAACAGTGCCAACTACTGGGTCCAATCATGAAACAAAACTTGTCTCGAATGAACCTTGTCATAACACAAAATTTCACAAAAATCTGTCCAGTCATTCGACTCCACCTATGGAACTTGCCTACACTGAGGGAAAAAACGCAACGTAAAGTGTTATACGTTCAACGTTGACTTAATGTTGAAAAAATTAACATGAAACATCTTTAAATTAAAATTGAAACAACGTAAGAATTTTTTTTTATTTTTGTCGGACTTCAGCTTTTGTTGCATTTTATCACCCTTATTTTCAACAGCGAGATAGCACGTTGCTAAAGCATTCGCCTGGAGATCCAAGAGTTATAGGTTCGATCCCCAGTGGCTGCCAATTTTTTTCTTTTTTTCTAATAAATTGATGCCGTTTTTCAAAGTTGAAACAACTTTGGTTTAAAGATGTTTTATAACGGCAAACCACTTTAAAGTAAAGATGTTCATTCCGATAAATAGTTGAATCAACGTGGTTTTCGTTGATTTTAAGTTGTTTTTTCCCTCAGTGTATAACTTGAAAATAGCGCCACCTACCGGGTCCAATTATAAAACAAAACCTGTGTCTGATGGACATTTTCACATACATTTCACACAAAATTTCAGAAAAATCTGTCTAGTCGTTTAGAAGTAGGGTCACAACCAAACGCACAGGAGAAATATATATAATATAATAGATACAAACCATAAATCTGATTAATGACACCTTGCATAATGGTGTCATACACATACTTTTGTTGATCTTTTAACATCGGCACATTGGTTTGCACAAATACTTTTAATTGATTAAACAATTGTATTGCCTTTCGCGTAGTATTTCTGATCAAATACATCTTGGTCTGCACGATTTGGAACAACCAATCCTAACTGCGCCTATGCTTTACTCGCAATAATCAAACACGTGTCCTCAATGAAGATCAGCGATTGAATATACATTTTATTTGTGCAGTCCATATGTGGATTTAATGTCACAAGGCGAATAATTATTTGTTTCTCTCAAAATCAGGCTTTTTTAATTATTTTGAAAGCTTTACAAACTAAGCTTAGTTAAAATTTTTAAAAAGCGAGTGTTTTTTTACTCGTACAAATTGAAAACTATAAAAAGATGCGAGAAAAGGTATTGTTTTTTTTGATACAAACCATCTACATATTAATACCTTTCAAACAAAAAAAAAATTACCAAAATCGGACCAGCCAAACGCGAGTTTATCGGCCACACACACTAAACGAACTCATTTTTATACATAAGATTTTTTATATCATATTAAGAGATATCAAAAGATTTTCGAGTTATTACAATTTTCTCGAAAACGGCTTCAATGATTTTGATTAAATGTGGTATATGTTATGCTTTAAGGGGTAATAACTCCTTGTAAACCACGAAATCGAGCGTCATTTTCATCACCGTATAAAACAAAGAAGAAATTATTGTTTGTTTATGTTTGTTTAGTTTAATTAAGTATATTAATAATTAACAGAATAGGCTAATGTTAAATTTTTTAATGATGTGAAATTTTTTAAATGGCGGTGTAGTTCAGGATGAAAGTACAATCTTGTGCTCCCATCGGGCGACCAACTAACTAACTATTAATATACTTAATTAAACTAAAAAAAACACCAAAAGAAAATAATATTTCTTCTTTGTTTTATACGCTGATGAATATGACGCTCGATTTCATGGTTTACAAGGTGTTATTACCCCTTAAGGGGGAAATCCCTCTGGAATTAGTTATTTTTGCATTATTTTTTTTTTGCCTTGTACATTCATTTATCAACTGAAGAAACTATTTTCAGTGGTTTTAGCCATAAATGAAGCCTTAAAAGTCCCTAGATAGTCCCGATACCCAGCGCTCCTAACATACCACAGTACAAAAACGATAACTTTAAACGCATTTTTCTCGAAACGCGTTTTTTTTCGCGCCGTGCAACGTAACTCAAAAACTAATGAAGGGGTTGGGGTCGAAATTCTGTATGTTGCAAAATTCTGTATTCAAAATACTGTATGCCAAAATACTGTATGTTAAAATTCTGTATGTGCAAAATGCTGTAGGAACAAAATTCTGAAAGTCAAAATTCTGTATAGCAAAATTCTGGTTGGTCAAAATACTGTATTTCAAAATTCTGTACATCAAAATTCTGTAAATCAAAATTCTGTAAAAATGCTGTAAAAAAATATAGTTTTGATAATGTAAAAAAGTGCGCGCGCACTTTTTTACATTATCAAAACTATATTTTTTTACAGCATTTTTACAGAATTTTGATATACAGTATTTTGCCGTACAGAATTTTACAAAACAGAATTTTGCATGTCAGTATTTTGTTCATACAGTATTTTGACGTACAGAATTTTGTATTTACAGTATAATGACGTACAGAATTATGGTATTACAGTATTTTGACCCCACAGAATTTTGTCGTACAGAATTTTGACAAGCAGAATTATGACCCGCTCCTCTAATGAAGCTATCGACTTGAAATAAATTGCAAATTACTCGTTAATTCATTGGCCATTGCATGAACCTAAAAGTTCAATAAAATTTTAACAATAAATATTTTTTTTTAACAATTTGTTTATCAAAAAACATTGTGCTTTTTCGTTATTTTGGTCTCTAACTTTTATTTTACACTGTTTTTTACTAAATTTAGGTTCATGCAATGCGTATAAATATATTTCATTGGGAATAGATTTCTTTTTAGATTATAAATAATTTTCTAGACCTGGGCATTGCACGGCGCAAATTCGAGGCATCAACTTTAAAGAGCTTTAGAGCCGCTATTTTGTTTTTTTTTTTGTACTTCAAAAAAATTGTATCAATACTTCATAATGTCAATAATATCACATACTTTTCCAAATTTCAATAAATGCTTTCAGTTTTCCAAAAAAAATTATTGAAAAAGCTGTCGTCCAGAGGGATTTCCCCCCTTAAGTAGATCTAGTTTTCTCAAAAAATACGGATAGTGATACTGATGTCGGCTCTTCTCTTACGGCCATATTATTCACCAGTTTAAAAAATACATCTGGATGTAAAGAAATTGAAATGTCAAAAATAAATCAAAATCCCTGATATTCACTATCACACAGAGAAAAAAATAGTCATTTTTGACTATTTTTCAACTATTTTCATAGTTAAAATCGGGATAACTATTTTGGATGTGGATTTATTTTTAACATTTGACAATTTTACATACAGATGTATTTTTTTAACTAGTGAATAATATGGCCGTTAATAAGTACCCTACAAACAATTTCGCTTCTATAAAGCCTTAACCAAGCAACTATAGCACCTGTAAGGCTTTATAGAAGCAAAATTGTTAGTCGGGTAAATGGTTAAACCAATTTTTTTTATTTATTGGTTAACTAATCTAAAGGTACTTTGGACTACATACAAGAGTAAGTTCGTGCGACGCAGTCGTGCATTTTATTTTTTAATTTTTCGTACTAAAATATGAATTTCTCTTTCCAAATTTTTTGGCCATGTTTATTGTTAGTTGAATTCAGAAGAGGAAAAGGTGCTTTGTATAACAGTTGATAAAAAAATATTTTAAATTATGTAGGTATTTCCTAGGCCGACTGCGTATCAGCGTAAAAGTAAACTACAGTAAAACCCGGATAAGTACTTCACCTTAAATGCTCCGTTTTGATAGGCACTAAAGCGGGTTAGGTACTTACAAGAACCCGCTTAATTGCTCATAGGCACTTATCTCATTATTTATTCAATAATAAAAAATAACATGTTTGATAACTAAAAAAATTATCTTCACAAACAAAATTTACTTTGAAAGTTTAAAATAGCTAACAAGTTAGTTTCTACCTTTAGTAAAATTTTTGAAGCGCTATAGCAAACGAAGTTTTTCTTATTGTTGAAACTTGTTTCAAATGTGTACTTAAAAGAAAGGGAAGGTAGTTAAGCGAAAGGTACTTAAGAGATGAGTTGTATATGAAAAAATCCTTAAAATTTTGGTTCTAAAAAAACAAAGGTACTTATGCGGGTTAGGCACTTAAGCGAGAGGCACTTATCCGGGTTTTACTGTACTTCCTCGTTATCGTTTGGGATTATGTGCTCATCCAGAATATCCAAAGCACAAAGGTAACTGGGTTCGGGATGTCGTTGTTGGGTTCTCATGCTTCTCATTATATTTGTACAGTTATTATTTGTATTATTTTTTTCTTGAAAATGGCCTTACAACTTTTTTCTGAAAAATTAAAAAAAAAAAAAATTATTTTTATAAAAATATGTAGCTCTAAAGATTTTCATAACAATTATAATACTATACAAGAAATCAAATGGCGTATCGTCGCTGTTGAAGGAAAACTGTCATAGTTAACACAAAAATCTTAATTCTTCAGAAATGCTGTTTTAAATATGTAATTATCAAGATGGTCAATTTTAATAAATTTTCATAAATTGAAGAAAAACATTTAAATTTAAAATTGAGTTGACAAAAATAAAGTTAGTATTGTGTGTTGAATATGTATTAACATTAACAACTCAAAAAGAAAGATTTTTTGAGTTATACCCGTTTTATTAAACAGCGACGATATGTACTTGGTGGTGTCGTAAAAAAACATTATTTCAAACGGGTTTTAATTATAGTGGAGTAACTAAAGCTCAAAAATTGGCAATATTAGGGAACCCGGCCGAACAGCTTAGATTTTGATGATCTTTTTTTTCAAACGTCGGTAATTAAAAATACTTTAAAATCTATAGATTAAAAATTGCCGGTGTTGCCGTTTTGATTTTTTAAATTTAATTCAAGATTTTTGTGAACAGAAACAAATCTTTTTCAAAAATTTTTCTTAAATTTTATAAATTAATTGATGCCAAAAGATTGTCTAGGAAATTCAAGAAAAAAAAAATATATGGGAGTGAAGGACAATCTTTCATATTTTAAGCGATAGATGCAATTTTCTTATTAATTGACTTCAAACACAAAAAAAAATATTTGAACACAACGGCAACACCTACAATATTCAAATATACATTTTTAAAAGCTAGAAGCTTAGTCATATACATAATGTTGAATTAAAATTAAGTTAATTGAATGAACGGCTTTTGAAAGAATGGTAATTGAACTCAGATTTTTGAAAAAAAAATTATTGAAAAAATTTTAACATGTCGTTTTTTACACATGGTCGTAATATATGTAAAATGCATTTATTTTCAAATTTTTTGGCCGCATTTATTATGATTTCAAATTGTAAAAGGAAATGTCAATATGTATTACGGTTTATGAAAAAAATTAAAAAGTATTTCATTTTCGAAGAACTTTTTTTAATAAAAGTTTTGAAAAAAAATGTAACTTATTTTTTTTTTAAAGTTCAACATCTAAACATAAAATTATTTTTTATTCATTTAATAACCCTTACTGTTGAAAGTTAAATAGGAAAAATTTAAAGTTCCTATTTACCACAGTCTTTGAGAAAATTAATTGTTTCAATGCAAAAATTCAGTTTTAATAAAAAAAAAACCATTGAATAAATTGAAGTAATTTTTCATTTTTTTTTTTCAAAAGTGTGATATATTTTACCTTTTTTGCTTCGAAATTCAATTGAAAATATTTATGGCCAAAAATTTTTTTAAATAAATTCATATTTTAATAGAAAAAGTTTGGAAAAAAGTCATTTAAAATTTTTCTAATAACATTTTTTTTTTAATTCTGAGTTTGAGGACCATTTTTTCAAAAAGTCTTGATTAAATTTCGTTGATTTAAATTTAAGAGATAAGAATGAGCTTCTGGCTTTTTAAAAATGTATTTTAAAATATTGTAGGTGTTGCCGTTGTTTTCAAAATATTTTTTTTGTGTTTGAGGTCAGAATGTTAGAAAATTGCATTTATCGCTCAAACGATGGAAGATTGTCCCTTACTGCCTTTTATATATTTTCCTTAAATTACCTAGAGAATCTTTTGCTATCATTTGTTTTATGAAATTTAAGCAAAAAAATGGTTTTGTTAAAAAAAAAATTAATTTTAATTTTAAAAAACAATACGGCAACACCGGCAATTTTTAATCTATAAACTTTAAAGTATTTTTAATTACCTAGGTTTGAAAAAAAAAAAATCGTCAAAATTATTTAGCTTTAGTTACTCTACTATTAATTATAAAAACAAATTTTACTTTTTTTTGTACTATGTACTTTAAAATTCCTTAAAAAAAATTTAATAGTAAATTTACCTTTGTTCAGTAAAAAGCTTTAACATTAGGGTTACTTTTACCATAAGCGCAAGTGGGTACGTTCATTTTATTTTATTTTTTATGTACCTAAATTAAAAAAATTGTATTAGTTTTTAGGCTTGGGACCATTTTTCAAAAACACTTATCAATTTATTGGGTTTTTTTTATTTTTGAAGTCAATTTGTGAGGAAATCACTTCTTCCTCTAAACCGCTTACCTAAACGATTTAAGATTTTCCATCATTTAATAAATTTTTTCTCATAATCACTATTAATTTTCTAGTAGTAATATAATTTTTCTAAGCATTTTTTTTTTTTCTGGCTTGTTTTATTAGATTCAATTATTTTTTTTTTATTTTAGAATAAATTGTTATCCTCACTCATTTCGAGAGTGGTTTTGTACGAAATCGCAGTCACATCCTCGTGACTAAGATTAAATTTGTAACCACACCAATAACCTGAACCGAGTTAATTGGATTTTCATGTGATCTATAGTCGGGTAATGTTCATCAATATTTCTACAGTTGAAGAACTGAGATAATCTGCAGAGGAAGATTTAATTTGAGATGCTGAAACCGAAGAATTAAGTACCAACCCCTCGATACATATTTTTATTATAATTTTTTTTGTATTTTTCTTTGTTTCTTAAAAAATTGCTGCCTGAATCTACGATCTTTCTATTTTATTTTTCTAAAATTTTGATTTGATTTTTTTTTCTTCGAAAATAAAGCAATAAGAATGAAAGTTTAAATAAACCCCAATTCGCTCCACTAACAAACTGGCTCTCTTAATCTATTTAGCTTTTCTTTCTCTAGGGATTGTAAGACTTATGCATATTCCTCACATAGAGTTAAAAGATTTTTTCCAAAAATACCAATCATTTTTCTATAAACATTACATGTTTTTTAAATAATCTATTCAATTTATCAAAACCAATTCATTTGCCATAAGGAACTCTGTAAATCATATCTTCTTACCTTACGCAATATCTTCCAGATGTTGCTCTTAGAGATTTAATTTTCAATTGGTGAATTCTTTGCTAAATGAGTTACTAGAAAAGTCCCAGAAAAAAAAACAAAAAAGAAGAAATGATTCACTCTTGTATGAACATCCTGATAGGTACATGTAGATGATTTTTATTTCTATTAAAATGGACCAATCATTTATTTTAAAACTCTCAATAAAATCTACAGTTTCAACATTATTATTATGCTTATATTTATTTGCGCTTAAATACAATAACAAAAATTTATATCAATCATATTTCTTGCACTTCCAAATGTCCACTTCAGTTTTTCGACATTCTCGGAAGTCATAGTCCGTCGAACCGAGACAAAATCGACTTGGTTTTGGTTTGTAAATATCCAATCCCCTACCAATTTTAATGATATATCCATTACTTAATCTGGAAAAATAAAGATACAATTCAAATAAATTGTTTTTCTTTATCATTCAAATATTCTTTTACTTACAATATTTTTCTATCATGCAAATTACTTTGAAATTCCACAGCCAATTGAATATTTCTACGCGCAAGGTCAGCTTTAATACTGTCAAAGGAATCTTTTTGATTACTTCCTGAACGTTCGTCTTTTTTTGTAATGATTCGAATGTATCTCAGACTGTGACACTTTTTGACAACTAATTCGAGGAACATTACAAGATTTTGCATCTAAACAAAAATAAGAGATTTCCTGATTTCTCAAACAATTTTCTTCATTTTTTTTTTTTTTTTTTTGTTACCTGATGATTTTCCATTAAATACGCTTCATCTAATTCAACTTCTTTTACATCATTATCCAAATATTTGCCAAACAATTGTTGATAACTGTGACCTGTGGAACCTTCCATAATGGGAATATTATCGACGACGTCTCCTTTCGTCGCATGAGCATCGATTTTGTTTCGTATCAAATCGAGACGAGTTTTGTATTCATCAATTTTTCCAATATAATATTTTCGTTTTTCTGAATCTTTTTCAGCTATTGAGTATTTATTTATTTGTTTTATAAAATGATTTAATTTGGAAATGATATCAACTTGCCTTCAGCTGTTTTAAGAAGCACCAAAATTCCATCTTTATAAAGATGCTGAGCTTGCAGAATTCGTCCAGCTCTGTCGCATTCGCAGGCTTCTAGTAATATTTCTTTTAAACTCATTTTTGATGAGAATTTAATAAGGCAGTATATTATGTTAAAAATTATTTACAAATAATTTAAATAAAATTGTTTAAATGAATAAATAAAAATTTAGGAACAAGAAATAGACAACGATAAACAAAAAAAAATGCTACACACGAAACTTCACAAACAATTTTTGACAGCAGCAGCTGTTAAAAACAAAAGTGACAGTTTATTTATGATGGGTAGAAGGCAGGGATGTTTTTGAGGCAAAAAAAAAATTTGATAACAAAAAAAAAATTATTCTGTAGTGCATTTTAAATTTTATGATTTAATTTAAAAGTGATAGGTAATGTTACTACCTGCGCTACCAGGGCACCTTATAGCCTGTTTTCATTAAGGCTTGGCCACACTGGAGGGTATGCGGTAGCGGTACGGGTAGCGGTGAGGGTACTTGTATGAAAAAAATTCCAAACTGACACATCAACGTTCAGGTGTGGAATTTTTTTAGTACAAATATCGTTACCGCTATACCGCATACCCTCCGGTGTGGCCAAGCCTTTAGAGCCCAATTGAGATAATCTCGAAAATTAGGTCAGTTCGAATTTCAAATTTAATTTTTTTCTGTGATTTGACATTCGAAAAGAGATTAAAGACGTGTGTGAATTGCGTTAAATAGTTAACCCCGTGTAAAATTTTTAACACTATTGAGGTGAATAAAAAAATTTCGGCTGTTAAAAATTGAATGGGCCTTAGGACCTGCTTAAATTAGGTTAAATTTGTTTGCAGACGGTTTTTTTTTTTTTATTAAAAAGGAGTTTCATGGCAGAAAAGAGGCAGAGAAAAATATTAAATAATAAGCCATACAGCTGAAATTTTTTTATTCTCCTCAATAACGTCAAAAATTTTACACGGGGTTAACTATTTAACGCAATTCGCACTCGGCCTGATTTGCAAAAATTAGTGGGTTATTAGGCCATGTCCTATGTACCGATGGGGAATGTAAATATTTCTTTAAAAAGTCCAAGTCGACATCAGGGAATTAGCAAAATTATATACATAAAAACGAAATACAAAAAATATCCGGAAGAAATGATTAAAGGCTTGGCCACACTGGAGGGTATGCGGTAGCGGTACGGGTAGCGGTGAGGGTACTTGTATGAAAAAAATTCCAAACTGACACATCAACGTTCAGGTGTGGAATTTTTTTAGTACAAATATCGTTACCGCTATACCGCATACCCTCCGGTGTGGCCAAGCCTTAAGGCTTGGCCTTAAGGCTTGGCCTTAAGGCTTGGCCACACGGGTGGTTACGATACGTAGCGGTTACGATATTTGTATTAAAAAAATTCCACATCTGAACGTTGATGTGTCAGTTTGGAATTTTGTTCATACAAGTACCGTCACCGCTACCCGTACCGCTACCACATACCCTCCGGTGTGGCCAAGCCTTTTAAGGGTTGACTACACCGGAAGGTATGCGGTAGTGGTACGTGTAGCGATAAAGGCTTGTCCGCACCGGAGGGTACTTGTGGTAGCGGTACGGGTAATTGTATGAAACAAATTCCAAACTGACACATCTACGCGTTCAGATGTGGAATTTTTGTCATACAATTACACCTACCGCTACCGCATATATACCATTCGGTAAAGGCCAAGCCTTTAAATGAAGTAAAATGCCCTCCCGAAACCACTATAAGCAGACAAAAAAGGAATTTTGCAAAGGTTTTTGACAGTACTGATATGACGTCATCGCCATCTCACTCAGCAAAAAAATTTCATTTCAAGCGAAAGTTTTTATTTAACACCGTTTAAAATTTTTTTTCAGACAACTCTCAACCGATTTTTATAAAAAGTGCATAGTTGAATAATGTAATAGTTTTACATAGTTTAAATATAGCAATTAAAAATGACATATTCTAATATACAAGTATATATGACTTAAACGTGTTCCGAGAGGTGGTAAATACTACCTACTAAAGTACCTACCTACTCTACCAGCGGTTTTCAATAAAACGTTTCATGAAGGTTCTTATAAAGGTCTTCTTTAACTTATATTTGCAAGGCTTCTTCTAAACACTACTTCTAGATAGCCTTAAGGAGACCTCTTTTTTTTTCAAAATGGTTGACTTGCGTTAGTATGCCTTAAACTAAACGTATACAAACTATAGCTTGTCGAATCGAATAAAATGAACCTTATGCAAGCAAAATTGTTACTTGGGACGCACTCTACGAAATTATAAGTGCAATTCCCATCTACTGTGGCAGAAAAGCATGAGTAGCAAGCTCAAGTAGTAAATATACTAGATCATCTTCTCATTAGTACACAGAGAAAAAAGACCACCTAAAACCAAGCGGATCTTAGAGTTCAAGTTGCTTAAATTTTTGAGGCTAAAGCCTGGTACGCTGATCGCGCTAAATTTAAGCCGAGATAAAATTCCCATACAAGTTATCGATAATTTGTATGGGATACATTTTAGCTCGGCTAAAATTTTTCGATAATTTGTATGGGAGCTAAAATTTAGTGAGAGCTGCGTACCAGACTTAAAGGTACAAAAAAAAAACATAAAATTCGTTAAAAAAAATAAAACAAAATCTGAAATCAAATCAAAGTATGCAGTTTTGATTGATATATATATGAAGATGCATTTTTAGAAAAAAAAACAAAAAAAAAAAATCAAAATCGTTACAGCCGTTTTAAAAAAAAAATAATTTTTTATAAATAATTATTTGGAAGAACAGTTTTAAAATAAAATTGGTATGCCATTTTGTAGAAATCACTAATCAACATTGAAAAACAAAATTTCAATGTCCCGTTTTCAAGAATTTGATTTTTCAAAAAAAAATGTTTTTTTAATTTTTTTCAAAATCCAAAAATTATTTTTTTCAAAATTTTATTTTTGGCTTATATAAATAATATAATATAATATAATTATATAAATGCTTCTTTACAAAAAGCTTCGTTTGAAACGAATAAGCAGTTTCAGAGTAAATCGGATTAAAAAAAAAAAAAACCGGTTCTGTGGCAGGTACCGTTAATAAAGATTTTCAAAAAAAAAAATTTTTAGTAAAAGATAGACCTTGTCTTTAAACTTCGTTTGAATTTTTTAAACAAAATCGTTAAAGCCGTTTTCGAGCAATTTTAACTTTTTACTAAAATCGGTATATGAGAAGTACCGTTATTTTTGGTCCAAAAAAATTAATTCCAAAAATCCCTCTGGAGAGTCACCAAATAACGCTACATACCAAGTTTGACATCAATCAGTCCATCCGTTTAGGCTGTAGCTTCGTTTACAGACAGACAGACGGACAGACAGACGGACTTGCGGGACCCACTTTTTTAGCATTCTCTATCATCGTAATGTCATGGAAAAATGTTATCTAAACTTTTAAGCTATTGCATAGATTTTAACGTAGGCCTGGCATGGGGAGCTAACCAAGAAAAAACGTAACGAAAAATTATTACACTTATGGTGGTATGTGTGTATATGCATATGATACGATTGTACGAAGCTTGCATGGATGTGTGAATGGTTTTGGTAAGGAAGAAGACCGTAAATGCTGTGTCTGCAGAATAAATCAGAAGCAAAAAAAATTATCTGTATTTTAAGCTATTATTATTTTCTTTTTTTTCTCTTCCCATTCTTATGTATCTTGTTCAACTTGTTGCGAGAAAAGGCTTGGCCACACCGGAGGGTATGCGGTAGCGGTACGGGTAGCGGTAACGATATTTGTATGTAAAAAAATTCCACATCTGAACGTTGATACGTCAGTTTGGAATTTTTTTCACACAAGTACCGTTACCTCTACCCGTACCGCTACCGCATACCCTCCGGTGTGGCCAAGCCTTAAAGCGTTGCGTTGCGATTGCGATATTAGGTGCGTTCCACTGAGGGAAGTCTCTCAGGGCTCAAAGATTTTTTAAGCGAGACAAAATAGGCGCGTCCCACCAAAAAAATCTCAGAGGGCTCAATGTCATTTTGGAAGAGAGGAAAATAATTTTGTGGAACAAGTTTCTCACATGAATCCAATTTTTTTCAAATTTAACACTTCAACTGCCACTTCACACAACTGCTACTTTTCTTCAAATATTAAATTGTGATAAAAATTATTGTATGTTTTCATTTGTGATCTTTCCTCTTGTTTGAATTTGTGTGTGTAGGAATTGTATAAGAATTGGTATACAATGATGTTGTTTTGATTTTTCTGCTTGAAACTACAGTACAATCTCGATTAACGCAACTAATAAAAACAAGGGTGGTTGCAATGACCGAGTAAATTTTTTTTAGGCTCAATATGAGATGAAAAGCGAAAATATCAGAAACCCAACAAAAAATTAAAAAACAAATTAAAATTGCATAAGCTGACAAAAAATGCAATGCAATAGCTTAACCGCGGCAGTCCTCGAGTGCCACAAGTCTTTTTTTTTTTTACGAATGTATAACTTGATATATTTTATAGTACCTATATCCCAAGTAAAAAATAATGAACTCAATAACAATATTTATGTAAATCGTATTTACGTAAACAAACTTATATTATAGGTACCTATTTAGTAACATAATCTCGTGAACTATAAAACTAAATGCATTTTATCAATGAAAAACCAAAAAAAGAAAACAATATACCTTCCTAACCTCAATGTCGCCAGCCGTCACTAATCACTATAGTAATAGCAAATAGCAATAGTAATCAGTGAGTTGTTAGTGGTCAGTGCTGTGTTTATCAGTCGCCGGGATTGTGCTCTTCGATTGTTTTTCATAAAATTTATCCAAAATGGACAAACAAATCGAATATCGCATAGCTACACAGAAAGATTATAATTCAGTTCTAGAATTTCTACGTGAACACTATTACCCAGAGGAACCACTGACCATAGCTAGTGAACCAATTGAGCAAGATTCTCACGATGAGGAAGCCAACATGTCAAACATTGAACATGGAACTTGTGTAATTGCTATCAGCGATCAGCAAATAGTTGGTGCATTTCTAGCTGGGCCCAAATATCCGGATGAAGAGAAGAAATTGCTAGAGGAAGCTTCACATATTCCCAATACAAAATGGGCCAAAGCATTGCTATTTTTAGCTGCTCTTGAAAGAGATTCAAATGTCTACGAGAAGTATAATGTTGATAAGGCGATACATGGTCATGTTTTGGCTGTTGATAAGAAATTTCGTGGGAATGGAATTGGACTGAAACTATTCGAGAAATCAATGGAAAGGGCAAGGGAATTAGGTTTCCCATTGTACAGTAGCGATTGCACGAGTGTTTATTCAGCACAACTGTGTGATCGCTTGGGCATGGATTGTGTGAATGTGTGCGCATTTGCTGATTATCGTGCGCCAGACAGTGATGTGCAAGTATTTTTTCCTCCAGGGGAACACAAATTTGTAAAAACTTATGCTAAAAGACTTGTATAGATAAATAAAGAAAATGCGAATGAGAAATATAATGTTCTGTTTTGCTTTGGTTTTCAATAGTTATAATGTACCTATAGAAAAATTGTAATAGAAATAAAGAAAAAAATTTAAAAAAAAAAACATTTAAATCGTTTTTTAAAGTCATAATCTGTCTGTTTTCACTATAGCCTAAAAGCCTAAATGAGCTAATTAAGTTTGAGGTCAAAAATTATGGACTTCACTTAAATTCTTTCTTTTTTTCAAAATTGTTTTAGTTGTTAAAAAATATAGGTATTTTTATATAAAATAAAAAAAAAAAACACGTAGACGTAGTATTCTTCAAACGCCTTTATTGTATATCTAAGGGTTTTAACGGAATTTTTTGTCAAAGAGGATTTTAATCGTTTTAAGTTTTTTGATCTCAAAACTTTGCTTAAATTTTTGTCTTATTTATAAAATAGCTGAATTTTTGAAAAAAATATTTGCTTCTGAGAAATCTATTTTTTTTTAAGTTTTTATTGAATCTTTGGATTTATTTATGTGTCGAATAATATTATTTGTTTAAGTTAAAATACCAAATTGTTTTTTTTTTATTTTGAAAATTTGTGAATAAAATTCAATTCAAAATTAGCAAAAATGCGCTGTGTCGACTTTAATTTGTTTTTAAATTTAAACATTTTTTTTATACAAGAAATCAAAAGGCAAATGGAGGTTAAAACCATTTTTTGTAACATAGAATCAAATTTTATAATATTTTTTAGGTTTTTGTTTAATTCCTTTAAAAAATGTAGTATTCATTTTTTAAAGGCTGTAATATTCCAAGCAACCTATTGTAGTCAACCTAACGAGTAGTCTTTTCGACTGAAATTTCGATTTATTTTCGATATTTTATGCGTTTTTGACTATAATGCTTTCGACACTTTAAAAAGCTCCAAAAATTCACTGGGGCCATATAACAACTAACAACTTTGCCAAAATATTAGAAAGGCCAAATTTTACACAGGATCTGATTATCTTACTGTACTTAAATAAAATGTTGTACAAAATAAGTCAGTGCAATTTTTTTAAAGCATACATTTATTGAAATTGAAGAGCTGAAAAAATCTTATTTTGAAGGAATAAAACAACATCTGAAATCAAATTGCCCTCTAAAATAAGTAGCTATGCAGATTTATTTCA
The DNA here is from genome assembly GCF_945859705.1 of Episyrphus balteatus. Taxonomy (NCBI): domain Eukaryota; kingdom Metazoa; phylum Arthropoda; class Insecta; order Diptera; family Syrphidae; genus Episyrphus; species Episyrphus balteatus. Next base: position 25,315,232 of record NC_079135.1, read on the forward strand.
CATATATGCATTTTTAGAAAAAAATTTCAAAACCGTTAGAGCCGTTTTTTTTAAAACTATTTTTTTTATGAATAATTTTTAGGAAAGAAATTTTTAAAATAAAATTCGCATGCCATTTTGTAGAAATCACTAATCAACATCTTAAACCAAAATTTCAAAAAAATTGAATGAATCGTTTTCGAAAATTTGATTTTTCAAAAAAAAAATATAAAAATTTCAAAATTTTTTTAAAAATATAAAAATGATTGTTTTTCAGAATTTTTTTTCTAAATAAATATATATACGCTTTTGCACAAACAATTTTGTTGAAATACAATAAGAAGTTTAGCAGGTAATCAGATTTGAAAAAAAGCGATTCTATGGCATATACCATTATAACATATAATAATGATTTTCAAAAAAAAAAATGTTTTCACCAATAGATAGATCTGGTTTATAAACTAACATTTGAATTTTTTAACTATATCGTTGGAGCATTTTCCGAAAAAATTAAACTTTTCCGAAATTAGTATATGACTGGTAAAGTGATTTTTTGTCAAAAAAAATTAATTCAAAAAACAAAAAAATGTCTGACTGATATCTCAACTTTTTTTTGTTCGATTGCATAACTTGTTATAAAGTCTAAGAACAAAATAGTCACTGTTTGATTTTCGGTAGGCTTACTAACAATCTGTGAAAAGTCCTGATATTTCCGCCGTCCCGTTTGAAGGTCGGAGGTCACAAAAACGAATTTGTGAATAGGTTTTGGGAAAAACATAATTTCTACAAACTTGTAGCTGAGATAGGTAATTTCACATCATTAGTCTGTCACGATTTTTTTTCTTCAAAAAAGCTTTATCTATTGGACTAACAGTCCTTTTGACAAAAGCATTATAGTAATTTAATTTCGTATAGTATCACATTGAATTTCTGTCTATTCTCAATCCATGTCTTGAAGTAACGAAATCCACTTCATTACATGTCAATATTTTAAATTACACTGGTCTGTAAAATTTAACTTTTTTTTTCTCCTTCAAATAATTTTTTGATATTAAAAAAGATTAGACTTTCCTGAATCTATCAGGTACCATTTTTGTAAAAATGATTTTTGAAAAATGTGGATAGTTTCTAAAAAATCAACCTTTTAGATTCATTTAAACTTGTATAAAATTAAAACTATTTGTCGCATTGAGCTCAAATTTGGAGGACTTATTCCTCATAATATTGACATCAATCAATGTCCTTTTACATTAATGTTTACTCATATTTTAAAATACTGATTGACAAAAAAAGCAGAAATAAAAAAATCCTTCACTTTTTAGTAAATCCTACATGAACAAAAACACTTTAATTAAGGAAAATGTAAAATATCAACGCCCATTATATTTAAAAAGTCAAATATGTAAAGAAAACCATAATAAAATACATTAAACAAAATTTGTACGTGTTTTGTAATTTTATATACTATCTTTCTACACTGAGGGAAAAAACAACTTAAAATCAACGAAAACCACGTTGATTCAACTATTTTTCGGAATGATTTTGCTTTGAAGACGAAAATTTTAAAATCAAAGTAGAACATCGTTATTTTAAAGTGGTTTACCGTTATAAAACTTCTTTAAATCAAAGTTGTTTCAACCTTAAAAAAAGCATCAATTTATTAGGTAAAAAAAAAGTATAAAATGGGCAGCCGCTAGGCGAGTGCTTTACCAACGTGCTATAAAAAAAATTCTTACGTTGTTTCAATTTTATTTTGAAGAAATTTCATGTTAATTTTTTCAACATTAAATCAACGTTGAACATTTTACATTTTACGTTGCGTTTTTTAGAAAATCTGAAAAAAACTACTATATCTCGAAAAACCAGAGCTGACCGGAATTTTCTGAGTTCGGATTCAAAATCAGCACACTAAAGTCCATTAGAAAAGTATACTTTTGTTCTAGGGAGAAAGGTATATGAATTTTTAGAGATCAGTTTCTTTATGGTAAGATATGCCAAACCTACTAAACTTACTAAAATTAAGATATCTCGGAGAAGAAAAGAGATTTTGAGAAGATTGAATTTGAAAGAAAAAAATAAGTTCTTTCATAAACCGTAACAATTTGTATTGAAAAAGATTACCTACATTATGCCAAAATATTTCTTCAAAAACAGCAAAAAAAATGGGTTTTTGAGATTTTCTAACGGGAATATCTAAAAAACGTGACGTGCTAGGTCAATTCTGACTTCGGATTCGGAATCAACATATAAAAATCCTTTAGAAAAGTATAGTTTTATTTAAAGGACAATTTCCTTGCAGACCAGTGTTATTAAAACTGCAGTAACGATTTCCTTAAGTTTCCATTGTTTTTGCAAATTTTTCCATATCATTGTCAAAAAAAAAAAAGGATTTCATAAGACTAATGAAAAATCAATTCAAGCACAATATTCTTTGAAAATAATATTAAAAAAAAAAAAAACACTGAAAATACAACCATCACAATCCTTTCAAGAGCACATAACTGATGATGTGTAGTAGTATACTTTCATCAAAAAAATCGTTGTCGTCGTAGTCTTAGTTGTCTTCGTCGTGCTGCTACTGTTGCAGCTGCTACTGCTCCAAAGAGCCTTCATAGAGTGGCCCCCTTTACTTTTTTCTTATACAGCCCCTTCATTTCTCTCTTTTCGAAAACCTTTATCCTTTTTTTTTCTACTCGGTCGTCATGCCAGTGACGAGGAAAAATTAGTCTAAGAAAAACGATGAAGAAAATGAAAGATGCGCTTTGTGTTTAACACACAAAATGAAACGAAATCCTTTCACGTTCGGTTACATGAAGAAATCCTTTATTTTTTTTTCACAGATATATATTTATATATCTGTATATATCCTTTCTATCTTAGAATTCTCTCATTTTAAGTTCATCATTTGCAAGGATATAATATATAGATTAAAGCGAATGAATTCTATGGCTCTGTGGAGGAAAGAAAAAATATAAAAAAGGATAAACCTTCGCATTGTTATTGGTTGGTAATTTGTAAAATGTCTTTAACTGTTACCGGATGGAAGAGGAATGGTATATCCTTCAAAGTTCTTTTTTTTCCATATATACTTACCTGACTGAAATAGGAAAAAAAAAAAAAAAAAAAACGAACAGAACTTTTATGCGTTTTGCTTTCACATAATTGTTCCAGCTCATTGACATGCCCCTGATGATGGAGTTTGTGGGGGGGTTATGTCTTGCATTTGGTTGGGTGCATGTCTTGAGATTTTTCTCATCTTCCTTTTGAAATGTGCTATGAAAGATCTACATTTAATGATGCTGATGTGGCAAATCTAGAAACGAAAGACTCCGTATATTCAATTCACCAACTAAGCATCCTGTTTAACCCCTCACTTCATCCCATTCAAATCCTATACAAGCTTCAGCCTCAAAACCCCCCAAAACGCACACATTCTCATAATTTTCTTTTGCTTGCAAGCACATACGATATATGGTCGGTCCTTTTCGGTCGTTCTGTCGATGGGGGGAAAGTTGGGGTACAACATATAACTCATCCATTAGCAGAAACTTTGAGGATGGGGTTTGGTTTTGTTGAAGCAATGGTGGAGAAAAAAAAAATAAAATAATCGCTCGACCGTACACGAAATGATTAAAGGAGATGAAAAGGATAAAGTGCAGTACAGGATATCCATTTTGTGTACTTCATGGATTCCATTTCAGCAACAACATTCATGGAAAGAATTGTATGGAAGGGGAATGAGCAGACGAACGAAATAATAATACAGGAAGCACGGGGAATATAAATACAACTTGGAAGCAGAGCAGCAAGTGTTGATGCTGCTTAGTGAGGTTAGATGACGGTCTAGTAGTGAAATAGCAATGCCGGAAAAGAATATCTTTGTTCATAATTCCCACAAAGGAGTTGGTTTATTTTGTAAATATGAGCTCAGAATGTGAGTGTTAGTTTGAATTTCTTTATTTTTTTATTTGTAGGTATTTGTTTTGTTAATATAAGTTTTCCTTGATGCTAGCTTTTTCCATAAAAGCGCATTTGTTGCATTCGGACGTACATATACTATGGTCAGCTGAAAGAAGTGCCTATATTTACCTTCAAGACTGAATATACGACTGCCTTCTTTGCTGACAGATAAGGATACCATATAAAAAGACGAGATCAACATTATATATTCGTATCCTCGAGAGAGAAATTGTTATGAATGAATCATTTGGATGGCTGCACAAGATTGATGGATGGATAGAGTCGTTCTTGAAATGTGCTTAGATATTCAACAACAAAGTGAAAATTTAATTCGTAAGATTTAAATAATTTTCCTATATAAAATGATTTGGTATGATAGGTATATAGAATTTACGACGTGCATTTCTCTAGGGGAGAAATGAAAATAGATAACTTTGTATTAGCCTTGTTGCTTTAAGCGTCCATTTTAATATGGTTTTTTGGTAAACTGTAAAATATTTATTATTTTAGCTGAAGAAATTTTGTTTTTTTAATAAAGAACTTATTTCATTATTACCTACTTAATTTATATACCAAGCAAAATTCAATGTTCTCTCTAAATCCTTATATCAGATAGAATCTGAATTGATTTTCGTCATTCTTAGGTTTTCTTTTATGAAGAATTTGAATGGAAAGTTAACTGGGGTTATCGTTGTTGTAAATTCACATGAAAAGCATGAATATAAGAAAAAATGTTACGCATACGTCACAGTGTCCCGAAATAATCAGTTTTCTTTGGTCTTTGTAGTTAATACTTTAATTTTTTTAAATGAAATTTTATCATATACAATTTATAGCATACTGGTATACAGATCGGGGCAAAAATCATTACCCTATCGGGTGACACAATATTTTTTTGTTTTTTAAATGGATGCAAAATTCAATTCTTTTTTGGCATTTTTTAAGAAAAAATATGACAATATACCTTCGTATATTCAGACAGAGGGTGAGAGGGAATACGATTCATTAAAGTGGCTTGTTTCTTTAAATACATTTTTATTTTGTTTTTTTTTTTTTTGTCTTATTTTGAGATTTTTTGTATCTGGACGACAGCTATTTCAATAATTTAGTTTGGAAAACCAAAAGCATTTATTGAAATTTGGATAAGTAAATGATATTATTCACATTATGAAGTATTGATACATTTTTTTTTTTCAAGTTAAAAAAAAAAAACAAAATGTCGGCTTTTCAGCTCTTTAAAGTTGACGCCTCGAGTTTGCGCCGTGCAAAGCCCTAGTCCAGAAAATTATTTATAATCAAAAAAGTAATTTTTTCCAATAAAATATATTTATACACATTACGTGAACTTAAATTTACTAAAAACAAGTGTAAAATAAAAATTAAAGACAAAAAAAAAACGAAAAAACACAATGTTTTTTTATAAACAAATTGTTAAAAAAATATTTATTGTAAAAATGTTGTTCAACTTTTAGGTTCATGCAATGGCCACTTAGTTAACGAGTAATATTCACTCAATTCCAAGTCGAAAGCTTCATTAATTTTTGAGTTACGTTGCACGGCGCACTGTTGTCCAAAATGACTTATCTCGTTGCAAAAATCATAACTTTTGAACGGATTGAGGTAGCGGTAAAGTTTTTTTTTTTAATTTGAAGGAAATTTCCAGGGCTGTTACACCAATAAATTTCAAGAAAATTGTTTTACAGGGTGTTTAGGAATCATCGGCCGAAAACCGATTTTCTTAAAAAAAAAATATTTAAATTAATACCAATTGTATGCCATTTTGTAGAAATCACTAATTCACATCTAAAAAAAGTTCAGATTACACTTTTCCATGATATTACGATTATAGAGAATGCCAAAAAAGTTGGTCCCGGAAGTCCGTCTGTCTGTCTGTCTGTCTGTATAAGGATCTACAGCCTAAACGGATGGACCGATTGACTTCAAATTTGGTATGTAGCATTTTTTGGAGACCCTCCAGAGGGGTTTTTGGAATTAATTTTTTTGGGCCAAAAATAACGGTACTTGTCATACACCAATTTCAGTAAAGCTGTAATTGCTCAAAAACGGCTCCAACGATTTTGTTTAAAGAATTCAAATGTAAGTTTAAAAACAAGGTCTATCTTCTAATGAAAAAATTTTTTTTGGAAAATCGTTATTAACGGTACCTGCCATAGAACGGTTTTTTTTTAAATCCGATATTCTCCGAAACGGCTTATTCGATTTCAACGAAACTTTTTTTGAAGAAGCACTTATATAGGTAACTCAAATATAGGCCAAAAATAAAATTTCAAAAAAAATAATTTTTGGATTTTTAAAAAAATTTTGAAATTTTTTTTTGAAAAATAAAATTTTCGAAAACGGGACATTGTATTTTTTTGAAATTTTGTTTTTAGATGTGAATTAGTGATTTCTACAAAATGGCATACCAATTTCAATTTAAACATTTTTTTTAAAGAAATTCTGTTCCTTCTGCCTTCATTTTTTTTTTCAAAGTACAAAATCTCGGCAGTGCGCAAGCATGCGCAGCTAAATATTTTTATTTTGGATCAACAATTGATTGGTTCACATACCCTTTTCGGCTTAATGCATGGAACCGAATGGATTTTTTACGGTACCTACCATAAAACCGTTTTTTTTTTCAAATCTGATATTCTCCGAAACGGCTTATTCGATTTCAACGAAACTTTTTGTGAAGAAGCACTTATATAACTCAAATATAAGCCAAAAATAAAATTTAAAAAAAAATAAATTTTGGATTTTTAAAAAAATTTTGAAATTTTTTTTTTGAAAAATAAAATTTTCGAAAACGGGACATTGTATTTTTTTGAAATTTTGTTTTTAAATGTGGATTAGTGATTTCTACAAAATGGCATACAAATTTTAATTTAAACTTTTTTTTTAAAGAAAATCTGTTTTTGGCCGATGATTCCGAAACACCCTGTGAAATAATTTTATTGAAAAAACGCATAAAAAACGCGTTTCGAGAAAAAAGGCTCGGAGCGCATGGATTTTGGGACTATTTTGGAACTTATGAGGCTGCATTTGAGGCTAAGACCACTGAAAATAGTTTCTTCGGTTGATAAATGAATTTATTAGGGATTTCCCCCCGTAACATTTCTCGAACACAATCCGATAGTTTATGTAGTTGCATTAATTTGTTTTTGAGTTTTTACAAAAAAAATAATATAGGGGAAAAAATCTAATAAATTGTTTAAAACCCTCTTTAAAAATGTGCTAAACTCAAAACGAACTATGTGATTGAATTTCTTATAAATGTTTTTTGAACATGCTTGGAATAGTATCTTTTTTAAATAACTTCTTATACATAGGTATACTTATAAAATAAAAACTCTCCGACAGTTTTCAAAAAATAAAAGGATGCAATTTAAAAAAAAATGACAGTTCATAAAAGAGATCGGAGCAAAAAACACAAGAATAATTTGTCTGGGTCTCTCCAGAAGTCCTATGAGTAAAAACATTTTTTAAAAAATTGTCTTTTTTTTAAACGGAATAGGTATTTGAAAAAAAAAAACATTCTTACCATATCTTCCAAATTAAATTAATTTTATAAAGCAATTGTAAAACACAGAAAAATTGTTGTTTTTTCTTTTTGTTTTACAGTTCTTTCTAAATTTTCTTACAACATTAAAATTTTTAAAAGTATCCATGCCGATAAAAAAAAATTAATTTTCTACAAAAAGTTCAAATTTGGCTTGCATTTCAAAATATAGAAGAAAAAGAAGAAAATTTATCTTCAAACACGATAGCAAGAAAATCAAATGGGACTTGGGTAAAAAGGATGAAATATGGACTTTAAAGTCAAATTTTATATTTGTTCCAATTTCTTTACTCATGAAGTTCCAAAAAAAAAAAAAAAAATAAACTGTTACTATTCCATATTTTTTTCACTAAAAAACCTTTTGTTTTTTATTTTTTAACATGGAACGCATACCTTTCTGTCAAAATTTTCGATTTATTACAATTTTCTGGTTAGTTTTTCTCAAAAACTCGAAAAACAAAAAAAATAGGTTTATCGAAAAAAAATGTTTGTTTGTTATAACGGCGCGGCGGCGCTTCCCATGCATGTATCAAAAAAATGTCCTTTAAATGTTTATAGTCCATTTGAAACTCCAGCATTTTATACTATAGGTACACGAATTTCATAACATTTTCAATAATATCATAAATGGGATCGTCTAATAACTTTAAGAAAAAGATCACATCTTTGTCTATAAGGACAAAAACTCAAACTCAAAAATGATTATTAATTTAACTTTATTTTATTTGTGGCCTGTTAAAGGCTAACATCTTTTTGTTTTGCCAAATTTATTCATTTATTAGGATTTATGAATATTGAAAATAATGAAATAATGTGTCACCTTTCAACGAAGTCATATTAAAACTGGTGTCGTATTTCCAAATAGCAAAAACCTTTAATCAAAGTATCTAAGATTTACTTTTCTCAGAAGAAAAACAATCAACAAAACAAAATTAAAAAAAAAAATACTATGACAACCTGATGAATTTAATTGATTGAATAAATTAACCACAACGTCTCTATATATCCCCACTAAACATCTCTCTCCAACTCAATTTTCAATTTTCATTTATTATAGTGCCAGCACTTTCACTTTGGTTCATCATTTCAAAATCTTGTCAAATATTCAAAGACTCGCGTAATCCTCCAAGTAAATCCTTCTAACTTTAGCCTCAGTCATTGACAACAAAACGCAATTGCTTATTTAATTAATAAAACGCGACCAGCAAAAACCGACTTTGTCGATAAAATGTCGTCTGTGTGAATTTAATTAAAATGAAAATATATACATAAACAGAAATATAAGCAAGAGGATGAGAAAGGAAGAAGACTATGAGAAGAATGAGTAAAGAAAAGCGCGTGCATAATATGAAAATTCAATTTCACGCAAACAAAACCCACACACAAACACCACAAAGAATACAGAAAAAGGATATGCAACTTCTTCCTTTTTCCTTCTATTATCATAATAATCATCTGCCTAGAAAAGTAGCCCTCTCCGCAATAGAAATGTGGTGAGATTTTGAGTTTGTTGCGTAGGCAAAATAACAAAATAATTTCCAGATTTAGAAGGCTCAGTCTTAAGCCTCTAATAATACAAAAAAAAAAATGGAAAGAAGGACCTCGCAGGTCTCCCAAAACCAAAATGACATCCTTCGTCGTCGTATATTCGTTGTTTCATCGTTGGGTCCAGCCTATATAGCATTTGAATAAGAGAGGTGGGTGGAAGGTATACGACAGCAGAGCGGTATCAGTTCAGTATTGTGTGGTTATCTTCCTTAAATCGCAAATCCAGGGCAATGGTAATCCGGACACAATTAAAACTTCATCCTGACTGTTATTTTCCAACTGAATAGATTTGGTGTGGAAAAGTTTGGCATTAGAAAGTGGATACAAAGTTTAAGGCATCGTTTTCCACTTTTTATTTTTTTGAAATAGAAGGACTTTTCGTCCTTTGCTCCGGTGGAATGGTGTCTATGTGCTCATCATCAAAATCTATGCACAAATTATTTTTCAACCACCAAGTGATGGTAGGTATGGTATCACAGAGGGACATCGCACGAAGGATGTGTTCTTTATATATTCTCTCATACTTCTATTCTATGTGAGCTCTCTGGTGCGAAGGAATGCGAAGATTTATGGTCTACGAGTCGTTAGCAATTGTAATAAATAACGTCCCTGACATTTCGCTTCCGCTTCGACTTTTCCTGCTTTTTTGAGCTTCCTTGGACTTGATGTTGGCCTTCTATCTTAAAAGGGAGATCCACCAAAGACAGTGAGAGAGAGAGATGAGGAGAAAAAGGACAAGATAAAGGTATTTCAGGTATTAACTGCTGACACATTCAACCATCTAACTTCTTCCTATACAGTTTTTCCAAAAGAAGACACAAAAAAAAAAAAAAAAACTCAAGAAATACCTTCAGATGATCCCTTATCTGATGGAAATATAAGGCAGTGTTTCTACTAGATTCTATAGAAACTGAAGCACCTCGTGAATAATATTCTCTTCTTCGTCGGTCGTCTAAATCCTCTCTCAAGTAGTTGGTATAGTTTAGTATGCCTCATATTGCTATATCCTCCAAATACATATATAAAATGCCATAGGGACGACCTCTAATGCAACATAATTGCGCAATCCTTTTATGAAAAAGTATTTATGGCTGAGCACACAATAAATCCTCAAAGGACGAGCGAGGGAAGAGATTCCTATGGAAAATGGAATATATGTCGAAAAGTATGAATAAGGAAGAATGGGATAACCAAAAATGCAAAGTTGTAGTGGAGTGGAGTGGAGTGTAGGATGTTGTTGAAATTTCCCAGAAATGCAACAGTTGCATTGTTATATGTGAAATCGGTCCTTGAACATACTCCGAGTATATGCGACGTCTATAGAAAACTATTGGCTTGCTATGCACATGCAAACTTCAACGTCAACTTATCCAGGGCTGTAGGATTTTATTTTGCAGTAAGTAAAGGCGCTTTGAATTATTTAGTTGACAAAATTTCAAACTGACACAAAGCAAATAAAGAGTTGTTATCCGATTTGAATCCCTACTACTTCTATCTGCGAGAAGGAAACGCAAAAAAAATCTGCAGAATATAATTTTAACAAGCATGCACGTAAAAAAAAGACACGCAAGAAACAAACTCAATCTGTTCTACATTCAAAATATTTCTGCCGTCTTAAATTAAGGTGACCAATCCTCAGCTCATGAATAACTGTTGAAAATTTAAAGAATTAAAGAATAATGTTTCAAATTAAAAGAATCCATTTATTTTAACAAGAAAATCATTTTATTTTTATTACCGACTTCCAAAAAGGAGAGTATTCAATTCAATCATAAATGATGCGAAGACATCTTAATTTGCAAATTAAGCTGCACTCAACTAAACAATCCAACTTGAAGAACAAAAATATCAAGCAAACATTAATGCCTTAAGCAGGTTTTTACTCTAATTTAAAAATATGCTCTTTTTTAAGAAAATCTTTTGATATCAATTATTACTTATGCACATAGAATTGATAAGAAATCTTTTTATGTTTAGTCGTTTTTTTTTTTTTTAAGTAAAAAACCGCCAGGCGATAGCTGCACCATACTCAAAAGTTACTATTTCATCAATCCACCGCCGCACAATGGGGCAAAATTCAAAAAAGCTGGCATTGAATCGAATCATAAAGTTGAGCTTTGTTTTGAAAAACCCAACTATTTCTCTTTGAAAAATAATAGAGAATCAGAAATGAGAGAGAAAAAATTAATTTAAACCACGTGTAATTCAGGAGATTGTCTCAAAGGAAGAGAAATATCACTTCTGGGTAGAATTTTTACGACTTTCTATCATTTTAGGTTGTTTCAATGAATTGTGTACTGTTTATTAATTATTACTTGTACAAAGTTGAATCTTTTTGAAATGGAATCAGTGAGGTCTAGTACGTTCTAATAAATTTTCTTTTTATGAAAAATATATATTCAAAATATTTTAATTCCTAGTCAAAAATGAAAAATAACCTAAAAATAATGTGTTTTCTGCACTCTTCTGAAAACCTTAGTCTTTTAGTTGTGATCGCCGTTAAACGCCAATAAGTTTTAGATGTCATTTTGTTCTGGGTTTTATCTAGTTTTAGAATATGATAAGTTTTCTTGCTACGCTGTGAGAATTGTTCATTTTTAGAGTGATAAAGACATTTAAATTATTAAATTGGTTCATTTATTAAATGTGTATACATATATCTTTAATAAAATATTTAAGAAAAATTAATTGAATAAATTTATTTAAACAAAATAAAAATAAAATAATAAAAAAAAAACATAAAAAATTTCAAAAGTGGCAACCCTAATTTTTTTTTTATAAATATAATTGCAATTGCATCACTATTTTATAAATGGCATTCAAAGTTTAATTGAAACTGATTGAGGATTTTCCGAGAAATTTCGAAAATCTTAAAAAAGTGTATGGGTGGTAACCCTAAAAAAGGGCGTGGCCATTCGATATTTTGGCTATGAACTAACATTTGTATCAGTCTTACTTGTTCCAAATTTCAAGTGTCTAGCTCTATTGGTTGATTTAATGCCACCTTTTTGCCATTTTGCCCCATTGTGCGCCGCACCACACCCTCACCATGATCAAAAATTTCTATTCCGCCGCACCATCGCCGCACCGAATCCTCACGTCATTTTTGGATTTTTTAAAATATTTCAATTTTTTTGAAAACGGGCTGATGAATTTTATCGAAATCTTGTTTTTATGTGTTGAAAAATATTTTCTTAAAAATGGCATATCAACTTTTTTTTTTAAGAACGGCGCTAACGATTTTCGAAAAATTTTTTGTAAAAATTCCTTTTTATGCAAGAAATCAAAGGGTACACTTGGTTTTGTGAAAAAAGATCATTAAAAATATAAAATTTTAAATTTTATCTAATTATGATCCGTAAAAAAGCTTTAACATTAGAGTTACTTTTACCATAAGAGCAAGTACATGTGAAGCCAGTCGTGCATTTTATTAATCTAAAGACTGTATTCTGGAACTTTTTTTTACCAAAGTGATGTTTTGAAATTAAGCCAAAATATTTATAATTTGTCTGGCCTATTTTCCATTTTATTTTTTCACTCTTTTTCCATAGGTCGACAGCACAATTTCCATACATTTCTGTTTTATTTTCCAAAATATTTCTGCTTTATATTTTCCAAAATATGTGTTTGGTGTTCTTTTTTTCAAATTTTGGTTATAACTTAATTTCTATTTTCTCTTATATTTCACGTATTGTAATGAAAAGGATAATAGTTTTTTTTCTCAGGAAAATCGTATCAAGATATTTTTGGCTTTGAACCTGAAATTCTGAGCTGATACGAATCGTAAAAATTCATGAATTCAATTTTTTTGACCCTATCTCTTATCTTTACTAGACTATCATATGAATTTAATATAATTTCAACTTTTGTGTTTGTAAATTCTACTTTTTTCGTAAAAAAAAAAAAATATGTAGGAAGGTATGTATTAGTGATGGGAACTATCGAATAATAACTATCAAACTATCGATAGCTGTAAAATATTCATTCATTCGATAGTTGTAAATCATTCATTCATTCATTTAGTTACTATTTTCATTCGAATAGTTTTGTCATTCGATAATTTTTTATACGATAGTTTTTTCATTCAAATTGTTTTTTTATATGACAGTTTTCTCATTCGAATAGTTTTCTTAAACGATAGTTTTTTCATTCAAATAGTTATTTTATATTCGATAGTTTTTTCATTCGAATAATTTTTTTGTATTCGATAGTTTAAATGATAGTTTTTATTCGATAGCTTATTCGATAGTTTTTATTCGATAGTATTTTTCGATAGTTTTTATTCGAATGAATAAATGAATGAACTATTCGATATTTCAAATCATTCAGTTACTAACTATCGATAGTTCAAATCATTCGATAGTTCCCATCACTAGTTTGTATATCAAATTATCAAGTGCCATCCCATATATAAAACTTGTGGCAATTTTTTTTATAATTTAAAAAGCCAGAAAATGATCAAAGAATGGTCCTCACAATTTAATATTTTTTTAGCTTTCAAACAAATCACTGTGGCGTATACGTAATATTTTTTTGTCTTCTATTGAATAACTGTATAGACAAAAACAAATTAGATGACTTTTTTTTATCATTCATTAGTTTTAGCAATTATGTCATTAAATGTTTTGTAAAGAAAACATAACTTATAACTGAACCCAAGCAACAAAAAGTCGTTGACCATCCAAAAGTTATATCTATCAAATCGAACCGAACCAGTGAAAACCTTTACTTTTACCTTGTCTTTTTGTCTGCAAACCCGCTGATTTTACTCAATTATATCAAGAAAATTGAGATATTGAATAAGTATTGGCATTTTACAGCGCTGCGCCTTAGTTTTAAGAAGATCGTATCAAATTCAGACCTCTCTTTCATTCTTGTGATAAATATAAAACATACACACCTCTACTAACTTAAAAAAAAAGGCTAATATTCACAATTTAGGAATTTTGTTGGTTTGTTGTCGTTGTCATCCAGATGTGAGCATCCCAAGACGAATGCAAAATAGAATCCTTGAGTAGCTATAGCGGTTTATAGCTATATGCACTTATAAGACACGAGACAAAAAGTCTGTCCTGCACAATTCAAAAGTGTTGAAAATTTGCACACAACCAATTCAAAAAAACACTCCAAGACCATACCTCCCAATTTCCAACCCTCTCGAAAACAGCAAGTAGGTTGGTACAGACGAAAAAAAAAGTTGAGTGTGAAATAAAATTTAGGATTTGTTTCCCATTTATTGTGTCCTTTTTATATCCAATTTGGTTTATTGCAAAATTCCTCTTGAAGATGTTTTTTTTTTTTTGTCTGTGTATTGTATCGTAGTGTTGTAGTGCTGCAGAAGTAGTATTCACTTGTCTTTCGGTCTCAAGTGTTCTAAGCAGAAAAGTAGCAAAAGAATGCATAAAAAAAAATCGCTGAACAGACAAATTTTTCCCTTTTTTAAAAAAAAAAAAACCTCTTTAGCAATTTTCTTGGAAAGTTTCTTCCTGGTTTTGTCCTGTTTCTCATTCTCATCCTCTTCCTTGCTCTTGCTCCAATCTAATAACGTTGTATGAATGAGTGTTCAGGACATTTTCATTGTTTCGCATGTGAGAATTTATGAACGTACTTGTGTTACCATTATACACCCTCTCTCGTATTATGTACGACTTCAAAGGAGCACACAAGATACAACAGCAGATTCCATTGTGAAGTTGTTTTTGTTTCATGTGTTTGTGTGTGTATATTGCTGGTGTACCTGACGGTGTTCTATGGCACCCACCTGTTTAAACGGTTTTATGCGATATATTTTATGTGCGCAAAAGTACGTAACATACAGCACTTAATCGTAAGTTTTCTTCCGTTTTTTTTTTTGTTTTCTTTCTTATTTTTTGCAATGTTTTGGTGTTGCAAAGTAAATCGGGTTTAATATAACATCCAAAGTTATAGTCTTGTTTTTTTCTTGTTGTTTTTTTTTTCAAAAGGATGATGGTGTGAATCATGTTTACAATGTTATTAATACTTTGAAAATGAGTTATTTTTTCGTATAAGGCTTAGGTAAATAAAATGCCAATTTTTAAGATGCATCTTGAATGAACAAAAATAATTCATAAGAAATTCGTTTAATTTATAAATCAGTCAAATTTATGTTCTTAGGATATTTTGCTGCAAAAAAGCGTCTCTTAGTTTTCGGACGTGAACTTCGATATTTCGGACGTTGATTTTTACCTAATACGTGAGTGAATTGTTAGCTGAGAACACTCACTTGAAGGTTGGTAGCAGATCAGAATGTTGTAGTTTGGGACCTTGAGAAACACGACCTCTGATGCATTTCAGTTGCACAAAGAACTTGAGTGCAAATCATCATTTTTGAAAGTTGTTCCAGGTTGTTCCCAATTTGTTTCGGAATGTTCCAAATTTAAATGGATACATTTTCAAAAATTAGAGTTTTATAGCCAAAAGCCTCTAAGATTAATATTTCGAAAGTTAGGTTTAAGTTTTTTATATATTTTTTTTTTTGCAAATATTATAAATTGTTCTAACAATTGTTTCAAAAATCGGATAAATATTTATTTCCAAAAACAAAAAAAATTGAAAAATAAAAATGTTTTTGTTTTTTATTTTTTTGAAAACAAATTTTGAAGCGATGTCTTTAAAAATACAAATTTTACTACTTCAATATTTTGGACAAAGTTGAAAAAAATTATAAAAGGGCGGCTAGATTTTTTTTGTTTTTGGTCCCTAACTTTCTAAATATTGAACTTAGAGGTCCAACAACTTTTAAAAAATCGAATATTCGAAAAAAGAGGGGCAAGGGTAAAAACGGTTTTTTGCTTCACACACTCAAAGAACTTTGTGAAAGAAAGAAAACAAAAATAAAAAGATTTTGATTAGTGCTAAAATAGAGACGAGTATTTGAATTTTATGGATAAGGGCTTCAATCCATGTTTACTAGAAAAATAAATTATTTCATTTTATACTTTCAACTGGAAAACATCGTATTCGCGATAAAGAGAAAGTACAATAATAAAAAATTTAATTTATTTTTTGTTTTGTTAATTAATTTGTTAAGAGAAATGAACCAAAATGATCCTCAAAATCAAACTATAAGTACCACTATTTCTTTGGCTTCTGGAGTAAGACCCGGGTTGGATAACTAACGGAATTGTCGAGTATCGAGTTGCCAATTCTGGTCTAAAAAGACCTAGAGGCCATCGGAAAAATTCTGTTTCAAGAATAGAAAACATGGCTCCCTTAACTCTTATTTTAATATTAAATCAAGTGGGGGCAAGACCGCCCCTTTAGTGTTTAACCGTCTTAAAAACCAATAAAAAACATCTTTTAATTAAAATAAAGTGTTTATTCACTACCTTTAATGTTTTTTGTAGGAAATTTCATCATTAATAAAAAAAATTAAAAATTCTGAACAAATGATAATACGTTTTGAAAAAAACATTTAAAAAAAAACCTTCTTGCCCCCACATGATGACCGCCCTATCAATTTCTGTTGATTATAAATCCGTTTCTATCTTAAAATTTGGAATCTCTTTGCAATAATCACAAAAGTATGCTATATTTTTATCGGTTCCCAACTTTTATTAGGTACAAAAAAAGAAAAAGTTAAGACTTTAAAATATTTCATTTAAAAGAGTACAAATTTCTTTTCACACAAAACATGACGATTTGATGAAAAATCACAAAATTTACTATAACTTTTCGAAATTTCAACCAAACTTGCTAATACTTACAGAAATAATCGATCTTACCATACAACATAATACAAAAACCATCTTGCCCCCATAGGCGGTCTTGGCCCCACTTCCCCTACATAATATGTATAGTTATCACACCGAGGTGAAGAACTTGAAAATGATTTTTATAAGCTCAGAAACAAAAAATACATTTTTCAACAAAAAAAAAAGGGTTTAATAAAACCATTAAATATAAATCCACGGAAAATTGAACAGCAAAATTCATGCCAATAACAACAAAAGGCTTTTTACTATAATCTTTAAATCGAAACCCCAAAAAAAAACAAAAATTAACTTTAGAGTATTTCTTAAATTGTTATGAATGAAAACAATAAATTGACCTTTTCGCCGTTTCCACGTTGGTATTTTTATTTCTTTCACTAGAAGCGATTTATTTTTTGTTTTCACTTTGGAGAAGAATAGCCGTGAGTGGCCTTTTTTTAAGATTCGCCCAAAAAAGAAAGGGATTTTTAAACGGTATTTTTTTCTATTGTCGAGTTTTGTACAGAAATTCAGCTCCTTTGTCTATTTACCGCGTTAAAAAGTTTTTTTTTTCCCTTCATTACCATTTCGCCTTTTAACTTTTTCGTATTTATTTTTTTTTTTTACATTTTATTTACCTTCCTTCACTTTTCCAGGATATTCGAATTTTCCGACAGGTTAAATTTTGATTTTCTTTTCCTGGTTATTTCTTTTTTTCTGTTCCACGTTTAAGGAACTTTGGGCATAAGCTACTTATTGGGTACCATAAAAATGGCAAAGCAAAAAAAAAAAATAAAACACACAAATGCGCCAGAAACAAAAAGAAAACTTTTCCCACCACAACGAAGCATTTTCGCATAGAAAAACCCTTTCAAGAATGCTAGATAGAGCAGAGCAGGATTGTGGTGGTGTGGTTTTTCTTTTTTGGACGGAAATTGACTAAGTCACTCATTCCTTTGATGCCTTGAGGTAAAATCGCGCCTGCTACTGTTTGTATTTTTTTTCTGTTTTGTCTTTGTTGTTGTTTTCTTTTTTGAAACTTATTAACCTTAGGCATGTCATTCTTTCACAGTGTGTCGCAGTGTTTACCTGCGAGTTTTTATCTTGAGACTTTGTTTAGAAAGGTGCTTTTTCTTTTTCTTTGTTTTGTAGGTGTGTCTGTGACTGGGACGTTTTGTATATGTGCGTTTGATTTTTTTTTTTTTCTTTTTTTTAAACTTTGTGTCTATTTTGCAAATGTGCACGCGATATAAGCCTTTAAGGCCACACCATAGCCAAGCACTTTGCCATTATTGTTTAAATGAGTTAATTAAGCTTTAATTTGATGTGAATGTGATGTCTTATCGAATGAAATAATTACTTACGATAAGACCACTTACACACCACTAAAACGACTTTGCGACGACTGACCGCGACCGGACGGAAATAAAACCGGAAGAAATTATTTTGAAGAATGTGTCCTTGACATTCTTATTTTTTTTTTCGTTCGTAACTGAAAAGGATTTGGATAAGTTTGAGGAAAGAAGGTATTGGCCCTAATTGAGTTGTAAGAATTAAGTGTACTTGTTTTGTTGGATAATTTGCTATCTTGAAATATAGAGGTTATGTCTACATTTCAAAAGTTGGTTGACCTCTTTTATAACTTGACGTTGTAAAAACTTGAATAAAATAGCACTTACCTTATCGGCACCGTAGTGCTTTAAGTCTTTGCAAAATGTATGTGCATATTTGCAATTATTGAAAACCTAAGTACGTAGATCTCCGGGTGGGGAAGGTTGCGCATTTGAAAATCCTACCATGCTAAAGCCGTCCCAAAAGTTCTACTTTTTTTTAAAGTAATAAAGCACTTTATAGGTACATTGGTATTAAACGTAGTTTTGGGCACGTAGGTACTTGCTCTTACGGTAAAAATTTCAAATTTTTTGTTTTTGAAAACGAATTTAGAAAATTTTCGATTAAAAACCGTAATGTTTAAAATACTCGATTCCGAAAAAATTGACGAAATTCGAATAGAAATATTTTGGAAACCACACATAGGTAAATTTTCCCAAAAATTATGTTTTGTTTATTTTCAATTTATTATTGCATGAAAACATTAAAAATAGTTAGTTTTGAAGAAAGCAATTATCGTGGACCAAATGTGGAACCAAATTCGACTAAGACATGCAAAAAGGATAAATTTGGTGTTTTCTCAAAAAAAAAATAAGGTTTTCTTGCATTTCACATTTTTTAATACAATTTGTATGCATTAAATTTGTTTGATAAGGTAATATAATGCACTTAAATAGAAATAAATAAAAAAAAAGAATAAGATTTTTCGATTAAGATTTTTTCGAAGAAGAAAAGAGATATTGAAAAGATTAAAACGGGTTTAGAAAGAAAAAATTTAGTTCTTTTACATAGCTATTTATTTAAAACAAATAACCACGAGCTAAGAAATAAAATGCACAACTGGATCGCACGTACTTGCTCTTAGAATTCAAATTAATACAATTTTTAAGATTTTTTATCCAAATTTGGTAAATGTTCCTATCTATATGAAAATAAAAAAAGTTTTAAAAAAATGCAGTTTAGTTTCTATTATATGCATTTTAAGAAACAAAAAGGACCCCGCACATTTTGTATGGGAAGTGGCCCTCGGTGAAATTGTCTGAAATTTTAGTATGTTGTTCTCTTGAAGCTTTTAATCAAAAGTTGATATGGGCAGAGAGTAAAAAAATGGACAGTTTTTAAGATAACGGGTTTTTTCTATGACTATCTCAAACCTTTTATAAGGGATAGTAACTCTCTATATTGTGTTTTGCGTCATTTTTTAGTGGAGTTCATAGGTTTTTAGGGTCACTGAATCCAAATCCAAAGTCCATTTTGCCTCATCAGGTAAGGTTTTCAAGATAACCTCAAAAAATGTCACAGCCTCAAAAAATTTTTTTGTTTTGATCTGGGAGTGCGACTATATTAAATATATGTTTTTTGGCTGAAACCAGATTCAAAGTCTATTTTCTAATATCACGTCAGGTTTTCGAGATAACTTCAAAAAAGGTTTTCGTTACTTTTTTGAGGTTATCTCAAAAACTCGAAGTGATAGGATAAAATAGACTTCGAATCTGATTTCAGCGACCCAAAACACATGTATTAAACATAGTCGCACTCCCAGATCAAAGAAAAAATTTTTTTGAGACTGTGACATTTTTTGAGGTTATCTTGAAAACCTTACCTGATGAGGCAAAATGGACTTTGGATTTGGATTCGACACCTGTTTAATTCTTTTCAATATCTTTTATATTGTCCGAGATATCTCAAACTGAAGTAAGTGGGTTTGGCTTCATATATCATAAAGAAGATAATGACGTTATAAAATTTATAAAAATACCAAACAACTTTGGATATCTCGGGCAGTAAAAAAGATATCGGAAAGATTTAAACAGATTTAAAAAGGTGGTAAATAGTACAATGGTAAAAATGTTCCTTATATAAAAGAATAAGGTCCGAAGTACTGCATTTTCTAACTGTAATATTTCAAAAACGGGAGCTGATTAATTTTTATTGTCTTCAGATTCGAGTTCAGCACCTTCAGAAAAGTATATTTTTATTTCGGCAACAAAAAAAAAGTTTAATTTTTTTAACCAGTGTTATTAATTAATATCTACCTTAAATCTAAATTTAAAAAAAAATTCAATGTCTCTTTTTCGAAAATTCGAAAAATTAAAAAAAAATTGTTTTAATCCAAAAATTATTTTTTCCAAATTTTATTTTTCAGTTATACAGGGTGATTCAGGAGTAATGCGCCAAAAAACTTGAGCGTGTGTAAGTCGAGACATGAAAAAAATCGTACGGGAGGGAAAGGGGGGGGTCTATTCCTCTTCGTTTAGCGGGGAGGGGCAGTTTAAAAAAAAAATTGTCTTATTTTGGAAAAAAAATTATTAAAAATCAACATTTACACCTAGTCTTTTACAAAAATTTCAAACAAAGCCATTTTATGGCACAGTTTTTGAAAAATTAATTTTTAAAATCAAAATTTTGAAAAAAAAATTTAAACTAATTTTTTTCAAAATTTTATGTAATTAAGTACTAATTTAGTTTTTAAAATACGATGCTCTTATTTGTTTTTAAACAAAAACAGAAAACCGGATTCAAAGATATCTTGACATTTTCGAGAAATTAACAAAAAACCAAAACTACCTTTTTCTTAAAAAAAAACTCTTTATTTTCTTTTTTTACGTGGCTGGACTTGTTGATAAATTATTTTATGAAACATTAATATTAATATTTTTTAAAAACATTCAGACTTAAATAAGGATACAATAAAGTGATACAGTATTGGATTAACCCTGAATTTATCCACTTTTTTCATTGATAACACCAATTTCGGGAATCGAACCTAGGATACCCGAGTAAGAGGCAACTACTAAATCACCTAGACTAACACGACTTCTAAGGATACGAAAACTTTTATTTATATAAACTATTTAGGAAAAATTGAATCCGAATTCACTTAAAATAGCTTTAAAGATTCTCAAACTGTAAAACGATTACACTGGTTAGCAAAATTAAACTTTTGTTTTGTTGCCGGAACAAAAAAATACTTTTCTGAAGGTTTTCGATGTGTTGAACTCGAATCCGTAGTCAGAAAAAATTAATCAGCTCCTGTTTTTGAAATATTACCGTTAAAAAATGCAATACTTCGGGCCTTATTCTTTTATATAAGGTAAATTGTTTGAGCATATTTAGTAACGGTTTTTATAATAACTATTTTCCACTCTTTTAAATCTGTTTAAATCATTCCGATATCTTTTTTACTTCTCGAGATATCCTTAGTTGTTTGCATATTTCATAAATTTTATAACGTCATTATCTCCTTTATGATATATGAAGCCAAAGCCACTTACTTCATTTTAAGATATCTCGGGCAATAACAAAGATATCGGAAAGATTTGAAAAGTTTTTGAAAGACGGAAAATAGTTTTTATAGAAACCGTTACTAAATATCTTCTAACAATTTTTCTTATATTAAAGAATAAGGTCCGAGGTAGTCAAAAAAACGTTTTTTTGCATTTTCTAACGGTAATATTTCAAAAACGGGAGCTGATCAATTTTGTCTGACTTCGGATTCGAATTCAGCACACTGAAAACCTTCAGAAAATTATATTTTTATTTCGGCAACAGAACCCTTGTTAACCAGTGTTATCATCGATTCGATTATCGTTTTCAAAATTACGAAATGACTCCCCTGAGAATTTTGATTTGCTATATCTGGGGTGCTCGCGGCCATTGAATCTAGGTTTAAGGACCTTAAAAAAATTCGTTTAAATTACGCAAATCGAAAATTAGAACTACCAGAATTAACACACGGTTTTCCTACAGAAATGACAAGGTTTTTGTACTAAACCACTTCGGT
This sequence comes from Episyrphus balteatus, assembly GCF_945859705.1. Taxonomy (NCBI): domain Eukaryota; kingdom Metazoa; phylum Arthropoda; class Insecta; order Diptera; family Syrphidae; genus Episyrphus; species Episyrphus balteatus. The sequence continues at coordinate 25,337,385 of NC_079135.1, forward strand.
TGGCTTATTATATGAAAACAAAAAGTTAGGCTTTTGTCCCTTGGACGACAATCTAGTAAGTTTTTTTCTTATTTCATAGAATTTTCCTTAAACGCCTCTGGACGGCAAGATCATCTAAAAGCTCTATCATCCGCTGGACATGATCTTAAGCCTCTAGATATTTTTGTACAAGAATTGGCATCAGCTAACATCGCTCTTTGACTCAACTAAACTGGCTGCTGGAAAGATTTCACAATATCTAATACGTAGATTCTGCAGATGAAGACTACCGAAAAACCCACTTAGTTTTCCATTGATCTTTTACGGCCATTTTTTCTACCAGGAGGGATTGTTATAGAAAACAACTGACCTGACCATATTAATTTAAAAAATGCCTTCCTTGACCTTGTGTGGGGCTAAAAAAACTTGTCACTTTTTGCTCCAAAGATATACCTACATAGATTTGCATTTGCACATTCCAATGACCACATACATCATCAATTTTTGTTCACTTATGGCAAATAAGGACATTTACAAACAAACGAGTATGATGATGATGATGGTGAAGACAGAGCACATCATGAAGCAAGGATTTCCATACACTTCACTGTCCCACATCTATCTCCTCATATATTGCTCTCAGTCTCAGACAGAGTCCACTTGCTGCTTTATAAGAAACATTGCGTTATGGGAACATTTTTATGAGGGGGTACATATTATACAACATATCGAGTAACTGCTGTGACATTTTCCATATAGATCCACACTGTCAACGCCAATGCCGCAAAAGGATTCACTATAGCAGCATCAGGGGAGCTATACTACTATATGAAAGTCAGTTCTCTTCTAAAAAAAAAGGACATTTTTACAAGTGCACATATGTGTGATGGTGATGATGGTGGTGTCGTGCATGATGAATATCAACGTTTTAACCAAAACGCATACAAAAAGTCATATGTCAAAGTTAAAGCGTATAAATATTATAAAACTATAGGAAAAAGAGGTGATGAAAAAGGATGTGTTTGCCTCTGTTTGCATGTATGTACGTATACAAAAAAGGACTCATAAAATAAACACAAGGACGAGTTTAAAATATCTGAATACGGTCGGAGTATGGGACCAATATGTGATATTCTACAGGCGGTCTATGTTTGTTTGTTGAACAGACGAAGGCTAAACTAAATACACCAAGAGATTATTCTCTCTCTCTACTCTACAAGGATCATAAATTATTGATTTGGCAATGATTTATCATTTTTTTGTTCCTCATTCTCTATATGGCACACAGACGATATGTTGTCGTTGTCGTCAAACGTATAAAGATCCTTTGATGATTTTGCCACAAATTTAAATGCATCAAATACTAGAAAAGAAAAAAAGAAAAACTAAATAAAAAGGACTTTTACATCCCCTTTGAGATGACAGACAAAGAATCACCCTGTTTAAAACGTTTTGATTCACTCATTTTCAGGAAAAAGAAAAGCAAATTTTATAAGGAAAGAGACTATGAGGGCATTTAACATGCACGCGCAAACGATTGTCAGTTTGATCAATTTATTGAAAATTATGTTTATCCTTTAATATCCTAATGAGGCCACTTAAATTCAACAGGGATAAAGGCAAAATAGGTTTGGGGTGTCAAAACCAATTCCGACAATGACGACGACGAACGACGACAACAAACGAGGACAATTTAATCGAAATACAAAAATAAATAACCTTCACTCTCTACAATTACGGGGTTGAAAAAAAAAATACAAAATAAAACTTGAAGCAAATTACAGACTTTACAAAAACGAAGAAAAAAAAAACAAATAAAATTTCCATTTTCATTAAATCAAAGCGAAATTGCAAGGGACTCTCTTTTCTGCCATATTGTTGCTTTGGTGGATTTTATAATGCAAATGTCTGAGTAATTTTTTTTTTTTTTTTTTGATGAAATGAAGCATCAACACATACAGATTTTTATTTGACCCAGCTACCAGTATTTTACATAGATATCTATTCTACTGTAAAAATCTAGGAGTCTACGAATAACTCAGTATTAAGGAAGGAAGCCACAGCCGGAGATAATGAGAGGGATTAAGAATTATCTTCCTTTGGGTATAGCAATTTTGGATGCTGAAGTATTAGGGATTATTAGAGGACTTAGAGCATGCTGACCGAAGGTATTTTTTTTTTTTTTGTTATTTTAAGCTTTTAACCAAACTTGGAAATTATTCTTCTTTTCTATTGGTTTAATGGTAACAACGTGGTTTTTTTTTAATAAATCTGGCTTATTGGATAGATATTTATTACTCGACTCTTAACCCAAACCATGATGAACTTTTACAAAATGTCATTTTTGCCTATACTTTCGCTAAATTATGTGTCTGATTTTTTTAAAACTAATTTCGGCCTTTAGGACAACCTCATTTAAAAACTGTTAGTAGAGGAACTTAAGCTAAAAAATTTGACCGAATTTTTTTTACAGACATTTGAGCTATACTAATAGAAAGTTAATGAAAAGAAAAATTAGGCATCTACGGACTACGGACTATTTTTTCAAAAGCGCTGCGTTTTGAAATATGAATTTTTGAATAATACCGACTGTTTTAGGAGTATTTTTAGGTGGTTTTTGAATTTTTAAGAATTTTTCTAAACGTTCAAAAAAATTCAAACTTATAGGACATAGCTAAAGGTAGATAGATAACAGGTAGGAATACAGGGTGTCCCACAGTCACCGCCCCAAACGAAAACCATGGATTCCTGAGGTCATTTTAAGTCGAAAAACTTAAGAGGTAATTTTCTCGTTTTCGTCCCGTTTTCGAGTTACCACGGTTTTTATGATTTTTGCTCTCTTGTGCTTTAACTGGCCTTATCTTTGCCAAACTAAGTTTCATTTGAAAGATTTTTTTTACAACCAATCAAGAATTTATTACAGTTTAAGTTTGTCTCAAAACTTTTTTTTCTGCGGACAACCGTTTTTCCACAATTTTGCATCAAACACAATTTTCTTCGTTTTTTAAGTTGTTTTTTACACTTTCATATCATTTAAGTCAAAAAAACACGTTAATGAGTATTAATTTTTTGTCCTTTTTATTAAAGCCCAGTTTATTTTCATAAAAAAAAAAATAAGTTTTATTTCATAAAAAAGGCTACTGAAAATAATTTTAAAAAAATAAACAAACTAAGTGAATTAAAAAAAAAATAATTTTTAAATAAAAAATTGATTTAAATGAATTAAAATTTTTTCTGAACTTTATCTATTTGTTCTTTTCTTAACCACAATAGCTCAGAAAAAGTTTTTAGTTCATTTAAATCAATTTTTTATTTAAAAAATATTTTTCTTTTTTATTTCACTCAGTTTGTTTATTTTTTTTCATTACTTTCAGTAGCCTTTTTTATGAAATAAAACTTATTTTTTTTTATGAAAATAAACTGGGCTTTAATAAAAAGGACAAAAAATTAATACTCATTAACGTGTTTTTTTGACTTAAATGATATGAAAGTGTAAAAAACAACTTAAAAAACGAAGAAAATTGTGTTTGATGTAAAATTGTGGAAAAACGGTTGTCCGCAGAAAAAAAAGTTTTGAGACAAACTTAAACTGTAATAAATTCTTGATTGATTGTAAAAAAATCTTTCAAATCAAACTAAGTTTAACAAAGATAAGGCCAGTTAAAGGACAAGAGAGCAAATATCATAAAAAACCGTGGTAACTCGAAAACGGGACGAAAAAGAGAAAATTACCTCTTAAGTTTTTCGACTTAAAATGACCTCAGGAATCCACGGTTTTCATTTGGGGCGGTGACTGTGGGACACCCTGTATATGTGTACAAAATTTCAATCAATTTAGAATTCACAATTTTGAGATAATGGTAAAATGCTGTTATTTTTTTCAACACGTTATATCTTTTGACCTAGAGCTTATACAAATTTGATTTAACTTAAAGATAATATACAGGGTGATTCAGGAGTAATGTTGCAAAAAGCTAGAGCGTGTAGGTTAGGTCGAGACAAGAAAAAAATCGTATGGGAGGGGGGGTCTATTCCCCCTCGATAAACGGGGAGGGGCAATTTAAAAAAAAATTGACTTATTTTGGAAAAAAAATTATTAAAAATCAATGGTTGTACTTGCAATAACGTGCTATACCTTTTGGTAAAGACAAAAACCCTAGTTTTTTTTACAAAAATTTCAAACAAAGCCATAAAATGGAATAGTTTTTGAAAAATTAATTTTTAAAATCAAAATTTTGAAAAAAAAAATTGAGAAAAAAAAATTTCAAACTAATTTTGTTCAAAATTGTATGTAATTAAGTACTGATTTAAGTTTTAAAATTCGATGTTCTTATTTATTTTTAAACAAGAACAGAAAACCAGATGCATAAATATCTTGCCACTTTCGAGAAATTAACAAAAAACCAAAACTACTTTTTTTTTTTAAAAAACCTCTTTATTTTCTGTTTTTCGTGGCTGGACTTTTTGATAAATTAATTTACGAAATATTAACCATTCGTCAGTTTTTTTTTAAACATTCAGACTTAAATAAGGATACAATAAGGTGATACAGTATGGGATTTACCCTGAATTGATCAACTTTTTCCATTGATAACACCTGAAAACTTACCTGAGAATTTGTTTTACTATGTTTGGGGTGCTTGCCGCCCATGGATTCTAGAATGGATTCCCCCGCTAAACGAGAGGGAATAGACCCCCCCTTTCCATACGATTTTTTTCTTGTCTTGACCTAACCTACATACATGCTCTAGCTTTTTGGCACATTACTCCTGAATCACCCTGTACCTATATCACAAAAAAACGGTGCATATACTACAAGCTAAATTTACATAGATTATAGATCTATAATTGATAAACTTAAAAATTACCACAAAACACCTTATGAGTACCTACCATAATATCAGTTTGAAATTTCGACTTGGTTGGCTATAAAAAATTGTAACTTTTTTTCTAGACGTCATCGTCATACAGATATAATTGATGCATATTATTAATGCTGAAATAATATGCTCTTTCTTGTAAATAACGATTGGATTATAAAATATATATTCTTTAGCTTAAGTACTATACTATGTATGAGATGGTCTTATCAATTTTTTAACAAAAAAGTTGACAAAAAATTTTTTTTTTAATCAAAAGCACACAACTTATGACGTTATCACGTAAACAGACAACAACTTTTATTACAAAATTTACTTCAACCTCGAAAAAAGCCTTTCACTCAAAATCATATTTTTAAGGCTTGCTTGCTTTTTTATCCCAAATGTAACTCTATTACATATTTGATTAGGGTGGCCTATTATTTTTTTTTTTTCTAGAAAAAAAAACACCCTTTTAAACATGATATTTTTGTACAGCCCTAGTTTTCTTGCTTCCAATCTCAAATCTAACATTATTGTTGAGTTTAAATAGGATACTATTCTTACTACTATGTTTTTGTAATAAACTTACAATATCTCTAATACCTATCAAAAAAACACCCTTTCACATGAAAAAAATTAGGTAGGTATTATTTTATTCGTGATTCCAATGATATTATCTTCCTTATCGTTAATTTTCTTTAGAAAAATATTAATCTGTATTTCTCAGAATACTCGGATTACTGGCAAATTTTTTCATGATATTTTGATTAAAAATTCGTCCAAAAAAAGAGCAAATGGAAAAAATTGTGTTTTAAAAACTTTACTATATAAAACATGCAAACTAAAGAGTTTTCAGAATTTATAAAAATTTCAAAATCGATTGTTTACAATTTCTTTTGATTTAAATTTAAATTGATTGTCTAAGCAAAATTCAAGTTTGTCCAAAAATATTCCTACAACAGCAAAATAATCATTTGAACAAAACATTTACATGCTCCAATAAATTAATAAATTAATGAATTGTTTAGATCTTTTGATATCAGTGACAACATAATCTTGAGCAATGTAATTTCCATCCATTCCAAAACAGAAGAGTATTAAAATGAACTCATATAGATTGCGTCCAATATTCAACCCCATCCAACTTCAATATAATTGCTTCTGTCTTCCAATCTACTCCCTAATTCTTGAATATTATTATCACAGAAAAGTTGTCACCCTTTCTTCTTCTTGGCTTTATATTTCACAAACTTACCACCCAAAAATACAATTTATATCGTTTATTGTCAAAGTTGTCAATATTTCTTTGTTGTCATGTTTGTGCTTCAATTTATTCGTCTTCCTTTCACATATACACATTCAATTATTACTATACGACCATACAGATACACCCTAATACAATTCTTGAAGCTTTGGGAAAAAGAAAACATAAGCAAACAAAAGCAATTCAAAGTATATCTCCATTCCCCTATATAGAAAGCCTTAAGGAAGAAATAAAACTACAAATAATACATCCAATCCACTTGTAATGTCCATTGTTAGAGTCATTCAGGATAAATCCAAATTGACAAATACACATGTCTCCTAATTCGCATATTAATTGAAAAGTCCACTTTAGTTGTTGGGTTATGAAAGTGGCTTCCGTCGTCTTCATCGGTCGTCGTCGGTCGTCCGTTCAACATATTCATTCTTATCGGTTTTGGTGTACAAGTATTAACTTGTTATATCTTTCTGGCTTTCACTTTAGCTTTAGCTTTTGGCTTTCTATTTATGGGGAACAAGTTGTTTGTTGATACTATCAGGGGCTTATACGTGTATTACATTATGTGTGTTAGTGAAAGATGTGTGAGGTATTGATTTTGGGTATATAATCCAATTAATTAACTTTAATACAAGTTTGGCAACCATAAAAACTAATAGATGTTGATTTTGGCCTTAGAGGCCAAATGAACCAATGTCGCTTTTTTTTCTGACAGAACATGTTGGGTTTTTGTCTTTGGCACAAAAAATTAAATTAGTTAGCAAATAAAGTATGAATAAATTGAGAGAAAAAGTCAGTTCTAGATTGGATTTCTACTTTCGAACCATTAATTTTCATCCTGATGGTGTTACCTACCCGGGTTTGGCATCTTAATTTTGAGTGTGATGATTTTTGAATAGAAAAAAAAAATGAAAACACCTTTATTGACAAAACTTGACTATAATCTTTGAACAACAATAAAATTTTGAAGGTGCTTCCACCAAGTGTTTATGGCTAGAGTTACAGTACTGTTTCATGGTACCAATCCGATCATCAGACTCCTTAATTCCATTTGTGTGTGGAGCTTAGTCTAGTAATTTTTCATTTAATTTGAAAAAGTTTTTTCAAATTAAATGAAAAATTATTAGATTAATTACACTGGTCAACAAAATTAAATTTTCTTTTTGGTGCCAAAACTAAGATATACTTTTCTATAGGTTTTCGGTGTGCTGAACTCGAATCTGTAGTCAGAAATATCCTATTAGCTCTCGTTTTTGAAATATTACCGTTAGAATGTTCAAAAAAAAAAAATTGTTTTTGGACTTATTTTGAAGTTAAAAAGATTTTTCTCACTTGAACCAAAATATACTTTTCTGAAGGTTTTCGGTGTAATATTTCAAAAACGGGAGCTGATAGGATATTTCTGACTTCAGATTCGAATTCAGCACACCGAAAACCTACAGAAAAGTATATGTTAGTCTCGGCACCAAAAACCTTGCAGACCTGTGTTATTATTCGTTGATGTTCGAATTTTATGAGAAAAAAGTAGGTACCTACATTAAAATATTATGATGAAACAAGAGATTCATAAGTTTCTCTACAATCGAGTTTTAAGTGACCTCCTAAGTAGTCCTACGATACCATCAGCATCAATTGAAAATCTGAGGGAGCAGGAGCATTGCCAAAAAAATATTCAAAATAGGCAATTACTTGTCTGCACCTCGTTTGCAAAATAGGGTCCTAGGGAAACATTTCTGCAGAATAAAACCTCAGCATACCTATACTGTTATACCGATCCTTTCGAAACCAGCCTTTCTAAACTGGCAGAAATTACTTAATGTAACAATATTAATTTAATCTCTGAAGCTTTTTGTGAATTTTTAACGTCGATAATATAAAATCCAGAAATAATAAATCGATTTCCATCACTTTTGCACCAAATTCAAGGTCACTATAGAAACGAACTGTATACTTAGACTTAAATCAAAATCCTGCAAGTTCGTTCGTTTGTGTTTTGTTCCTATCGACCTCTTATTTCCAACTAACACTTAAACTTGCACAAGGTCCTTTTTTCAATTCGGTAAGGTGTAGTTAGTATAGGCTTGAAAGTCAATCATTTTGAAAAAGAAGAAGATCTTCTTAAATCATCTTAGAAGTAGGTATTTAGATTTAGAAAAAAAACCTTGTAAATATCAGTTAAAGAATGCTTATTAAAGACCTGTTTGAACCGTTGTTCTAAGGAAACTTTTTATTTTCAAGTAACAGAAGGTAACTGTTACAAAAGGTTTCTTCTTATTATGCAATGTGAAGACGTTGCTGCATTAGAATTAGAAACAACTTCTTCACGAGACCTTGCTAAGATCTGTTCCAAAAGGTTTCTCGTAAGAATGAAATGTTCTTTTTTTTTCTAATTGAATACTTACAAGAAACCTCTTGGAACAGATTTCGACGAGGCCTTCTGTTATTTGGAAATACAAGGCTAAGGCATAAGAATTTAATTCATCAATTCAAAATCTTATAACAACCTCTGAAAGGCCTTATTATAGCATCTAATTGCAATGATCCGGTTTTTGCATTAGTTAAAGCGTCTGCATGAAGACCTCCGTAAAGCATAAGCTTATCGCTTGTGAATTACCTGCGAAGAAAAGACCTAAGTAATTTCGGTAATTGTGCTAAAATGATTTTTTATAAGACCTGTCCTTTTGATAGAAGCCACAAAACAGCTTGCATATGAAAGCTTAATTGTAACTTGGGTAACTTCAATTCTATTCTATCTAGAATTTTGTAACCATACTTGCACAAGAGGTCTCGTGGTTCAGATCACGAATCATCAACTTTAGCCAACAAAAAATCCTAGTAACAGTTCCACCTGAAGTTATCAGCTCTAATAAAGCTCTTTTTAAATACTTATTTTATGTTGAAAATCTCGAAAGAGAGGTTTGAGGATAACTTTATCATTCTTCCAGCAAACAAAAACTTCCAATTTACAGAAATTGATAATGCTGCAAATAAGCCGCTTGTACTTAAGAGTCAAAAGGCTCGTGTTCCAAAACTTCATCAGCCATCACTCAAAACAATAGCTATTATAAGCATTAATACTTCAATCAAAAAGTGCTTTTACCAAATAATTTAAAAGAAATTTCACACACAGGCCGATGTTTTTGGATGAAGTGCAGTTTTCGATTCAACAGAATTTGCCTCAGCCGTTCCCATTTTTTAAGACTAATATACCCTTAATTGTTTAATCCATTAGATATAGCGCAAATAATTGCCCGATCTAAGCCAAAAAAGGAAGTTGGCTGGGATTTAAAACCTTCTCAACTACTCGAATAATTTCGGAAGAAGTAAGGTGTTACCGTTACCAAAATGCAATAATTGTGTATCCATTAAAGAAGTTATCACAATCATAGGTTTGAAGAAGCTCCACATCTTCAAGATACAAATTTTTGGGAATATGCACGGGAATCACATTCGATACAGCGGCAGAGACAGTTCAGTAATAAGGGAGTCACAGTATCTTGTGTATTCCCCCAAACACTCGAACCTGTGCTGATGAGAGCCAGGTACAAAATCTTGAACTGAGGTAGGTACCTTAGAGCCTTGGAATTCTTTGAAAGATTCGAAAAGGAATACGAAAAATCATTTTTATTTTCTGAAAATTCTACCGGAGTCACTCTCCCACTTGATAACCACGAATTACACAACCAAATCAAGTAAGTATTTAACGGGTTGGGATCGAAATTATGCGTGTTGCAAAACTCTGTATTCAAAATACTGTATGTCAAAATACTGTATGTCAAAATTCTGTATGTGCAAAATGCTGTAGGAACAAAATTCTGAAAGTCAAAATTCTGTATAGCAAAATGAGCGCGCACTTTTTTACATTATCAAAACGATATTTTTTTACAGCATTTTTACAGAATTTTGATATACAGTATTTTGCCGTACAGAATTTTACAAAACAGAATTTTTCATGTCAGTATTTTGTTGATACAGTATTTTGACGTACAGAATTTTGTATTTACAGTATAATGACGTACAGAATTATGGTATTACAGTATTTTGACCCCACAGAATTTTGTCGTACAGAATTTTGACAAGCAGAATTATGACCCGCTCTTGTATTTAACAGTGCAAAGTTCAAGAAGAAACAAATTCTATACCAAGTCTTCCTGCCAAATTGCTTAGTCCCCTTTGCTTTTTTTTAACCTCAAAATGTCAGATAAGTACCTATTCAAAATTTATCCCTTGCTTTCTATCAACAAAATACCTTTAACAATATTTGCCTTGATGTTCATCTTATGTCGAACGAAAATATTAATTTTCTTCCATAATAGAGTCACCGCTTTTGAATATTTCTGCACCAGTTATCTTCTCTTTGAAATTAATACCTACGACATCCACTTTTTGTCAAATCACCAACTTGTGTCTCACCTCAAAAACCCAAACACATCATTGCCAATTTCTCTTGTTATAAATTTCAAGTAACGTGTAAAACCGAGAATCTAACATATTTTTGAGAAACAACAACGACGACGATGACGACGTTTCGTTGAATAATTTTACAACACATAAACTTGTGCTCCTTATAAAAACATCCTCTTTTTTGAGAGAGAGCAACAAACGCTAATTCACTTAAACACCACACATCCCTGCCTCAACCGCATCTTTGGGCTAACAAAAGAGCAAAAGCAAATATGTATATTATCATTTTCTATCACATAACTAGCTAGCTAGCTGATGTGGGTCCTAAGGTCTAGGCAAAAGGCACACATACCTACTCGTATTGTACAAACAACAAGGACGAAGTGACGCCAAAAAGCGCTGAACCATAAACGCACATGCAAACGTGTCCTGGCCCCACAAAGAAGCCAGGTGACATGCACTAAAAACCACATTACCCTAAGGCAAATGCATACAACATCTCATCTGCTGTTGCCTGTTTTAAGGACGAAATATACCAAACCATCTTCTCTCTATTCTCTAGAAAATTACTGCACAGGTCGCATAGGTATGTCGTTTGTGTGTGTGTGTGTAATATCAAGGAACAAGGATATCAAAGTAGGTATAGTTATTAACAGTGATATAGAGAGAAACAACATCCAAATCAAAACATGGCCACTTTGTGCAGTGTCGTCATCGAGTTAGAGAATTAGTAGCAGCAAGCTTTATAGAAACTATAGCTTCCTAAATGCAGTATTGTTGTAAAATAAACCTAAATCTGGGATGCTTTTGTGTGCATTAGTCGAAGTGATGATGTCCTGTTCTCGTGTAATCCACTCTGGTAGATCCCTTTTTAAGTATGATTGTTTAGATTATTGTTTTGACCACATTTTATCGGGTGACCCCCACACTAACATCACCCGTAAAAACATCAGAGATCAAAGAAGAATGAGAGAGTTTGGACATTATTTAAAGTGCATCGAACACGAAAACCCCATATTTTGACTGACCCTTTCGTATTTGTTGTCAACTAACATCACCCAAAGTTAAAGGAGAGTATCATATTGGTGATGGAAGTGGTAATTTATGAGAATGATTTGAAGTGCACCTATATCGTCCTATCGAGAGTAGTAAATCTCTTCTCCGACTCTTGACTCGAGTTATACCAATTCTCATATAAATGGCTTGCCATAATAATAATGCTTGTGATGGACCTATATATGGTATTATTATTATACGTTCAAGTCCCAAAAACGTACTTGTGTGTGTGTGTATCGATTAAGGACTCTGTAATGGCAACAATGCCAGTTTGATTTGTATCCACTTAATCACTGATTGTTAGCATTTAATCAGAATAACTTAAATTGAAATTGATCCAACTACATATATGAGGACATTGGGTGGTTTTAAGTTACCCACAAGGTTGCCACTTTAAACATATTTTTTTAAATTTGTGTGGTTCTTTTTTTTTGAATTAGATTGTTTCGGGATTTATATTCCATTGAGTTTTAGGACATGGCCCAGTGTCTAAGCAAAATAATTCTAGTTTAAGTATTGCCGATAGTGAAACTTTCTTTTTCTTTAAAAGTGTGTTCAGTCGCCTGGCAAGCGTTTATACTAATGAAAAAAAAAACGAAAATTTGGGTTTAATTTATGAAACACTTAATTTAATCTTAGGATGGTTTTAAAATTAATATTATCTTATAAGGGTTTTTCGTTTGGTAAAAATATCAATTTAATTTTTGATCTAATTTTTTTTTACAGATTTAGATAAAAAAATAAATAGACTTTTTTATCAAACGAAACCCCCATTAAAAAAAAAATCTGTGGTTTGGAGAATGCTTTTAATAAATCTTTTGTTAAGAAATTCTAAAAATAAATAAAATTAAAATGTTAAGCTTTATCTAAGATTTTGTTTGCTATGTTTTCAAAATGTCTATAAAAGAGCAGAATTTTAATAATATTTAGTAGAAGAAGATCAGTATTTCTGGGGAGCGTATCGGAATCCCGCTTTTTAAAATCCCGTTTTTCGAAAATCCCGAAAAAAAAGTTTCAAAATCCAGTTTACTAAAATACCGCTTTTTTAAATCCCGTTTTCTGAAATCCCGCATTTTAAAATCCCGTCAAATCCCGAAAATCCCGATTTTTTTTTACAAAATACATGCTTAATTCACAAATAAAAAAATCATGAGAAATAGACAAAAAATTAGTAAAACTGATTTTTTGCGTTGTAAAGCCCACACAATATGTACCTGCAACACATTATGAAAACGGTCTTTCTTTTATAAAAACATAAAATGATTAAAACCTTAAATTGAGTTCACAAATAAAAGAAATTTTATTTATTTAAATATCAAAATTGTTGAAATGCATCCAAGTATAAGTTGAATTATATTTAAATGAAATTTCTTTTGATTATGTAGTGTGTACTTAATTTAAGATGTTGTGTTCATTTTATGTTATTATTAATCTATGGGATTATTACGATTTGATTGTTTTTCTGAAACTTTAAAGTAAATATTAGTTTGTTAATTGATTTCTTTTTAGTATCACATTCCTTATTTTTTCTTATTCTTTTATCTTTTTATATATTATATTTTTTGTTAAAGGTTTTAATTAAATGCGTTTAGAACAATCTCTCATTTTTTAATTTGTTTTAGCAAAACTAGTTGTTTTATTTTAAAAAATCGCGCGTTTGTTTAAAATAAAACAACTAGTTTTGCTTGCAAAATCGGGATAATAAAAAACGGGATTATAAAAATCGGGATTTTAAAAAGCGGGATTATAAAAAGCGGGATAATGAAAAACGGGATTTTAAAAGCAGGATTTAAAAAACGGGAATATAAAAAGCGGGATATCGAACCCAACCCATTCTCGGGTTGGGTTCGATATCCCGCTTTTTATATTCCCGTTTTTTAAAATCCCGCTTTTAAAATCCCGTTTTTCACTATCCCGCTTTTTATAATCCCGCTTTTTAAAATCCTGATTTTTATAATCCCGTTTTTTATTATCCCGATTTTGCAAGCAAAACTAGTTGTTTTATTTTAAAAAATCGCGCGATTTTTTAAAATAAAACAACTAGTTTTGCTTGCAAAATCGGGATACTAAAAGAAATTAAAAAATGAGACATTGTTCTAAACGCATTTAATTAAAAGCTTTAACAAAAAATATAATATATAAAAAAATAAGAAAAAGTAAGGAATGTGATACTAAAAAGAAATCAATTAACGAACTAATATTTACTTTAAAGTTTCAGAAGAACAATCAAATCGTGATAATCCCATAGATTAATAATAACATAAAATGATCAAAACACCTTAAATTAAGTACACACTACATAATCAAAAGAAATTTCATTGAAATATATTTCAACTTATATTTGGATGCATTTCAACAATTTTGATATTTAAATAAATGAAATTTCTTTTACTTGTGAACTCATGTTAAGGCTTTATATTTTTATAAAAGAAATACCGTTTTCATAATGTGTTGAAGGTACATATTGTGCAGGCAAAAAATTTGTTTTACTAATTTTTTGTCTATTTCTCATGATTTTTTTATTTGTGAATTAAGCATGTATTTGGTAAAAAAATCGGGATTTTCGGGATTTGACGGGATTTTAAAATGCGGGATTTCAGAAAACGGGATTTAAAAAAGCGGTATTTTAGAAAACGGGATTTTGAAACTTTTTTTTCGGGATTTTCGAAAAACGGGATTTTAAAAAGCGGGATTCCGATACGCTCCCTAAATTCTCAAGTTATGTTCAACTCCGAGTGAAGAAAATGGACCTAAGGATTATGGAAAAAAAAAATACATAATTTATAATCAACTAGGCTAGAACATGTAAGAAAAAATTGGACAAAAATCAGAACTGACTTAGGGAAACTCAGGCAAGTTTAGTTCTAGAATTGAAGTATATGTATTTAAAGTCATTTTTGAACTTTGACTATCTAGCTTATTTTCCACGAATGTACAAACATGTTACTTTCTGCTAAAGAAAAGTGCTTAACTGATTTAACAACTACATACGTTAAAAAAAATAATGGCAGCCCAGTTTTTCGATTTTTTAGTACTTAAACGACCAAAACTGCCTAAAAAGAAAAGTTAGTTAAAATTTTCGTGTCTAATGCTTGAAATAAAGCCCAATTTTTTAAACAAAAAAATTATTTTATGAACCGATTAACGGTAGGTACCTGTGATAGAACTTTTTTAATTTCGTTGATTTTTTTTTTTTTTTTTTTTTGAAAAATCAAATTCTGTAAAACAGGTTGATGAGTTTTTCCGAAACTTCCTTTTATGTAAGTTGTTTGTTAATATTTTTTTTTAAATAGCATACCTATTAATTTTTTTTTAATGTTAGAAATTTTGTATAATATAAAATTTTTACCATAAAACAAGCATGTACGACCCAGGAAATGGTAACGGAGTTACGAATAACAGAGTTACGCGCGACTGAGTTACAGCCGTCAAAGTTACGCGAAACCGAAGTTACGAAAAACTAGATTTACGAATTCTAAAGTTATGTTTAGCTTTGACATGTGATCTTTGGGTTGGCAACAATTGCGACGAACGATATGGAATAATGGAAATACAAACAAGAGATTAACATTTTGGTCATTGGTCAGAACTAAATGAGTTAAGCGAAAATAGGTGTTATTTAATCTTGTAAAATTTTGATTGGATAGGTATAGATATACAAAGTGGGTATTACAAAATACGCTATGAATAATTATATTAATTAATAGAAAAAAAAAAAAAATACGTAGGTGCAATATTAGTTGGACAAATAAGAAGTTAATTTCTATTATGTCCCCCAAACTTACATAAGCATACTTATGTTTTTTTTTTCTATTTCAACGTTTTTGCGATCTTCTCACAAAAACAAAACCATATATCGACGGTTAAACTTCATAACCTCGTAAGTCTAAAAATTCGAAAAAATATTATTAATGCAAACAATTCAGAAAATTCAGAGCTATCTTTTGGTATATTCAGCTTAACAATGTTGTTCTGAACATTTTTCAGGAATGACAAAATTCAAACACTCGTATTGATAGATCCCATACAAAAACAAGAAACACAACATTTTGTTTTTTGATTTCTGAAAAACTTGCAAAAACGACTTACGAGGTTATGAAGTTTAACCGTCGATATGTATATCTATACCTATCCAATCAAAATTTTAGAAGATTAAATAACACCCATTTTAGCTTAACTCATTTAGTTCTGACCAATGAGAAAAATGTTAATCTCTTGTTTGTATTTCCATAATTCCATATTGTTCCTCGCAATTGTTGCCAACCCAAAAATCACATGTCATAGCTTAACATAACTTTAGAATTCGTAACTCTAGTTTTTCGTAACTTCGGTTTCGCGTAACTTTGACGGCCGTAACTCTGTCGCCCGTAACTCTGGTATTCGTAACTTCGTCGGTTTCCCACGACCCAGTCGTGATTTTTTTTTCCAAATTTTCCAAAATAAAATTTTCCAAATGAAAAAAATTAACTTTTTAAAAACCAAAAACGTTATAAATGGTAAGTGCCGTTATTTTTGGTTAAAAAAAAACTTCAATTTCCCTTCTAGGGAATCTTTACAGTGCTATCTATAGATGGACAGACAGAATTGCGGGACCAGTTTTTTTTTTTGGCATTCTACATCACTACAATGGCATGTCTGATTTTAATATCAACTAATAATAAAAATATTAGTTTTAATTTCGAATGCATAACTATTTTATAAAAGGCATACAAATTTTTTTTCATCAAAAGATGGACTTTATCGCAAAAGTAACACTTGAAGTTTATGTATCAAAATCATTTGGGAGAAAACCGTTTTGAAAGCAGTAATCAGAATCACATTAAAGTAATTTTTAATAATTTTGAAGAAAAACCATTAGTTTGTTTTTAGGGAAAGGGAAGCAAAAATATTTACCGATGGACCCACTGACGGACAGGCTAACAGTGGCATTTAAAACGGACGGCATGATGAAAATTTTTGTTTTGGATTTCTCCATCACGGTATTTGGGCCTTGTTTTAAACCTCAATTTTTTTGTGCTTGACTCTAAACCAATACTTGACCTATTAATGATAGAAAATTTAAAACTTTTACCAAAATAGCAAGCGTTTTTAAGCTAGTGCTGTGCACAGTAGTTTTTAGAAAAAAAAAAACTTAAAAATCGTTAGAGCCGTTTTTTTTACGGAAATATTTTTTTTATATTATACAAAATTTTTATCATTTTTCAAAAAAAAAAAATATGTTGATGCCATTTTAAAAAAAGTATTAACATTTAACTTAATATGTATGTACTTAAATACGAAAATTAAAAAAAAAAAAAAAGTTAGCCCGTTTTCAAAAAATTGATTAGGTAACCCTTTCGGACCCAGCGTTACTCTCATGTAACATTTTTTTAAAAATTCGTAAAAAATATTAAATTAAACAATTTTTTAGGTTACGATGGCTTAATTGAAAGATAATAATGCCTAGTTACTGGATTATTACAAAAAGTTAGTCAAATATCATACCTTTAATTTTTTTTATCGAGAAAGGGACTGAAATTCACATTTTTTTTTTTTGGAAAAAAATTTTTTTTATACAGGGTGTCCCAAAAGTAATAGATCAAACGAAATATGCTGATAGGCCAACTTAAGGGCTCTCAGAATTTGGTAACTTGTTTATCCCAAATCCTTACGGTTTTCGATTTAATGCAGTTTTTGTGAAATTTCGAAAAATCCCGACTTTGCATCAGTATTTTGCTTCCTCCGCTCATAATTGATTTTTGTTGTTTACAATTCTTCCACGTTGCCTAATAATAGGAAATAATTAATTAATCAAAATATTTTTTATTTCATACGCCATTTTGCTGCAAATTAATTAACAGTTTCATGTTTTATAAAAACTCAATTTCTTACTTTTATTTCAGAGCAGCATCCCGAAAAAAATTTGCATGGTGTGATACTGGTTTATTTTTTTAAAAACTTGCCGTGTTATTGCAGTTTTCAAAAATGCATAAAAGTTTCCAAAGTTGTAATTAGAACAAAAGATATTACAATTTAAATGCAACAAAACAGGGTTTTTCAGAGAAAAATAACAAACAAAAGTCGAGACTTTTATTCAAAAAGAAATTAACAAACAACAGTCGAGAAAATGTGTTTATTTTTCTTTGTTATTTTTCTCTGAAAAGCCTTGTTTTGTTGCATTTAAATTGTAATATCTTTCGTTATAATTTCAACTTTGCAAATTTTTATACATTTTTGAAAACTGCAATAACACGGCAAGTTTTCAAAATAACAAACCAGTGCCACACCATACAAATTTTTTTCAGGGTGTTGCTCTGAAATAAAAGAAAGAAATTGAGTTTTTATAAAACATGTAACTGTTAATTAATTTGCAGCGAAATGGCGTATGAAATAAAAAATATTTTGAATCATTAATTATTTCTTATTATTAAGCAATGTTTTAGTGAAAGACTTGTAAAAAACAAAAATCAATTATGAGCGGAGGAAGAAAAATACTGTTGCAAAGTCGGGATTTTTCGAAATTTCACAAAAACTGCATTAAATCGAAAACCGTAAGGATTTGGGATAAACAAGTTACCAAATTCTGAGAGCCCTTAAGTTGGCCTATCAGCATATTTCGTTGGATCCATTACTTTTGGGATACCCTGTATATGGTCATAATTTTGAAAAAAAGATATAAAAAATTTTAATGCAGATAGTGTTTTGTTTTTTTGGTAAGAAGAAGTAGCATACATTATAGTTTCATAAAAAGTTATTTTCTCAGTTCTCCGACTTTTTTTGGTGGTCATAGGCAGTCCATGTTACTTACATGTAACATGAGAAAACCACATTAGTTTTGCTATTTATTATTTTGGAAAATAGCTTTTTGCTATTCATATTGCTTAATTGTGATGTTTTT
Organism: Episyrphus balteatus; assembly: GCF_945859705.1. Taxonomy (NCBI): domain Eukaryota; kingdom Metazoa; phylum Arthropoda; class Insecta; order Diptera; family Syrphidae; genus Episyrphus; species Episyrphus balteatus. The sequence continues at coordinate 25,355,824 of NC_079135.1, forward strand.
GACCCGATAATACCGAAAAACACATTTTTTTAATTTTGATTTTCATAGCTTGGGTTCGAAAGGGTTAAAAAAAAAATTGAAATATAAAAAATCCATTAACATTTTTTTTTATATTACATTTAACTTAACCTTTTTGTATAGAAAAATTTTAGTAATTCATATATTCTAATGACAGATACCCACCCTTAATAACTGTTAAAAAGAACACGAACATATTATTAATAAAAGATCGTAGGAGGCGTTTTTGAAAAAAGCACAAAAATGTTATATGGCAGGTAAAGTTAGTTTAAGTCCTAAAAAAAAGATCCAAATTCCGCTCAAGGGAGCCCCCAAAACTGTTAACTATACTACCAAGTTTAAAGAAAACTCAGACAGACAGAAAGAATTGCGTTATCAACTTTTTTTGCATTCTCTGACCTGGGGCTGCAAATATGATAATAAAATTTTTGTTTTGGTCGCTGAAACCGTATCCGAAGTCCGTTTCATAAGATCACGTCAGGTTTTCTAGATAGCCGCAAAAAGGTTCACAAACACCCTGAAACGAACATCTTTTTTGAGGTTTTTTCGAAAGCTGATGTTTAACATTATGCGCACTTCCAGGTCAGAACTTTTTTTTTTGTGTGGCTGTGTTATTTTACATAATAAAACAGGTTGTTCGCACACGGGTGCGAATTTGGCAAGACAAAAATAAAAAGTGATCACAAAAAATTGTCTTTATAAGGGTTAAAATACATTTTTTGGGAATTGTGAATACAATATTCGAATTCCTCGGAAAATTCTACATCAATTTCATATGTGGTTCTCAGTAAAATAGTGAGACAGAAAAAAGTTCTAGCGACATGAAAAAGTATAAACCAAATTTGCAAAAAAGAGGTGTGCCTACAGAAGGTTAAAAATATTTGTGAGCAAAAAAAATAAAAATGCAAAAATGTATTGGGATTTGAACCCCAGAACTCACAAAGACCAATCGTTTATCAGTTTTACATTCTTATCTGGTAACTCTATATACGTATCGTTGTCTTAAGTTGGACTTGGCTTTATATGGCTTGGCCTGAAATTGTAACCCCTATACCACACTTACAGGTAGAGGTGCACTTTTTTGTGCATGTAGCCATCGTTATCACGTCAAAAACTTATATTTTTCTTGCAAAAGAAACAAAAAAAAATAATTTGATCTTGTATGGCAACCTGCGACGACCACGATGCCGATGATGGCGGGCAGTCGGATGATGGCTTATAATCATTCCCTCACTCATTCTTTCGGTGTAGGTATATATATGATTGAAACTCTAGAGGTCTGTGATTACAAATTCCTGAAATACCCTATGTTATCCTGTTGTAACATTAAACATTTATGCACACGTAAGCATTTAAATGGGATCGTTTATTTAATTGAAATCTCTTCGTCCTGCAGTGTCTCTTCTCTCAAACCAACCACGACCCTAAAGTGGTACCGCAAAAATAATTGACCACCTCTGATGATGATGGTGATATATAAAGAGTGGGCTTGGTGTGTGGAAGAAGAGAAGAAAGAGGCCAGGAAGGTGGCAGGAAATAATCACACAGGACTCTCACATCCTTAATACACGTTGATATGTTGTATAGGTATGCATCAAGAACATTATAAATAGCTATACGCAGTAACTATGCTTGTGCATGCGAAAATGTTGAGGGCAAAATGCAAGGACACGTATTCAGATGTCCTCACAGGATTAATACCTTCAGATTGCACATACTAACTATATGCTGCATGATTTCCAGAAGAGCCTGTTTATGTCCTGGCTGGATGGTAATTTACTTCATACATGCATACATCTCTCTTTGGGTAACCTTCGGGAAGGAAACATGCTTGACGAACTAAGTATTTATCTTTTAAACCGCACGCATACAGGTGGTGCATGTATTTGCTTAAGTATGACGAGAGGCAGACGATGTGTGGTGGGCACAGCGCAAGGACTTAATGTGTGTGCAATGTAATTTTAATAATAATTTGAATAATTGAATTCACTTAGTTGCAATTTGTCCAGAGAATTGTAAAGGAAAACCAAAGCCAAAAGCATTGTAGATTGCTATTATATAGCCTCGAGGTGTATAAGGAAACCTATAACCAAAAGGAGATAATTTTCGACTCACGGGGACGTAATTTGAGGTGGATTAAAGTGCTGTCTCTGAAGACTTGACTTTGTAATTTGTTGGGACAGACTTTTCTCAAACTGTCAAGTGATTAATATTGGATTTTGAAATTGCTTTTAATGTTCTTGTAGAGGTAGATGATTATATAAGTGCAGCGTATAAAGTTGATCCAATTTATTAAAGGATTAAAGACTTTGAAGACAATTATTAAGCTATTAATAAAAAAAATGCAGTTTTTTTCGTAAAAAAAAATCAAATGCACGACTGGGTCGCACCTCGCAAGTTCTTGCTCTTGCAGTTCAAAACACTTTTATGTAGTTTACTTGTAGGTTTTAAGAGCTGGCTCTATATAATTTTTTTAAGAAATTTTGATGTTCTGGAAGAGCCGACATTTAGGGCAAAATTTTGTTAAATGATTTTTTTTTTGTTATTTCATTTTTTTTTTGAAAAAAACTAAAAATGCAGTTTTGTTGCAATTGCTTTGAATATAACGTCTGCAAAGTTTAATCAAAATCGTTAAAGCCGTTTTCGAGTTGTTTTTTATAACTTGAAAAATTGTACAGTAGACTGGGTCAAAAATGTATGAACAAAATTTTTTGTTCGAATTTAAAATCCTAATAGCGCGGAAAAGTTGCAAATGGTGAAAATTATAATCGGTTAATATCTTCTGCCATTGGATTGGCCTTGAAACTTAAAAAAAAAAAAAACATTTTAAAACTTGTATTTTTAGAAAAAAAAATTGTATCACCCTAACGCCAAGAGAATACTCTTGGATTTATGTAGAACTGTTCATATTAAATGAAAAAAAAATTAAATTAAAAAAAAAAAAATATATAGTAGGTACTAAAGTAGTTTTAGACCTTTTTTTATGTTATTTCTTGGATTTTTTGTTTAAGTTTGTACTTTTTTTTACTTCTTTCCTATTCCGGAAGTCCTTACCCAATTTAAACAATTTTTTTTCTACTTAATATTTAGCTCATAAAAGAGTTGTCCATAGCTATTAGGGTGATAAATTTTTTTTTTTTCTAAAAATACAAGTTTTAAATTATTTTTTCAAATTTCAAGGCTAATTTGGATGTAGAAGATATTAACAGATTTCGATTATTTTTTAAACCCTTCTTAGTCTTCACCATTCGCAACTTTTCCGTGCTATTAGGATTTGAAATTCCAAAAAGTGTTTTTTTTTTTACCCACCCTAATGTACAGTGTAGACTTTCTAAGTGAGAAATAAAAAAAAAAAACAAAAAAAAACAACTGTCAGAATTCTATAAAAATCATTTGTACCAAATTTGAAGAAAATCCGTCCACGTGTTAAGTCTGTGGAAATGTGTACAAATGGACGCACAGACGCACAGTCGCAATTTCGAGACTCACTTTTTAGGAATTCTCCATCATCGTAATGTTGGTTTGGATTAAAGACTCAATTTTTTTTCGACACGAAACCAATACTTGCGCTATAGAGCAAGTAATAAAATAATTAAATAATTAAAATTCTACCAAGGAAATTTAATCCTGTGTAAATTGATAAAAAGAGTTGAAACATCAATTGAGTGTTCGGGTTGCGTAAGAGTGATTTTCAAAGAGCTGTGATAGCTGTGAGCAGCATATAAAAAGAGTAGCTATTAATAGCTGCTATTAAGTTACTCTTTAAATAGCAGTTAACGAAACAAATAAATTAAATTTCTTCCTGATTTGAAATATAATCAAAAATATAGAAAACAAAATAAACAAAAAGAAGGAAACTATTTCCGCTTTTTTTTAACAAGAAATAAATCTTTAAATGATGAGACAATGGTATTTCAAATTGAACTTCTCTGTTTCGTCATCATCATAGTGAACTTTTCTATACTTACCTACTTTTAGGTTTTTTCATCGTTGATCATTAGAATGCTCACAAAAAAGCAGTACATTTTTAAAGAACAGAGAACCTTTTATGAAAAAAGTACTGAAGTTACAAAGAACAGAGAGCAGATTAATTTATAAAAGCAGTGAAATCTTTTAGAGCATAGAATAGAAACTGTTCCCTTTATTATTATAAAAAAAACACCTCAAATTTGATTGGGTTGCATTTTTGTAAGGCTGAGGACTGAACAGTGAGCAACTATTTTCAATAGCAATCGCAACTGTTCTCTGCTCACTGGAAGACCAGAGTGATTGAAATCAGCTATCGCACAATAGCAGTCTCAGTTCTATTTAATTCAGGGGGAATTCTTAGATCTAGCAAAATATTCGCAAAGAAATTAATCTTAAACCACCATGAACACATCAAAAAGCTATGAAACCCGTCAAACTTGTAGGTACATAAAGTTCTAATTTATAGCAAATATAAGCAATTGCCATTGTCTGATCAGTATTGGATAAAATTATTTCGAACCACCTGTCTCAATTGTTGCTTTTTATTAGGCCCTTAAATCAAAACCATTTCAATTAAAATCACACCAAACTCCTGCAAAAATTCAAAACAAATTTTCTTCTTGGTGAAGGTAGTTTTTTTCTTCCATTATACTAAAGCACTTGTAGCATTTCGTTTAAGTCAATTATTTCACAGAGTCCTTGAAAAATAGTAAAAAAAAAAGGGTTTAAGATTTGTGTTTTTCCATTTTGACTCTTAGACAAATTTCTAAATCAAGTTTTTCTGTTTAATCAAAACCGGAGCCATGCCTTTTGCCATTCCTATATTTTAGAGCCCAAAAACCCTAACCTACCGTTTTATTGGTGCGTGTTTTGGTGTGCTTTCGGGGCGAACTGCTGCCAAATAAGGTGACATTAATTACTCTGCTTTTATTTCCCATCGCAGTTCTTTATATTTTTTTTTTCAAAAGTCGTCGTTCTTCGTTCGTCGACGCTTATTCAATATCCCTTTGAATTGCTGTAACATTTCCACGGAATGGTCGTAAATATAGTCGAGTCTTAGATTCGAGTTGAGGGTCAGAATTCATTAATTTAGTTGTCGCAACAAATGGCTTCCTGTGTCCCAGTCTACAGACTACATTACTTTCAGAGCCTATTATCGTCACGCTTTTCTATATATTATAACAAACCATTGAAGGAGGTATAGTAGAAGTGAGTGGGAGCTTGATGTTGATGGGCTTGAAGGTAGGTTTTATGGTAGTATACACATCGAGAGTACAGCAGGAAAAAAACCTTCAACTTTATAGCCCACTCCTCATCCTTTACAGGTTTTATTTTCTTCGTTTCTTTTACATTTTTTGTGTTTTAGCCCGGAATCGGCAATGTGAGCCCACAACATCCTGGCTAAATGGAATGGGTATTTGTAGCTTTAAATCGTATTTCTGTATTTCTTTACTCTCTCACTCTCTCATTCTAACCCAGTATAACAGCCCTAAGGTCTCTTAGCAAAGTGGTGCGACGACGACGATGGCTGGCGGTTGGGATAAACAACAAAAGAGGCTTGCTTGGATGGATGGAAAGTAGGTATAGCGAAAAGTCAGCAACAATTGTTAGGCAAAAACCTTTTGTTCCGGGAATCGCCCTTCTTCATCTTTGAAAAGCCCTTTCCTCAACGAGTCCTTCTGTTTTGTGCTATAGCTTGGTTTGTTTTCTTGTTATTTTGCTTTTTCTTCATCTATTTGTACAAATTAAACGCAGAAAAAGCTGGAAAATCTTGGGCTACTGTTTCCCGAAAACTAAAGTTACAAACTTCCATAAATCACTCTTTTATATCAGCTCAGTACCGCCGCCGCCGCCACGTTGCCATCGTGGTATTGTTCATGAAACTGGCACATGAATGGCAAAAGAAGCACCCATATAACTGGGCTGTCATTCAGAGTGAATCTCTCTATTTTGTGTCTCCCTATGCCTGTCCATTGCCATGAGAAACAATAGCCAAACAACGGACAATGTTCTGGAGACTTTAGTTTCATAGAAGATATAGACAACAAAAAAGAATCTGTTTGTCACTACACTCTGATGCGCTAATACAAAAGGGTATAGCGTTGACAACGGGTTCTACAGGATCTTTCCCAGGACTCTAGAATCCGTACACTAATTCCTCTATACACTTGCACGAACACCAGATTTCAATAATTCCCATAAAAATTAGTCTCTCTATATGAAACTTCATTAGATAAAGGACCAAAATGATGATGCTGCTGGCTACAACGAGCTCTGATAGCTTTGTCCTTTCTCTCTTTTCAATATGAGGGAACAGCTTTCGGTTGTTCAGCTTTCTTAAATGTCATTAAGAACGCATTTTCAATTCGATTGGGTGCTAAAACGGTTGGTATGTGAATAAAATGTCAAAGCCAGTCGAAGACCAAAATGGAGGCATATACGAAACATCAGCACACTTTCACAAAAGGGTTATATATCCTCTCTTTGTTGTGGTGTATTTTTGTTGTTGTTCTTGTTGTTGGTGTTGCTTGTTGTTGGCTCTAGCTAATTAGAGACGCTTCATAAATTTCGGGAATGCTCTGCTATTCATTTGCAAGATATCATTGCTGGCAATGGCAACAGTTCGTTGCATGTGTTAGTCCTCTTCTTACATAGTCAGCGATGTTGGGTGATGTGCTTGGACGTTTTATAGGGGAAGTACTACCTATAGTCCGTTTGGATTGACAGTAAAGGTAAAAAGTTTTCAACCAAAAAAAAAAAAAAAAAAAAAACAATATAATTTCAAAATGTTTTTACATCAATATTATATTTTGAAAAAAATCATTTTTTTATCTATCGACTGCAATTTTCTTTACGCATTCTTGTATAAAATTGAACGCTCTACATAAAAGTAGTGATGGGAACAATCAAATGATTTGAGCTATCGATAATTAGTAACTGAATGATTTAAATTATCGAATAGTTCATTCATTCATTCATTCATACATTCATTTGTTCATTCCCATAAAAACTATCGAATAAACTATCGAAAAAAACTATCGAATAAAAACTATCGGATAAAAACTATCGAATAAAAAAAACTTTTCGAATGAAAAAACTTTCGTATAAAAAAACTATTCGAATGATAAAACTATCGTTTAAGAAAACTATTTAAAAAAAAAAAACTATGGAATAAAAAAGCTATTTGAATGAAAAAACTATAGAATAAAATAACTATTTGAATGGAAAAACTATCGTTTAAGAAAATTATTCGAATGAGAAAACTATCGTATGAAAAAAAACTATTCGAATGAAAAAACTATCGAACAAAAAAAAAAAAATATTCGAATGAAAAAACTATCGATTACAAATTATCCTATAAAAAAACTATTTGAATAAAAAATTATCGTGTAGAAAAACTATTCGAATAAAAAAACTATCGTTTAAGAAAACTATTTAAAAAAAAAAAAAACAATAGCATAAAATAGCTATTTTAATGAAAAAACTATCGAATAAAAAAAACTTTTCGAATGAAAAAACTATCGAATACAAATTAATTATGAATATTTTACAACTATCGATAGTTTGATAGTTTTTATTCGATAGTTCCCATCACTAAAAAAAGGCCTCAAGCTGTTTTTTCGTTTATCTAACCATTTAAAAGATATTCGAGGTCCAACATTTTGGAAACGCATTTTTTTTCTTAATTTTGTAACAAATTAAAAAATTATAATAAAATCAAACGGACAAGACATACATATTCTTGTACGAAATAAATTGCTTCACAAAAAAGCTCCCGTTTATTCCTTTCATTTATCTTACCATTTGAAATATATTCGGGGTCAAAGTTAAATAAATTGCACGACTGGGGTCGCACGTACTTGCTCTCATGCTTAAAGTAACTATAATGTTAAAGCTTTTTATTCAAGAAATTTAAAATTTGATATTTTGAAGAAATTTCATAAGTAGTATTAAAAAATTTAATCGGTTTTTATAATTAATTAAACTCCGTCATACATTATCTTAAAAAAAAAAAACAAATATGCCATTTTATTTCTTGTATAAAAAGGTATTTTTAGAAAAAAAAATTTCGAAAATTGTAGGATCCGGTTTTTAAAAAAAATAATTTTTTATACATATATAAAAATGTTTTAACATTTTTCAAAAAAAAAAATTGGTATGCCATTTTGAAGAAATAATTAATTTACACATAAAAACTAAATTTCAAAATTTTTCATTGATCCGTTTTCAAAAAATTGATTTTTCAAAAAAAAATTTTGAAATATTTTTTAAAAAACCAAAAATGCGTTTTTTGAAAATTTTCTAAAATTTTAATATTATCTTTACTTACACACTTTTGTATAAAAATTTTCATTTAAATCAGGTTAATTTTGTACGAGATATTCAGAAACGAAAAAAACCGTTCTATGACAGGTACCGTTAATAACGGTACAAAAAATATTTTTTTTATTTAATAAGTTGGCTCTTATGTGCAGTACTACACACAAAAATTTTAATCAAAATCGTTAGAGCCGTTTTTGAAAAAAATTAACTTTTCTATTTCCGTTATATGGCAGGTACCGTTAGTTTTGGTCAGACAGACAGAATAGGGGAGGGGTTCTACAATAACAAAATATCAAAATATAACAAAATATTTCAATTTGTTACAAAATTAAGAATTCGATTCAATTTTTTTTTTTTGACCCACCCTAATATTGATACTCTAATCTCTAATGTCATGGACTCATGATTGAGGTAGGGAATTTTTTAAAGGGTTTTGAGAGCATTTGAAAACATTTTCGATTACTTTAATTCAATCATAATAAGTAAAAAATTTGTCAAGAACTTGTATAATTTTCAACTCTCCGGATCAAACCGAAGAAGTAGGAAAAATCTGAGGTTACAATGACGAGCCAACAAAGGCTTCTGATGGCGACAAACACATTCCATTCATCTGTATGGAAGTAAAATCTGGGCAGACGTATACTTAAGCAAAAGAAGTACATTGAGAAAAAAGACAACCTTAAAACAAGCGGATTCCACATTAAATTAAGCAGATTTCTGCATTATTTTTTTACCAAGATGACCTCCGGCTGTTGCCTTAATGGTGAATAAAAATCAGCATCCCTACATGCCAAGGTAATAAGGTCTGATGTGAGCGACATTCAAAAGTACCCTTTTGTACAAAAAAAAAAACTGCTCATAGGTCCTCTGGTGAACGAACTCGACTTTAGGCCTTGTGTTGCTGGGAGTCAGATAGAGGCTCTCAAAGTGATAGGCCGTTACGTGGACGACTGTTGTACTGATCAAGGGCAAATATTCAATATATAGCCTCCGAATGTAAGAACAAAAAATGTTTGGATGCAAATAAATCAGCAACCAAGCCTTCAAAAAACTTATGGCTTTCAGTTATTAATAGAGTTTTAAGAGACCTTTCTTTTGAGGTATCACTCTATAAAATTCGAGGAAATTTTTTAAAATCCATTTTTTTTCGGCAAGGGGTACCACTTGAATTTTGTTCGAAAATCTGAAAAAAAAAAATTTAATTTTCTTACCTAAATTTTCACTATCAACTCATTTCTATAAACCAAAACTTGTTTCCAGACTTTGACCCTTAAATATCTGTCTGCAAATGTAAGAAAAAAATGTTTGTATGTAAATAACTCAGCTCCAAGACCTCCAAGACCTCCAAGAAACGTTTGGCTTTCAGTTATAAATAGAGCGTAAGGAGGCTTTTTTTTATGTCTCAACTGATTAGAATCGAATCTTTCTATAAACTTTTATTTTAAGAATTATAAGCAACCAAGAAATCGCTGAAGCTTTTAAAGCATCTAAAGTCACATTTTTAAAGCAACAAAATGGTTACTACCTTTACCTTTGAATTTTAGTTAAAGAAGCCACGGATAAAACAAACTCTGCTCAAACTAGTTTCGAGAAACTAGTTTCCCAGTACTTGTTTCTTATTTCTAACAACACCGTCTTAAAACATTTTCATCCAACTGTAAGGCATCTCTCAAAAACGCTTATGCCAAATAGTCCTAAACCACCAGAAGGATTAGATTATAGAAGGCGAAACAATAACGATGGCATCGAACCGTCACTAACTCGAACGAGGCAATCGTATCTGATTGTGAGATTGGATATAGAGCCAGATAGCGAAACATACCAAAATCCACCCAAATAAACGACCTCTCATAGCCAAAAAAAAAAAACAACGTTAACAATAAGATAACGTGTTGTATGCTGTCAGAGAGAGCGTTCTCATTCTATTTTAGACCACCCGAGTTAAGGTCCTTTTTGTTCGGAATGGTGTGAGGTTGAGACCCATCATCCCATTTCAGTCTTTTGTTATATTCCACCATTACCATAATGATGGGTGTCGTTGTCGTCATTGTCGTCGTTGGTTGGTATGGTTTGACTAAAAAAACCGGTACCGGTATATCTTCCCTATGGACTATCGAATCCTGGCTGCTTTACCGCGTTCGAGGAAAAGACAAGGCTCACAAAATCATCGTATAAAATGTGTGTGTTTTGTTTGTGTGATGGCGATGGGGTAAACCATTCGGCTCAGTGAGCGATGTTCAATTCACCTTATCATCCCTTTTGTTAAAGAGTGCTATAGACCATTCTCAAAAACCCAGCCATGGTGCCCCATCATCAGCAACAGATATCAGGCCTGAGCTGTTGCCGTTGGGAATAATAAAATGAAATTCTCTAAACGTGGAAATAATTTTTCCTATGAAAAAGGAGACATTTTCCTAAAATTTATTCGTTTTCGTGTCAAAAGACAAAAAAAAAGATGAAAATACAAAAATTTTGATACGAAGTGGGAGATAACAAACGCTTCCTTGGTAAGATGAAGGGTTGGTAGTTGAGTCGGTGACTATTCATGGGTTGAAGGAGATTTTTGTTGTATTATTTGTTTATCGCGCTTATACCTAAGGATAGTGATGGGATATTTTTAGCATGCTTCGTGTAAGAGCAATTTTTAAATCACAGAGAATATACATGCATTTGCGATTGCGATATGTATATAAAATCTTGCAAACGAAATGAAGTGCAAGTAGGTGACTTATTTACTGATAAAAAGAAGTTTCGGGGAATATCAATGAAATGAGAAAAATTAATAGGTTCGAATAATTCGCTGAGATTAGTTTTTCTTTTTTAATTATGGATGGAAGTTATAGCGGTAAAGTGGAAAATATTGAAGATGATTGAGTTGAAAAATTTTGATTTAACTTGGTTTCAAAAAAATTAAGACGAATTATCAAAATTTTAGAAACACTAAAAAAAGTCGTAGAATCCGAAAAAAATGTGCTGATGAAAAAGGACGACTCAAAATAGATAACAAAACTTTAGAAAAGATGGAAAAACGAACTCGAAGGGTAAAGCTGATGCAGATTTTCTAATGTTGAAAAAATTGTCTAAAATCTACATATTTCATTAAAATATATGCGTGTCTTTTTTTTTTTGATTTATCGATTTCGAATTTTTTGGTTATGGGTTTTTTTTTTTTTGACGTGATAACGTCTTATAAATCGATGAACCATGGCAGCCACCACGATAAAGTGACGCCATTTTCTAACGTTCCACTTGATATTATTAGCAGTGCGGCAAAAATTTCAATTCAAAATTAAAAATAAACTGTTAGAGGTACAAAAATCTTTTATAGCTTATTTGAAAGATAATAACCTAAGGTTAAATACATTTGAAGGATTTCAAAACATTCCATCTTTTAATAGGGTAAATAGGGGTAAAACAAAATTTCAAAAAATTGGCTATTTTCTAAACGCGACAATGTAAAGAGTTGAATTTTTTTTTAATCAATAGATAAATTTATTGCAAGACTGACATTGGTATTGAAAAAATTCTAAAAAGCTTCAAAACCAAGCTATCAATGTTTTTCTAAAACTAAAACATGTGGTAGACCTTTGACAAAGTGGTGATTATATGTAGGGGAACTTTTTTTTGACAATTTGAAAAACGTCATTCGAAAGATAATAAAAAATAAATTGCACGACTGGGGTCGCACGTACTTGCTCTAAAGCTTTTTATTCAAAAAATTTAAAATTTGATATTTTGAAGAAATTTCATAAGTAGTATAAAAAAATTAAATCTGTTTTTATAATTAATTAAACTCCGTTATAAATTATCTTAAAAAAAAAACAAATATGCCATTTTTTTTTCTTGTATAAAAAGGTATTTTTAGAAAAAATTTTTCGAAAATTGTAGGCTCCTACAATTTTTAAAAAAATAATTTTTTATATATAAAAATTTTTTAACATTTTTCAAAAAAAAAGTTGGTATGCCATTTTGAAAAAATAATTTATTTACACATAAAAACTAAATTTCAAAATTTTTCATTGATCCGTTTTCAAAAAATTGATTTTAAAAAAAAAAATTTTGAAATATTTTTTAAAAATCCAAAATTGCGTTTTTTGAAAATTTTCTAAATTTTTAATATTATTTTTACTTACACACGTTTGTATAAAAATTTTCATTTAAATCGGGTTAATGTTGTACGAGATATTCAGAAACGAAAAAAACCGTTCTATGACAGGTACCGTTAATAACGGTACAAAAAATATTTTTTTTATTTAAAAAGTTGGCTCTTATGTGTAGTACTACACACAAAAATTTTAATCAAAATCTTTAGAGCCGTTTTTGAAAAAAATTAACTTTTCTATTTCCGTTATATGGCAGGTACCGTTAGTTTTGGTCATAAAAAAAAATTTCAATTTCCCCTCTAGGGAATCACCAAAAACTGCTAACTACCAAGTTTGAAGAAAATCACTTCACTCGTGTAGGCTGCAGCTCCAGATAGAGACAGACACACAGACAGACAGACAGACAGACAGACAGACAGACAGACAGACAGACAGAATTGCCGGACCCACTTTTTTGGCATTCTCCATCATCGTAATGTCATGTAAAATTGTTATCTCGAGTTCGATTTTTTTTACGAATCCTAAACTTGCCCTATAGTACCTATATCGCAAGTAAAAAATGGATTTTTAGGTGATGAAAGTGATTTTTTCACTTTTTTCATAAGAAATGATTGTTTTAATAAATTATTTTAATACTTTTTGCGCATTGTAAAAATTTAAAAATGGTTTTATTCCTTAGAAGAAATATTTGGCTTTTTAATGGTATAATTTTTTTTGTAAGCTTTTAAAATAAAAAAATTAATATAATAAGAAAATAAAAAAGGTAGCTTTTTCTTGTAAATTATGATTGCATGAAATAAATAAACGCCTCAATTGACTCATTTTAAATAAAAGCACACAACCTGTTTTCTTACTACGTTATCAAGTAAAATCATCGTCTGTAAACCGGCTTTAGAGACAACCTCTTTTTAAAAACAGTTTCGAAAGCAATATCTTTAAAAGTACAAATAACTTACTCAATATTAGAAGTCAAAAATGTTAGAACATTGTTGAGAGCAACTTTTAAAACCCGCAACAACTTTTAAAAATTAAATTTCCGAAAAAGGCGGCTAGGTCAAAACGATTTTTTTGATCCAAAACGCCAACTTTTGAAAATTTTTCAAACAAAATTTGGAACAATCCAAATATTTATGTCTTCAATTTATAGCCTACTCACATTAATTGGGAAACTCACGATATTTAACCCCTCGGAAACCATATAAAGCCGCTATTTAAAACTGCCAGACTTTTGCATTCGTTATTAGAACGCATAAGGCTATAAAACTGCATACTCACATTTTGGTTATACCTCCACTCCCAAAATTTGCTTTGGGCTCTTAGACTATTATAATGTTGTCTATATTGGAGTATGTCAAATCAATAAGTACAGATTGCATTAATTAAAAATGCATTAACTAAAGTGGTCTTAGTTTTTGTAAACTAGTATCAACTTAAGAAAGAACCTCTTATGACCTCTTTTTGGGTTCATCATTGTCTTTGATTATAGAAAAGTGAAAGTGTATTGCTCCAGCAAGTTTTTTTTTAAATTTTAATTTAATTTTTGTATAAATGTCACACCTGATACCATTTAATATTAGACAACTCAGAAGCGAGTACTAGTTCACATCACTAGCAGCGTTTTTGATTGATTTTCACCAATTTTCTATTAATTTGGGTAACCAAATTTTATCAAAATGAAAGTATTTGTAGCATTTTCTGCTTTGCTAGCAGTCGCTTCTGCCAGTACCTTATATTTGGCACCAGCTTTTTCAAGCCAATATCACTCTCAAGATGGAATTGGTCAATACGCCTATGGATACAATGATCATTTGTCAACTAAGCACGAAGTTAAATCACTCGATGGAACCACCAGAGGAGCTTACAGTTTCATCGACTCAAATAACGTTTTACAAACTGTCAACTATGCTGCTGATGCTGGCGGTTTCCGAGTACAAGCAACAAATCTGCCAAAACCTGTGGAAGCTCCCGTAATTCCTGCTCAGGATTTACCTCAACAAGTTTCTGATAGTTTAGAAGTTGCTGCTGCAAAATCAGCTCATTTTGCTGCTATCGAAGAAGCCAAACTGAAATCAAATATACAGAAATCAACTGCAGTTACTGATGGTCTACCACAACAAGTCCAGGATACTCCCGAAGTTGTTAAAGCTAAGGCAGAACATTTCGCCGCTATTGAAGCAGCAAAAAATCAAATTGGTTACCAAGTTTTAGCAGTTCCAGCTTCAATTGAACTACCACAACCAGTTCAAGACACTCCAGAAGTTGCCAAGGCTAAAGCAGAACATTTGCTTGCCATTGAAAAAGCAAAACTGAGGAACTCAATCACAGCTGTCGGAAGTGGAATATCGGTAGTTCAAAGTGCTCCTCTGGTTGCATTACCAATCCAGTTGACAGCTTCAAGTTCGGTACCATTACCTTCCCATGGATTTTCATACTCTTCAAGTGTTTTAAATGCTCCTATTTCACAATTACCCTATCCACATTACTATCAAGTTATTCAAAGCTTGTAAGGACCGTTTTTAAGGAATTCAGGGCCTAAATTCTGAAAAAAAAATTGACAAAATAAATTTATTGCAATCATTTTTTTGTTTTATTTTCGTTGCTAAAATTTGCTTACATTCAAAGAATTTTCCTGCTAGGTAAAATCTGGTAGAAATAACTAGCAAACAATCTGGTAAAATAGCCTAGAGTTCGTTTCAATTACCTGCAGATTCATGGTAGAAAGTATAATACCTAAAATCTGGTATTATTAAACAGAAATCTGGTACTATTTACCATAATTCGGATTTTGTGTTAAATTTTTGACAGAAAAACTTCTGGTAAATGTTACAAGCGTCCTGGTAGAAAGAATCTATTTTCTTGATAAAATGAAGATTTTCTGAAATCTGATAAATAGAATTAAGAAATTTATTCCCTGGTACTTATTACTAGAAATTTTGATTCAATAAAAAATTATCTTATTCTCTTGTAAACAAAAGCAATAACTTTATTGGTTAGTATATTTTTTTCTGGTAGATAAAACAGCCGTTTGGAAAATTTCACCAGTAAATTCTGGTACAGGAAAAAAATATTTCTTAAATTCTACTAGATTTTAACTAAATTTTCACGAGAAAAAAAATTCCTGGTACCTACGTATGTATATTTTACCAAAATTCTTGTAGGTACATTTTTACAAAAAAAAATATTTACGGAATATTCTACCAGAATTTTGGTACATATTCATAAGGGAAAAAATATTCCTGGTTATAATGTAGTTTACAAAAATTTTGTTACATTTTTCCATGGAAAAAAAAATTCCAATTATATTCTACCATTCTGGTAGAATATAATTGGTACATTTTTACCAGGAAAAAAATATGTTTCTTGTATATTCTACAAAAAATTCTAGTACATTTTTTCTAGGAAAAAAAAATATTTCTTAAGTATCAAGAAAAAAAAAAAATTCCTGGTATATTATTCTACCAGAATTCTAGTATTAATTTTCGAGGAAAAAATAATATTTCTCTTAATTTTCTTACCAATAAAAATATTCCTGGTATCTTTAGGGCCATTTTTTTCACTATTGCTCAACTTGAAGCAAACTCTCGAGTTTGCCAACTTGAGAGTTGACTATAACTCGAGAGTTGAAACGCAAGTTCTGATTTCTTTTTATTCACTAATTATTTTCTCAACTCTCCAGTTGAAGATCTAAAGTTGGCCAGCTTCAAGTTTGAAAAATATCCCTGGGATATTTATATGAAATATGGAAAAAAAACTGTCATTTATTTAAATTAAAATTTTAATTTGTCATATCGTTAGCATATTTGTATTTTGTTTGTGTTTAATTTGTTAAATTGTGAAAAAAATATCAAATTATTATGACAAAACTAAAGAAGGGCACAAAATTTTGACAGAAAAATAAAAAAAAATCTGAAGTTTGCTCGGCAAACTTCTACTTTTTAGGGAAGTTGAGAAAACTGGAAGTTGATCAACTCTCGAGTTTAAAATCGAAAGTTGAAAACGTCAACTTGGAGTGAATAAAACCGAATTCGGAAGTTGAGGATAAAAATCCTAAAGTTATGTTCAACTCCGAGTGCAAAAAATGGACCTTACTCTACTAGAATTCTGCTATTTTTTACCAGGATTTTTTCGAAAAATTCTACCAAGACACCTGGTAGGATTCTAAAAACCACTTCTTCGGGAAATCTGGTCACCGGCATCATGAAAATTTTTCGAGTGTTTGAAGATTTTTTCGTGTGAGATGGCGTTTTGAATTTGAAATAGCTCAATCATCTTGGAAATAGATAACAAGAATGATTTTGATAAAAAAAATTATGACAATTTTTGTAACAAATGTCTTATTTGGTTGAAACATCAGCATTTTTTTTAAAAGCCTCCCAATAGTCTTCAGGAGAGTCAAAAACTAAATTTTTCTGCTGTACAACTCTTATATTCCTGTTGCTTTTGAATCTTTAAATATACATTCATGAATTCAAAATTTTATTTTTTTAAAACTTTCCACTGGCAAAATCAATCGATTCAGTCAAAATTGTGACTTGAAACGTTTTCATCATTTTGCTTTTCACTCAAATACGATACCAATTGAATTTTAAAGTGGACACAACAACAATAACTGTTATTTAAATAAATGTGAATAAATGACATTAAAATAAAACAGCGACATTTTACTCAAAATAATTTAAAGTGTCTCATCCCATCCTGAAGTACATTATAATCCCCTTCGACTTTTGTGCTTCAAATCGAAGACGTATTATTTGAATGCTCTTCGATTTGTATCTCTTGTTTTTTTTGTAACTATAAATCTGTGATTATTAACGTGTCAAGTTGTTTGTAATGGTGGACTTACCAAGGACCATTGACACGTACATTTGCAACCGGAAATTTACTGCCATTAAAATATTATTAGGAATTCATTTGTATTTTCCATTTTTGATGGAAATACAAATAACTAGAATCTTTAAATACTCCTGCCACGTACTTAATACAGTTCAATATGATATTCTACAAATTGAAAGCCTTTTTCTAAGAAAAAATACTTCGTCCTTTCCGGTCAAGAGTTTTTTCTTGAAAATAATTCAATTCCTTCAGGAAAATTCACTTTGAAATTCTTCAAAGAAGTGTATGATTTTGAAGTTAATAGAACCGCATAAGATACAACTTTACTAACCTTAAAGCTAATTAAAACATTACTTCTTAAAGGTATTTTCTACAAGGTCTAAAATTGCATTTAAAAACAAGAAAAATAACAAAAAATTAGTTTCTTTACAAGCTGAAAATATTTTAATCACTAAATAAACTTACTTTCGCCAACATTGCATCGTCGTCATCAGCAACGAAAGCTGTGGTAATTTAATTTTATGCCAAGTAGGTTACTTTAACTGCAGTGAAAAACTAGCAACATTTTAATTTACTTTACCGAATTGAATCTGATTATTTTTTTTTTGTTGTTCTCTATCCACGTAGTTACTAAAAGATACTCTCATGCATTCGTACTATAGACAGTACAGACTACAGAAAGTCTCTCTTTCTGTCTCTCTCTCTCTCTTGTTCTTACTTCTGTTTTTATTTTCTCAAGCAGTACTCTAGAGTTAACATTTTAACCTTCGTTTTAATTAGAAGATACCCCACATCCTACAGATATTACTTTCTATCTTTGAAAATGCAGTCGTGGTTACCACTTTGATAGTTTTTTTTTTCTAAGAAGACTTTAAGTTTACCAACTTATGCAGCTTATTTTTCAATGGATTAAAAAATTTCTCAAAATTGAGAATGAAAATGTAAAATTGTATATGGAAATAACTTATTATTTCGTAAAAAAAATATTAAAAGTTCACTACGAAATTTGATAACAATCTCAACACGATTTCTTTGAGGAAACCTATCGAAATCTTTTATTGTTTTTATTAAATTTTCTACTTATCATTTTATAAGTTTCAAAATGAAAAAAAAAATGTTGGTTATTTCATCACTTAAACTACTGTTAAATTGGGCAGTCCTTTGATATAACAATTTGGGATTCTAAGGTTTTAACTTGCGATACAGTATTCCGGGTACAAAAGGGTTAGATTTTTCGGGTTTTGATCAAATAACAATAAGTTCTTTATCATCTTTTATTTGGTACTAAAAACATTAATTTAGAGCCTTTCCTCTTTCCCATAAAAATAAACGGATCAATGCGAAAAACTATAATTGGTTTTCATATATTACTCAAACTTTAATCGCTCTAATATGGAGGAGAGGTTGATTCACATCAAACTTGATAGGTATGTAATGATTTTTTGAGACACTCAATTTTCTTAAGAACGGCTTCTGCAATTTTAATAAAAAAAAGGGAAGGGTATAGCCCGACTCAGGACAACACGACTTTGTACACCCCAACTCACGACAGCCCGATTCAACCCATAGCCAGTGGCGTATCCAGAAAAAAAATTTGGAGGGGCTAGAAAATTTTTCAAACATTTTTTAGGGGGGTACGAAAAATTTGTCTCTCTAATTTATTCACCTTTGATCGAGAGTGAAGCGCTCTGCTGCGGTACTGAAAGTGGTATAGTAGCATTTAACTGCTCTCGACGTCGACAGCTTCGTACTACTGTCTCCTGTTTTCAAAGTTCTTGTGTTACAAACACCATTTTCGATATAAACGCCCATGCTCCACAATTCGACCGAAAGTGAATTGAAATCACTTTTAAATTTCACATGAAATAAAATATCATATTCTTCATTTGGATCAATTTCAAAAACTTCGAAATTGCTTCGAACTGTCGTAGCTGAAGGATCACACTTTTTAATTTTGTTTCTGAAGTTAAATTATTACTGCTGGATGCAATTTTATCGGCAATTTTAATGGAAAAAAAAAGAAGAATTCAAAAGAAAAAATAAGGAGACACAAATATAAATTATGATAACATTTTGTCCAAAAATTATAGATTCATTGAAAAAGGCACCAAATTTACAAACCGAAATAATGTGAATTGAATTCGATCAGAAAATCTAAATGAGTGAAAAATGCAGAAATTGAAAGTCTAGAAACTAATTTTCCATTAAATTATTTTGGATGTTTAATTCGAAATATATATTTTTTCGTAATATGTTGCTTTTTTAATCCGAATCCGAAGTCCAAACTGGCATTTGCTGAAAGAAACCATTAGTTACATATGTTGACCACTAAGATTTTGAGATATCAAATATTTCTATTTCCGATAGCTTTGAGAAGTATATAATTTTTGAAAAAAGTGTTTATTGAGATTGCATAAGAACTTTTGCAAAATTAAACGGTGATGTTATTCGACGTACGTATTATACTAAAAAGTGATCTGAAGAATTTCGAATTGGACTTAAATCCGAAAAAACCACCCAACCCCCAGCTACAGCTAAGGCTCTTACTCAAACAAACACAAATAGCCGTTTCAGAATTTGGAGGGGGCTCGAGCATCTGAGCTGCCTCTAAATCTATAAGATTTACGAACAAGTTTCAGTCAAGCATATACATTACAATGAAATTAGGTAAAAAATAACATGATCTGGAAGGCTTGGGGGGGGGGGGGCCCTCCCCACAATACGCCACTGCCCATAGCCCGACTCAAGATAACCCGACTCACCGCAATTCGACTACGGTCGAGTTTTTACATGAGTCGAGTTGCGATGAGTCGGGTTATCTTGAGTCGGGCTATGGGTTGAATCGGGCTGTCGTGAGTCGGGGTGTACAAAGTCATGTTGTCCGGAGTCGGGTTCTCTTAACACTTTATTATTAAGAACTGCAGCTTGGTAGATTTTAATTTCTCATAATTTATGGGGGAAACAGAATATGTGAATTTTTTTTTTTTTGGTATATTTTTGATGAAAAAAGTTTTTCTTCGTATATCTTTAAATGATCCAATTTTAACGAAATTTTATAGGTATATGAAATCTTTTCCATAATTGAATCATTTATTTGCAAAACATGATAAGTCCACTTTTTTTCAAAATTCGTTTTTTTGACTAAATTTGTACTCCAGGGATAACCACGTCTGTCTTTAAAATATCAACTATCTACTCCATCTATATCCGATTTTACAGCTACGCGAAATATTTTTTTAGTATCAAAAACAGAATAAGTCCCGGACTTATCATCTTTTGAAAATAAACAACAGCTTCTTTTTGTGTAAATGGTATATTAGATTAATGGCTGAAAATCTTAAGTTTAAAGCTACTTTAAAGTTAAATTAGCAGTCCGGACATTGTATTTTATTCTCAAATACAATTGTTTGATAGACTGGGGCTAAAAGAAAAATTGCATATCCATTTAAAAACTAATTTCACATCCGTTTATTTTCAAAGTATGATAAGTCCAAAAGCGTTTTTATTTTTTATCTTTTGAGCTATCGCTCCAAAAATTAAAAACGAAACTGTATTTTGTAGCTAGGCAAGAGTTCTACAGAATATATTTTTTATAAATTTTTCTACGCATATCAAAAGAAAATAGAACGTTTTTTTCTTCTCCTGAAAAATTTAAAATCATGGACTTATCATGTTTTGCAAATAAATGATTCAATTTAAAAGAAATCAAAAATAAAAAAATTAAAACCTTGAGTTAAAAAAAAAATTTGAGTTTTTTTTTAATAAATTCAATTAGTCAATATTTTTTGCAGGGTTAAAAGTTAGATATTCATAGTTTTATTTTGCATTTAAAGACAAGAGTTAACCTGTAAGCTTTGTTCCCAAACTATCTTCAGAAACCGTTGAACAAAAACTTGGAGTAAATATTTTGCTGTATATTTTCTATAACATTAGAAAAAATCCATTTAATGTTATCAACTTAATTTACTTTGACTTGAAAAATGAGTTCCTTTTTTTTCAGTGGCCCAGAATGTAGGTTATTTTTTCGCGTATTTCTTAAATGTTTGATCGTGTAAGCGCTATAGAATTTATACTTGTTAATTATTTTTCATCTTTTGCTTACGTCATTACGTAAAGTTGTTTTCAAGCAGCATTTTAACACATTCTCAATGAAATTATCATATTAAAACAGGCTGTGTAAGAACTCATCAAGGATACATTATCGCCACTCTGCACCGTCTAGTAAGAAAGTAAACTAAATCAAATCTTATGGCAACTAAAATATTTTTAAATATTTGAAGCTTTAGCTTTATTTGGCTAGAACAAATAATTCCCTGGCAACCGTGATTTCCGTCACGAAAAAAAAAAAATCGAATTGCATCAACTGCCGCCGTATACCTTAGTCACAATGAAATACCAAACAAACCACCATTCATCGGTACAACAAGGACGATAAACCTAAGAAAGAAGTTAAATCAAAATAAATGTATCTGCTGCCGTACACTTGAAGATTGCAGATAAATCCTCTCTATGTCTAAGTACCTATCTTTGAGAATGTAATTATCTGCACCGCAGTTTTTTTTTCTTCTTCTTCTTCATTTTAGATGAATTTTTCTTGTTGCTATTGCTTGGGCCATTTTCCTCCTCATAGACAAAAAAAAGAAGATATACTCCATGATTTTTTTTTTCATTGTTGCTCCCAGGATGCCAAAGGATATATAATGGGTTGTTGCAGGAGCACTGCTGCTATGAACATTTTTCATTGCTATCCATCTGAGTTTTTTTGAAGTCTTCCATGGGAAATTAAAAGATCGCCATGCTCTAGTTAAGAAGCAACAAATTAAATGCACGATCTCCCTTTCCCTTTTTTGGAGGTCGTCCTTAGAGACAAACAAAAAAAAAACACTGTGTGGCCACCATCATATACAAAGAAGTAGGAAATTTCTTTTAATTTAATGGAAATCAAATTGTTGGAAACATTTTATTTTGATTAAGTTATCAAGAAATTGAAGGTACCTACACAAAACACACATATTCTTTTTCCTTTTTGCGGGTTATAAAGGGATCAAGTGGAACACTTAAGGTTGATGTTATTTTTTTCTATTAACATTTTTTTTTTTATTGACAACTGCTGCGGCTGAAACGAAGTCATAAAAATGAGATTGTAAAACATGATAAGAGAATGAGATTTACTTATATGTGCTTTTTTTATATGACATCGACATGTTTTAAAAGGATTCTCGTGTGCAAAAAAAAAACACAGCTTTCACTTCTCGCAAGGCTGTAAAAATGATCAATGGCACTCCCCAGGAACATTAGATAACGAAAAATGATTTTTTTTTTTATTAAAGTCCTTAAATAGCAACGGGAAATAATTTTCCTTTAATTAAAGTAAAGTGACGTAATCAATATTTTCAAGAAGGTTTTTGAACTTCTACGAGAAAAATCATCTCCAACCTCAAACTTTAGAAAGATAAATATATGAAAAAAAAAAAAAAAATCCATACCTAAACGTGTGCATTTGATGCCAAAACATAATCCCATTGTAGAGACAACTCTGTGCTCTGTGTGCCCCGGATACGTCTTATCCTGGCACAGGCACTCAATTCTCGCATTCAATGTTCAAATATCTCTCCGCAACAACCACACGTATACTTTGTATTCCATTGCCATATTCGATAGTTTGTAAATGTAAAACGATTTCTTTATACTCCTTTACCCCTTCTCACCCACCCCTCCCCTATAACATCATACAAATCGTTTGGTTTTGTAATTCCCATATAGAATTATGCAGAAAAATCCCTTTCAATATCTCTCCATCACATGTATATAAATATGGGCTAGGATTTTTCTTGCGGTGACATTTGTAGACACAACCAAATGTCATCGTCATTCTTCATAAATTTCTGTGATTCACAATATCCTTTAACTATACACACACACAATATTATATCCTTGCATTGACTACAGATATAACCTTCTATCGAAAGTTTACACATAATCCTAAGACGAGATATAAAATAAAATAAAAAAAAAAATAAGAAGAAGAAGCTCACATGTCGAAAGCAGCGACCGGGAAAAAAGATTGCGCCGTCTTGCACTCCATAAGGAAAAGAGAAAATGGGTTGCGTTCTATGTGTTGTTGTTGTATTCTATGTTGTATATTGTATCAGCTAAGGCATCAGGAACAGGACCAGCAACAGGATGAGAATTCCTTGCTGTCTCTATTAGATCTGTGTGGATCTGTCGATTGTGTGTTTGATATTTTTTTCGTTTTGTGTCGTATATTTATTTTGCGTTCTTCCACTCGCTGATTCGCTAAAATAGCAAAACGATGAAGTTTTTTTTTTTTTTTGAAGTCTTTTTATTGGTAAGTGAGTTGGAGAATATTGTGAATTTTTCAAAGTCAGTATTATGCACTTTGAAGAAATAGATTTTATGTATTAAAAATCAATTTTCCAAAAAAAAAATTAGGTTTTATTTATTATTTTCTTTCTACTTAACAAATGGCAGCACTGGAAAGTACTTAGTGATTAAATACACTACTATCATTTCCACGTATTTTCTGAGGTTTTAAGTAAAGTACCTTTTTTTTGTAACACTTCAATTAACATTTTATTTATTTTATTTATTTATTATACAAAAAAATATAAACGCATAAATATCAAGGGTGGAAACCGCAAATCCAAACAAATCATGTGAAAGAACTAGGGTGGCAACCATATAAAAGTCTAAATTCGGTTGTGTATTCCATACCCGAGTAAAAATGGAATTCTGCCGCACCACCGCTGCATCACGTCGGCACCACTTTTTGGCGCCGCTGCACCACGTCCGCGCCATTATCAGAAATTTCTATTGCGCCGCACTACCGCTGCACCACGTCCGTACCATGATAAAAAAAATTCTAAAACGCCGCACCACCACCGCTGCACCACGTTCCCACCATTTTTAAAATTTCCAAACCGTCGCACCACAGCTGCACCAAGTCCGCACCATTTCATTTTGAAAAAATGAAAAAATATAAAAAAAAAAATTAGCTGCACCACCGCAGCACCATTTCATTTTGAATGAAAAATTCGGTGCCATACAGCCGCACCACGTCTGCACCATAATCAAAAATTCTATTCTCTTACTTCTACAAATGTTTATTTAAGTCGTCTTTGAAGCTATTTTGACTTAAGCAGTAAGCAGTCGGTAGTTTATTTTTATTTTTCAATAATCCAAAATTATGCACATGGTGCAGCGATATTTTTATACAAAATGAAATTATGCGGAAGTGGTGCGAAGGTGTTATTTTTTTATTTAAAATTACATTTCTGGAGCAAAACAAAACTCCTCTATGGATTTTTTTGTCTTTACGAATCCAAATCTTTTGTGAAATTCTCCTTGTAATCGAAGAAAAGTACATATATGGAAAATATGCTCTACATGCATATCATAAGAATGCATTTGAAATTCCAAACACAATATATGAGGAATTGAAGTTATTGAATGCCTTTCGGTGCGCAAAGTTTTCTTTCGACAACTTTGACGGCGGCATCGAAGTGGTGGTGGTGATGGGAAAATCGAGAGACGAAGACGTTTTTTTTTTTTAAACGACGAACGTACAACGACAACTACGAACGACTTTGACGTTGACGATAGCAAACACGACATTGCAATTGCAACTGATTCTCTCTAGATCCAAAATCAGTATATGTATCCAAATATAATGGTGTTCAACAACAAGGATACTAGAGGAAGGGAATGACTCCTCACAACCCCATCCATACTGTTTTGGCATGTTTTTCTTGAAAATAAAAAAAAAAAAATTATATAAAATGTCAAAGTCGTATGCTTGTTCGAATATATGCGAAGGAAGAAAAAATCATGTTTATGCATTTGGAAGAAAGGGAAATGGTGGTACTGGCATACGCAGAGATGACAATATGGAATGTAGTTTTTTTTTTTTTTTTTTGAAAGAAACTGCATTGGAATGAGAAAAAGGAAACCGGAAAGGCTTCTTCGATACTTTTTCTTACACTTGAACGGTGACAGTCGTATATATTGGTTATCAAATTGAGAAAAATCGAATTATAGACGCGAGAAAGAAAAAGATATTCTTGGGTAAGGTATACTTTACTTACCTGTATCCGAAGTTACATTTAAGTTTTTTTCGAATATGAATATGTTTTTGTTTTTTTTTTTTTTTTTTTTGTAGCAGACCGATTTTGTGTTCTTTGTTTGGATTTTAAATTTGATTTGTTTTTATAATATTTTTTTTTTGTATTGAAAATGTATTTGAAGTTTTTGCATATTTTTCTAACGGAATTATATACTTTTGTAAGAAATAAGTCAAGGATGAGGAAAATGTAGAAACTTTGTGCTTGGGAAGGCAAACGCTTTAAGGTGCCTTAAAAAGAAGTTAAAAAACAAAAATAATCTCTGAAGGAATAATTTAAATAAAAAAGCAAAAATAAAATTTCAAAAATAACTTTGCAACTCCTTAACATTACAATTTGTATACCTTTTTTTGCCAAGACTAGTCATAGTCACCCACTTTTCATCAATCTACATTCTTTAGTAAGTTCAATGAAAAATTTTAATAAGCTTTATTAATCAGTTTTATAAGCAAACCACTACAACAGTTTCCATAAGGAAAAATGTTACGTATACACCAGAGTGATCGTTTAAGTTAAAGCTTAGTTGAAATTTATTTAATCGCTGGTCAATTAATAAAACACGATTTTTACTCTTACTCTTACTCTTACTCTTACTCTTACTCTTACTCTTACTCTTACTCTTACTCTTACTCTTACTCTTACTCTTACTCTTACTCTTACTCTTACTCTTACTCTTACTCTTACTCTTACTCTTACTCTTACTCTTACTCTTACTCTTACTCTTACTCTTACTCTTACTCTTACTCTTACTCTTACTCTTACTCTTACTCTTACTCTTACTCTTACTCTTACTCTTACTCTTACTCTTACTCTTACTCTTACTCTTACTCTTACTCTTACTCTTACTCTTACTCTTACTCTTACTCTTACTCTTACTCTTACTCTTACTCTTACTCTTACTCTTACTCTTACTCTTACTCTTACTCTTACTCTTACTCTTACTCTTACTCTTACTCTTACTCTTACTCTTACTCTTACTCTTACTCTTACTCTTACTCTTACTCTTACTCTTACTCTTACTCTTACTCTTACTCTTACTCTTACTCTTACTCTTACTCTTACTCTTACTCTTACTCTTACTCTTACTCTTACTCTTACTCTTACTCTTACTCTTACTCTTACTCTTACTCTTACTCTTACTCTTACTCTTACTCTTACTCTTACTCTTACTCTTACTCTTACTCTTACTCTTACTCTTACTCTTACTCTTACTCTTACTCTTACTCTTACTCTTACTCTTACTCTTACTCTTACTCTTACTCTTACTCTTACTCTTACTCTTACTCTTACTCTTACTCTTACTCTTACTCTTACTCTTACTCTTACTCTTACTCTTACTCTTACTCTTACTCTTACTCTTACTCTTACTCTTACTCTTACTCTTACTCTTACTCTTACTCTTACTCTTACTCTTACTCTTACTCTTTCTCTTACTCTTACTCTTACTCTTACTCTTACTCTTACTCTTACTCTTACTCTTACTCTTACTCTTACTCTTACTCTTACTCTTACTCTTACTCTTACTCTTACTCTTACTCTTACTCTTACTCTTACTCTTACTCTTACTCTTACTCTTACTCTTACTCTTACTCTTACTCTTACTCTTACTCTTACTCTTACTCTTACTCTTACTCTTACTCTTACTCTTACTCTTACTCTTACTCTTACTCTTTAGTAATTAAATCCCCATTTGAAAACCGATCAAAGCGTATTTTTATAGATCAAGCAAAAAAGGCTTTTAGAATAAAATTTCCAGAACGTAATTTAATTAATGATAGATTGCCCTAAAAATGCTTTCGCTGATATTAAATTCTTCAATACCCCATTTTTTTTTTGAATGACAAAAAAAACTATAATCCTTCAATAATTTGAGTTTTTCTTACGAACAAAAAAAAATACGAAAAAAAACTTCCTAATTCATTTTGCAAGTCTCTCATTTCTCGCTAATTAAAGTGTGGGTAACTTGTTGCCACATTCAAGTAAATCTTCTTCCACTATAAACTTTGCTTCGTTCATCGCCATAGTCATAGTGTAAGTGTACTATATAGTAAAAACGATATAACCTTCGCTTTCGTCCTTTCTAGCTAATGAAATCACTGTCACCAGCTCTTCTAGCGCTCTATGGCTCTTGTTCAAATCGATTACTGTGAATGACAAAGGAATCCCTTAAATCTCCAATTACTCAACTTCTAAGGACGTATTTTAAAATCTTAGTTTGTGTATAAAGAGAAAGAGCGAGACCCGCATCTATACACACGCCCCCCATATCTCTTCTACCCTCTCTCTATTTTTAACACTCCGACAAAAGGATAATGAAAAGTGCGGATAAGTGTGGGGCGGCTTAAACACTCTTAAATTGAAGTTTTGTTGGTATTGCTTCGCATAGTAGGTAGATATCCCCAGCAACAAGAGTGCATTATCATCAGAATAGTCGTTGAGGGTGGGAATGGGGTTGGATTGGGTTAGGGTAGGGGTTTTGGGAAAAGAAAACAACCTTAGATAAGGCAAGTAGAAGAAGCAAAAAAAGAGCTGAGTAAAACACTAAAATCAGATTTGCGGTGAAAGGATGCTTCGCATATAACTCGAAATATACAGCTTTTTATATATATAAGTTTTTACTCGCCCCCGCATGACAGTTAAGAAATTTCCCTTTGGAAAAACGATTTCCCACCCGTAAATGTTCCTTTGTTTTTGTACGAAATTCACTCGAAATCTCATTATCCGTTGCGTAGCTGATACAAAACAAAAAAAAAATAACTGCAAACCCCCAACCGGGTAGCTCACTGCAGGATTCTTCTGCAAAGACGTTTATTCAACTTTTTTTTTTCTTTTTTTTTGTGTTTTGTTTTCATCTTCTTTTTTTTGTTTGTTTGTTCTTAAATCTTTTAGCGGTGTGAAGAAGAAGCTGAGAGAGGTGGGGTGGAGGAGGTTTGTATAGTTATGTGTGCATAGCTTTTGTGTCTTTGGTGCTTCTGTAGGAAAATGGGACTTATCTAGGATCGAGTTGGTTTAGAAAGTTGTACACAGTGTCGAAGCAGGGAATTTGATGAAGGATTTCATTTTTTTTCCTGGGATAAGACGGGAAGCGAGCGCGGTAAGAAGTCTTAAGTTGTTATAAACGAGAAAAAAAATAAACTGTTAAAAATATAAAGACTTTGTTTGCTTTTGAAGATTGATTGATAGCTGCATGAGATTTTTTTTAAATTTTAACAGTGCATTCTCATCATGGAAGATACGTAGGTAGCAAAGTATATTACTTGGTTTTATTCAAAATAAATAAAAGGAAATAGTAAAATGATGGTTTCTTGGATTGACTAATTAAGAAACCGAGTATTTCTAAGCAATTTTTTTTTTTCGTTTTTATGCATCTTAAAGTTCACTTTAATATTTATCGGAATTCTATTTCATATTTCATATATATTTCACCATATCAAAAACTAATTTAATAGTCAGTTTAAAGGGTAACGCTCGGTTTAATTTTATAGTTGGGGAACTCAGCTATGTAAAAAAGAAAATAATTATTTAAGTAATTGTGACTTTTGTTTCAAGGCACAAGGCTACAAAAAAAAATAATGTAAAATGTCTTCTTTTCTACCCTAAATGATGAAAAAATCTTTGAAATTTTCTTACGACCGGTTCTGTGATACCAATAAGTTTAAAAAATATTAATTATTCAATTCAAGTTCAATTTTGTTTTATTGAACATACTATATACAATTGACTTAAGCTTAACTTATTTCTAATAAGATACATTGATTGATATAAAATTTGTTGGCACATATGGGGCCTAACCTTATACAATGGATAAAAGATAAAATATATATAAATATAGTACATGAATAGGCTTAATTTTACAAGTCTGCTGACTAGGTTATCCTCGGGGTGTTCCGTCCCGGTTGTCCAGTTGTGGTATTGATAATGGTGGGTTGGGTGGTATGGCATTTAGCCGCGGTAGTAGGCCGATTGCGTATCGGCGTAAAAGTAAACTACTTCCTCGTTGTCGGTTGGGATTATGTGTTCATCCAGAATATCCAAAGCACTAAGGTATCTGGGTTCCGGATGTCGTTGTTGGGTTCTCATGCTTCTCATCAGCTGATTGGGGTGGTTGGCGATGCTTCCGACAAGTTTCTTTGCAGATTGCAGCAGATACTTTTCCAACGTCATGATGTTTGCTTCCTCGTAAAGTCGCTCGTTGCTGTAGTATTTTTGTCGCTGTCGATCGAAGTAAAGTCCGGTGCAGATCCTCAGGATTTTCCTCTCAAAAATTTGAAGTTCCTTCATGGCTGTCTTGGAAATGGTATACCATACCGGAAAGCTATAGGCGATGACAGGTCGTAGAAGCTGCTTGTAGATCAGGAGTTTCGTTGGTTGGCTTAATCCGTTTCTTCTCTTCATCAGGGGGTGAAGGCGATGGAAGGCGTAGTTGGCTTTTTTCAGGACAGACCTAGAGTGAAGGTTGAACCTCAGGAGCTCGTTAAAGTTGATCCCTAAATACTTCGCGTTGCGTTTGGCTGCCAATTTAGTACCATCAGGTAGTGTAAGTGTGATGCTCCTACAGTTTGCAGCTGACCGAATGCTTCGTCCTCCTGTAAAATATTAATTATATCTTTGTTGACTTTCCTCTCTTTATAAAGAAAGTCATTTCTTTCGAGGAAAAATCCGACTATTTGGCCAGTTTCTGAAAATTGGTTTCTTTCAAGGCCACCTTCATCGATGACTCTTTATTGAATTTTTTTCTCAGAATCCAAAATCTGGATTTACAGGAAGGAGGGTCAATATTCAATCATTTGAAGTTAAAAATGAATACAAATTTTGCGCTAGAACTCAGTTGATCAGGAAAAATTGCCAGTACCAATTCTCATGGGATTCCTTGAATTCGAGACGTTCGAATACGAACAAATGTATGGTGGTTTAATGACTTTATTATTAAACAATTAAGTAGCAATCGTTATAAAACGACTGGTTCACATGTACCTACTTGCTCTCAAAAATTGTTTAAAGTACTAGGCTTTAAAAGTTTAATAAAAGAATATTTTTAGTTGAATTTTCTATAAAATTTAATAAAAAAATTGAAAAATAATTTTAAATTTTGACCTCCAAACCAAGTATGTCATCAAGTTTTTTTTGTATCATCATTCGGAAATCGGATGTGCTTAAAAAATTCCCAAAGAGAATGAAGATTGTCCTAGACAATTTGGTTTAGAAAAATTTGTTTATTAAAAAGTAATTTTCATTAATACAAATATAAGGAAACAAATGTCAAGCAAAAATATTGAAACGACTTTCATGTATAAACGTATCCATACTCACTCAAAACAAAACTAATAACAACCAATTTTTCTAACGACAGGAATTTGTAAAAATTGATAGTTTTTGGTGATTCCCTTGAGGGGAAATTTAATATTTTTTACTGACGGTATCTTTCATATAATCAATATGCAACAAATACACTTTTTTCGAAAAACTGCTCTTACGATTTTTTTTATTATAAATAAATCTGTGTTCTATAACAAAAAATAATATCCCAATTTAAAAATCATCATATTTTCAAAATCGATGTGAAAGTGGACAAAAATTAGAAAAAAAAACAATATTTTGGACATTCTTGAGCTTTTGTAGTCTAGTTTATTTATATCTAAACGATATGTTTAACACATCATTGATGTCTTCTTAATATCTTCTAAATAGCCAAAAACACTGAAATTGGGTTACAAAATTGAAGACGCTGGAATTTTTGCAGTAACTGAAGGTTGAATAAAACATTTTCGGTACTACTCATTTTCCTCAAAAACTACGTTCTCATGTGAATTATTGAAAAGACTTTATTTATTGCTTATTTTTATGACAAATGAAACCATAGTGCCAATTTTTTTTTTTACCATACAACCATTTTTAAAAGTTGAACCTTCTTTTAATGGACAAAATAGGAAACACAATGTAACACAAAGTGGAACACATTCCGATATCGACATTTCTTGTACGCTTGTCTTTATGTTTAAGGATATAAACGAAGTAGTTTAAACTAGTTACAACTCAAAGCGACAAATATGTCAATTTACCCCGGTATGAAATCTTACACAAAAAAAAAATAAAAATAACGGAATACCAAAATTCACCAATTAACTGACATAAACATACAATTTTATTTAGTAAATAAAATACTTTACAATAATGTGTCATATCGTCAGATTAAGGCCGTATGTGAATTGCGTTAAATAGTTAACACCGTGTAAAAATTTTGACACTATTGAGGTGAACAAAAAAAATTCAGCTCTATTTTTCTCTGCCTCTTTTCTGCCATGAAACTCATTTTTAATAAAAAAAAAAAAAAACAAAACAAAACCATCTGCAAAAAAAATTTAACCCAAATTTAACCAGGTCCCAGAGCCCAATAAATTTTTAACAGCTGAATATTTTTTATTCACCTCAATAGTGTCAAAAAATTTACACGGTGTTCACTATTTAACGCAATTCACACACGGCCTAAATGAACAATTCTAGCTTGATCGTCTTCTCTTCCCCCACTCTTTCATATGCAGTTTCAGAAGATCCAGTAAATAAATACAAAAAAAAAGAGCACGTATACGCCACAGTGCACGGGAACAACGTATAAATAATGTGAATTACATAAGGAATTTTTAGAATTTTTTTTGAAAATCGGTAGAGCAGTTAAAAAAGTACTTTTTATGTATAGGTACATATGTATTATGAATATTGTACCTAAGGTACGAGTACCTTGCCATCGTAATAATGTTGTTTATTTAACAAATGTTTTCGAGAATTCTTCTCATCTTCAGGTTTAAGCAAATTATAAATATTATTTTAATTTCAAATTTACACATAAAAATCAATTTCTGTGATTTTACTTTAATTTTTGAGTTCGATATCTTCAAAGCAATTTGTCCGAAAACGAACGTTTTTAAAACTTTTCTAAAGAAATCGTATATTTTTTTTCGAAAGCCGTATTTTTCACAGTTAAGCCAAATAACTTTAAAATTTGGCAAGGAATTCTATTGTGAGAATTCTTTACTGAAAAATAGATATTTGCAGATCTTATCTTCTTTTAAAAGCTTAAGTAAACTGGATCATATTATTTCTTTATCTTTTTAAAAAATATTTTTCAATTTCTTTAAAATTTATGAAAGAAAAACTCTTCGATTTATTATTTCAAATCATTAAATTACACTCAAGTATATTAAAGTTCAAATGGTTATGACGTTCGGATACCCTTTCGAAGAAAAATAGAAAACAAAAACAAAAAAAACTTCCACAAGTTCTCCCCCAAACCATTTGGTTTGATAAATTTGATTTTTCTTCTTTTTTTTTTTTTTTTTGTTTTGTTTCCCTTCTGTCAAAGCTGTTTAAATCTAGTAAATACGATTTACCGATTTGATTCTATAATTTTCTTTTTCTTTCTCAACTTTATTATTCTTCCCTCTGCTGCCACTACTACATCCCTCACCCACCAACCCGCACCGCTTCCGTTCAAAACTTTTTTTTTCTTGCAGCAAAGTTAACTTAAAATCAAAACTTTTCCCATAATAATAAAGTATCACAACAGGACAACAGGCACATGGAATTATGTGTTGTGGAAGTGAGTGTGTGGGGTTATTGTGTATAGTAAATCCACATCCAAAAAACCCCCACACTTTATAATTCCTATTCTATATACCAGCATAATATGTCAGAAAGTATTCAACAAAAAAAGAAAAAAATAACTTTGCCCTTTTTTTTTCTCGAGAGTAGCCATAGGAAAAAAAAAATAAAAATAATAATAAAGAAAAATAAACCATAACGCAAAGTTTGTTTTGGGCATTTCCGTCAAGATGTTCCCTCTGCCCATAAGGTGGGTTCAAAAAGTCAAACCACCACCAACACAAACAAAAACTTAAAAAAATAAAAAATAAACATGAACTTACCCCTGCCCACAAGTTAGCCCATAAGTCGGTCCAGGATCATAAAGGACATACGGACGTATGAGAGAGTATATTATGTTAGTGGAAAAATGTTAGGTTTTTCAACTCGATGCATTTTTATTATGACTTGGCTATACCAACATAAGAACCTTTTTTCTCTTCCATCTTACAACTTGAGACTGTCCGTTCTGGAAACACAGAAGGACTTTTAGGGTGCAGTGTGTGATACGGGTAGAAAAATAGGAAAAAAAAAAAAACTAAAATGATTATAAGAATCCACTTATTGGTGCTTGCTTGATATTGTGTACCGATATATTCATGGTGCTGTTCAAATTTGCATGCACATCGACATCGACATCAGTATGAAAAAGGATGGACAACAAAGTAACGTCCTTTGCAGTATTTTTTCTTTTGTGAAGGAGTTTTAACCAATTTAATCGACAAAAACGTGTTGAAAGTTTGGCGAGTTGTTGCAAAAAGTTTTTTCACAATTTTTATGTTTTATTTTTTCTTTACTTTTTTTTATAATTCACAGTATGAGTGTTCATGTATGTATACTCGTAGTTATGTATGCTATAGAAGTTTGAAGGAATATCCTGGGCAAGTGTATATTTGCTTTAAAAATTTCTTATACCGATACATTTTTGCTGTTACCATTAAGATAGAAAGAAAATGCTTTTACTTTGATTGCTCCAACAAATAAGTATACAGCATATGAAAAAAAAAAAAATAAAACTGTCTGTTGTTGGTTGGGTTTCTTTAGGTTTTGTTTCTTTTAAATTTTAACTTTTAAATAGTTTAATAATTTCTATCTTCGTGACCTTTTTCTTATAATATTGAATCCTAAGCGGGCTTTAGGTCTTTATTGAATTTAGATTATAGATTACACTGGTCAACAAGGTTTTTGCCACAACAACCAAAATATACTTTTCTAGTAGTTTTTGATGTGCTGAACTCGAATCTGAAGTCCGAAAATTGTTATTGGCCTCCGTCTTTTAAATATTACCGTTAGAAAATGTAAAAAAAACGTAAATTTGGCTGCTTTCGAGGTTATGTTTTTATGTGGGGTAATACATTGTGAATAAATTTGTAACGGTGGCTATAAGAATTGATTTTATTCTTTCAAAAAATGTTTAAATCTTTCCGATATCTGTTTTACTGCCCGAGATATTTAAAATTTAAGCAGCGGTCTTTAAATCAGAAACAACACTGGCCAACCAAATTAAACTTTTTTTGCCACAAGAACCAAAATATACTTTTCTGAAGGTTTTTGGGTTGCTGAGCTCGAATCCGCAATCAGAAAAATTTTATTAGTATTAGTTCTTGAAATATTACCGTTATAAAGTGAAAAAAAGGTTTTTTTTTATAAGGGTTATATTTCAAGAACGGAGGCTAATAGAATTTTTTGGATTGCGGATTCGTGCTCAGCAACCCAAAAACCTTCAGAAAAGTATATTTTGGTTCTTGTGGCAAAAATTCTGTGATCAGAGACTTAATCTTTAAATTAAGTTTAGTTTCTCTTTGGCTTATTAACTGAAACTTAAGATATCTCGAGCAATAAAAGAGATATCGGGAAAATTTAAACAGTTTTTGAAAGTAGAATATTAGTTCTTATAATAACCGTTACAAATTTGTTTCTAATGAATTACCCCACATAAAAACAGAACCTCGAAAACAGCCAAAATGACATTTTTTAGCATTTTATAACGGTAATATTTCAAAAACGGAGGCCAATCAAATTTTTCTGACTTCAGATTCGGATTCAGCACCCCGAAAAATACTAGAAAAGTATATTTTGGTTCTTGTGGCAAAAAAAAAGTCAAATTTTGTTGACCAGTGTTATTTATCGACGTTTCGAACGTGTCTAGGTTCTTCTTCAGGACTATAATAGTTGGATAAAAATTTTTTTTTAAAAATCTAATAAATAGAAAAAATCTAATATACTTACAATATACAAAATCTGTTTAAATTTTAAGAGGTTTCTTAGAATTTATTTTGTTGGTTTTGGATGCTTTTTTATTTTTCAATATTTCAAAATTCAAAAATTCAAAGTCTTGAAAAAGACGTTTTAAACTTTCGAAGTTTCAAAACATAAGAAATTTTATTTTATTATTTGATAAGAAATTCAAAATTTCTTATCAAATTTGCCTACAGAATAAAGGTGATCAAAAATGTTTAACCCAACAATGCTTCTTGTAACAAATTGACTATAAATATTGCTAAGCCCTTCACAATCTGATCTTCTATTAACTTCAACAATGTAGATATTTTACATACTGAAACCCACTATAATAAGAGAATGTTACTAGAAATGCTACATATTTTAGATACCAACAATACTGTTAATAGAAGATCAGATTGTGAAGGGCTTAGCAATATTTATAGTCAATTTGTTACAAGAAACATTGTTGGGTTAAACATTTTTGATCACCTTTATTCTGTAGGCAAATGTGATAAGAAATTTTGAATTTCTTATCAAATAATAAAATAAAATTTCTTATGTTTTGAAACTTCGAAAGTTTAAAACGTCTTTTTCAAGACTTTGAATTTTTGAATTTTGAAATATTGAAAAATAAAAAAGCATCTAAAACCAACAAAATAAATTTTAAGAAACCTCTTAAAATTTAAACAGATTTTGTATATTGTAAGTAGGTATATTAGATTTTTTCTATTTATTAGATTTTTTTTAAAAAATTTTTTTATCCAAATATTATAGTCCTGAAGAAGAACGTAGACATGTTCGAAACGTCGATAAATAATCTATAATCTAGATTCAATAAAGACCTAAAGCCCGCTTAGGATTCAATATTATAAGAAAAAGGTCACGAAGATAGAAATTATTATTAATAATTCTCGTTAACAAACTTAACCACTTTATAGTTTGACGTCATTTAGGTTGATCCAAATCTCCTCTGGAATAAAAACTTTAGGTAACTTCAAAAAATAGTTTTCAAAAAAAGTTTTTCTACAACATATTTTCAGAATATTCAATGTTTAACAAATTAATTTGTCTCCAAGTCAAAACTTTAACAAACAAAAAGCAATAAAAATAAATAATGTCCATATAATATTTTTAGATCCGAAAAGAAACAAAATTGTATCAATCAAAAGAAAATACAATGGTGAATGGTTTCTTGACAAAATTTATTGCAAACCAAACCGGCCAACACAATACCGAATGTCCGCCTCATGTTTACACCCGAAATGTTGTAGTAAAAAGAAAATTCGAAAACAATATAATAATGCCAATATAGAAATAGTAACATAATATCCAGACTTTTATGGCATTTCCTTTACATTCATATCAAATTCTTTGTGTGCCTCTTATTCCAATGGAATATGTCTCTCTTATAACTTGTTGGTTTATACAAAGTGATTCTGCAGCAAATTCTTTCTATTGAATCAATTCACAAATAGAAGAGCAAAAAAAAAAATAAATAAAAAAATTGTATGCCGAAGAATGAATAGAGAAACACTCAGATTATCAGCTTTCTTCTCAAACACTTGAAATGTCGAAAATACCCCTTCTTTTTTTTTTTGAAAAAGCAGTCCCAAATCCTTTTTTTTTTTCTTATTTTTTTGAAGACGAGACAACAACGACTGTATACTGCTGACTCCAAAGTCATACTCCTTTCAACCCTAGCGAATCGAATTACATCTAATCTCCCGACAATCTCTTTCACTATTAGAATCCTGTGGATCTCTTGCAAAAAAAAAAAATAAAAGCCCTTCAAATAGCGAGGCATTCAAAACATGAAAGCCAAGATTCATCGTCTTTTGCCATTTTTTCGTTACAAGTTTTTTTATTTTTTTTTTTGTATTTTTTTTTTTATCAGAGTGTAGTAGTGGTACTCGTTTGAAGAAAAATTATTCAAATAGAATTTTCCCATAAATAAATTTCGCAATTTGACTGTGCAAGGCTTTAGAATCAGGGGCAAGTAGCAGAGTAATATTGCTCAGAAGTTATGTGATAGAATGAAATCCAAAAAAAAAAGAGAGCTTGTAGAAATAACTCAGTAGGAAAGCAAAAATATAAAATAAAATCGAGAAAAATATATAAAAAAGAATATACAAATAAATTTGACATTTGGCGTGAAGCAGCTCAAACATTACCAAAAATACGCTAAAACTTTAATTTTTATATGGGAACTGAACAGTGGAGACAGTCAGGGGTTTTATTTAAACTTGTTCAATAAGGGAACTGGACTATGTTTAGAAAAACAGTAGGTTCGAAATTCTACAGGGTCGAAATTCTTTTTTCAAAACTCTGCTTTCAAAATTCTACTATACAAAGTTCTGCTTTTCATAATTCTGTTTAACAAAACTATGCAAAGAATTAAAAAATGAAAAATATTAAAAAGCACGCGCTTTTTTAAATTTTAAAGTTCGTATGTGATTTGACAGATTTGACATCTTTTAATGGCGGCTTTAATGTTGAGTGAATAAATTGCGCCTGTTTAATATTTTTAAAAAATAATTTTTCAAATAAAAATAATAATTAGTCAAAAAATATTCAAGACAGTAGACAGAATAGAAAAAAAAAGCCGAATTATAAAAGCAGAATTTTTGAAACCAGAATTTGTGTCTATCGCTTAAACTCTTCAAAGCGAAGATTTCCAAGATATTTTTGTAATTTGAGATCTGCTAAAGGGAAGATATTCGGTTATGTATGTTCCTTCATAACTTCTAAACTAGTTATCACTAATTGACAAACGAAATATTGATTGAAGCAACTGGCTTGTCTGCTGGTTATAAACCATTGATATTTTCTAATACCTTGGCAACTAATAGGTAAACTTCGTGAGCTAAAAAAATATCTAAGGAATAATTTTATCATTAGAATCTTTTAATCAGCACTTGTGAAACTTCAGGTCCGGAGAGCTTCGTGAAATTATGCCCCTAGTAAATAAGGCCTCCAGGAAATAAGGCCCCAAGAAAAAATTAAATAAGGCCCAAAAAAAAAAAATAAACACACACAACAACAACAATGAAATTCCTCAAATTTTGAGGTTTTATTTCATTTTTTTGGGGCCTTATTTATTTTCTCATAATTTGCATGAAATAGCTAAACTAAATAATATTGTCTTTCACAAAAAGTTTTTTTTCATTAATCGAGGACCTATAGGGAATGTAGGTAAAACTTGTTGTGGACTCCCTGTAGATTTGCGGTACGATCTTTACATTGAAAAGCATTAGTAAGTAACAGAATAGCTATTACTTACTTAAATTTCGGTGAAATAAGCATTAAAAATAAAATGCACGACTGGGTCGCACGAACTTGATCTTAGAGTTAAAGTTGCTTAAATTTTTAAGACTTTTTATATAGAAATTTGGAAAAAAAAAATAAAATTCGTTTAAAAAAAAATAAAATAAAATCTGAAATCTGAAATCAAATTGCAATCCAAAACAAGTATGCAGTTTTGATTGATATGTTAAGATGCATTTTTAGAAAAAAAAATTTTAAAATCGTTAGAGCCGTTTTTTAAAACTAATTTTTTATAAATAATTTTTTGGAAAAAATGTTTTAAAATAAAATGGATATGCCATTTTGTAGAAATCTCTAATCAACATCTAAAAACAAAATTTCAAAAAAAATCAATGTCCCGTTTTCGAAAATTTTCAAATTTTTTTTAAAAATCCAAAAATTAATTTTTTGAAAATTTGTTTTTTGGTTTATATTTAAATTGTATAAATGCTTCCTCACAAAAAGTTTCGTTGAAATCGAATAAGCAATTTCGGAGATTATCTCCGATTTGAAAAAAAAAAAAAAACGGTTCTATGGCACGTACCGTTAATAATGATTTTCCAAAAAAAAAAGTTTTTCATTAGGAGATAGACCTTAGCTTAAAACTAACATTTGAATTTTTTAAACAAAATCGTTGGAGCCGTTTTCGAGATATTTCAATTTAACTAAAATCGGTATATGACAAGTACCGTTATTTTTGGTCCAAAAAAATTAAGTAAAAAGTCAAAATAAGTTGGGTCCCAATTTCATTTGTCTTTGGGGCATTTTTACACTTCGTCGGGGCTTTATTTCATTGGGGCATAATTTCATTAATAAAAAATATCCCCATTTTGGGTCTTATATAA
Source organism: Episyrphus balteatus (assembly GCF_945859705.1). Classification (NCBI taxonomy): domain Eukaryota; kingdom Metazoa; phylum Arthropoda; class Insecta; order Diptera; family Syrphidae; genus Episyrphus; species Episyrphus balteatus. The sequence continues at coordinate 25,395,217 of NC_079135.1, forward strand.
TTTTTTTTAGGGCCTTATTTCATTGGGCCTAATTTCGCTAAGCCGTCATGAGTTCTTTTAATCCGCTGAGACATATTAATCTTGAGGTCAGAAATGCCAACTCAATGGATAGATTGTTTGGATACAGTTTGAATTTAGAAGTCATCGTTTAAAAGGTCTGGATGATGTATTCAAAGAAATTCGTCTAAGGCCTCTTGATAGAGCCGATTTCTAGGAATGTATGCAAAGATAGTTTGAGTCAGGTATTTAAACAAGGGCATCTTATAACTTACTGGTAATTCGGTAAACAACTATGTCGGGTTTCCTTAGTAATTATTACGGTTGGCCTGGTAATTATATCGGGTCGCTCCTGTAAGTATCATGTTTCTGCATGGTAAGTATGTGTTGCATCGATAAGTAACAATCATGGGTTGCCTCAGTAAGTATCACAGGTCTCTCGACTGGGTATCATAAGTTGCCCTGGTAAGAATGATGGGTATCCCTTGTAAGTACCAAAAGTATCACGGGTATCCCTGGTAATTATCACAAGTAGTTTGCCCTATAAATGGTACGATTTTAATTGGTATCCCGGAAAGTATCACAACATTCCCGGATCGCTCTGTCAATATAACAGGTAGCCACGGTAAGTACCTACCATAAATCGCTCTAGTAAGTATCACAGACTGCTTCGGTTGCTTCATAGGATCATAGGTTGTTTTCTAAGTATCATGGGTTGTTCCACCAAGTATCATGGATATCTTCGGTAAATATCATGAGTTGGCCCATTTTTTGAACACGGGTTTCCACTATTAATATCACGGGTTTGGATGGTAAGTATCACAAAAATGCCTCGATAAATTTCAAGGGTTGCATCGATGAGTATCTCGGATTACCCAACTACCATTTAGTGGTTGACCCATTAAGAAACACAGCTCTTCCGATTGGGTATCACAAGTTGCCCTAGTAAGAATGTTAAGTAGCATCGGTAAGTATCATGTGTGTTTACCCAGAAAATATTTGTAAGTAAGTATGTATAAAAATCTTAAGTTGTCCTCGTAAGCCTCACGGTTTCCTCCGGCAAGTAACGGGTGTCTCTGGTAGGTATCACAAGTTGCCTCGGAAAATATCACGAGTTGGTTCGTCATCCTAATAAGTTACACGGGTTTCCCGAGTGCGGCGTATCACAAGTTGCCCTGGTGAGAATAATAGGTGGCATCGGTACGAAAATTGGTTGTCCCAGTCAATATCAGTAAGTAAGTATCTCCGAGTGGGTATCACAAGCTGTCCTAGTAGGTATCATGGGTTGCTCTGGCAAGTAGCATGGATCACAGGTTTACCGAGAGAGTATCACGAGTTTGCTGGGTATCGATTGCAAGGTTTCTTGGTAACTGGTTGTATTGTTGAATGTCTCGGGCTTCCCCAGTAAATATCACAAGTTGTCCTAGAATGTATATCATATGTCGCTTAGAAAAGAAATTAAGCTGGTTACAATTTTAGGCCCCACTGCTTGTTTACTGTTGTTGAATTGAGGTACATCAAGATGTAGCTAACTCCTGTTTGCTCGTTGGCCCAGATAGCCTCTTTTTGATGGGATAATAACGCCTGTGTCGCCTTCACAACCTCTTTATGCTCATGAACATTCAATTTTTCACCCAAAACTCTTCCTCTGGTTTGGTTTTTTTTTTTTTTCTAACTCTTTTACTTTGTGCTCCAATTTTTTTTTTTATTTTTTTTTTTTTTTACGAAGAAAATCAAGTTATTATGTCTTTTTGTGCGATCTGTGTAAAGTACACACACGGTACGTAGGCCCTTGAAGTTGTTTTCCTCCATTATCCGTCCTTGTGATGGTCCTGAAGGATTTCTTTTTGCGCGAAAATTGCCGAATGGCAATTTGAAAAAAATAAAAAAAAAAGGTCGAGACGAATAAGGGACGTAGTCAGAGGATGAAGAGAGAAAAAAAAACGAAACAAAATAATTCCAATAAAGATAGCACTCTCTGAGATAAAAAAAAAAAAAAAACAGTCTAATATTTGCTCACGAATCAAAAGTGACAATTTTTGGCAGTTTTTAGCTGCTGATGTCCTTTTTGTTGTTGATGTTGTTGTTATTGAAGGTTTTTTTTTTTTTATTTTGTTAGCTTTTTACTTTATTTTTTTGTTTGTGTGTTGTTATGTTTGGTGTTTGTATTCCATCATTTTCGCTGTCGCTTTTCGTATTATTTGCTTATTTATTTTCCTCTTGGCCCATTAAGGAAGTTTACTTTTTGCCAATGGTGTCTTTTTGTGCGCCTCTTCGTCTCCGTTCTTGTTTTCCTTCTTTAAGTATATTTATTTTTTTTTTCTTTCATACTTTTTATTTAGTCCTTTGGGAGGTAAGTGAAGGTGAAAATTTTATTTACTCCTTAAGATGAATACTACCTCTTCTGCTGTCTATTTGATAGGTATTGGCGGAAGGTGTTTACTCAATTGACTTTTGTATGCCGTCATCTCATTCCTCCACCGATGATGCCGCATCCGCAGCAGCATGTTTGTTAGAAGAAGTCAAATCATTGAATTGAATTCATGTTTGGGGTTGGATGGTTAGTTTAACGATGAAGATGATGATGATGGTGAAGAAGTTGAGATTATTTGTTAGGAATTCTTGGAATTCACCTGTTAACCAAGAAATTAACAGATGAACTGCTTATGACAGGCAATATTGTTTTATTGTTTTCATGTTGTTTTTTTACTTTGTTTGTGATGATTATGGGTTTATTTGATTGGTTCAGAGGATTCTCGGGAACTTTGTTAAATATAGGTTTTTTTTTGTTATATCTGCGCATACATTTACAGAACATACAATATTACATTAGGGCGTTCGTTATTTTTGAATCAAGTTCCTAAGTAGAAAAACTGTTTCTAAATAATAAAAAAAAAATCCTCTAATTTTTTCAGATTTTTATTTTGACACTAGATGGCGCCCCAAGAGGGTTAAAGTTTTTTATCATTTGAAATAAGTATGTTTTGACTTATAAGGCCATTTTTTTAGATATAGCCTTCAATCAAAATTTGTTGATGAGGTTCTTGTCTACATTAAACAACGTTTTCAAAAAGGTATAAACCATTTTTCTAGGACCAGGGGTTTAGTCAGGACCTACTTGATTCTTGCATACATTACCTGTCATCCAAAAATTGATACGAATGAAATTGGGTAAGCTTAAATACCTACGTTAATTTATTTTTAAACAAGTCCGACTTGAAAGACGAAAGACTATAGATATAAAATCGATGATGCTTTCAGGAAAATTAATCGTTTTATGGAAAATTATAACTTTCGCCGATTATTTCGAAGTTCTAATCGTAGATTCTTAGCGCAACCTTTCAATAAATGTCCAAATTTGATACTTTAATATTATTTGAATGTGATAAAAGGTTATAACGGTTAAAACATTGCAGCCAAAAAGAATCTTCAGTTAATCAAATCGAATCAGTTAATTAAACAACAATTCTTCGAATTTAATTTTTTCGAATCACAAAGTCAACGAATGACAATTCATCGAAATGCAATCTATCGAAAAAAAAATTTTCCAATATCAATTTTTACTTGCAATATAAGTACTATGGGGCAAGTTTAGGATTCGTTAAAAAAAATCGAACTCGAGATAACAATTTTACGTGACATTACGATGATGGAGAATGCCAAAAAAGGGTGCCGTGAAATAACGCCGAGCGAAATAACGCCGAATTCCAAAATTCGGCGTTATTTCACTTTACAAAAGCGAAATAACGCCGAATTTCAACATTCGGCCTTATTGCGCTTTGTCAAAGTGAAATAACGCCGAGTCCCAAGTGAGAAATAAGGCCGAATGCTAGAAAAGTGAGCATAGAAGTGGACCTAAGTTAACCCGTATATTAAATTGCTAACCTTTTTTATTTTCAAAGGCATATAAGGCCCTAATTTATTAAGGCAGAATGGCCCCAATACCAATTCGGGACTTATGTCCATCCAATCGAGGTATAGGTTCCAAAAAAGTTTTTTGTCTTATGTGCCTCTTATTTATTCATTAACAGATTAGTCTTAAGAATGTACAAAAACATGGCGCAGGGACAAAAGGCCCAGGGATATAGCACCCACTTTTTTTTTTATTGGAGTTATGTTCAACTTGAGTGGGTGTCAACCCACTTAAAAATTATATCCCACTTGAGTGGGACATAAGCTCCATATATTTTGCATTCAAGTGGGACATAAGCCCCACACTTTTCGAAATATAAAACAATAATGAACAATTATAACTTTTGTTATATTTTATTCGCGTTTTGTTCCAGATTCTTTAAATGCAAAAGAAACTTTGAATAAGATAATGATAAGAAACAAATAGATTCCAACTGTTTTAGTTGGTGGAAAGCAAAGCGAAAAATAAATTCTTACATAAGAATCTATTTAATTTTTGGAACCCGAACGCGAAGCGGAAAAAAATTTTGCCCACGGGAGAATCAATTTTGAGGTGTGAAAATAAAAATTCGCGCGAATTTTTATTTTCACACCTCAAAATTGATTCTCCCGTGGGCAAAATTTTTTTCCGCTTCGCGTTCGGGTTCCAAAAATTAAATAGATTCTTATGTAAGAATTTATTTTTCGCTTCGCGTTTGCCAAGTTATAACACAAACATATCTCTGTTTTGTTTGGTATGCACATAAATAAAACAATAAAACCCAGGACTTAGGTTTATAAACAGTGAAATAGGTTTGGAGGCTGGGAGCATGCTGCTCTGCTGCAATCCCCTTGATTGGATACACTATTGAATCGGCTTATTTGCCAATAAGGTGACACATAAGTGCAAAATCGAATTATGTAACTATCCCAAATACAGTTATCCAGTTGGGAGATAATTTTATAATTTGTAAATTCTTTGTTAGTGAGACATAACGCCCATCCTTTATTTGTGGGTCTTTTGTCCAACCTGAGTTTGACATAAGCCCCACATTTAATTTGGAACTTATGTCTCACTTAAGCGGGACGTAAGCCCCACAAATAAATAGTGGCTTTTATTCCATGGGCCTTATGTCCTGTGCCAAAAATATGGCATTTCAATACCAAACTGACTGCAGGTGGTAACATAGAAATTTTTCCTAAGCTCCACTTAGCAGGAAAAAGTGAAGTAACGCCGAATCGGCGTAATTTCACTTTATCTTTGCGAAATAAGGCCGAATGTTGAAATTCGGCGTTATTTCGCTTTTGTAAAGTGAAATAACGCCGAATTTTGGAATTCGGCGTTATTTCGCTCGGCGTTATTTCACGGCACCCCAAAAAAGTGGGTCCGGCAATTCTGTCTGTCTGTCTGTCTGTCTCTATCTTGAGCTGCAGCCTAAACGAGTGGAGTGATTTTCTTCAAACTTGGTATTTAGCAGTTTTGGATGATTCCCTAGAAGTAAAATTGAAATTTTATTTTTATGACCAAAACTAACGGTACCTGCCATACAACGGAAATAGAAAAGTTAATTGTTTTTAAAAACGGCTCTAACGATATTGATTAAAATTTTTGTGTGTAGTATTACACATAAGAGCCAACTTTTAAAATAAAAAAAATATTTTTTGTAAAGTTATTAACGGTACCTGTAATAGAACAGTTTTTTTTTATTTATGAATATCTCGTACAAGACCAACTCGCTTTCAACGAAAATGTTTATTCAAGAGCGTTTAAGTAAAGGTAATATTAAAATTTAACAAAATTTAAAAAAAACACACTTTTGGATTTTTAAAAAATATTTCAAAAATTTTTTTCAAAACATCAATTTTTTGAAAATGGGTTGACGAAAAATGTTTAAATTGCGTTTTTATGTGCAAATTAATTATTTCTTCAAAATGGCATATCAACTTTTTTTTTGAAAAATGTTAGAAAATTTTTATATATAAAAATTATTTTTTAAAAAAACGGCTCCTTTTTATACAAGAAATAAAATGGCATACTTGGTTTTTTGTACAAGATCATTTAAAACGGTGTTTTATTAATTATAAAAACAGATTTTTTTATACTACTTATGAAATTTCTTCAAAATACCTAACTTTAAATTTCTTGAATAAAAAGCTTTAACATTAGAGTTACCTTAAGCATAAGAGCAAGTACGTGCGACCCCAGTCGTGCAATTTATTTAAATGGCAATTCTTTGCTATCTTAAGGTCTGAAGAAGTGAGTCTTAAGTCACAAAATTGTATTTTTCGGTTTTTTGAATTTTAGGCAAGTGTTTCATAAGAAAAAAAAAAATATATTCAAAATCAATAGTAACGCTTACTATGACGTGCTATATCTTTTTGAAAAGATAAAAACTTTTTATTTTGTTTTGTTTTCAAATAAAACTGTATTAAGGAATAGTTTTCGAAAAAATTAATTTAAAACTCTACCTAAATTTTTTTCCAAATTTTGAATAATTGAGAATTAATTGTATTTTCAAAATTCCATGTTTTAGTAAAAAAAAAAGAAAATCAAAAATTTTTTTTTAATTTTTGAGAAATTAAGACAAACCCACAAAGAAACCAATTAAGGGCTTCCAAGTTCCAACGTGGTGTACGTTGGAACTTGGAAGCCCACGAGAAATTATGTAGTTATGAAGTAAATAATATAATTCAGCAACCGGACATCCAAGAAACTTTCAGTATTCAACTATGAATAGAGCTTAAAGAGGCCTTTCTGTTGATGTCTCATTTGATGGATTTAACTTTTTGACTTTTTTCGAAAATCTGAAAAAAATAAATTTGTAATTATAATTACCTAAACTTATTGGCCTATTGACTGTAAACTCGCATCTATGACCCAAAACTTGTTTCGCGACTTTCTATTGCAAATAAACTCCAAGAAACTTTTGGATTTTACTTATAAATATTGGGCTTAAAATTACCTTTCCCTTGACGTCTCAATGGACTTGGAGGAATTTTTTTTTTTAAATGCACTTTTTTTAGTCAAGGGGTTAACCTTGATTTTTTCTCAAAAATCGGAAAAAAATTTGTAATTTTTTTTACCTTAACGCAAAGGCCTGTGCACTGTGAGCTCATTATTATCTTTAAACAAAAACATGTTTCGAGACTAGGCTTCAATTTATCTGCTTCCAAATGGAGGTAAGAAAAATATATATTTCAACTTTTTAAAATGTGTTTTTTTTTTTTTCGGCAGGAAAAAATTTGTATTTCTTTTTTGTTTGCCTAAATGTATAGGCCTATTCACTTTGAACTCATATTTGTAAACCAAAAACTTTGTTTCGAGACTTTGGTTTCAATATTTCTATTGCACATATAGCCCGATCATCCTAGACGAAATTTCACTATATATCAAAGTTAATTTAAGTACAAGATTTTTTGATGCAGTTAGGTTCCTTTGATGGAGAAGAATATAAATTCACAGTTTTACACCAAAATTGTGTATGGCGTGTGCCACAAAATGACCTCTGACCCCTAGGTAGTTTGAAAAAGTGATCTCAATCGAATTTAATAAAATTTTAGTATGTTGAAGTTCACATCATGCTCATAAAAACTCTCTATGGGAGCAACCCCATTGCACCAACTATACCCCTTCTTAAACTCCCTTCTTTACCTTTTTTTACCCCATTTTTACCCTTTAAACGGGGAGAGTACGACAAAGTTAGGGCCAAGAATTGATAATTTAGTTTTTTGTAGAGGGGTTGATTACAATAAATTTTTTTATGGGAGGGGGATCTATCTTCCCCCCTTTAGGTTAGAGGGGCAGTTTTCTAAAAAAAAATATCAAAATAAAAAAAAAATAGCAAAAAACTGCTTCAATTGATTTCTTATAAAACTCTGAAAATCATGTTCCTATGCCTTCTAGTTTTTGAGATAATTGAAATTTGTTAAACATAAATTTTCATAAAATAAGAAGTTTTTTAACTTCTTTCCACACCACCGTAGAGGTAGAGTTGTCGGTGCGTCTCCCCAGTAGGCCTAATCCAATGCTATGGTAATGACAAACAGCTTAAAATGGCCTTACGGAGGTCTTTCTAGAGACTGTTTATCTAATGCACAAACCGGATTACTTGCGTAGGATGTTATAATAAGGCCTAATAGAAGTTGTTGTAGGTGATGTAGGAAATGTTGTAGAAAATGCATAAAAAAAAAGAATAAATTGAATTTCATTAATAGCCCAGGGAAATTAGTAATTTAAATCGCATTTTTCGCGGGACAAAATTTTTTTCATGGAATGTGTTCGGGTGGTTGTCCTTATCATAAAAGTCAATTTGTTGGGAAAATTGGAGGTTGGGAACAGCCGCCATCTTGGAAAAGAGATTGGTAGCGTTTTTATTGAATAGCTCCATTGTTATTCATTTTAACAGAAAATGACAAAGGTAGGACTTATTAACAATAAAATTATCTAAACAATGATATACAAAACAATTCCGTGAGTTGATTAAATAAAATTTTATAGTTGGTCAAAGTGCGGGTTTGTATCGCAAGGTTGGGACAAAATGACATTTTTTCATATATCTGACGAACTTTTGATTTGTTTGGATAATTCTTCAAGAATGTATTATAGTACTTATAATTACCTATAAAATGAGCCCACAATCGTTATTGTAACCATCGTATTGTAGAAGTAATCTAACTCCGAAACTCTCCATGTACTAGTCAAAAGTGAGAAAAAAGCTAGTTTTTTGCTAGTAGGCCGAGAAAATTTTGGGAGTAGAGGTATAACCAAAATATAAGTACGCAGTTTTGCTGCCATACTCGTGTTAATGTCGATTTCAAAGGTCTGACAACTCTAATTTTGGGCTTTATACGGTTTTTGGGGGGTTAAATAACTTAAATTTTCCAGTTAACGTGAATGGGCTAAATTTGTACTATTTGAAATTATAAATATACAAGCTGATGCTCTATTATTTTTCCTAAATCTGGACACCTTAATCTCGGCTATGGGGTTAATAGAACTCACGATATAAGCTTTTTTAACTAACCATATCAGGCTTTTCAATTCAAATAAACAAACAAAAATCGAAACAAAAAAGCCTCTAAAACATAATCGTATAAACGGCTTATATCTTGAGTTCTATTGGTCACATCCTCAAGATTGGGGTGTCTAGATTTAGGAAAAATAATAGGAAATCAGCTTGTATATTTATAATTTCAAATAGTATAAATTTAGCCCATTCACGTTAACTGGAAAACTTACGTTATTAAACCCCCCAAAAACCGTATAAAGCCCAAAATTAGAGTTGTCAGACCTTTGAAATCGACATTAACACGAGTATGGCTGCAAAACTGCGTACTTATATTTTGGTTATACCTCTACTCCCAAAATTTTCTCGGCCTACTAGCAAAAAACTAGCTTTTTTCTCACTTTTGACTAGTACATGGAGAGTTTCGGAGTTAGATTACTTCTACAATACGATGGTTACAATAACGATTGTGGGCTCATTTTATAGGTAATTATAAGTACTATAATACATTCTTGAAGAATTATCCAAACAAATCAAAAGTTCGTCAGATATATGAAAAAATGTCATTTTGTCCCAACCTTGCGATACAAACCCGCACTTTGACTAACTATAAAATTTTATTTAATCAACTCACGGAATTGTTTTGTATATCATTGTTTAGATAATTTTATTGTTAATAAGTCCTACCTTTGTCATTTTCTGTTAAAATGAATAACAATGGAGCTATTCAATAAAAACGCTACCAATCTCTTTTCCAAGATGGCGGCTGTTCCCAACCTCCAATTTTCCCAACAAATTGACTTTTATGATAAGGACAACCACCCGAACACATTCCATGAAAAAAATTTTGTCCCGCGAAAAATGCGATTTCATGCCCATATTTTGACTAATTGCCCTGAGCTATAATTTTCTTTTGATTTTTTCTGTTTTGTATTTTCTACATATTATTTTATTTATTTTAATTTTTTCCTACTTTGTTTCTTTTCCTTTTTTTGGAAATTCCACAGCTTTTTCTGTTGTTCTGAAATGATGAGAATATTATTTTAATTGAAAAAAAACACATTTTTTTATTTTCATCACATGGGCCGACCAGGAATCGATCCCACGTACCTCTGCATACCTAGCCAGCACCTTACCAGTAGACCATACTTGAATATTAAAGATGAGTGGAAAAAAGGGAGCTAATTAAAACCTCACATAAAAATGCAATGTTTTTTTCTAAAGCGTTTCAAACATTGCATATCTTCAAGATAAAAGCTTTGCATACTTATTGGTGAAAAACATTGCATACTTGAGAGATGAAAACATTGTATACTTACAAGAACCTCTTGAAACAGGTCTTATGAAAGCCTTCGACTGAAATCACTTTTTTCGAACTTCCTAGGGTCAGAGGTCATTTTAGGGAACACGCCATATCAAATTTTGGTCTAAAACTGTGATTTCATATTCTCCTCCATCAAAGGAACCTAACTGCATCAAAAAATCTTGTACTTAAATTAACTTTGATAAAATGTCTAGATTGATCGGGCTAATAATTTAGCAGACCTCGAAGAAACTTTTAAGTTCACAAAAACTGTCTCGCCTTTTAGTGCTGCGGAACAGCTCAACGTACGGCTCTGCTTGTCATGGAAAATGCGTAAATATGCTTTCATGGATTCCATCAAATGCAGTAGCAATACAAATATGGGGGATATTACTATACTGTTCAAGGCAAGTTCTTCCACATTGAACTGCTTAAGAACTGCCACGGAAAATGTTTAAGGGCAATCAGAGGTAGCTGTGTTCTAAAGTGTGATTTTTAAAGAGCAGCAAGCCGCATATGAAAAGAGCAGCTATTAATAGCTGCTATTTAATGACTTTAAATAGAGGTTAACGCCGCGAATTACTTTTTAAATGTCTTAATGATTTGAAATATGATCAAAAATATGGGAAACAAAATAACCAAAAAGAAGAAAACAATTCCGATTTTTTAACAAGAAATAATTCCTTAAATGCCTTAACCGAAACAATGGTCGGTATTTCAAATTAAACTTTTCTGTTTATTTGGTAATATAATCATTAGATATGAATAGATGACCAGATAAATTTTTACAAGCAAAAAACAGTGCAATTTTAAAGAGCCAAGCAACTTTTCTGAAAAAGAATATTGAAGTTACATAGAACAGAGAGCAGTTTTACATAAGGTATTTTCAAACACTGATTCTAAATATACAAAGCAACTTGACCATGCTACTGCGGTTTATGCTTGGAATTCCAATTAATTGAACATTTAAAAAATTAAAATATTAATATCTTTTAATCAACTTACTCATTCAGGCAAAATTAAAATTCTCTATCTTTGTTCAAGTTGTACAAAAATATATAAAAACTTATCCAACAGTTATGAGATTTATACTCAAAGTAAAAAAAAATTATATGTATGGCCACGTTCTTATATTTTCATAAGTTTGACTATAAATGTGTTTGTATCCATACAATATAGTAATTTTTACCATCCCTCCAAACCATCCTCTTAAGCTCAATTTAACAAAACCCTCTTACAATTTATGACAGAGAGCCTGAAGGAACTCTACAGAAAAAAAAAATAACCGTATAAAAATAACATAATTCCATTACTTAACCTCCTTCCTCCCGTCCACAATCAGCTCTCCAACGAACGTGTTGCTTTCGAATATTGCCTCATAAGCCTCATTCCAAAAGATATACAAGGACTATACTATACATAGCGCAGAAAAAAAAAATAATAAAAGAAAAAAAAATTAATCAATGAAACCAAGAACCGTACAGCAAAAAAGCAACTGGTGTGATTCCGAGGACCGGAAACAAAGCGAAATTTAATAATATGACGATAGAAGCAACAGGACGAGAAAGCAACGAACAAAAAAAATCGAAATATTCTCATCTACCAAACCAGCCTTGGTACAAAACTCAGAAAAAAAAAACAAACAGTGCGAAAAGTAAAAATACAGAAAAAAAAAAATAACACTTCTTAAGCCATTTCCATTCGGAAAATCCTACCGGATCCTCTTACCAATCCTCTCAACGGAAATTACACCTCAATTATTATACTTCTTGCTGCTGGACGTTTTCGTTTTTACCGCGAGCTCCAGTTAAAATAAAACGTTCTCTTTCGCCCAGTGGTGGAGACCAAACCAAGCAACAACAAACTATAGTCCTGCATCCATGGAATATAAGAAATCCCTGTCAGAAAAAAAATAATTATCATTACTATTAAAAGGATAATCCCTTAATTTTTTTTTTCTTTTTTATGTTTGCTTTACGTTTTCCTTCCGTTCGGTTTCCTGCCGCTAACACACTTACTTTTTTTCTCGACCGATTTCTCGTTTATTCTGTGTGTTATTTTGTATCCCTGTTTGGAGCCGTTTTTGATCCTTCGTCCTTTGAATACTTGAGCGAACGTCGTCGTCGTCAGCCGACGCGGTGGCAATGACGGTGAGTTTGGTATTCCATTCGACTGATAATATCCTGTGGCACACTCGCTCAGTTCAGTCAGGTGGAGAGAAGAAGATGAAAGCATATTATGACGCTTAAGGTGGGGCCGGCATTCACTTCCTAGAAACGAAAAAAAAAAAAAATGTATAAAAATAAATTCCTACCTATCCTGAGAAGAAATGAGAGAAAAAAAAATATTAAAACAGATTAAAAGACGAAGAAAAATACACGAATGCAAATGTGAAAGCGAGCTCATCATCATCCTTAAGTTATTACTGTAATTAAACGCCGCTAATAAACCATCTACCAACCATCTTGATCTGAAAGAACTGAGACTGAGAGTGCGGGATATGAAAATGCAAAACTGAAACCCAACAACAGTGCTGAAAACGATGATGCTGGTAAGGTGAGGAGGTAAGAAGACTGACGATGAATGCTCGAGGCCGCATTAACCCAGTGAGTGGAAGAAAATGGTGTCGTAAATGAATTTGTCCTTAAGAAAAAAGAACCGAAGATGTTAATTCTTAAAAAAAAAAGACTCTGAAAAGTGTGATGATGCGAAATTTGTTAAGCGTTTTTCGTGTTTTTTCTTGAAAATTTACTGCGAGAGATTATTATTATTTGTTTTTTTTTTCTAAGAAATTGAATTGCTGTTCTTGATCATATATTTTGAAGATTTAAGAGACTAAAGATTAAAGAGGCTTTAATTTTTTAATTTACCTACACAATTTTGTATCCTATAGTCTATAGGGTACCTACTTTCATTAAAGAAAAGACACAGTTATTGACGATTACAAAAATTTGGCCTTAATTCAAAGCAAAAAATAAGACATTTGTGAAAAGTAAAACACAAATGAGTAGTGACTTTTCAAAAGTATATAAGATCACTTTTTTTAATTTATATACATACATAAGGAACTTTTATCATGCTAACACTAAAAAAATACTCGGTCTCAGACCTATCACGTTTTTAGGGCATATCCTACTGATTTTGAAATTGTATATACAAATTTCACTGCACCCCTAAAACTTGAACAAATAGAAATTTTCAATCGATTCGCAACCGGTTTTTATTAAGAATGCCTCATTGAATTTGGAGCTTATTATTGTTTCTAAATTTACATTATATAAATTCATGTTTTATTGCAAGTAAATGCATGTTATAAATCGATATTAGAGTGGGCAAAATAGAAAAAAAACCTATGAAGTTTAGTTCATTTTTATCTAAAGGACATTTGTTTCAAACAAACAGCATTGGTTTTTTTTTAAATATATTATAAACAGGTAAAACACTGAAAATGGTCCAAAATTGATAACGCTGGGATTTTTGCAGTAGCTGAAGTTCGACCAAAATATTTTTAACAACAAATTTGCAAAAAAATAAAATGCACGACTGGGTCGCACGAACTTGCTCTTAGAGTTCAAGTTGCTTAAATTTTTAAGACTTTTTATGTAGAAACTTGGGAAATGTAGGTATATAAAAAAAAAAAAAAAAAAGAAAATAAAATTCAATTTTCAAAAAAATAAAACAATACCTATCTGAAATTAAATTGCCCCACAAAACAAGTATGCAGTTTTATTTGATATATTAAGGTGCATTTTTAGAAAAAAAAATTTCAAAATCGTTAGAGCCGTTTTTTAGAAAACTAATTTTTTATAAATAATTTTTTTTTTTTTTTTTTTTTGACGGGAGGAAATCTTCAAAAGACACTTGGCAGTATTCGACACCAAGTAGTGTGGGACTCCTTACCACTAAAACCACCTCTTTATCAGGACCAATCTTGAGAGATCGACATAAGATTTTCTTTCTTAACTTTGTAAAATCACTTTGGGGGAAGTTTAAACTTTTAATACTTTCCCATGTTTTTTTTAGACCATAAGCTCATTAGGCTTGGTTCTTCTTAATCTCCGAACATGGTTTCTTGTATTCAAGACGGACACCATTTCAGAATTGGTATGACTTTGCAGTCTCTGATTATGCGATACAGCGTATTTTTTAACAACTTCTGTAACCGTTTCTATTTGTAAGTCACGATGTAGATCGCTATTTCTTATGTACCAAGGTGCATTAACTATTCCACGAAGGACTTTGTTTTGGAATTTTTGGATGATTTCGGTATTTTTTTTTCTTTGTATAGCCCCATAATTGGATACCATAGGTCCAAACAGGCTTTAGTACTTGATTATACAGCATTATTTTGTTTTGGGTTGATAAATCAGAGTTGTTACCAAGTAACCAGTACATTTTTCTATATTTCAAGTTTAATTCTTCTCTGCTCTTTCCACTTTAGCTTTGCATCCAAAGTCATTCCAAGGTATTTGGCCGTATTGACGTAAGGTACAGCTTGATTATTAATGAATATTGGAATATTGTTTATCTTTTTATTTGTAAAGTTTATATGTGAAGATTTTGTTTCATTGAGTTTGATACGCCATTTTTCGGTCCAATCTCTGACTGTGTCGACGGCATTTTGTAGTTATACTGCTGCCTTAGAGACACATTTGTCGGGTACCAAAATTGCGGTATCATCTGCAAAAGTAGCCATTATGGTGTGATTACCAACTGGGATATCCCTTGTATATAGTAAATACAGGGTAGAAAAAAAATTAAAAAATAAAATTGGTATGCCATTTTGTAGAAATAACTTATCAACATCTAAAAACAAAATTTCAAAAAAATTTAATATCCCGTTTTCAAAAATTTGATTTTTCAAAAAAAAATTTCAAATTTTTTTTAAAAATCCAAAAATTATTTTTTCAAAATTTTATTTTTGGCTTATATTTAAATTATATAATAATTAGTTTCGTTGAAATACAATAAGTAGTTTTACAGAAAATCCGATTTGAAAAAAGCGGTCCTATGGCAGGTACCGTTAATAATGATTTAAAAAAAAAAAGGTTTTCTTCAAAAGATAGACCTTGTTTAAAAACTAACATTTGAATTTTTTGAACAAAATCGTTAGAGCCGTTTTCGTTAAATTAAACTTTTCCGAAATTTTTGTATGACAGGTACCGTTATTTTTGGTCCAAAAAAATTAATTCCAAAAATCCCTCTGGAGAGTCTCCAAAAACTGCTACATAGCAACTTTGGAGTCAATCGGTCTATCCGTTTAGGCTCTAGTTCCTTATACAGACAGACTGATAGACAGACGGACGGACTTCCGGGGCCCACTTTTTTGGCATTGTCTATCATCGTAATGTCATGGAAAAATGTTATCTCAACTTTTTTTTGTACGAATGCATAACTTGATATAGTATAGGTAGTACCTATATCGCAAGTAAAAATAACAAATTCATATGCAATTTTACTACTCGTATGTTCAATATTCCTTATAAATCGTACTAAGAAAAGGTTGTAGTCACTCATAAAACCCTAATCTTGCTCTCTTTTCTCATAAATGACTTCATCGATTTCTATATGGAAACCTTTATGTAGCCGTAATATTAATTTAACTAAAAATCTATCTTTGGATTTTTATAAAAAATTTCAGTTTTTTTAAAATTTGTCGAAGAAGTTTTTGGTATTGAAAAAAAATTGTTAAGACCAATCTTTATTTTTAAATTGTGTGAAAATTTTGCAAATATGGCATCTAAAACAAATACAGTAATAATATGTCATTTGTTTGTACTAATTTTATATTATTTCAACATTAAAAAAAAAAATCATGTGTGCAATTCACACGTGGTAGAAGAGAAACCTTAAAAAATCTTTTTTCATTTTTTCGATTTTTAGCCTCTACCACGCACACATGATTTATTTTATGACGCTTCAATCATACAAAAAAGTGAGAATTTTGTAAGACCAACCACTTCTAACACTGGTGGCCTGTCATCGGCACTAATTTTGAGGTATTTTAAAATTCTTCAATTGAAGATTGTGTAACTTGTAGAGCACGTACCGTTATAGGTGATATATCAAATGAAAGGTATTATTATCAGCATGCATAAAAGTTAATTTAAAGGAGAATGGGCAATTTTGTATGGAACTTGGACGTTCCGCGGCCAAGAATGATTTTGTTATTTTTTGATGTAGTTAAGTCTTACATACATTGTGCAGAAGTTTTATCTTTCTAACGTACTTCACAAACGGATAAAATGCATTTTTGCATTTAACAGTTAATGCAGATTGTCTCAATGTTTTAAATTAAACGTGCATTTTAAATGCAAGATATGATGTTCTGTCATTTTCCCCGATTCTGAAGACCTTTATCTTGGATATCCAACCAATAGAACCCAAAATATTGGCTTTTTAAAACATCAATTTCGAGTCTATTTTAAGACTTTTTTCTCAATTTTGTATTTGTTTTTTCCTTTTAAAAACTCAAAAACAAAATCTTGAAGTGGTTGGCTTAAAAAGCTTATATTTTGAGTTCCATTGGTCGGATATTCAAGATTGATGTTTTCAAACATAGAAAAAATGTCTTAAAATCATATTTCGTAATAAAATTAAAATAGTAATTCAATTTGTCCTTCGTATATTGCTCGATGCATTAACAACACTAATATTGCAATATCTTCAATTCTAAATGCAATACAACGAAACGGTCATAGTAAAAATTTTTCCTATGTTACCTATAGTTCTTTCATTTGATACCAATTTCATTACTGGCCGCCAAACGTCCAAAATGCCCATTCTCCTTTGTATGTGCTCTAGATCAAAATATATAACGCGTTTAGAAAAAGAATATCTTTTCAACGTTATCTCAAGATTTTGAATATAAAATTAATTGACATTTTTTACAGTTATAGTTTATTCTATTACCTATCTACATTATAAATTTCAATCCTCTATTTAATAAAACAAAAATGTTCTAATCAATTGATTTTTCCTGTCGCTTTTTCGTTTCATCGTGTTTCAAATCACTACGATACTAAAGAAGTTTTCACTTCAAAAAATTCCTTTTAATCATGCACAGCATAATTAATAATAATAAAATTAAAGTTGTAAAATGTAACTTTTCGTTTCTGTCTAAAAAACACACTTTTATATTGGATTACTGTATAAATTCTTTTTGGTTCTTGATTATCATATCATAAGAGTTCATAAGAGTTGTATTTTATCCATAGGATGCTTCAGTACTAAATAGTTGCAAATCCTCTCATTTCCCTAAAAAATACGTTCTCACGTGAAAAATAGAAAAATACACTTTATTAATTCTTCAAATTCTACTACCGGACCATTATTTTTAACAGTTTTACGCTAATATTTGAAATTTTACTTTTAATAGACGAAATATTAACCATAATGAAACACAAATATAGGAACGATTAAATAGGAACATTAAAATAATGTGTAATTTCCTCCAGATTGCATGAACATAAAAGTTTCTAAATTACTGTTCTGCGGGCTAAAGGTCTCATAATTTTTAACTTGATCAAACGTCGCCTTTCCCCCACTCTTTCACACGCACTTTTAAAAAATCCAATAAATAAATTCGTAAAAGATCACGTATACACCACAGTGCACGTAGAGAATGTTCAAATAATGAGAATTACAATTTTGGCCTAGGTGTCAACATACCGAAATTGATATTAAATAAGACTTTAACGTATTAAATAAACAAAATTTTCCTCCCCTTTGTAGTCAGTGTTAATAAATAAACCGAAAAAACAAAATGCTTTCGATATTCGAATAAGAATCAAAAATTTGATCAGTGATCGTTCAGTTACTAAAACCTTTCAATTTATGACTTCGTTTTACTTTGCAAGTGCAAATAAAAGACAAAAAAGACATTAGGTAGTTTTAGAAACACTTTATAGGTACGTTTTTATAAAATTGTCGCTTTTGTACTTTTGAAAAGCCAATTTTTTAGACTTGTTAATAGTATTTTCATTCAATTTTTTTTTATTTGGTGTTTTCCACTTCTGTTTCTCGATTATGGTTATCTTACAATTCAGAGCACACAAAAATATTCATAATATTGTTTCATTTTTATATATTCAGAAAATTCCTTGTACTTCAAAATAATCAAAAAAATAAAACTCGTTAAAAAGAAAGGAAACATAAAACTTCACCACTTGTGTGCGTTGAGCTATCGAAAATGAATCATTCATTGTCGAATTTATTCCTGCTAGCTGCGAGTTATAGCAGGTAGTATCTACATAAGTCTTGAAATCCCAAAAATTCTTTATGCCATATCGTCAGTAGCGCATTATCTACGAAAAAAGAGCGTAAGCTACATCAGAAGAGTTTCCTGTTTCTAAATCACATTAATAGTCGTTTAGAGCACGTGAGACGCGAACAATTTTTATTTTAATTTTTTTTTTCTTCTTCCTTCTTTCATCGTTCAGAGCAGCCATTTCTTGAAAAGGCGTTCATCACTTTTATTTGTGCCAAGAGGAGAGGAATCCTTTTAAAAAAAAAGGAAAATAAATAAAAAAAAAACGGGATACCTATAAATCTTTGAAGGATAAAGCCGCTGCCGCTGCTGTTGGTTGTTGGCCTATGCCATGAAGTGTGCCAATGCGCCCACATTCAAAACGACACGAAGACGACAACAGCAACCAAATCGCGCGACTCCCTTTACTCCCATGTTCACTTTTCGATACTTTGCTAAGTTATTTTCAATCTTTTAGATAGATGCCAAAAAAAAAATGTAGGTATAAATTCGGCTTTTTTGTGTTGATGTTTGTGTGCCAATTGCAGATTAATGACTCCTCTGTATTTTGGTTGTATGTGCAAATACATCACATTTGAGCCAAGAGGGAATGGGAAGGGGTGACTACAGGTGTCAAGATGTTTTAAGGCGATTAGATAAGAATTATGGTGCGGAGGAGTATTTCCGTAGTCATCAGATTTGCGTTTCTGTTTGAAAAAAAAAAAAAATTCCCAAAACTTTGGTACATTAACGCAAATGGCATTTTTATTGCCCATAAAAAGTGATCCGTATTTTTATTTTTGTATTATTTTTTTTTTTCTAGGTACCTGTATGTAAATGTCTGTGTGTTTGAAATAAATGTGTGAATGTACTGTACATATATATTTTTTGATTAACGTTCGAGTTTGTTTTAAATTGTTGTAATCCGTTGATGTTAATGTTAAAATAACTGTAAATTAGGCTTTTTCACGCATTATTCAACTGTTTTTCAGTTAAAATGATTCAAGTTAAAAAGAAAAGTATTTATGAAAAGAGACGAACTTGATACTTTTTTGAGCGATTTGTAAATTTAAACGAGTGCAGTACTCAAATATTTTTTTTTTTTTTAATTAATCAGCCCTTGCCAGATTTTCACGTGAAAATTTTGTCCACTCGTAATATTTTAGTTCTCCATGAAATTCAATTTTTTCCCCAAAGCGAAATTATATTTTCCGCTAAACTTGTTTCTTGTTCGCCACCGAAATTAAGGGGAGTTCTCCAAACGTGAACAACTTTTTCGCCTGGAAATCATAATAGGGGAAAAGTTTTTTTTTTTTTTTTTTTTTTTTTTGTCCGTGGGTAGGTGTTGAAATCTTCAAAAGATTCTATGAGGACCGGAAAACGCGTGCTCATAGATATGTGGGACTCTTAACCACTAAAACCACCTCCTCCTCCCGATTGCAACTAAGTTCAGATGGAACTTATCTAGCAATTTATCTTTCTCGAAGTTAAGTTACGTGTTGTAGGTAACTTTCCGATGAAAGTTCCTACTGATGATATTTAAAAATAAATAAATAACTTTTGTTTTAAATTAAATCATTAAGTAATGGTTTAAATTTTTGTTATCAAAAAAATATTTTAAAGGAAGTTAAATAAATAAAATCTCTAAAACATTTAAATTTATATTAATCAATGCCGATATTTCGAAATAAAGGAATTAAATTGAAAAATTTCACTGTACCAAATCGGAAGGTTTAGTCCTTCGCAAACGTCGTACTAAGTTTGTCTCGTCGAGAATTTCTAGTATTGTTCTATTAGTATGTTCGACTAACCGTTTTCGATGTTTTTGGGCAAACGTTTTTATTTCTTCGCGAACCGTGGGGATTCCAAGATCCCTCTGAAGATCTTCGTTTCTTATATACCACGGCGCATTTACAAATGATCTTAATAATTTATTTTCAAAAGTTTGTAATCTATTTAAATTTGTATCGCGTGTACAACCCCAGAGTTGAATACCGTATGTCCAGACAGGCTTTAGTACCTGCTTGTAAACTAATAATTTGTTTTCGATACTTAGTCTAGAATGTTGTCCTAGCAACCAGTACATTTCTCTCAATTTCATATTTAATTGATCACATTTATTTTTAACATGCGCTTTCCATTTTAATTTCGCGTCGAGAGTCATCCCGAGATATTTTGCCTCATTTGCAAATGGGACTTGAGTAGTATTAATAAAAACAGGTAGTCTATTTATTTTCTTATATGTAAAGTCCACGTGGACTGACTTAAATTCGTTAAGCGCTATTCGCCACGTTTTTGTCCATTCATTGACATTGTTAAGGGCATTTTGCAATTTACTTGTCGACTCGTTGATTGTTTTGCCTACTGCAAGTATTGCGGTATCATCAGCAAAAGTAGCTACAATTGTGTTTTCTGTTTGAGGTATATCGCGTGTGAATAGAAGGTACAAAATAGGACCTAAAACACTACCTTGTGGTACCCCAGCCACTATTTCCCTAAAGTCTGAGTAATCATTTCCGTGTCTGACGCGGAAAATTCTGTTCTCTAGATATTCTCTAAGAATGGTAAAGAGTCCTTCAGGTAGGACTTGTCTTAACTTGAATTTGAGGCCCTCGTGCCATACTTTGTCAAAAGCTTGAGATACATCTAAAAAGACCGCTGAACAAATTTTCTTTTCTTCGAGAGCTCTCTCAATGACATCGGTGATTCTATGCACTTGATCTATCGTCGAGTGCTTGTTTCTAAAACCGAACTGGTGTTCAGGTATAAGACCTTTTTCTTCTATTATTGGCTGAAGTCGCTGCAAAAATATTCTCTCGAAAACCTTCGATACTACAGGAAGCAGTGAAATGGGTCTGTATGATTTCTTTTCGTGTGATGGTTTGCCAGGTTTCAAGACCATTATTACTTCTGCGACTTTCCATTGATTTGGAATGTATTCTAACCTTAAAGTGGCATTCATTATATAGAGGAGATTTATTAAACCTTTCCGTGGGAGCATTTTAAGAATTTCCGCTGTAATTAAGTCGTATCCGGGTGCTTTTTTTGGCTTTAGCTTCTTAATTTCTTTTTTAATTCGGCGAGTGTAACATTTCTTGTGATAAAGCTTTCACTTGACGTTAAATTCATATTTATACTATCATTCAATGCTTGCCCATTGAATGGTTTGAATGTGTCCTCTAGGTAATCAGCGAAAACGTTTGCTTTCTCTTTGTCGCTTCTTGCCCATGCATTTTGGTCTTTCATAATCGGAGGTGCTGGAAGCTTAGGTTTTTTCGTGGCTTTTATAGCTTTCCATAGAGAGTAGTTAGATTCTTTACCTGCCGTCAAATTTTCAAGGTAATTTTTAGCTTCGCGGTTCTTGAAATCTGATATCATTTTTTTAAGCAAATTACTTAAGCGATTTGAATTAGATTTGTGTTGAGGAGCACGAGTTTGTTGCCATTTTTTACGCGCTTTTCGCTTTTCTTTAAGTACGTCTTTTATCTCTTGGGGATATTTAGCATCTTTGTACCCTGAAATTTCTCTTTGGCAAGGGGTATTGTTCCATGCGGCTTTTTGAACAACATGCACAAAATTATCTACCGCTTTCTCAAGCTCAAGAGGTGTCTGTAGTGATACCCTTAATTCAACATTATCCTCAATATCTTTCTTAAAGCCTTCCCAGTTAGTTTTACCGTTTGTTAGTCTAGGTGGCATTTCAACTTTAACAAGACTTTCGCTGATTGTGAGTATAACGGGAGAGTGGTCTGAAAAAAGATCAAAGCATTCCGTTATTTTAATTCGATTTGACGGTATTCCCCTGACTATAAAGTAATCAATCAGGTCAGGTATTTTGGAGGTATCTGCCGGCCAATAAGTTGGTTTCCCAGTAGAATGAAAGTCACAATTGTTCTCCATACCGGCTTCGTATAACGCTCGGCCTTTTTGAGATATACATTTAGAACCCCAAAACGTGTGCTTTGCATTAAAGTCGCCGCCGATAATTAAAGTTGGTCTAAGTAATTTTAGCAAGTTTGAAAATTCATTTTTATCAATTTTGTACCGCGGAGGGCAGTATATAGATGAGATATTAAGTACATCATGCTTAGTTTCAACTTGCACACTTATAAGTTGCATCGATTCAAGCTCAAGCTTAAGGCCTGTCGAGTGTTTAACACAATCTTTTATGTATAATGATGCTCCGCCTCTTGCTTTGTTCGACGGATGAATTGCGTGGTAATCTAGAAAACCATTTATATTGAAATTTGATTCTTTTTTAACATGGGTTTCTGATATCAGACAAATGTCAATATCTTTTTCCCGCATAACCATTTCTAATTCTCCAAGTCTTTGCCATAATCCGTTGGCGTTCCATGTTATAATTTTAAGCTTTTCCATCATTTATATTTTGAATAGTGTTGGATAAAATAAAATCTTCGAGTTTAGAAAGCCTTTCAGACATAAATTTGTTAAGTTTTAACTGATCCTCAAATTTTGACAAAATTATAGCCAAGCATTGAGAGAATGCGACAGGTTCGGAATTATTTTTGATTACGGGTGAAGCCGCCATTTCAGCGTATGAGTTTCCATTACGTTTCTTTGGAGACGTGTTTGATGTTGTTGGCGTTTGATTTTCTTTACCAGTGGCGGGTTTTGTTGTATTTACCCTTTTAGGGGTCTTAGAAGTTTCGTTCTTTGTGGGTTTTCTTTGGGCATGAATTTTTTCTCGGCGTTTTTGTAGCTCTTTAGCTACTTCACAGCCTCTATAACTTGCCGGGTGACTTCCGTTGCAATTTATGCACTTCGCTGGACTCTTGCTATTTCCGGTGCAATCTGCGGTTAAGTGTTTTCCCGCGCATTTCACACACCTTGGTTCTTTTTTACAATAAGTTTGTGTGTGGTTGAACCCTTGACAGCGTCTACACTGAGGAACTTGTTTTGTATGTTTTTTTAGAGGTTCGATCTTAACTACGAGGCTAAGTATTCTTTTGATTTTGTAGATTTCCTCTAGTTTTTCTGTTTTATCGAACGTGAGTATAAATAGTGGAAGACCACGTTGTACCACGACTGTTTCTTTATCTTTTTGTTGTCTTTCTTTCTTTACTATGTTTTCCGCATCTAAGATCTTGTAATTCTTTTCTTTAAGATCATCAATGATGTCGGTTTTTTGACATGAAGAGTGTAAGCCCCTCACCACGACGCGTAGGGGTCTTTCCGACTTGTTTTCATATGTGTACCACTCTACTTTTTCTTCATTCAGTCTTCGCGAAAGGAGACGATAGTTATCGGAGTCTTTTACACAAACTTTCCACTTGTTGTTATTAAGCGAGATAACTTTCAAATTCGTTGGCGGTAACGCCTTTAAAATGGTTTGTAATTTATTGAACTCCGCAACTCCGACAACATTAATCGGTGGCGGTGGCCTTATTTTAACCGGTTTTTCTTTGATATTTGTATCTTTTGGTGCATTTACTTCTTTTATTTCTTCTGTCTCGGAAGAAGAAGCACCCTCTGGTGAGGAGAAAACTTTACGTTTTTTGGTACGTCTTTTTGAATTTTTGGAGGATCTTTCCGTTTCACGTTCTAGCTCTTCTTCGTCTGTTTTATATTCGTGAATTACCACTTGCTGTGGAGTTGTTTTTGTTTCTTTAAGTGTTTGAGCTATTTTTAACATATCATTTTCCTTGCGGAGAAGATCGATTTCTTGATGGGCTTTCTTTAAGGCCTCATTTTCAATTCTTAGAAAATTGATTTCTTCTTTCAACTCTTGATAGAGTTTCAATGTTTCGTCGAGTCTTTGACGAAGATCGTTATTGTCTTTTTCAAGATTATCTTTTTTCTCTGAGTCTTCTTTTGCACGCTCTGGCAGTTTAGGCAGACTCTTTTGCCCGGTTGCACTCGATGTTGGTGGTGGTGATCGCGTTATCATGTTTTTTCTTGAAAACGGATTTATCAAGTGCTCGAATTGGAATAATTGGCTCTCCCCAGAATCCTTAGAGCCGACCTCCGAAGAGGGTGGATTTTCCAGAAAATCTGAATTGCCACCTGGGGTACTATATCTTTCTGTTTTATTCATTCCATATTTTTGTATACGTCATTCTCAGTATACGGAGGGTGGATTTTAGTCGCCTCTTACGACAGGCATGCCTACCTCGGGTATATTCTTTCTTTTCCACTACCCGAAGGGGGCGAAGTGAAAATAAATATTTTCGGATGGAATTTTGATCACGTGAAACTCACGAATTTGAAACCTTATTGAGATTGACAAGAAGTATTTAAAAATTGGTTATACAATAGTTTTTAATTGAAAAACGAGGTATTATTAATTGGTTAAGTTATTATTAATATGTAGTTTTTTTTTCTGAATGTAGTTTCGTAGCGATTTTTGACTAGTTTAAAATTGGTTTTGAATGGTTTATAAATTCCAAGTTGCTGCCAACTTTTCCTCTAACTGTGGTTTTCTATTGATTTCCAAGTGATTTCAAAGTGTCGAATGTCGATCTTTTGGATTTGAAGTGATGAATTGTAGGTTTGGACTCGTTTTCAAGCAAGAATGCTTTCTATTTGGTATCCAAATTGTGATATTTTCTCAGTAGTTTTAAATGGTAGATACCAAAGAAAATTAGGTTGATAAATGTTTTTCACGTTTGTTTTCGAAATTTTTAAAATGGAGTTTCGAGTGGCTTAGAACTGGTTCTTCCGTGGCTTGAAAGAACCCTGAACGTGGTTTCAAAAAAATTTCCGACTTCCGAGTGATTTCCTTTGAGTTTCAAGTCATTTTGCCGGTCTCATAAGAAAACCTCGTAACTCCATTTTTTTTTCAAAAGGACTTTTGAATGCCATTCTTTAGAAAATATGTCAGCGGAGCAACCCAGAAAATTTGGGGTCATTCCGAAAACTCTAAATAGACTTAAATTCAAATTTTGCACAGCGCGTTTCTTCCCAACTACTCTGTTGTTTGTTTACTCTTTCGTCTCTCCTGTAAAATTTTGATTTTGGGAGTTACGAGCTTTTCTTATGAGACCGACGATATGTTGTCAGTGATATTTAAAAGTTTTTGCTGGTATGTTTCTGAGTGGTTTCTATGTAATTTTTAAGTTGTTCACGAGTTCCGTTTTTTCAAATTAATTCTTATGTGTAACTGCCAAGGCCCCGGGTCAAGTGACACATCAAAAGATAGCTTTAATGAAGCTCTATATATAACTGAAAACCTTAAGTTTCTTGGAGGTCTGGTGGATGAGTTATTTCAAACTAAAAATTGTTTCTTTTTTTTTCTTACATTCGGGAGAACATTTTTTCAGATTTAAGTACCAACAAAATTTTTAACTTATAGATATGAGTTTACAGTGAACAGGCCAATACATTTAGATAAAAAAATTACAGAATTTTGTTTTTGATTTTTGAAAAAAAGCCATTTTCAAAAATTTCCTCCAAATCCATCGAGTGATTTATATCAAAAGAAAGGTCTCTCTTATCTCTATTCATAACTGAAAATCAAAAGTTTTTTGGTGGTCTTATTGCTGAGTTCTACCAAAGCAAATAGTAGATATTGCTTTTTTTTTTCTTAGGTACATTCGGAAGCAGATTTTTTCAGATTTAAGTCTTGAAACAAGTTTTTACATACAGATATGAGTTCACAGTTAACAGGCAAATGCATTTAGCTAAAAAAAATTAGAAGTTGATATTTTCAGATTTTCGACAAAAATCCAAGGTTAACCCCTTGCCGAAAAAAATGAATTTTAAAAATTTTCCTAAAAATTCATTGACTGATACATCAAAATAAAGATCTCTCTAATCTGTATTTATAACTGAAAACCAAAAGTTTCTAGGTGATATAGTTGCTCAATTATTGCAAACCAAATAAACTACTCAACAAAATAGAGCCCATCCAAGATTCGTTTTGTAATTTGCCTAAAAATAACTTAATTGGTTAACATTGTATTCTTCTTTCAAAATTGCATATCTTTTTTCTTTTTTATCATAAGGTGAATTTGATTTGCAAACGGGTAAATAATTTGTAAAGAAGTAAACTTAATTAAAAAAGAATCAGTATAAAATTGTTACAAAAACTTTATTTTCATTGAGATAACAATATCAAAAATAATTTCTTCAACTAAGCAACAAGACATCAAAATAGGGAAATCGGAGAGTAGAAATAAGGAACAAGAAGTGTTTTAGAGTAAAGATTCCAAAGATTCACCTACTTGGTATTTTCACCTAATGCAACATTCACACATTTCTTTCATCGTATCACTTCAATAAGAATAAATAAGTTATTGATCACAATATACTTTCACAATCACAATCATTCATTTGGTTACATTAACAAAAGTCTCCCCTTTTATTCCAAAAAAACACCTTATACCCACCTAACGGGTCGTTAACTTTTCGCTCATTTCCGTTTGACTGAAGAATCTTGTCCACCCACTTAGAAATTGATTTGCTTGATTCATCTAGATTTGTTTTAATGAAACAAGAGCACACTTCTTGTCTATGAAATATAAAAAAAAGAAAGAAAATTAGATGGAAAATTAATCACTTCAAGTAAAAGGGACAAGGAAAGAAGAAGAAAAAAAAACAAATTGAAAAGGAAAGGAAATACAACACACACACACATATGAATGTGCTTGTCAACTGTGCGTGTCCTTGCTCCCCAAACAACTATCCATTTAATGGTATTAATATCAATCCTAATCCGTTTTGTCCGAATACCATCAAGTAAAGTATAAGCAAGTAAGAAGTGTGTGGAGAGAAGAGAAAGGAGGAGGGGGTAATAGAAAAAAAAGAGCACATTTCCGAACAGTTAAAGTGTCATTTGAAATAATTAAGGCACACACGCATATAAGATCCTCTTCCACATGAGTAAAACGCAACAGTCCGAATGTACTATAATATTCCCCCTACCCCACTCTTCACTTTCTCACTCTCTCTCTCTCTGAACTACTCTATTCGTCTCTCTATACTTAGAAGAAATTAATCCTTTTCTTTTTTTCTTCTGCAGAAATATTCCAAACCAACTAAAAGCGAGGAGATGGCAAGTATACTGTCACAAAGAAAGACAAATTTCCTTCATTCCATCGTTATAGTGTGTGTCTTTTGTGTGTACCATACGCATGTGTGTGTTTGTGTATGTTTCGACATTATAATGTTCCGTTAATAAATCCCATAAATACTCAAGGAATTAGTTAGAAGAAACATTACAGTTATCCCAGGATCACGCACAAGGTATTATGTGTGTGGCTTCATGAAGTTCAGGGGCTCTTTTTCTTATTTTTTCTCTATTTTTGTCGATGGTTTCCGCCCGGGCGCCAGTTAACCCAAAACTTAACCCTTTTTGACAGAAAATACACACACATACACACGCATTTGGCATATTCAATATATACTTAAGTATCTCATGGTTTATATTAAGTGTGGTGGAAAAGGGGTTAGGGTGGGTATTATCATAATATAACGTGCGTTTGGGTGTATCACAACTGTCTTTAGCAAAATGGAAGCGGAATTAGTTGAATGACGTTAATTTGCCTGGAATTGTAAATTTCGAGGACACCAAACTAGTATGAGAGTTGAATATAGAATTACTTGACACAACGAACGCTTGGCTTGGTTTAGGTTTGACTGGAAGTAAAAACTCTCTCAACTCTTCTCTCTTCTCCTCTACTCTGCACATGTACTTTAGATAGAAGGTCATGTAGCTAAAGATTAATTATGCAAAAATAAAGGGTTAAAACGTAGCCGTTAAGAGTTGGTTATAAAGTACACATCGGGATTAAGAAACCGGATCTATGGCATGCGGCGGCGGCGGCGGAGAGGGTCTAGTCGTCAGATATTTATATGCAGCAATGTATCTTAGAGTTGTTTACATTTAAATGGCGAAGTAAGACCTCTCCCTGCCTGGATTCTCTGGGCCCGATTAATTAAAGACAAGTACTTGAGCTTCAGAGTGGGTGACTTTTGATTCTATCGTCGTTCGTCGTAGTTGTATATTGTATAGTCGGCAGGATACGTGAGCTAGAATCCTTGCGTGGATTATGTTTGTAAACTGTTTTTAATTACACCATTCTCAGAATCACACACCGCATACTCTCGCACTATACTCGTACAACCTATTCTCCTGCCTATGGAGAGCATAGAGAGAGGTATATAGTTTCGTTGTTGGTGATATCTTATTGTGGAGCTTAATTTGAGGTAATTATGTGATTTTCACAAATTTACATTATAATATACCTACTTCTCTGCTCGAAGTCCTCGAAGGCATGTTATATGAAGGTACACACACACACACACACACACATTTGCATATATTCGCAAAAAGGCGAACAAATTTTAATTGATATCGCATGTATAGTGTCGCTTTTATTAGTTTAATGCGCGGTGTGACATTATTTAATTATGCCCCATGGGGGGCATATAATCGGTACCTACTTATACAATCTAGTTGGTGGGTATATGGTAGGGGATCATGGTAGGAGGCAATAAAGGAATAAGGCAAATGCCTTATAAAGAGCATCAAGATTTAAACGATTTCGCAGGTGAAATATTTTAAGTTGGAACTATTTAATGATGGTTTTATACTTTTAGGCAGGCTCTAATGAACACACTTACATTTACATGAATTTTATTTCAAGAATATTTTCATGTCAAAGAGTAATATTGGATAAATTTGTTTGCTAATGATTAAGTTTCAAATTATGTAAAAAAAAAAAGAAGTTTAATTTCAAATTTTGTGTAAGTAATAATTTGAATTCGTTTTGTAGAATAGCTACTTTTATACTATGTGATAAGTCCCAAAAACCAAATGATTCACGTAGATTGTAGAACGTCTAAGAATTTTAGTATAAATGTACAATTTTTTTTTTTATGTAACCCAAAAATAAAATGAACCTTTGGATAAAAGTGTGTTTCTTTCAAGCAATGAGATTAAAAACTTAAATTTTATTCGGGGTAATTTTGATTCCTTCACTGAAAAAAAGAATCATTAAGTTTTTTTATTTCCATTACAAAGGGAATGTCTAAAGACTAAAATCATTGAAATTTTGGGTGTCTTATTTCAGAATTTACTCCATAAAAAAAAAAAAAAAAAAAAAAAACAAAACAACCTTTCACACAAAATCACACCCAACATATTTTCATATAGGTACTGCTTAGATTCTTGGTTTCTGTCGTCAATGAAACATTTTTACCAATATTCATTGGGGTATCATTTTTGTCACGTACTCATTTTTTTTACGGCACTAGTTCTAAATTTAATTTTTTCTTAAAAAAAAAACACCCTTTAACTGAAGATAATTTTATAGACTCCTAGTTCTTATAACAAATGAAAGTTTTTCATCAAGTATAAAAAAATAAACAAAATGTATGTTTTGAAACCTCACACATAAAATTTTCACCAAAAATATTTTTAAGAATTTTATTTATTTTCCTTTACTTCATTTAGTTTATAATATTTTTCACATGAGTGCCGGTTATATTTTACCTGTTGTAGTGCAGTTTAAAACCAAGCAACCTTGCATTCAATCGGCAATAGCTTTTCTTAGAGTAATTGTATTGATTTAATATTGACATCATTTAATTCAGCATCATAAAATAACTTAAAAACATGTGCCACAAACAATTTTGTCAACTCTATCTCTCCCTCTCTCCCGCGAAAAAAAACACCCTTACACCCATTTTTTTAACAGACTCTTTTAATTCTTCATCAAATTTCTACCGAATTTCATGAGGGGAAATGAAATAAAAGATTTGTTCACTACGGCGTATACGTGTTTTTTTCTTATATTTTGTTTTATTTTATTTAGTCATTTGAAGGGTGGCAATAAATTTTGAAAAAAAATTAAAGCCGAACATTAGTGATGGAGAAATTTGGGAGTAATGTTATATATAAGGACTGCAACAGATGTTCAAAAGTAGGGTGTGTCAGGGAAAATGGATCAGAAGAGAAGAAGGTTCTACTTGCGACTACACATTTGACGATAAGTTAGCTATTTAAATTATAATATTGAAGCTTATGTTAGGCCAAATAGTTAAAATTGTAAGAAATTCGACGAATATTCCAATTAAATATTGCTCACATTTTGCATAGGTATCATTTTTTTTAATGACCATATTTTGATTTTTGTTTGGCGTGATAACGTCTTATAAATCGATGAACCATGGCAGCCACCACAAAAAAGTGACGCCATTTTCTAACGTTACACTCTCGCACTTTCGCAGTGCGGCAAAAAATTTCAATTCAAAATTAAAAATAAACTATTAGAGATACAAAAATCTTCTATAGCTTATTTGAAAGATAATAAACTAAAGCTTAATCCAAATGAAGGATTTTTAAAAATTTCGTCATTGTATAGGGTAAACAGGGGTAAAACGGGAAGTAGAAATTTGGGCTAAAATCTAAACGCGAAGTCGTAGAGAATTGTTGAGATAGATGAGATTAATTTAAGAATAACTGCATTTAAGAAAAAATTCTAAAAAATTTTGAAACTAAACTATAAAGTTTTGTTTGAACGTTGTACACGTGTTGGGGCTATAACAAAATGATGATTTTGGGTAAAGGAAATTTTTTTTGACAGATCCAAAGATGCCAAGTGAAAGATGAGAGAAAAAAAATTTGGGGTCTGATACGGATTTTTTTTAACACTCTGCGTTTTGAAATATGAATTTTTGAAAAAGACCTTGTTTTTTAGGGGTATTTTTGGGTAATTTCAGATTTTTAGCTTTTTTTTGGAGCGTTCAAAAAATCTCAAGCTTATAGGTTTTGGCCTTATGCATACATGTGCAAAAACTTGAAATCGTTTAGTGAGTTTTGACTGAATAACGGAAGAAACAAGTTTTTAAAAAACACGTTTTTTGACCGTTTTTAAACGATTTTCATCGTTTTTTATTTTTATCTTTTTTTTTTTAATAGATACAGGAATACAAAATATGGAGTAATGATAGACCATGACTACGACGTGTGCGAAGTTTCAATCATTTTCGTAAACACAATTTTGAGATAACGGTAAAATAAAATTTTAGAATTCAACAGGTTATAACTTTTGACCAAGAGAAGATATAAGCTTTTATGAGCATCCTGATACAATTACCTTTCATTTGGTATAACACACATAACGGTAGACTAACTACAAGCTACACAATGTTGAATCAAGAAACTTGCGAAAAACCTCAAAACACCAGTGGAGATCTGTTGCCCCGCGAACAGCCACCAGTGTGGGAAGTACCGTAATCTCAGTCTTGAAATTCGACATGGTTGACTTTAAAAAATTCTAACTTCTCTGGTATGCATCTTTGAAATGGGATTGATACGTCATTTGAAAGGTAAAATAATAAGCTTTTACATGGTTAAGCTTTTTTTAAAGGTTGTCAAACAAAAAAATTGATTCCATAGCCTGAGAACATAAAAATAAATGTTTTTTTTTGCTTTTTTTAATGAAATTTGATCAAGTTCAAAAAATTCTAGCTCTTTTCGTAGATGTCTCATAGACCTGATCGATATATATATTTTGAACTTAGACAATAAGCTTTTAGATGGTATAAAATTTTTTATAGGTTGTTGGGGAAAAAAATGGAATTAATAACGTGAGAAGATAAAAATTCATGTTTTCTTTGCTTTTTTTGATGAAAATGATTGTTTTCAATAAATTATTTTTATACTTTTTGCGCATTGTACAAGTTTAAAAATGGTTAAATTCTTAAGAAGAAATACTTGGCTTTTAAAATGCATAATTTTTTTTTGTAAGCTTTTAAAATAAAAAAAATTAATATAATGAGAAAATAATAAAGGTATTTTTTTTTTCAGCTTTTTCTTGTAAATAATTATTGTTTGAAAAAAGTAAACGCTTCAATTGACTCATTTTAAAAAAAAGCACACAACTTATTTTCTGACGACGTTATCACGTAAAATCATTGTCCGTAAAACGGCTTTAGAGACAACCTCTTTTTCTTTTACATTTCTTTTGCATAGACATTATAGTACAGGAAAGATAGACTTTTTCGTGGAACGAAATATAGGACGGCTGAATTTTTCAAATCTGAAAGAGGGGTATTAGAAAAGCTTAAGTCCTGGTTTTCGGGACGCCACCCCCCTGGCGAAATCCGCCATTTTGAAAAACGCGAATTGGTCTATATCTAATAAACTATTGGCTTGAGCGAATAAGTTACATAACTAAAGTTGTAGGTAATATAAATATCTTTTCTTGTGCATTCACTGTTTTTCAGCGAGGACAACACTTTTGAGGTTATGTTGTTTTATTTTTTATTTTTCGTTTTTTTTTTAATTTTTCTCAGTCTCTATGTTAGAAACATAATAGGTGTGTTTTTTTGTTTATCTATATAGATTTTGTGCAAAAAAACGACATCGGGATTTTTGAAATCCCTGCAAACATTTGGCACCACTGTACATATACTTTGGCAGCTGTCTGTCAAAAATGTTGCTTTTGTTTTTTTTTATTTTAACTCCGAAGTGGGAAGGCCATTACATCCATGTTGGATGCAAACAAAAATTTTCATATGGCCATGGCATCCATGTTGGATTCAAAAAAATTGTTTTTTCACAAAAAACCAAAAATTATCTGTATATTCTTAGCTACATTTTAAGACCATGATCATTAACATTAGTTGCGTCGTTCTTGTGTTATAAGCGTTTGAAGGTAGCCATATTGAATTTTTTTTCGATTTTTTAAAAATCAAATGTGAAAAACTTTTTATTTTTATTTCTAATTTTTCGAAAAAACTTTGGTAATTTTATATACATATCTGTTCCACAATCTTATCAGGATCCATTTAAGACTTTTATCTGAAAAGTGCATTGCGTATATTTCGAGATATTAACATTTCAATGCAACCATACCAAACAAATTTTCGATTATTTTTTTCTATGAGAGTTTTTTTCAAACCTTGTTTTCTCCGCTTTTTTTTTGTTTAATATTTTCAGATATTTCTGTATGAACACAACAATAAAACTACCTTGGCACTACTGTTTTTATCGAGAGAAAGTAAAATCTGGATAATTATCTGGATTTTTCAAAAATCTATACAGATAAAGTTTTTGTTGTTTTTAACACGTAAATTGTTTTGATTTCAAAAATCTCGATGTCGTTTTTTTGCACAAAATCTATATAGATAAACAAAAAAACACACCTAATGTTTTACAATTGACTTAAAACAAAATATGTGTACCACAATATTCTAAATTTTACCACTACCCACCTTAACAACTCCCTCTAATATCATATGTTTCTTGTTTTTACATTACGTACACGATTTAGTCTTTTTTCATATCTTATGCAAAAACATATTAGTATATTTATTGAAAATATTGAAAGGGATTGCTCTCAAAAATCCGTATCTTTGGTTTGAAAAGTCATATGATCTTCAAAAGTATACCAAATTAATGGAAATTTGATGTTCTACAACTTTAATCATGCTAAAAAATTATGTTTCTATCATAGAGAATGAGAAAAATTTAAAAAAAAAACGAAAAATAAAAAATAAAACAACATGTCCTCGCTGAAAAACAGTGAATGCACAAGAAAAGAAATTTATATAACCTACAACTTTAGTTATGTAACTTATTCGCTCAAGCCAATAGTTTATTAGATATAGACCAATTCGCGTTTTTCAAAATGGCGGATTTCGCCATGGGGTTGGCGTCCCGAGAACCAGGACTTAAGCTTTTCTAATACCTTTATTTCAGATTTGAAAAAATCAGCCTTCCTATATTTCGTTTCACAAAATGCCTGTTTTATTTACTAACTTTCCTGTACTTAGTCTATAGTATTCAGATCAATAACTTTCGACTCATACATCGCATGACTTTCAAAAATATACCAAATTATTGGTAATTTGATGGTCTATAACTTTAACTGTTTAAAAAATTATGTTACTATTAGCGGGAATGATAAAAACTTAAAAAAAAAACCGAAAAAAATAAATTAAAACAACATAACCTCAAAACTATTGCCCGCTCAGAAAAATAATGTATGACAAAGAAAAAGATAATTAAATTTCCAAGAACTTTGGTCTGATAACCATTTCTCTAGGACAAATAGTCTTGGAGATATAGAGCGATTCGCGTTTTCCAAAATGGCGGATTTCGCCAGGGGGGTGGCGTCCCGAAAACCAGGACTTAAGCTTTTCTAATACCCCTCTTTCAGATTTGAAAAATTCAGCCGTCCTATATTTCGTTCCACAATAGGCCTGTTTTTTTACTAACTTTCCTGTACTATTAATATTTGCTTAATATTTGGGATAAATTAATGTATCAAAACATTTTTATCTCGTACGCCATTGTGATATAAATAATGAACAGTATGAAGTTTTTATGAAACTCAGTTTCTTTACTTTAAAACACTACCCTGTTAAAAATCTTATAATTTTATACTGGTTTTTTATTTCAAAAACTTGTCATGTTAGTGCAGTTTTTAAAAAAAGTAAATAAGTTTAACTAAAAACAAAAGATGTTGTAAGTTTATCTTGCAGCATATTTCATTTATTCATATTACTTTTCGGATATCCTGTATAAACAATAAAAATATCCTTTTTCGGTGTTTTTTTTTTTAGCCCTATTATTTAGAAACTGAGAACTCCTTAGATCAATATTATAAATTTACAGTTTCCGGTTTTAATAAAACAGAGAATCCTAAAAATCACTCACCTAAAAATTACATATCAGTATCTTTTAAAATTTCTTCAATACTTAAATATTTGCTATAACTTACCTGAAAAAGAGTTTATTTCTTTGAATTTTACCTAAAACCTTTTGTAAAAGCCCATCTTTTGACTTATTTTGAATATTATATAATTGCACATCAAACTCTTGAGTCATATACTTTTATATCTTAGTTTTGGTAAATTTTCAGTTAACTTTAAAAGAACAAAAAATTTTGTTATAATCCTTAAAGAAAGACTATGCACTTCCATCAAATAGATACCCTTTTCTTGTTAAAATTTCTATCTTACTTATAAAACATTATAATATAACAATGCCACAGGTTTGTTGTAAAATTTTAATTAAATCTTTCCTTAAGATATAAGAATTATTTATACACCTTTATATAAGTTTTACTGTCAGGTGGGTAGTCCTAAATGTCGCCATTATTCATGAATTTCTACAATGGGCGTTAAATTACACACAATTTCATCAGATAATGGTGTCCTGTTCTGTTCAGTGTCCAAAGTACTATATATCTTCCTGAAAAGTAGTCGAGAGAGTGTATGTTTGGACTTAAATTGTCCTCCTTCTTAAATGTACCTTTCTTTATACCGTGTTACCACACACCAGCCTATATGTATAGATAGCCGTTTGTGTGATAGTCCTTCATTTGAAGATTTCTATTTGTTTTATTTTCAAGCAAAAGAGTGAGATATATCCATTTAATGCAAGGAGTGACTCGAAAAGGATCGAGGGTGGTATAAACTATTCTTCTCATTTTGGTGGGAAAATCATTCCCATTCTCGGGAGCACTTATCGCAGTGAGCTCATTTTGTACCCAGGAAAGGTGTATCACTACCAGACGACGACTGATGATGTTTTATTTGTAATGCCAAAGCACAAAAAGGATGCTCTCAGCCTCACACACCAAAGACATTACACGAGAAATAAAATGTGCTTGCTCTGAAATGTTGTGTTTCCTCAATTCCCATCCTTTCCTTATGCGATTGTCCATAGTTTTCATACCGAAAATTGTGTGTATGTGGACTTATTGGATCCTTCGAATTAGCTAACATATGTCACCACAGTGATTTTACTCCTACATTCTCTCTATACCTACCAAACAGACATAGTTGTTGGATTCGTCCTCTCAGCAGGACTTTTCTCTACCAAAACCCCAGTTCAGCAGCCCAGCAATGAAATGATTGTGTTTTGTGTTGCTGGCTTCGTCCGCAAAGGAAGGACAAGAGCGTTTTTGTTCTTCCTACTCGTATACAAGAAGGACTTCAGAAAATGAAATTTCAAGATGGGGGTCGGCTGCTTTAATTTAATTCTAGCATAACTATTGCATTGGAATACTACGATTCTTTGGATTTTGTGTGCCTGGTATTGGACTGGTATTACCAAACGACCAACTATACAACCAACAAGGATATAGAGACGATGATGGCTAGGAGTCAGTCGGGTAGAATATAGCTGTGTTGCTGTTGAGAAATGTGTATAATCTCAATTTGGTATAGTTTTTAGATTACTCGCCATACAGTTGAACAGGACATTGTCCAACAATTTATATTGTTTCCTTGGAAATTAACTCAATTGGCTCTCTGTCAATGTTGTTCTCTCTTCTCTTCTTGTCGTCGGTGTTGGTCGAATGGCATATAAGAAAATTATCCACATTCAAGATAGTACATAGTACTACTTTCAACATCGATGACACCCGGAATAATGTCGATGAAATGGGTCATTATTGGCAACCATCAATTTAGCGATTATGGGATAAGAACTTGTCGTGTAAGTTTTTCGGAATACGATATTGTGTGTTGATGAGTTGTGTAGATGAATGAATGAATTTGTGTGTAGAAGTATTTTGTGCACTTGATAATTTTTCTGCATGTATAAGGATTTGTTGGTATAGATGGTATTTTGTTGTTTTTTGTATTGTTATGCAATAAGTTTTTGGATAAAGTCATATTGACTCAAAGCTAAACTGTTTTAATTTTTTTTTCCACAAATTACTGGTGTTTTCAAGACCAATTTAAGGGGTTATATCTAGTTGTAATTTTGGAAAAAAGATCTTCTCTAAACAAATAATAAGAAATCTCCTTAAATAAACCTTCTTAATCGTTGATTTTAATCAGATTTCCTTATAAAATGTTTTTAGGGGGTCATATTTTTCTCTGTGTATATATTTAAGAATACTGTCC
This sequence comes from Episyrphus balteatus, assembly GCF_945859705.1. Taxonomy (NCBI): domain Eukaryota; kingdom Metazoa; phylum Arthropoda; class Insecta; order Diptera; family Syrphidae; genus Episyrphus; species Episyrphus balteatus. The sequence goes on from NC_079135.1 coordinate 25,432,496, forward strand.
GAAATTTCACACGATATTTTTATATAATTTTGACAGGTAACGAAGGAATAATTTTTTTGACAATTATTCGATTTTTTAACCCTTTCGAACCCAAGCTATGAAAATCTTATTATCGGGCCAAAAACATCACAACTAAGAAATATGAATAGCAAAAAGTTATTTTCCAAAATAATAAATAACAAAACTAATGTGTTTTTCTCATGTTACATGTAAGTAACATGCACTGCCTATGACCACCAAAAAAAGTCGGAGAACTGAGTAAATAACTTTTTATGAAACTATAATGTATGCTACTTCTTCTAAGCAAAAAAACAAAACACTTTCTGGATTAACATTTTTTATATCCTTTTTTTTCAAAATTATGACTATATTTTAAAAAAAAATTTTTTTGCAAAAAAAAAAAAATGTTAATTTCAGTTCATTTCTCGCTAAAAAAAAAATTAAAGATATGATATTTGAGTAACTTTTTGTAATAATCCTGTAACTAGGCATTATTATCTTTCAATTAAGCCATCGTAACCTAAAAAATTGTTTAATTTAATATTTTTTACGAATTTTTAAAAAAATGTTACATGAGAGTAACGCTGGTTCCAAAAGGGTTAAGTCACTTTAAAGTGAAAATTTTCTTGGTAAAAAACGATTTTTTACTTCGGGAAACTGCCATTTAGTCAAAAATCAAAATTTTGACTATTCCTTCGTTCATTACCTATGTACATAATTCATCTATTCTAAAAACGAATCTTTTCGTTTACTTATTTGAAATAATTTGGAAAAATAACGGAACTCAATATTTTTGTAAATAGGTACATTGCGAATCCTAAAATACATTAAATTCGCTATAATGTCCATTTATTGTATGCATTTATTTAATAGAAAGCATCTTCACACAAAATTCACGAAAAAGAATATTTATTTTCAAAACGAACAAAATTTTTGTTTTATGTATGAATACGTCAAACCAAATTTTTTTTAATGTTTTCCAATTTTTTTTTCTACAAAAAATTATAAAACTTTAACGGCCAATTTCTTCACAAAAGTCCCAAGTCAGCTTAGTACCCGACCTAGCTAGACCAGGTACTAGTACTAGTACTCGGTCCTAATGAAAAGTTAGGACCCGAGCATTTCTTCACACATATAGGACCCGATCTAAATTCACAAGAGAGTCCTAAGAACTAATACGTATAAAACTGGTCTAACTGTCATTCTGACTATATGTATTTTGATAAATGAAAAAATTTATTTTGATATTTTTGAGGGAATTTACAAAATTAAAAATAGAAAAAAGTATAAAATAATAAAAAAGAAAAAATAGTGTGATGAAACCAACAAGAAAAAAAATTCAATGAGTTTTGTCAAGAATACATTCATGAATGCTGAATATCTGGTAAATGTAGACGAGGCTAAGAAACGCGGATCCGTCGATTTTAATGCAGCAGATCCATCTTAAGTTAAAGAGAGTTTTTTTATAGACTTTTGCAACATAAATGTATTTTAATAAAAATAAAATAAAAAGACAAGTTTAAAAAACGCAGTCTTGTGATTATGTCTTTTTCTATTATAATGCGACTAGCATTATTTTATCATGGCATGTTGGCGAGCACGAGACAGCCGTAGGTTTTCTGACCACACGTTTCAAGACGTTGGTGTAAATTTAATTGTTAATGGCTTTCTATATGAAAAACTTTGATGCAGGCTCCAGGTCATTATTGACCTGGAGCCTGCATCAAAGTTTTTCATATATATACTATTTGAAGAGGTCACTACAAAAATTCCTATAATAGTTAATGGCTTTCCGCAATATCCATAAACAGAATTCTTAAAGCAAGCATATTTTGTGCTGGAAGTTGGATGTCGGGTGTCGAGATATGTAAATGTAGAATGTCTATGTAAAGAGGGCCTTTCCAGACTTAATTGTCTTTTTTCGAAAGAATGAGAAATGTAGAAATACTTCTTTATTAAGCAGTGTACATTTGTTTGTTCTTCCCGTTCTGGCATAGCATTTGCCATTTTTGTTAAATATTTAAAAAAATCAAGTCATTAAAATCTCCCAAAATGCTTGTCAAGCGAAACAACACTCAAAAAATTGAAAAAAAAACTGCAATACCTCTTAAAAAATGAAATTCATTGCTTTGATTTCAGTATTACTGCCGCTAGACTACCGATTTTGAGGTCCTAAATATTACCGAGTCCTAACTAATACCTACTCGGTACCAATTTGACAGTCCTATAGCTTAGTACTTGTGTGAAGAAATCACTTGGTACCGATTTGAGTACTAACGATTGGTATAATAACCTAATTTTGAGGAGCTAGCTAGTACCGAGTCCTAACTAGTACTCGGTCCTATATTGACAGTTCTAGGATTTAGAACCTGAGTGAAGAAATGAGTTGATACCGATTTGAGTACTAACTTTAGGACTAGGACCGGTATTAGCGCTAGGACTCTGTGAAGAAATCGGCCGTAAAATGCCTCCAAAAATTAAATTTTGTTTACAAAAATTCAAATGGCATACTTTGTTTTGGGGTTATAAGAATTTTAAAAGGTGTGTTCGTAGTTTTGAAAATAATTCTTGCTGTTCATTTTTTATAAACTTAAAATATAATTATGCGAATAAATAATTATATGAAAAGCTTTAAGAACATAGCAAATCTTTGAAACAACTTGTTGGATTTTAATAGACTATTTCATTAATTCTTTAACAAATTAGGTGACTTTTTTTGTAATATTTAAGCCTACAAAAAAAAATTTATTCTATTTCATTAATTGTATAGTTATAATATTCGACGATAGAAAACGATTTTTGTATCAAGGGGCACGGTAGTGCCCAGCCAAGTTCTCTAGCAACTTTGGCACTACACCCTTATTTACAGGAAGCAACTCAGGCCATTTTCGACCCCCTTCTAACTTCCACACCAAAGATACTAGATACCCGTTGTTCAATTATCTTTAGATAATTTGGAAGAACAAATAAATAGCGACGCTAGGTAACTTTGATCCCTTGCAAACATAACCGTAATTACTCAGAGATTGTGTTTTATGACACACATCTGTGAGCAATATGGCTGTTATAAAGGGATGTATCGTATCTTGCGTCGTTATCTATTTGTACACTTATTTTTAGTTTAGAATCCTAAGAAAACTAGTGATAAGATAATTTAAGTAGATGTAAATGTATTTGTAAAATAGAGATAAGATATAGTTATAGAGTAGAGTAGATTTAATTTGAATAAAGGAGAATACTTATTACCACCAGATTGATCGGTTGTGTTTTTCGTTATCCTGCAGTTGTCGGTTTTTGCATGGTGACCCCTAGTGTTTTATCGAGCACACAATATTAATAAAAAAAAAAAATGTTCTAAAGTGCGTGTAGTCGAAGTTTAATAAGGAACAAGTCCTTATAAGTTCGTGTTTTGTTTCTTTCTTCTCCAAGTGTTCCGCGTATAAATTAAAAATATGTCTCTTGTAAAACTCCAATATATTATCGGGCAACATATTTTAAGCTTAAAAAGGGAAATGCTTGAGGCCAGCCTTGAGGAGAGAGGGAAGCAATTAACTGAATGGAAACTACAACTGGACCACTGGGATTGGCTGTTTGAGGAAACCGACTCAGATTTACGAGCCAGTGGTAACATGCAATACTTTAGGACGAACTGCGCTGCAAAGGTAAGAAACAATATACAATCGGGTAAGAACCTTTGGAGTAAATTAAATGAGGCTTCAAAAATAAGTAAGGTGTCGAGCAAAGTGATTAGTAGGTTCAAACGAGCCATTAAAAACTTTGAGGAAGTTTTGGAGGACTTCCTAACAGGCACTGAAGGCTTAAGTTCTCTTCTTAGGGCAAGAGATTGCACCGAACAGTTATCTGATGAATATGTGTCAGAAACTGGATCGGAGGATGAGACAACAGAACACCTCAAATTTTTAATTAAAAAATCCGAAAGAATTCTTACTAATTCAGTTGGGGATTATTCTTCTTTTAGAAACATCCTAAGTATTTCAGATACATATCTCTCATATATGCGAGAAGAAAAAAGGAAACTAGTTCCTTTAGAGGAAATTGCACCTCAAGGGACATTACTGAGAAACTGTACCTTTGGTAAAAGAAGCGGGAATTTTGCATCCAATTGCCCTTCTATAGAAACTTCAGACACAGCTTCAAATGAAGAGTGTGAAAATACAAACTTTACATTTGGTTCCAAAACGCAACTCTCGAATGTTCGAGAAGAGTGTATGTTGTGGAAACCCCTTGTAGAGTGTTCTTCTCAAGAGTCAGTAGAAAATGATTTTGACTTGAGAAATCCTGAAAAAGCTACAGAAGAAAAGCGTTTTGTTTTCGAAACCCGCCAAACCAAGCTCTCAAATATTGCAGAAGTTCAAAGGAAAAAGGTTCCTTTGGAGGATAGCTTATCTCAAGTTTTAAAAGCCCATCAAGAAAAAAAGCCTATTTTAAAGGCATCTTTACCTTCAATCGATAATTGCGCTATGGGATGTGATTCCTTTCATTTCACTCATCAATGTGCCAAATTTATTAAATTGAGCTACAAGAAAAAGTTGAAGAAGTTAATCGCAAATAAACTTTGTTTCAAATGTTTGAAAGGCAAACATTTAAGCAAAAGTTGTGGCGAAGGTTCTTGTGATATTTGCAATGGCAATCACAATACTTTGCTTCATGCAGAAAAAAAGGTTCCTAGTACGGAAACTGAGATTATCCTTAGTGATTCGTCATTTGAAGAAGAGCACTTACTTTCGAGCGAAGCATGTTCTTACGAAGAACAACATGACGTGAATCTTCAAACTAATAAAAAACTTGTATCTTCCAAAGCGGAGGAACATGATGTGACCCTTGATGGTCCTTTGGTGAATGAAAAGCCAATTTTCAGTAAAGAAGTAAACAGGATCCTTAGTGATCCAATCGAAATTAAAGTTCTACCGATTTCGAACTATGAAGATTCCGATAAGGAAGAAATTGAAAAGGTCGAAAGGGTAGATTCCCTATTGATTTGCTCTAAAACAAAACAAAGTATGATCTTTGGTAATCCAAGTGAGACTCAAGATCTACAAATTTCAGAATTAAATCTGATATATAATGAAAACGAACTTGATGGGATTGCTTACCCATCAGCAGTAGAAATAGGTTCTAGTTGCTTAAGTTCTGATGAACAAGATTTTATAGTTAATGTTCCAATGGAAACTCAAACTCTAAAATTAATAGGAACATTTATTAATTCCCTGAGTAATTGTACGATCAAGGAATTCAAGGATTCCGAGGAACAAAAAGTGAAGAAAATTGTAAGTGTTCCAATTTCAAAAGTAAATGTACGAAAGGGATTATTTAAAAATAAACACAGTAAAATGCTGAAAACAAAATATGATGTTTTTAAAGAGTATTTTTTTGATAATATTGATCAAAACCTTCAATTTTTATTTAAAATAAATTTAAAACATAAAATAAACATTGAAATCTCCAATTTTACAAGAGTTGGTGTTTTGAAATACTGCTTAAAAAGTCTTTCTTACACTAACCTTTTTTATTCGAAAATAAATGAAGATCTTCCTACGTATTCTGTCAAGATTTCTAAACAATATTTTGGTATGTCCAAGGAAATCATTATGGAATGGGAATTATTGTTGTACGATAATCGTTATTTGCTTGTTGTGATTTTAAATAAGAAATCTTTCCTTTATCTTAAAATTATAAAATGGCTTACTATACGTGGAAAATATTGTACTAATAAATCGAACAATAAAGTAGGAATACGAGTATGTCCTCAAAATAATTTTAATAATTTTATTAAAGGTGTTTTTCTAACTTTCAAAATACTTATTTTAATTTCAGGCTTCCAGAGAATGTTCATTGTTTATTTTAAATCATTTAGTAATATACATTTCCACTTTTCAGGATCCCAAGCGCAGTGTAGAAGCATTGAACTTGAAACAGGAAAGTTCATAGTTACCTTGCATCCTCAAGGCAATTATTTAAATATGAACCATCACAAATCAAGATGGTTAAGTCTGATTCCAAAAGATTTAAAAGGAATCTTTAATTTTAATAAAATTAATGACACTTTGTCGTTTTATTTAAATGAAACTAATTCATTTCAAAAAATTATTTATACCTATGCCCTGGGAAAGTGGCAGGGAATCAAAGAATATCTTTGGCTAAATTGGCCTCTATCCCACACTAGACGCAAGGACAAGCAATGGGACTTCGACAAATTCAAGTACATTGCTCGTCCTTTTCCTAGCAAGGATAAAACAACTAATATATAAATAAGTGAAAAATATATCTCGCATTTATAAATTGAAATAAATTGTAGTCAATATTGTTAGCATAAATTAACTGAACAATATAATATTCAATTTAATTATAAAAAGTTGTATAGTTATTTGAAAAAGAAATTAAAATATGTCAAACAAAACATTTAAAATTGTATAACATATTATAATGTTTAAGAAAAATATCTTGTTTATGATTTCATTGATGTAGTACATGTTGAGAACAATAAATTCATGTAGGTATTTCGTGTTTTTATAAAAATTTATAAGTATTTTGGTTTCCTAAGTTCATGTTCCAAACAGGTTCAAAATGTAAAAAAATCGGTCTAATTCATTGTAATATCTTGAATAATTGAAGAATTTATAGACTTTACTAAAAAATTGTTTGAATTAAAATATTGTAAAAATTGTAAACTGGCATTATTTATTAAGTTTTATAATAAGAAGAAATATAATAACATTATCTTAGAATTACACCTAAATTTACCGTCGAACCGAAGGAAGCATTGGACGGACCAAAAAACAACTACTATGGACTATGGAATTGGTATAACTACAAGAGTTGAATGGTTGATTCAGTGAAATTGTATGCTGATGTGATATCACCAGTGAGTGCAGTGGAGTATTTGATAGAATCATCTAGGATTTACATACTGATAAAATTCGAATCCAGTAAAGACGAATGTTCAAGAGATGATGACCTTGGTTTACTCCCAATTTTCCAGTAATACCACACTTGCTTAAAAGACTTAATCACCCTTGATCGATATTATGACAAGTTTAAATGGTAAATAAACGACGATGAAGAATGTTGGATATAAATAATGACAAGGGTCTTATTTATCGACTATTCAAATCCCGATCGATGTACCATTGGCAACCAGATGTTAGCACTTGCATATCCTAGCAATCGGATTGAGTTCTGAAAGAAGAAAATACTGACACCGTTTTTAGCATATGGAGTCAAGGACTCTCGCAAAAACGGCATATGAAGACATCACGGTGCCTCCTTGAAGTAAAATTAAAATAGGATGAAACAACTCTTGAAGATACTGGTGAACAATCTCAAATCGTTGTATCCAGTTGATATATCTTGCAGAAGCACCACTTGCGGCATACAGCATCGTCATAAAAGCGAATCCTACCACAATAATTCTACCAATTTCCAACGACGACGTTTCTGAAGATCAGCATAACCCTAACACCATTAAATTGCCACATTTTCAATGATGCCAATGGCGGGAGTATGTTCAATTATCTTTAGATAATTTGGAAGAACAAATAAATAGCGACGCTAGGTAACTTTGATCCCTTGCAAACATAACCGTAATTACTCAGAGATTGTGTTTTATGACACACATCTGTGAGCAATATGGCTGTTATAAAGGGATGTATCGTATCTTGCGTCGTTATCTATTTGTACACTTATTTTTAGTTTAGAATCCTAAGAAAACTAGTGATAAGATAATTTAAGTAGATGTAAATGTATTTGTAAAATAGAGATAAGATATAGTTATAGAGTAGAGTAGATTTAATTTGAATAAAGGAGAATACTTATTACCACCAGATTGATCGGTTGTGTTTTTCGTTATCCTGCAGTTGTCGGTTTTTGCACCCGTTATCGTAGAAACTTGAAATTTTACAGGGTGATAGGACTTGTGGTGTATACAAAGTTTGGGTTCAAATTCGTATCAATAAAATTTTGATTGTTTACTTGGCAATTTTTGAAATAACTTTAAAAATCGGAAATTAAAAGAAAAATTGTCAAGAGAACAATCAAAATTTTATTGATACGAATTTGAACCCAAACTTTAGAACTTGGTACACTTTTACATCTCAGTACTTTTTGTGCCAGCATAATTTCAACATAGAAGAACTTGGCTCTTTTTTTAACAGTAATGTTTTTGTTGTGATATTATTTAACTGCGAAATAAAGTTAAATCAAATTTTTAAGTATTCTATATGTAAAAAGATATCATGGTGTTAAAAAAATATCTTTTTACCGTTATCACAGAAATGTGAATATAAAATTATTTTAAATTTTGCCCAACTAGAGTCCTTTCTGTTATATGTACAATCTGCCTTATTAATTTTCAAACGAAAAGTTATGAATAAAAAACAGTTGAAGACGGTCAAAAAGTTTGGGGCAAAAAATAGGTTTTCTCTTTATTCGGTAAAAAAAAAAAACATTTTATAAATCCAATTTTCTGCACACTTACGTAAATTAATCTCTCCTTAAAGTCCTATAAGATTAAAATTTTGTGCAAGCTTTCAAAATTTCCTAAAAATAAAAACAAACAATCAAAATAACCCTAAAAAAAAGTTGTTTTTCAAAACTTCATGTTTCCAAAAACAGACCCTAGAAAAAAAAACCTAATTTTGTATCACTATCTTTCTATTAAGATAACTCAAATTTGTTTAAAAAAAAATTTCCCTATAGGTAATAAGAACCATTTTGTCAAAGCTTTAAGGCCCTTGCATAGCGTTTAGGTAAGATTGTTCAAAATTATTCGATCTTTTTTGAAAAACGGTTCAATCTTAAACCAATAAGAAAAGTTATCCATTTTTTGTGCTTTCCACCAAGTTCATGTCTTTCATTGATAGATTCTTAAAATAACTGTTTTGAGAACAAAATTCTTCGCATCTTATTTGTATGTCTAAAATTATTATATTGGTAAGACGCAAATACCAACTGGCTCATTATTATGTTCCATGTTTCCATCAGATTGAAATCCATTGCGAATCATTTAATTTGCCCTATCAATTTTCTCTCCACGAGATAGTCATTTGATACGTTGGGATTTAAACTCAGTTTGGCTTTCGTCCTTATTGTCAGATTTGAGTCAACAGGTCTCATTAATTAGACGCTTTGACCAACTGAGCATCGAAAGTTGGCTCATTCTACACACGCACGCACGCACACAGACAAACACTTGCCAATATACCTACCTGTCGATAAAACACAAAACAAACCCTTCTTTCTATACTATCTAAATGATGATGCGGGCGCAAGTCCTGTTCAAATCATCACACAAAGCTCATTATTGTTTGCATGGCAAAGTTGAGGTTATGGTGCACCCTCTTTTGATTGTTTTGTTAATTGCACTGTGTGTACCTCGATGTTGTGGGCTAAAAGGTGTGCAAACTGTAAACATATATAGAGACTTTGATATGCTTCCCAAACTAACTCAAACCCCATTAACTTGTCTATATGCTGCCTGCTGCCAATCCCTGGCATGTGCAGTTGTGCAGTACAATGCATTGTTCATGTTGAGAGAAGGATTTATCGTAATCGTACACAATTGAATTGATGAGGGAAACAATTTTTTAATTTCACTTTTCGCTTTGTAGCGGTTCCGCAAATATACGGTTTTGAAACTAATTTCATTGTAATTTCAACAATTAGTTGGTATTTGTTGATAATCCTTTGATTGAGGACATGGGTTGTATGTAGTAGAGAGAGGAGTAAGGGCAATTCGAGACCGGAGGCAATTGCCAATTGCAGAAAATATATATAGTGTGAATGGCAATGAAATTACCGATTAATTGCCATGGGTCGATAAAACTTTGGTAAATTTACAAACACAACAATTTGAATGAAAGTCATCGCAATTGACGAACAACAACAAAAAAAATTATAATTTTTTTTTATAATACCTAACCACTTTAATGAATCAAAATGGAAATATATGAAAATGTAATTACTGAATCGATATAATCAAATCAAGTGAACTGAATTTAAATGATAAAGCGTATTTTCCAAGTCTGAAGTGACATCATAGAGAGGGCCGATCGATTATGCCAACCGACTGGACATTTATAGCAACCGAGAGTGCATGAAATTTTAAAAAGGTCCTACAGTTTATCATTTTATGCTTTGATGGATTGAATTGATTTGATAAAATATAAATGAAAAAATATTAATTTTGTTACTTAAAATTATTGTGGAATTGATTATTTACTTAAAAACAAAAACAAAATTCTACATAAAAAGGCAATTTATTTTTGGTTTAACTTGTTTATTATGACATAATGAGTGCTTTAGTGCTTTTCAAAGAGGATTGGTAATCAATAATTATGGAGTCAAAAAGCTAGAGTTATTGTTCCTTTTTTAATTTTTTTTTAATTAAAATTTTTAATATCGCTCTAACCAATTTAAAGATATGACTAGAATGAAAGCATGGAATATTTTTCATTTCAGAGATCAGTAGAAGAATCGACCTTCCTAATCATTCAATTCAAATCTATAAAGACAATCATTTAAGAATCTTTCCGTCAATTTCTTCGAATTTAAACTGAGCAAATAATTTTATTCTGTAGTTGGTTGGTTCAAGAACAGATTTTCCGATTCGATTGGAATTTTGTTAGAAACTCTTTAAAATGACGGACATTTACGAAACAATTTAAAAAAATCTAAGATTTTTTTTTAATTCTATCAACTCTAAACTGAATCGTTTATTTACGACATAAGTCCATGAGCATAAACTTTTCAGGAGCAACAAAAAACTGTTTTTTACTTAAAATTCCACGACACTTCAAATTTAGAGTATGCCAAGTTATAATCTAGCATAAGATGCATGTAGAAACCTTTAAATATAAACTTTTTTTAGGTCTTTGCGAGTTTTTAAGCCTTTAAAGTCGGTGGACTTATGTCGTTTCTGAAATAAACGAAATTTTTTTGGTAAAACTTTTGTTTTTATTTAGCTATAGTTTTCGAAACCTGCTTTCGATTTTAATAAATTAGATAGCAGTAGATAGGTAATCTTTACCTTTTTATAGATGTATAACTTAAAGGCTTGCGTGTCATGATGTTTGCCAAAAAAATTTAAAACTGGTAAAATGTCATATTATTCAAGAGTTAAAAATGCTGCCACCACCAGAAATGTGGCTTTAACTTTTGAATCCTGAGTACAATTTTAATGAATTTAATAGATATAGATAGAGTAATTCTTTACCTTTTTATAGATATATAACAAAAGGGGGTGCGTGTAAAGATTGCTGCCAAAATAATTTAAAACTGGTAAAAAGTCATGTATTTAACAGTCAAAAATGTTGTCACCGGGTGAAAATTTTCCATATATTTTGAACCCTTTTCTTTCAGTTTTCGTATTTTGGGGGGTCTGACATACTTAATTTTTTTTCAGAAGATGAACAACTATACATAAATGAGAAATTTCCAAAAAAAAAAATTTTGGAAAAAGTGGACTTATGCTGTTTCTGAAATAAACGATTCAACTAAGTATGCAATTTCCTTTTTAACAATTAATTTAAAAAAAAATTAAAAATTATTCGCGCAGTTTAAAAAAAAAAGTTTTATAGGTAAACAAATTTTCAAAAAAAAAAAATTGTATGCCTTTAAAAAATATTAATTAACACACAAAAACAAAGTTTAAAAAAAATTCATTTTTTTTAATTTTTTTCTCAATTTGGAAATTATGAAAACTAAATCGTTTTTGTACAAAAAATTTTGTTGAAATTGTGTAAGTGGTTTGTGAGAGAGTCAAGAAATCAGACAACAGTTCTATAGCAAGAACCGTTAATAGCAGTTCGAAAAATATTTTCTTAATTAAAATATTGGACCTGCTTTGGCACAGTACACTTATTTTTTTTTTTTTTTTTTCATTTTAGTAAGATCTGTTTTTGAGAAAAGCAGCTTTGGTTAGCTTTGGTCCTAAAAAAATTTCGATTTCAACGATTTCGAAATTTATTACTATAAAGTTTTGCTAAAGAGAGGGTTTTGGAATGAGTGTTCTTGGGAGCAAAATTAGGGTAACAATAATTGTTATCTTTTTATGGAAAAAGTTTTTTTTTCGAAAGTAATTTCTGTTTTTTGTTTTTTTTTTTTCTGAATTTATTCCAAGCGGCAGATTCAATTTCAACGATATTTGTAAATCAAAAAAAAAATTTAATTTTAGGAATAAATTAATTTTATTGAAATTTTGGTTTTACGTGTTTATTAATGTCGCTTTCGATTGGCTCTCCTGAAGCGTACGGAATCATTCAGAAGCTTTCTGCCAGATGCCCGATTCACAATATTGCGAGACGACCGACTAGACGAAAGCGAGACGAGATTTTCCTCGATTTTAAAAATTTCCAAATACCTAATGAAAATATAAGAAACAATACACAATATTCCGATTCTTGTTGCGTTGAAATTCCGAAAATTTGGAAATAGGACGCACGAGACGACGATTTTTCGAAAATGAAATTTTAATATTAAAATATTTTAGACAGCTTATATGGATAAAAATTTTTACCGACTTAAAAAAAGGAGGAGGTATTCAATTCGTCTGTATTTTTTTTTTTGTGTTTGTTACCTCATAACTTTTGACTGAGTGAACCAATTTTGATAATTCTTTTTGTGATCCATGGAAGTCGGTTTTGTTTTTTGATAAAAAAGATTATCATAATTTCTAAATTCGAGCTAGCCTAGGTGATAAGGTGAGTGCCTCATAATCTCACCGTCCGGAGTTCGATTCTCATAAAATATTGTTGATTTTTTTTTATTTTTGTTTACTTTATAGAATAAAAAATCGTAGCATTGTGAATTTCCATACGATTTTAAATCGAAAACGTTCAGAAAAAAACGCAACGTTCTCGCAATATTGTAAATCAGGCATTCGCACGAATATGACAGAAAGAACGCTCTCAGAATAAAAATTCTCTTCGTGATTTCAAAACAGAATTCACTCAAAATCACTAATATTTAAATAAATTAAACGTCAAAAAAAAATTTCCTAGTACAAAAGCAAAACATTTTATTTGATTATTCGCCAATATAGAAATAAAATTTCTGAATTGAGTGGAAGCGATTCAGACTGTTTTATTGGATATCAGAATGAGTTTATCCTTGAGTAAAACCAATCGAAAACATAACACTTCAACTTTATAGAAAAAAAAATAAAAAAAAAAATATTTATACATTTTTTATTTTCATAAATAGTACATTAGTACATCGTAATAAAAATAAATCAAATTGCATTCTTTCTTGCAGCACGAATTTTATTCCTGTAAGAAATTAATTTTATATTTTCTTATTATATTTTTATGTAACAAAACTTGTTTACAAAAGGTTTTAAAAGTTTAAGCAAGGTCATGCTATCCAATCGTATTTTTTTTTTTATTTATGAAACTACCTACTTCAATTTCATCGCATCTGGGCCAATGTGGTCCCATTTCACTCTATCAAGAACAATTCACCTTATTGTTCACGCTAAATGTTACTTACAAAAAAAATTTAATTTTAATCCCACTTTTCATAAAAAAAAAAAACAAAGTTGACAGTCTTTTTGGATTTAACACACATAGGACATGAAAATAATTTTTACGCCAAAATTAATACGAAGCACCACTGTGCGGCAGTGCTTATTTTACAAAAATTATTTTTCTATTTCAGAAATAAAAAAAAAATCTAAACCAACTATGTCCCTCCTTTAGTTAGAGAAAATCTTGGTTTTATTCAATTAATTCGTGTTCAGTTCATACCCATCTAAAGAGGTGTCTTTTTCAGATTGAAAACTAAACTGCATCTCTTGGAAACTAATTATTTGGACACACGCACCGACCAACGTTCTGGGTGTGTGGGGTGGGGGGCAATGAAACTATAAGTCCATTATATCTTATCCACCCCGCAACCATCCCCTTATAAATTGTTTGTGCAACTAATCACATCATACGGTAGATTTGATTCTGACACAAAACATAAGGGTTGGTTGGAAACAATGAAAGCGTGTGTGTTGGGTTGAATTGGGCTGTGCTCTGTGGTATGAGGGTTGACGGGTGACGACTGACTACTGGTGGCTGACTTTGACAGGGGTAAAAGCTGTTGCACATATAGTATTCCCTCAATTCCACTTGTTTGACAGTTTAAAATCAGCACAATTATACCATCAACCCTTTTATCTCTTCATACCATAATTTCGTCTATACTTGCTCCAATACTACCACAATCACACATACAATATAGCAAGCATTCAATTATAAATCGCTCAATTAAATCGAACAAAAAGTGTGCAAATTAAATCGATTAAACATTAATCATGAATGATGATCATCATCGAGTCGAGTGAGGGGTGAATTTATAAAATAAAAAACAAAATAAAAAAATATGAAAGAGAAAACAAAAACAAACAAAAACATAAAAAGGTGGGTAAATGGTTGATAAAGAAAAATAAACGAAAAATACTCGCATTTCCAAATTTGATTTTCACCATTTTCACAATTTTCACAGTTTTATTAATAATTTTCATGATTTTCATTTGCAGCTGTGGCAACAACAACAACTGATGACGGCAAACACGATGGACGTATCGTCCGTCATCGTATATGAATGTGGGTGGGCTTTTATTGAGGGTAGGTATGATAGAAGGGAGGTTTCTCTTTAACTTTTCCATCACCTGGTGATGGAATAAATTCGAAATTAATACGGATTTCATAAACGCAAAGAACTCATTTGCGGAGAAGGTCAGTGTGGTGTTGTATGATGTGGTATGGTTACCATATGTTCTTAATTTGAGAGTTTTGTTCTACTATACTGAATATTATATTTGTTTTTAAAGTCTGTTTTCAATGAAAGTGACCAAATGTAAAATCTTAATTCCTGATAAAACGAGAAAGAAATTTTAACTTGAATGTTTATTTTGTTTTTCCATTAAGTAGGTACATTTCTTAAATATGGTCACCACATTATTTATGGTGTTGATTTTCAATAATAAATGCGCATATTAATGAAATAAACAGGCGTTGAATTCGTTAATATCTTCATTCTCAATTTGAAGGTTATAAAAAAAAATACGAGTAGTGGTATATTTTTTTTTAATTCGAAATACTAACGAGGTTTTTTTTTTAGGATTTCGAAATGACCACCAAAATTTTAATCAGACGAATTACATATAATTATGTGTCACAATAAAGCATAAATTATAAGCTAAAGGTATGTAGGTAAATGCATTATTACTTTTCTAAAATCGTCTTGGAGCTTTTTTTATTTCATATACCTAAATTGTTTCTAAGGTCTCGTCACGCGGAAGAAGAAAAATGCCTACTTTTGCTAACTTTTTTGTAGAGACCACAAATTGCCTTGTTTTAAACTAGGTATTTGTTGAATATACATTATTAACTTGAATTAATTAATCACTCTCTGAATACATTCATTAGTACACTGACTTACAAATTGTTATACTTACTTTCATTACTTTACATTACATTACATTATGTAGTTCTAACCTCAAGTCTTTTGTATTAAACGCTTTAACTTCCTCTTTTTATCCTGGAAGTCAAACTGATCGGTTGTTTTATTTTTATCAGGTTATGGGCCCAGTCCCTTGTAATAATTAAATTAAATTTTTTTTTACATCTACCATAATCTAAGTCTTTTCTTTTAACTGCGGAGAATTCGTTATTTTGCGAGAAATAAAAGTAATATTTCAGATTCGTAAAAGAAGGCCGGATTGCAGAGATTAAAGAAGATCAGTTTTGAGAAATCAGCATTTAATTTCCTAGAAGTTTTTTTTTTGTGTCTGACATGGACAACGAAACAATTAAAATAGACAAACTTCAGTGTGCAGAACAGTGGTGCACATGGAAATTTCAAGTACGTATTCTTCTAAACGCAAGTGATCTCTTCGAGGTTGTGACTGGAGAAGAGAAGATGCCAGTTGTCGATGAAACAAAACCTGCTACCAAGTTGGAGTTGAAAACATGGCATCAAAGGGATAGAAAAGCGAAAAAAATAATTGCTACGTCAATTGGACAAAGTGTGTTAGTGCATATTATGCATTGTTTGTCTTCAAATCAAATGTGGTCTAAGCTTTGTTCAATTTATGATCAAAAGTCAAATACTAGCATAAGCATGCTACAGCAACAATTTCATGGTTTTAAAAAAGACAAAAATGATGACATTGCGACTCACATAAGCAAGTTAGAGAGTTTAACTCAGCAGCTTAGAGAATCTGGTGAATCGGTTTCTGAGTCTATGTTAGTTACCAAGGTATTGATGACGTTACCAGAAAAATTTGCACATTTCTTTAGTGCGTGGGAATCGACTGAAACAAAAAACCAGACCATTGGTAATTTAAGATCTAGACTAATTATGGAAGAAACTCGTTTGGGCACATGTGATGCTCAAAGGTCAACAGAAGCAGCTTTGTACATAAAAGACGAGAAAAAATACGGTCAATCTAATAAGAAGAAGAATCAAAACTCTCAGAGACGCAAAGGTAAATGCTTTATATGCAAACAGTCTGGTCATTGGAAAAATAATTGTCCAAAGAGAAACAACTCAAAGCAACTTAATTTTGCAAATCGTGAGAGTGCTTCTATTGATGGAAGCAGCTGTGATGCATTTGTTTGCGAGACGATTACCATCGGAGATGCTGTGACAGTAGATGATTGGGTTTTAGATTCGGGAGCCAGTGAGCACATGTGCTTTAGGCGAGAATGGTTCAGTTCTTACGAGAAGTTGGAGACACCAGTCATGATTACAGTGGGCAATGGAACCCAGATCAGAGCGCATGGTAGAGGCGATATCCATATCGAAGCATACACTCATCAACAGTGGGTTAAAAAGCGACTCACAAATGTGTATTTTGTTCCTGACATCAGAGTTAATTTGTTTTCTTCTGGAAGTGCGTTGGATAAAAAAAATTATTCCCTAGTGTCTGACAGTGAAAAATGTGAGATTTTGAAAGATGGCCAACCAGTTGCTATTGGCATCAGATGTAGTCGCCTATATAAAATGCTTTTTAGAGTAAAAAATGAAAGTGTTCATGCTAATCTAGTGTCTAAAATTGAATCTCTGGAAGTGTGGCATAACAGGTTAGGTCACATGTGCATTGGACAAGTTAAAAAAATACTTAATCAACGTGAAATTAAATTTGTTGATAACCCCAATTTTTTTTGTGATGCATGTGCTATGGGAAAAATGCATCGTTCTCCATTTGGTGAAAGTCAGTCTAGAGCAACAGAAAGAGGTGTTCTCGTGCACACAGACCTATGCGGCCCTATGCAGACGAAGTCGTTAGGAGGTTCAAGGTATTTTTTATTGTTCAAAGACGATTATTCAAGCTTTAGAAAAGTATATTTCATTAAAGAAAAAAGTGAGGTTCCGTCTTTAATTGAAAAATTTCTTAATGAAGTTCAGTCTCTTTTAAGCAATAACATTAAAACTCTCAGGTCCGACAATGGTTTGGAGTTTGTCAATAAACATGTTCAAGATCTTTTGTCAGCACGTGGGATTATTCATCAATTGTCTGTTCCTTATAGTCCTCAACAAAACGGACGTGCGGAAAGGGACATGCGTTTTATTGTGGAAATTGCTAGAACTATGCTGCATGGCAACGACTTGCCTCTTAGACTGTGGAGTGAAGCTGTCAATACGGCGGTTTATTTATTAAATCGTTTTGGACCGTCTCCTGTTAAGAACAAAAGCCCTTATGAGTTGTGGTTGCAGCAAACTCCCAGTATTAGCAATTTGAAGTCTTTTGGCAGTGAAGTTTTCATACATATTCCTAAGGAAAAAAGGCAAAAGTGGGATAAAAAGGCTTCGTCGGGAATCTTTGTTGGGTATCCAGATAATACAAAGGGGTTTCGTGTTTGGGTACCAGAATCAAACAAAATACAGCTTTCTCGTGATATTTTGTTTAAAGAGAAGGCAACCTTCAAGCTGGGAACTTCAAATGAAACTCCAAAGGAAGATATTAAGGAACCTGTTGTTGCTGTTGTTGATGAGCCGTTGAAACCTATTGCTGTTGTTGATGAGCCGTTGAGAGGTGATGCTGTTGTTGATGAGTCGTTGAGAGATGTTGCAGTTGAGACAGATAGACTGGAGAACTTGACAGGAAGCGAAGATGATCAATTTAGTTCGGCAGAAGAGGGTGGACCGCACCGAGCAGAGGCCGAAGAAAACACTTTGATAAAAGCCAATGAGAAAACGAAAAGTAAAGAGCTAGAAGCCGCACAACAACGTCGTCGAGGTCAAAAGAAATTCGATGGAGCTTCAGATTCTGTTTTTAAGTCCAAGCTCCGCAGCAATGAAAATTGGGACGCGGGGCCTCATCCAAGTTTGGTAGCTGCAATAACAGAAGGCCATGCATTTTTGGCTGGGACGATGGAGCCATTGACCTATAGTGAAGCTATCAATTCAGAGGATTCTAAAATGTGGATGGCAGCTATGGAAGAAGAAATGGAAGCTCATCGACTGAACAAGACATGGGAGCTCGTGGATTGCCCAAAAGATAGAAAGGTAATTCCTTGTAAGTGGGTATATAAAGTTAAGCTTTCTGCTCAAAACAATATTGAGCGATATAAAGCTAGGTTGGTTATCAAAGGTTGTAGCCAACAAGAAGGAATCGACTTCAACGAAACCTTTAGCCCAGTTGCTAAATTCAATTCAATACGAACAATTATTGCCATAGCTACATGTAAACGACTTTTGTTATACCAATTTGATGTCAAAACCGCTTTTTTGAACGGGACATTAGAAGAGGACATTTATATGGCGCAGCCAATTGGATATGTGGACCAGTCGGGAAAGGTTTGTAAGCTAAATAAAACCTTATACGGCCTCAAACAAGCTTCGAGAAACTGGAACCTGACCATATCTAAACTACTCAATAATTATAATTTTATAACGTGCGCTGCTGATCCATGTTTGTTCGTGCTTCGGAAAGAGGAGAGAATTGTTATAATCGCGCTGTATATAGATGATGGACTGATGGCAGCAACCGACGTGAACGATATTTATGAGCTGATTACATACTTAAATCAACATTTGCAACTTACGATGAATAAGGCGAATTACTACCTTGGTTTGGAACTGAAGCGAAATTCTGCTGGAGATATTCATGTTTTGCAGTCTGCTTACATTCAACGTCTTTTGAGCCGTTTTAATATGGCAGAATCAAAAGGTTTTGCTACACCGTGCGAAGCAATATCAAAATCGTCACTTCTCAGTCCAACTTCTACGGATGAAACTGGTTTTCCGTACCGAGAAGCGATTGGATGCCTGATGTATCTGGCCATAGCTACAAGACCAGATATTTCATATGTTGTTGGAGTTTTAAGTCGATACCTGGACAGGCCAGCTCCACAGCATATCAAAACATTGAAACGAGTCTTTCGTTATTTGAAGGCTACTCAAAATATAGGTATATTTTTCAAAAATAAATGTAACTTAAATCTTTTATGTTATAGTGACTCCGATTACGCTGGCGATGTCGACACACGACGATCAACTAGTGGTTATATATTCCTACTAGGAGATTCACCAATTGCCTGGGGTTCACGAAGACAACGATGCACAGCACTATCATCAACGGAAGCTGAATACGTGGCAGCATCAGAAGCCGTAAAAGAACTCATGTGGATAAGAGTTTTAATAAGAGATATCCTACAAGAGTGCGATGTGCGAGCAATGCTTTATATAGACAACCAAGGAGCTTTGAAACTTATCAAAAATCCGGAATACCATTCGAGGACAAAGCATATCGACGTTCGAGTGCATTTTATAAGAGAAAAGTATTATGAAAATTTATTTGATATTTCTTATATACCAACTAATGAACAATTAGCTGACATATTCACTAAACCTTTATGTAAAGAAAAATTTGAATACTTTAAAGTTAAAATTAATATTATTTAATAATTGTTTGTTTTTGCTTTTCAATTAGAAATTGTAAATGTCAATAATGAGGGGGAGTGTTGAATATACATTATTAACTTGAATTAATTAATCACTCTCTGAATACATTCATTAGTACACTGACTTACAAATTGTTATACTTACTTTCATTACTTTACATTACATTACATTATGTAGTTCTAACCTCAAGTCTTTTGTATTAAACGCTTTAACTTCCTCTTTTTATCCTGGAAGTCAAACTGATCGGTTGTTTTATTTTTATCAGTATTAATTACATAGATCTTATCTTTTAAGTGGGGACGGAATCAAAAAATTTCGTAACGAAAAAAAAAAAAAAAACACCCACTCGGGAGACGAACAAGAACAAAACACCTGTGGGCGATCGTTTGCCGACACCAGCCACCATTGAGGTAAGTACCGTAATGTCGAAAATTCATTGCATTCAAAAAATTCCATTTTTTTTTTAGATGTTCAAACATTATTGAGGTGAATATTGAAAAATAAAATAAAAAGCTTTGAGATGATATAAAATTTATTATATGTTGTCATTTAAAAATATTGACAATTATGATGTGTAGAGAAAGTTAATATGGGGCATTTCACGTGAAACCAGCAGCGAAAAATGTGGTGGGTCGTCAAATTTGTTCATATTTGGTATATGTATTCCTCAATCGATTTAAAAAATACATCTGGAAGGATTTTGAATTTTAAGCCCTGATAGCGGAGTTATGGGCTTCTAAAGTTTTGAAAAACTCTGGGAAGAGTTTATTTGAAAAATTTATATAAATTAAACGAAGGGGTAACAAAATTATTTTAATGATGGATTATATGCAAAATTAGACGTGCTTTTCAAATATGAAATCTAAACCGGAAATAGATTTATTTTTTCGACAGAAAACCGGAAGTTGGCACTTCAAATCCAAATTAAAGAAACTTCGACCATTTTGATATTTTTTTAAATAGTCTTAAAATAAAGCTTATACAATTTAAAAACTACATGCCAAATTTCAGAGTGGGATCTCAAGCCGTTTAGAAGATACATAGGTTTTAGTGAGGGGTCTTCGTGCATGTAAAACCGGAAGTACCCAGTTTTCTCTGCTCTGACCCAGCAGTTTGTACCACTCCCAAATTTTTTTTGCCCATTCGATAGAACATTGGCTGAATATCATTATCCTGATTTTTCGCACTCGCGAAATTCACCTTTCAGCCGCCATCTTGGATTTTAGTTTTTGTTGAATATCTCGATTTCTATTTATCCTACATAAAAGTTGTGCATGCAAGAAACGTAGGAAATTAAATTTCGCGTCTTTTATGTTAAGAGAACTTTTTCGATATTCTTAATATTAAAAAAGTTGCAAGCCAAAAAAGAAAAAAAAAACGAAAAAAATGACAATTTTAAAGTTTTGAGCACTTTTTATCAAAATTATGAAAAAACCTTCCGAGAAAAGATTATTCACCTTAAAATTCTCTACAACTCTCCTATACAACTTTTTTTTGTAACGCTATAAACACAAACGTTATTAAACTTTTTTTGTTAAAAAATGCTCTTTTTTGTTTGTGTTTTTATCTTTACTTTTTTCTTAATTTTTTTTTACCAAATATTGAATTTTAAATGATTAGTAAGTATTTTAAAGATTTATGTTACAAGAGAAAATTCAGGACCTTTTTTCATAATTTTGATAAAAAGTGCTCAAAACTTTAAAATTGTCATTTTTTTCGTTTTTTTTTTCTTTTTTGGCTTGCAACTTTTTTAATATTAAGAATATCGAAAAAGTTCTCTTAACATAAAAGACGCGAAATTTAATTTCCTACGTTTCTTGCATGCACAACTTTTATGTAGGATAAATAGAAATCGAGATATTCAACAAAAACTAAAATCCAAGATGGCGGCTGAAAGGTGAATTTCGCGAGTGCGAAAAATCAGGATAATGATATTCAGCCAATGTTCTATCGAATGGGCAAAAAAAATTTGGGAGTGGTACAAACTGCTGGGTCAGAGCAGAGAAAACTGGGTACTTCCGGTTTTACATGCACGAAGACCCCTCACTAAAACCTATGTATCTTCTAAACGGCTTGAGATCCCACTCTGAAATTTGGCATGTAGTTTTTAAATTGTATAAGCTTTATTTTAAGACTATTTAAAAAAATATCAAAATGGTCGAAGTTTCTTTAATTTGGATTTGAAGTGCCAACTTCCGGTTTTCTGTCGAAAAAATAAATCTATTTCCGGTTTAGATTTCATATTTGAAAAGCACGTCTAATTTTGCATATAATCCATCATTAAAATAATTTTGTTACCCCTTCGTTTAATTTATATAAATTTTTCAAATAAACTCTTCCCAGAGTTTTTCAAAACTTTAGAAGCCCATAACTCCGCTATCAGGGCTTAAAATTCAAAATCCTTCCAGATGTATTTTTTAAATCGATTGAGGAATACATATACCAAATATGAACAAATTTGACGACCCACCACATTTTTAGCTGCTGGTTTCACGTGAAATGCCCCATATGTCTTCGCTTTTTTTCATAAATGTGATTTCAAGATATCATTTTTATACTTGAAAAAAAAAATATAGGCTTTAAACCATAACTAGGCTTAATTCCTTTAAAAAATTATTAGCCTTTATTGAAGGTGTAATTTTTGTATACTTTTGCATATTCAAAAAATTGATTTAATTAATTTTAATTATTTTTTTTTTCGATTTTGCATAATTCAAAAAATAATAAATTGTGACGTTATCAAGTAAAATTATCGTCCGTAAACCGATTTTACAGACAACCACTCTTTTTTTTTTACTTGCGATATAGGTACTATAGATAAGGCAAGTTTAGGATTCGTAAAAAAAAATCGAACTCGAGATAACAATTTTACGTAACATTACGATGATGGAGAATGCCAAAAAAATGGGTCCGGCAATTCTGTCTGTCTGTTTGTCTGTCTCTATTTGGAACTGCAGCCTAAACGAGTGAAGTGATTTTCTTCAAACTTGGTATTTAGCAGTTTTGGGTGATTCCCTAGAGAGGAATCCCTAGATTGGAATTTTATTTTTATGACCAAAACGGTACCTGCCATATAACGGATATAGAGAAGTTACTTTTTTTTCAAAAACGGCTCTAACGATATTGATTAAAATTTTTGTGTGAAGTATTACACATAAGAGCAAACTTTTGAAATAAAAAAAATATTTTTTGTACCGTTATTAACGTTTAAGTAAAGGTAATATTAAAATTTAAGAAAATTTTCAAAAAACACACTTTTGGATTTTTAAAAAATATTTCAAAAATTTTTTTCGAAAAATCAATTTTTTGAAAACGGTTTGACAAAAAATCTTTACATTTCGTTTTTATGTGTAAATTAATTATTTCTTCAAAATGAAATGCAACTTTTTTTTTTGAAAAATGTTAGAAAATTTTTATTTATAAAAAATTATTTTTTCAACCCTTTCGGACCCAGCGTTACTCTCGTGTAACATATTTTTAAAAATTCGTAAAAAATATTCCATTAAATTTTTTTTAAGGTTTCAATGGCTCAATTGAAAGATAATAATGCCTAGATACTGGATTATTACAAAAAGTGAGTCAAATATGATACATTTAATTTTTGTTTATCAAAAAACGGACTGAAATTCACATTTTTTTCTTTTTTTTGCAAAAATTTTTTTTTTTATATATGGTCATAATTTTGAAAAAAAAAAAAAATATAAAAAATGTTAATCCAGAAAGTGTTTTGTTTTTTGGCTTAGAAGAAGTAGCATACATTATTGTTCTATAAATAAAATGTACGACTGGGGTCGCACGTACTTGCTCTTTTAGTTCAAAGTATCTATATCTTAGATAACTATTGGAAATTAAAGATTTTCGTTAAATTTTGAAAAAAAAAAATAAAAGTAAAAAAATTCCATTTAAACTTTTTTTTTTCAAAACATTTTAGATTTTTTTTACATTTTACACTTCTAAATGACAAGAAATATCTGTCTGCAAATTTTGAATAAAATTGGCTTAGCCTTTGATGAAATATACGACATTAACTAAAAAATGCATCAATTTGGTAGAAAACGGCAACACCATACCGTTCTAGGAAATTTTTGTGAAAAACTAAAAACGCAGTTTTGTTAGACTCATTAAGACTATAACGAATACCAAATTTAATCGAAATCGGTAGAGTCGTTTTCGAGAAAATTGCAATAACTCATTAACGATAGAGCCGACATTAGCGATTAAAAAAAAGAAATTGTCATATTTCCACTATCCGTATTTTTTGAGAAAAACTAAAAACGCAGTTATATTAGATATACGTACAGCATTACTTGTGTCAAATTAAATCAAAATCGTTAGAGCCGTTTTCGAGAAAATTGCAATACCTCGAAAAGTTTGTATGGGAGGTATACGTTCTAGGCGAGATATTAAAAAACAAAAAAAAAAACCAACCTTGGAAATTACGAAATAATCATCTGTACCAAATTTCAAGAAAATTTGTCCACCTGTTTAGGTTGCAGCTTCTTGTACACCTTTTTTTGACGACGCACAGACGCACCGACGCACAGACCGACGGACGTCATGACGAAAACCACTTTTTCAGACTTCTCCATTATCGTAATGTTAGTTTTGATTAAAACCTCGAATTATTTTTTTGACACGAAACCAATACTTGCCCTATAGAGCAAGTAAAAATTATTTTCCCAGTTGTCCGACTTTTTTTGGTGGTCGTCTGGTCGTAGGCAGTGTATGTTACTTACATGCAACAAGAGAGTAACACATTATTTTTGCTATTTATTATTTTTGAAAATAGCTTTTTGCTATTCATATTTCTTAGTTGTGATGTTTTTGACACGATGATACTGAAAAAAACATTTTTTAATATTGATTTTAATAGCTTGGGTTCGAAAGGGTTAAAAAACGGCTCGTACGATTTTTGAATTTTTTTTTTCTAAAAATACCTTTTTATACAAGAAATAAAATGGCATACTTGGTTTTTTTGTATAAGATCATTTAAAACGGTGTTTAATTAATTTTAAAAACAGATTTAATTTTTTTATATTACTTTTGAAATTTCTTCAAAATATCAAATTTTAAATTTCTTGAATAAAAACAAAAAGCTTTAACATAAGAGTTACTTTGAACATAAGAGCAAGTACGTGCGACCCCAGTCGTGCAATTTATTTTTTTGATATTAGGTAATTGCAACTTGAATTAATATGACGAAAAATCGCATAAAAATTGAAAAAAATGCAATGCAATAGCTTTACCGCGGAGGTCCCCGAGGGCCACAAATCTTTTTTATTTTTTGATTAATCATAAATCATACGTTTATGACATGGCATATTTTTGCTCATTTTTTCTTCCCGTTTAACGTTGAAAATCGTTACTTGCAGTGATGAGATTTATCTAGACTTTTGATGTAAGTTATAAAATGCAAAAATGAAGATTTTTTTGTAAAAAAAATTCCAAGGATAACAATTTTGTTGGCCATTTTTTACTGTACTTATATGAAATGTAAAAAAGGATTAAAAATAGTTTTTAAAATAAAGAAAATATCTTATTGAATGGTTTTAACCTCCAAACTAAGTATGCCATTTAATTTCTTGTATAACAAAGATTTTATAGAATTTTGGCTTTTTTTTTTGAAAAAAAAAACTTTTCTATTTTGGCCATACCGTTGCTTTGGTACCGTAAGTTTTTGTCCTAAAAAAACTTTTCAATTTCCCCTTTAATCTCCCAAAACACTTAAAAAGCAAGTTTGAACTAAATCGCTTCAGTGTCTTGGGCTTTAGAGCCACCGCTCACTACAGACATTCTGCTATATCGTCCCTGTAAATGCTTTATCATATTAGAACCTAGTGAGTTTAAACAAGAAAAATTATATTATAAACTTAAAAACGGATAGTTTCTTATTATTGCCTCTAGAAAATATCATATTAGAGAACGTTACATAGTTTATAACCAGCAAACAAACGCAAGACACTTTTTTCATTTTTCAAATTGTGATTATCTAGTATAGAAATTTGGCTCCTACAGCAAAAATTTTCCCAAAAGCAAATCTATTTTTCAAATTAAATTTTGTTGATAGAACCCTTTTATACTGGAAATAGAGGCTTTTTTGCACTTAGATGAACTTTTAAAAGGGTCCATACCCATTCCATTCGAAACACTAAAAACTTTGAGATAAAACTGTGCCAAAAGTAATTTTATTGCAACAACCATAAATATTTCATCGAGAGCTGTTACCACCATCGTCCGTCCGTTCCCTTTGCAGTTACATATTTATAACTTATATATACGCATTCAAGCCAGTTGATGGTATATTATTTAGGCACAGGAAACTGCACTCTAAAAGGAATTCTCATGCAATGCGCACTCAGTGAAGAGCCGCAAAGCAGAGGGGTTTTATCATTAAAAGATGAAGAAAAAGAAGATAAATATAGAAGAAGTACATCTGCATTTTTACTCGCGCTCCGAAAAATAATATCCTTTTTTTTTTTAGTGTAATGTTGCCTTCCATTTCCTGCTGCTGTTGAAGTGGCAAGCCAAACGAAATGTGCTGCAAATTTTCCCCTTCTATCTGCTTCCGAAACAAAATCCTATGCCCACTCCAATTTGGAGGTGGCCATCACTATATCTCATGAAAGATGCTGGTTCGTTTTCCTTTCGCTTGCGATTTTCCCGGAAATATATTGCTTTCGTGATCGCATTTAGATTTAAACTCAACTGAATGGAGGAAGTCGGATATAAGAAAGAGAGAGAAGAAGAAAAACAGTGCTTCCCAAAGAGCTGGGAGAAACTTGAAATACAGTAATCAGATGGATGGCTTGGAGGTTAGAGGTGAAGTGGTAACAGAAGCTGCAGGGAGTTGAAAGACAAGATAGCCTCTCCTGAGTACTGCACACCATCATCAGGACGACTCAGGACTCAACAGTAGCAACAAAAACGCAACGGAGACATGTGCCCCCCAAACCAATAGATGCAGATAAAAATGGAAGCAGAACGGCTTAAGAGATTAAAGAAAACACACGAGAAGTATAAATCTCTGCACTTTTGTCTAAGTATTTGTGTGTGTGTGTTTGCGTATTGGTGTGCTTCTGATGATACAGATATACAATTGCATCTCTGTGAGAGTGTCTGGGAGATAGCTCACCCTACGCCCTCCTCCTTCTGGCATTGAATAAGATGTACGTCCTGTTACATTACGTTTATCTTCTACTTATTCACTCGGTACATCCGCGAGTTGGCCTCTTCCCTTATTTTGGTCTTGGGGTCTTGAGTTAGCCCCCCTAGAGACACGGACTGGGGTAAGTAAAGCATTCAATTCATTTTGTAACGTTATTCTTTTCTTCTTGTGCACTTTTGCTGCTGCTGCTTCTTCTTATTTCTTGGATGCTGATGCTGGAGAGTCCTCCATTTTGCAACAAGCATCAGGCAAATCCTGCTTATTTTCCTTATTTCCTACCTTCTTTTGGCCCCCTTCCGAATTCGACTTGGCGATTTGCGTGTTTCTAAGTTGTCTTGCCGAAGAGATTACTCTTGAGGATGTTATTCTGTTTTTTTTTTTGTGTTTTTATTTTATTTTATTTTATTTTTTTTTCTTGTGAAGTTGGAATGTTTTCAAAATAATTTCTTTAGTTGCTTGGGAAAATGAAAAATCCTTTTTGATGAGCAAGTTCAAGCTGGTTATTTGTTTGCAAGTAGGTAGAGGATAGAGCATGGTTAGAATGTGCCCAGACTTATGCAAAAAAGAAAATGGTTGACATCATCAGTCAGCAAAAGCATTTTTCAACCTCTATAAGGTAATTGCTTTGGTATATTTTATTACTTGAATTTTTTATATTTTTAATTTTCTATTAAATTTGATGTTTTTTTTCAAAGTCTCTTAGTCATGATTAGTAAAGATACATATCTGCTTAAATTTATATATGTAATTTTTCAAAAGAATTGTTGGAAATTTCTTTTTTTTTTTAATTCTGCTTTCAAAAATTCTACTTTTCAAAATTAGTTTTTTTTTTCAAAATTTTGTTTTTCAAAACTCTGGTTTTCAAAAGCGCGGACTATAAAACATTTTTCAAATCCATTTTTAATTTTTTGCAGAATTTTGTAAAAATCATCTTTTCGCCTATTTTGCTGCTTATTTGATAACTTATTTTGTTTGTTTGGAAAAAAAAAAATAAATTCAAAAAATATTAATAAAAGATTTCTTAATCTTAAGCATTTTCAAAAAATAGTTAAAAATTTTCTAATTTAACAATAAATGTTCAAAAAATTTAAAAAATAGAGATACAAAGATCAGCTTAAACTGTTCATTATTTGAAGAACATGTACAAGTACATTATGAATAATTTTGTGTAAAAAACATAAAAATGTTCATTATTTCAAAAGCGGTTAATTTTTTGTTCAGTATTTATAATTTTGTTGAAACAAAAACGAATTTTTGGAACAAAATGATAATGCGAACGTGTCCCAGTTTTCTGAATGTACAAAAATCGTAATATAATATACATGCGATTTTAACCCTTGTGACCCTGAGGCTTTTGAGGAATATTCGAGTATTCAAAACTGTTGTTTTTTTTTTTTGTGAAAATTGCACTACCTATGGGAAAAAAGTCAGAGGACAACAGTAGCAAGTTGGACGGGAAGTTTTAAACAAAAACTTCTACATTTTAAAAAATGTGGAATTTGTATTTTCGAGAAAATTTGTTTTTTTTTTGTCACTTTTTGAAATTAAAAAAAAAAAAAACAGTTTTTAGAAACTCGGTTAACTTTTTGTTTTAGTTCATTATTTGAAATTTAAAAATATGGTCACCGTAGCTATAGCTTATTTGAAAGTAGTGATGGGTACTATCGAATAAAAACTATCAAACTATCGATAGTTGTAAAATATTCATTCATTCGATAGTTTTAAATCATTCATTCATTTAGTTACTATTTTCATTCGAATAGTTTTTTCATTCGAAAGTTTTGTTACTATTTTCATTCGAATAGTTTTTTTTTTATACGATATTTTTTTCATTCCAATAGTTTTTTTATACGATAGTTTTTTCATTTGAATAGTTTTTTTATTCGATAGTTTATTCGATAGTTTTATTCGATAGTTTTTATTCGAATGAATAAATGAATGAATGAATGAGCTATTTGATAGTTCAAATCATTCTGTTACTAACTATATATAGTTCGAATCATTCGATAGTTCCCATCACTATTTGAAAGGTTATAACCTTAAAACGCAACGTAAAGGTGAATTGTAATAAAGGAGTTTTTTAAAATTTAATCATTTAACAAAGTCAATAAGGGTAAAATTTCATCGCATTGGCTATTTTCTAAACGCAACGTCGTAAAAAGTTGAATTTTATTTTAGTCTATAGATAAATTAATTTTTTAAATGACAGGGGTATATTGAACAAATTCTAAAAACTTCAAAATCAAGTTATAAAGTGTTAAAAAAAAAACAACTTTGCCAAAGTGGTTATTCTTGGTAGGGTAAATTTGCTACAAAAATTAGAGTCATACCAATGAAAAGCTAGTAAAAATAAAACACAAATTTTTTTCAAAAGCACTGCGTTTTGAAATATAAATTTTTGAAAAACACCTACTTTTGTAAAGGTATTTTTACGTGTTTTTTTTATGTTAAAAAAAAAATTCCTAAGGTTTCAAACAAATAGGACGTATAGGTATTCGCCATACGCATGCATGTGCAAAAAATTGAATTTCTAAAATAATAGAATAAAGAAAAACGGGAAAAAACAAGTTTTTCTGTCCAAATTTTTTGGCCGTTTCTAACCATTTATTATTTGTATCGTTTTTTCTTTATTAGATATATAAATGAAATTAATGCTGTAGGCACATTATGTGTACAAAATTTCAATCAATTTCGTATGAACAATTTTCAATAAGGATAAAATTATGTT
Source organism: Episyrphus balteatus (assembly GCF_945859705.1). Lineage (NCBI taxonomy): Eukaryota > Metazoa > Arthropoda > Insecta > Diptera > Syrphidae > Episyrphus > Episyrphus balteatus. The sequence continues at coordinate 25,462,303 of NC_079135.1, forward strand.
CTTTTTTTAACATGTTATATTGCTTGCATTCAAAAAATTTCATCTCTTTTTTTAGATGTGCAGCCATGAGTGAGGTGAATATTTTGAGTTGAAATAATAACCTTTCATATAATATTAAATTTATTGTACGTTATGATATAAAACAATTGATTTAAGGGTGAAGGAAGAAAAAAAGATAGATTTTTTTGTTTTTTTTTTTCATAGAAAATTATTGTTTTCTATAAATAATTTTTTTTTTTTTTTTTTTCCATTTATTTTATTCTATAAACAAGCACTTTTTTGTTAAAATATATGCTGGCAGAACTTTGAAAAGAAGAATTTTAAACACACAGAAACAGAGTTTTGAAAAATCAGAAATTTCCGTTAAAAAAGCAGAATTTTGAAAACCAGAATTTTGACGCGCTCCCAATTTTTTTGTCACGTTTCTTACTCCAACTCAAAAGCAAAATTGAGTACACAAATCTTTTTTAAACATCTTATTCTGTACAACACAGCTTATTAAGAATTTCAACGCGATATACAAGTCCTATATTTCCTGTTGACAGTATTACTGTTTCTCTATACTTAAACTCGTGTTCTTTAGCAAGCAAAAGATAATAATCCAAAACTTCTAATGACACTCAAGCATCGACGTTGAAATTAAATATTCGTATTCTATTCTTAATTGAAACTCTCTTTTCCAGTTGTATAGTATTATTTCAACATCCGTACAGAGCATTCGCACCCTTCCAATCCAACAAAAACCCTTCCTTCTACCATTCTTCGTTATAGAAGTTAACTACTAAGACAGCTTACAAGTTTCCTTAATTTGCATATATACGAGAGTATACAGAGTACCTATATATATTTACTCATTATACTCTCTGCGTATATATCCAAAAGCAAACTCTGAAGTAGCAAATTTTCACCAGCATTGCTGCATGTTTAGACACGAATTAACATCTTAAGTTTGTAATTAATCTTAACTTGGATTTAGTCTTATATAGCTATAAGCTAAGATCTTTTGGGGGTAAACAACAAGAGACATATCTTCACTATTCTACAGTAACGAAAGGAGTAGAATCAGTGTACCTTCCGATTCCGGTTTTGAAAATTGAAAATAGACAGAAAAAAAAATTACAGCACGATATTTAGATATTTTCCATGATGAAAATCTTTTGGCCAAGCTAAGAAAGTTCTTAACGTGGGTGAATCTTGATTTAAGATTTTATTTAGAAATTCCAAGACCGTATTATTACTTGTGTTATTGGAACGCATAGATTGTGGCATTCTTGTTCATGCAATTTAACTTCAACTTCTATTAAAATTACTTTGCTTACAGTTTAGCTCCAGAATAACTTTGCTACCGCAATCAGAGCATCTTTTGCGGCTGTTTAGTATTAATTTACACTATGGCAATGAGTATATAATTCTAAATTTTGCGTGGAGAGTCTGGAGAGTATTTTTGGATTTCTATAAAATTCTTAATATAATTTGATTGGAATACTGTGGTGTAAGATAATGGTATTTAAACAATAAAACTCATAATCAGGAATATGGTTTACATAAGATAATACATTAAGGTAATTTTTTTACACTTACATTTCAGACTTTTGTTGGAAATACCCAACAAAAAATATGAGCCCCTAATATTAATATTACGTATTCGCCCTGTAAGCCTGCGGTTTAAATTGCAGTATTTTATGCTATGTCAAAAAACATGTGTGGAGAATATCCCGAAGATGTCCCGAGCATGTCCCGAAGATGTCCCAAAGATGTCCCGAGAATGTCCCGAGCATGTCCCGAAGATGTCCCGAGCATGTCCTGAAGATGTCCCGAGCATGTCACGAGCATGTCCCGAGAATAACCCGAAGATGTATTGAGCATGTCCCAAGCATGTCCCAAAGATGTCAAGAAGATGTCCCGAAGATGTCCCAAAGATGTCCCGAGAATGTCCCGAACATGTCCCGAGCATGTCCCGAGCATGTCCCGAGAATGTCCCGAGCATGTCCCGAGCATGTCCCGAAGATGTCCCGAGCATGTCCCGAGTATGTCCCGAGCATGTCCCGAGCATGTCCCGAGAATGTCCCGAGCAAGTCCCGAAGATGTCCCGAGCATGTCCCGAAGATGTCCCGAGCATGTCCCGAGTATGTCCCGAGCATGTCCCGAGCATGTCCCGAGAATGTCCCGAGTATGTCCCAAAGATGTCCTGAGCATGTCCCGAGAGTGTCCCGAGCATGTCCCGAAGATGTCCCAAAGATGTCCCGAGAATGTCCCGAGCTTGTCCCGAGCATGCCCCGAGCATGTCCCGAGCATGTCCCGAGAATGTCCCGAGCATGTCCCGAAGATGTCAAGAAGATGTCCCGAAGATGTCCCAAAGATGTCCCGAGAATGTCCCGAACATGTCCCGAGCATGTCCCGAGCATGTCCCGAGAATGTCCCGAGCATGTCCCGAGCATGTCCCGAAGATGTCCCGAGCATGTCCCGAGTATGTCCCGAGCATGTCCCGAGCATGTCCCGAGAATGTCCCGAGCATGTCCCGAAGATGTCCCGAGCATGTCCCGAAGATGTCCCGAGCATGTCCCGAGTATGTCCCGAGCATGTCCCGAGCATGTCCCGAGAATGTCCCGAGTATGTCCCAAAGATGTCCTGAGCATGTCCCGAGAGTGTCCCGAGCATGTCCCGAAGATGTCCCAAAGATGTCCCGAGAATGTCCCGAGCTTGTCCCGAGCATGCCCCGAGCATGTCCCGAGCATGTCCCGAGAATGTCCCGAGAATGTCTCGAGCATGTCCCGAAGATATCCCGAGCATGTCCCGAGCATGTCCTCAGTATGTACCGAGCATGTCCCGAAGTTGTCCCGAAGATGTCCCGAGCATGTCAAGAACATGTCCCGAGCATGTCCCAAGCATGTCCCGAGCATGTCCCGAGCATGTCCCGAGCATGTCCCGAGCATGTCCCGAGCACGTCCCGAGCATGTCCCAAGCATGTCCGGAAGATGTCAAGAAGATGTCCGAGCATGTCCCGAAGATGTCCCGAGCATGTCCCGAGCATGTCCCGAGAATGTCCCGAACATGTCCCGAGCATGTCCCGAGCATGTCCCGAGAATGTCCCGAGCAAGTCCCGAGCATGTCCCGAGCATGTCCCGAGAATGTCCCGAGCATGTCCCGAGCATGTCCGGAAGCTGTCTCGAAGATGTCCCGAAGCTGTCTCGAGCATGTACCGAAGATGTCCCGAAGATGTCCCGAGTATGTCCCGAAAATGTCCCGAGCAAGTCCCGAGCATGTCCGGAAGATGTCAAGAAGATGTCCGAACATGTCCCGAAGATGTCACGAGCATGTCCCGAAAATGTCCCGAGCAAGTCCCGAAGATGTCCAGAAGATGTCCCGATCATGTCCCGAGAATGTCCCTAAGATGTCCCGAAGATGTCCCGAGCATGTCCCGAGAATGTCCCGAAGATGTCCCGAAGATGTCCCGAAGATGTCCCGAAGATGTCCCGAAGATGTCCCGAAGATGTCCCGAAGATGTCCCGAAGATGTCCCGAAGATGTCCCGAGCATGTCCCGAGAATGTCCCCAAGATGTCCCGAAGATGTCCCGAAGATGTCCCGATGATGTCCCGAGCATGTCCCGAGAATGTCCCGAAGATGTACCGAAGATGTCCCGAAGATGTTCCGAGCATGTCCCGAAGATGTCCGGAAGATGTCCCGAGCATGTACCGAAGATGTCCCGAAGATTTCCCGAAGATGTCCCGAGCATGTCCCGAGAATGTCCCGAAGATGTCCCGAAGATGTCCCGAAGATGTCCCGAAGATGTCCCGAAGATGTCCCGAAGATGTCCCGAAGATGTCCCGAAGATGTCCCACAGATATCCCGAAGATGTCCCGAAGATGTCAGGAAGATGTCCCGAGCATGTCCTGAGAATGTCCCGAAGATGTCCCGAAGATTTCCCGAGCATGTCCCGAGAACGTCATGAAGATGTCCCGAAGATGTCCCGAAGATGTCCCGAAGATGTCCCGAAGATGTCCCGAAGATGTCCCGAAGATGTCCCGAAGATGTCCCGAAGATGTCCCGAAGATGTCCCGAGCATATCCCGAGAATGTCCCGAAGATGTCCCGAAGATGTCCCGAAGATGTCCCGAAGATGTCCCGAGCATGTCCCGAAGATGTCCCGAAGATGTCCCGAAGATGTCCCGAAGATGTCCCGAAGATGTCCCGAAGATGTCCCGAAGATGTCCCGAGCATGCCCCGAAGATGTCCCGAAGATGTCCCGAAGATGTCCCGAAGATGTCCTGAAGATGTCCCAAAGATGTCCCGAAGATGTCCCGAAGATGTCCCGAGAATGTCCCGAGAATGTCCCGAAGATGTCCCGAATATGTCCCGAAGATGTCCCGAAGATGTCCCGAAGATTTCCCGAAGATGTCCCGAAGATGTCCCGAAGATGTCCCGAAGATGTCCCGAAGATGTCCCGAAGATGTCCCGAAGATGTCCCGAAGATGTCCCGAAGATGTCCCGAAGATGTCCCGAGAATGTCCCGAAGATGTCCCGAAGATGTCCCGAAGATGTCCCGAAGATGTCCCGAAGATGTCCCGAAGATGTCCCGAAGATGTCCCACAGATATCCCGAAGATGTCCCGAAGATGTCAGGAAGATGTCCCGAGCATGTCCTGAGAATGTCCCGAAGATGTCCCGAAGCTTTCCCGAGCATGTCCCGAGAACGTCATGAAGATGTCCCGAAGATGTCCCGAAGATGTCCCGAAGATGTCCCGAAGATGTCCCGAAGATGTCCCGAAGATGTCCCGAAGATGTCCCGAAGATGTCCCGGAGATGTATGGAAGATGTCCCGAAGATGTCCCGAAGATGTCCCGAAGATGTCCTGAGAATGTCCCGAAAATGTCCCGAAGATTTCCCGAGCATGTCCCGAGAACGTCATGAAGATGTCCCGAAGATGTCCCGAAGATGTCCCGAAGATGTCCCGAAGATGTCCCGAAGATGTCCCGAAGATGTCCCGAAGATGTCAGGAAGATGTCCCGAGCATGTCCTGAGAATGTCCCGAAGATGTCCCACAGATATCCCGAAGATGTCCCGAAGATGTCAGGAAGATGTCCCGAGCATGTCCTGAGAATGTCCCGAAGATGTCCCGAAGATTTCCCGAGCATGTCCCGAGAACGTCATGAAGATGTCCCGAAGATGTCCCGAAGATGTCCCGAAGATGTCCCGAAGATGTCCCGAAGATGTCCCGAAGATGTCCCGAGCATGTCCCGAGAATGTCCCGAAGATGTCCCGAAGATGTCCCGAAGATGTCCCGAGCATGTCCCGAAGATGTCCCGAAGATGTCCCGAAGATGTCCCGAAGATGTCCCGAAGATGTCCCGAAGATGTCCCGAGCATGCCCCGAAGATGTCCCGAATATGTCCCGAAGATGTCCCGAAGATGTCCCGAAGATGTCCCGAAGATGTCCCGAGCATGTCCCGAGAATGTCCCGAAGATGTCCCGAAGATGTCCCGAAGATGTCCCGAGCATGTCCCGAGCATGTCCCGAGCATGTCCCGAGCATGTCCTCAGTATGTACCGAGCATGTCCCGAAGTTGTCCCGAAGGTGTCCCGAGCATGTCAAGAACATGTCCCGAGCATGTCCCAAGCATGTCCCGAGCATGTCCCGAGCATGTCCTCAGTATGTACCGAGCATGTCCCGAAGTTGTCCCGAAGGTGTCCCGAGCATGTCAAGAACATGTCCCGAGCATGTCCCGAGCACGTCCCGAGCATGTCCCAAGCATGTCCGGAAGATGTCAAGAAGATGTCCCGAGCATGTTCCGAAGATGTCCCGAGCATGTCCCGAGCATGTCCCGAGAATGTCCCGAACATGTCCCGAGCATGTCCCGAGCATGTCCCGAGAATGTCCCGAGCAAGTCCCGAGCATGTCCCGAGCATGTCCCGAGAATGTCCCGAGCATGTCCCGAGCATGTCCGGAAGATGTCTCGAAGATGTCCCGAAGCTGTCCCGAGCATGTACCGAAAATGTCCCGAAGATGTCCCGAGCATGTCCTCAGTATGTACCGATCATGTCCCGAAGTTGTCCCGAAGGTGTCCCGAAGATGTCCCGAGCATGTCCCGAGTATGTCCCGAAGATGTCCCGAAGATGTCCCGAAGATGTCCTGAAGATGTCCCAAAGATGTCCCGAAGATGTCCCGAAGATGTCCCGAAGATGTCCCGAAGATGTCCCGAAGATGTCCCGAAGATGTCCCGAAGATGTCCCGAGAATGTCCCGAAGATGTCCCGAAGATGTCCCGAAGATGTCCCGAAGATGTCCCGAAGATGTCCGGAAGATGTCAAGAAGATGTCCCGAGCATGTTCCGAAGATGTCCCGAGCATGTCCCGAGCATGTCCCGAGAATGTCCCGAACATGTCCCGAGCATGTCCCGAGCATGTCCCGAGCACGTCCCGAGCATGTCCCAAACATGTCCGGAAGATGTCAAGAAGATGTCCCGAGCATGTTCCGAAGATGTCCCGAGCATGTCCCGAGCATGTCCCGAGAATGTCCCGAACATGTCCCGAGCATGTCCCGAGCATGTCCCGAGAATGTCCCGAGCAAGTCCCGAGCATGTCCCGAGCATGTCCCGAGAATGTCCCGAGCATGTCCCGAGCATGTCCGGAAGATGTCCCGAAGCTGTCCCGAGCATGTACCGAAGATGTCCCGAAGATGTCCCGAGCATGTCCCGAGCATGTCAGAAAGATGTCTAGAGCATGTCCCGAGAATGTCCCGAGCATGTCCCGAGCATGTCCCAAGCATGTCCCGAGCATGTCCCGAGAATGTCCCGAGCATGTCCCGAGAATGTCCCGAGAATGTCAAGAGCATGTCCCGAGAATGTCCCGAGCATGTTCCGAGCATGTCCCGAGAATGTCCCGAGCATGTCCCCAGAATGACCCGAAGATGTCCTGAGCATGTCCCGAAGATGTCCCGAGCATGTCCCGAGAATGTCCCGAAGCTGTCCCGAAGATGTCCCGAAGATGTCCCGAAGATGTCCCGAAGATGTCCCGAGCATGTCCCGAGAATGTCCCGAAGATGTCCCGAAGATGTCCCGAAGATGTCCCGAAGATGTCCCGAAGATGTCCCGAAGATGTCCCGAAGATGTCCCGAAGATGTCCCGAGCATGTCCCGAAGATGTCCCGAAGATGTCCCGAAGATGTCCCGAAGATGTCCCGAAGATGTCCCGAAGATGTCCCGAAGAAGTCCCGAAGATGTCCCGAGCATGTCCCGAGAATGTCCCGAAGATGTCCCGAAGATGTCCCGAAGATGTCCCGAAGATGTACCGAAGATGTCCCGAGATGTCCCGAAGATGTCCCGAAGATGTCCCGAGCATGTCCCGAGAATGTCCCGAAGATGTCCCGAAGATGTCCCGAAGATGTCCCGAAGATGTCCCGAAGATGTCCCGAAGATGTCCCGAAGATGTCCCGAAGATGTCCCGAGCATATCCCGAGCATGTCCCGAGAATGTCCCGAGAATGTCCCGAAGATGTCCCGAAGATGTCCCGAAGATGTCCCGAAGATGTCCCGAAGATGTCCCGAGCATGTCACGAGAATGTCCCGAAGATGTCAGGAAGATGTCCCGAGAATGTCCCGAAGATGTCCCGAAGATGTCCCGAAGATGTCCCGAAGATGTCCCGAAGATGTCTCGAAGATGTCGAGAAGATGTCCCGAGCATGTCCCGAAGATGTCCCGAAGATATCCCGAAGATGTCCCGAAGATGTCCCGAGCATGTCCCGAGAATGTCCCGAAGGTGTCCCGAAGATGTCCCGAAGATGTCCCGAAAATGTCCCGAGCATGTCCCGAGAATGTCCCGAAGATGTCCCGAAGATGTCCCGAAGATGTCCCGAGCATGTCCCGAGAATGTCCCGAGAATGTCCCGAGAATGTCCCGAAGATGTCCCGAAGATGTCCCGAGAATGTCCCGAAGATTTCCCGAAGATATCCCGAAGACGTCCCGAAGATGTCCCGAGCATGCCCCGAAGATGTCCCGAAGATGTCCCGAAGATGTCAGGAAGATGTCCCGAAGATGTCCCGAAGATGTCCCGAAGATGTCCCGAAGATGTCCCGAAGATGTCCCGAAGATGTCCCGAAGATGTCCCGAAGATGTCCCGAAGATGTCCCGAAGATGTCCCGAAGATGTCCCGAGCATGTCCCGAAGATGTCCCGAAGATGTCCCGAAGATGTCCCGAAGATGTCCCGAAGATGTCCCGAAGATGTCCCGAAGATGTCCCGAAGATGTCCCGAAGATGTCCCGAAGATGTCCCGAAGATGTCCCGAAGATGTCAGGAAGATGTCCCGAGCATGTCCTGAGAATGTCCCGAAGATGTCCCGAAGATGTCCCCAAGATGTCCCGAGCATGTCCCGAGAATGTCCCGAAGCTGTCCCGAAGATGTCCCGAAGATGTCCCGAAAATGTCCCGAGCATGTCCCGAGAATGTCCCGAAGATGTCCCGAAGATGTCCCGAAGATGTCCCGAGCATGTCCCGAGAATGTCGCGAGAATGTCCCGAGAATGTCCCGAAGATGTCCCGAAGATGTCCCGAGAATGTCCCGAAGATGTCCCGAAGATATCCCGAAGATGTCCCGAAGATGTCCCGAGCATGTCCCGAGAATGTCCCGAGAATTTCCCGAAGATGTCCCGAAGATGTCCCGAGAATGTCCCGAAGATGTCCCGAAGATGTCCCAAAGATGTCCTGAAGATGTCCCGAAGATGTCCCGAGCATTTCCCGAAGATGTCCCGAAGATGTCCCGAAGATGTCCCGAAGATGTCCCGAAGATGTCCCGAAGATGTCAGGAAGATGTCCCGAGCATGTCCTGAGAATGTTCCGAAGATGTCCCAAAGATGTTCCGAAGATGTCCCGAAGATGTCCCGAAGATGTCCCGAAGATGTCCCGAAGATGTCCCGAAGATGTCCCGAAGATGTCCCGAAGATGTCCCGAAGATGTCCCGAAGATGTCCCGAAGATGTCCCGAAGATGTCCCGAAGATGTCCCGAAGATGTCCCGAAGATGTCCCGAAGATTTCCCGAAGATGTCCCGAGCATGTCCCGAAGATGTCCCGAAGATGTCCCGAAGATGTCCCGAAGATGTCCCGAGCATATCCCGAGAATGTCCCGAAGATGTCCCGAAGATGTCCCAAAGATGTCCCGAAGATGTCCCGAAGATGTCCCGAGCATGTCCCGAGAATGTCCCGAAGATGTCCCGAAGATGTCCCGAAGATGTCAGGAAGATGTCCCGAAGATGTCCCGAAGATGTCCCGAAGATGTCCCGAAGATGTCCCGAAGATGTCCCTAAGATGTCCCGAAGATGTCCCGAGCATGTCCCGAGAATGTCCCGAAGATGTCCCGAAGATGTCCCGAAGATGTCCCGAAGATGTCCCGAAGATGTCCCGAAGATGTCCCGAGCATGTCCCGAGAATGTCCCGAAGATGTCCCGAAGATGTCCCGAGCATGTCCCGAAGATGTCCCGAAGATGTCCCGAAGATGTCCCGAAGATGTCCCGAGCATGTCCCGAGAATGTCCCGAAGATGTCCCGAAGATGTCCCGAAGATGTCAGGAAGATGTCCCGAAGATGTCCCGAAGATGTCCCGAAGATGTCCCGAAGATGTCCCGAAGATGTCCCTAAGATGTCCCGAAGATGTCCCGAGCATGTCCCGAGAATGTCCCGAAGATGTCCCGAAGATGTCCCGAAGATGTCCCGAAGATGTCCCGAAGATGTCCCGAAGATGTCCCGAGCATGTCCCGAGAATGTCCCGAAGATGTCCCGAAGATGTCCCGAGCATGTCCCGAAGATGTCCCGAAGATGTCCCGAAGATGTCCCGAAGATGTCCCGAAGATGTCCCGAAGATGTCCCGAGCATGTCCCGAGAATGTCCCGAAGATGTCCCGAAGATGTCCCGAAGATGTCCCGAAGATGTCCCGAAGATGTCCCGAAGATGTCCCGAAGATGTCCCGAAGATGTCCCGAAGATGTCCCGAAGATGTCCCGAAGATGTCCCGAAGATGTCCCGAAGATGTCCCGAAGATGTCCCGAAGATGTCCCGAAGATGTCCCGAGCATGCCCCGAAGATGTCCCGAAGATGTCCCGAAGATGTCCCGAAGATGTCCCGAAGATGTCCCGAAGATGTCCCGAAGATGTCCCGAAGATGTCCCGAAGATGTCCCGAAGATGTCCCGAGAATGTCCCGAGAATGTCCCGAAGATGTCCCGAATATGTCCCGAAGATGTCCCGAAGATGTCCCGAAGATTTCCTGAAGATGTCCCAAAGATGTCCCGAGCATGCCCCGAAGATGTCCCGAAGATGTCCCCAAGATGTCACGAAGATGTCCCGAGCATGTCCCGAGAATGTCCCGAAGATGTCCCGAAGATGTCCCGAGCAGGTCCCGAGAATGTCCCGAAGATGTCCCGAAGATGTCCCGAAGATGTCCCGAAGATGTCCCGAGCAGGTCCCGAGAATGTCCCGAAGATGTCCCGAAGATGTCCCGAAGCTGTACCGAAGATGTCCCGAAGATGTCCCGACCATGTCCCGAAGATTCCCGGGGCATGTCGGGACATCTTCGGGACATCTTCGGGACATCTTCGGGACATCTTCGGGACATCTTCGGGACATCTTTGGGACATCTTCGGGACATCTTCGGGACATCTTCGGGACATCTTCGGGACACCTTCGCGACATCTTCGGGACATCTTCGGGACATCTTCGGGACATATTCGGGACATCTTCGGGACATGCTCGGGACATCTTCGGGACATCTTCGGGACATCTTAAGGACATCTTCGGGACATCTTCGGGACATCTTAAGGACATCTTCGGGACATTTTCGGGACATCTTCGGGACATCTTCGGGACATCTTCGGGACACCTTCGGGACATTCTCGGGACATGCTCGGGACATCTTCGGGACATCTTCGGGACATCTTCGGGACATGCTCGGGACATCTTCGGGACATCTTCGGGACATCTTCGGGACATCTTCGGTACATCTTCGGGGCATGCTCGGGACATCTTCGGGACGTCTTCGGGACATCTTCGGGACATCTTCGGGACATCTTGGGGACATCTTCGGGACATCTTCGGGACATCTTCGGGACATCTTCGGGACATCTTCGGGACATCTTCGGGACATCTTCCATACATCTTCGGGACATCTTCGGGACATCTTCGGGACATCTTCGGGACATCTTCGGGACATCTTCGGGACATCTTCGGGACATCTTCGGGACATTCTCGGGACATGCTCGGGACATCTTCTTGACATCTTCGGGACATCTTCGGGACATCTTCGGGACATCTTGGGGACATCTTCATGACATCTTCGGGACATCTTCGGGACATCTTCGGGACATCTTGGGGACATCTTCGGGACATCTTTGGGACATCTTCGGGACATCTTCGGGACATCTTCGGGACATCTTCGGGACACCTTCGGGACATCTTCGGGACATCTTCGGGACATCTTCGGGACATATTCGGGACATCTTCGGGACATGCTCGGGACATCTTCGGGACATCTTCCTGACATCTTCGGGACATCTTCGGGACATCTTAAGGACATCTTCGGGACATCTTCGGGACATCTTAAGGACATCTTCGGGACATTTTCGGGACATCTTCGGGACATCTTCGGGACATCTTCGGGACATCTTCGGGACATCTTCGGGACATTCTCGGGACATGCTCGGGACATCTTCGGGACATCTTCGGGACATCTTCGGGACATGCTCGGGACATCTTCGGGACATCTTCGGGACATCTTTGGGACATCTTCGGGATATCTTCGGGGCATGCTCGGGACATCTTCGGGACGTCTTCGGGACATCTTCGGGACATCTTCGGGACATCTTCGGGACATCTTCGGGACATCTTCGGGACATCTTCGGGACATCTTCGGGACATCTTCGGGACATCTTCGGGACATCTTCGGGACATCTTCGGGACATCTTCGGGACATCTTCGGGACATCTTCGGGACATTCTCGGGACATGCTCGGGACATCTTCTTGACATCTTCGGGACATCTTCGGGACATCTTCCTGACATCTTGGGGACATCTTCGGGACATCTTCGGGACATCTTCGGGACATCTTCGGGACATCTTCGGGACATCTTCGGGACAGCTTTGGGACACCTTCGGGACATCTGCGCGACATTCTCGGGACATGCTCGGGACATCTTCGGGACATCTTCGCGACATCTTCGGGACATCTTCGGGACATTCTCGGGACATGCTCGGGACATCTTCGGGACAGCTTCGGGACATCTTCGGGACATCTTCGGGACATCTTCGGGACATCTTCGGGACATCTTCGGGATATCTTCGGGACATCTTCGGGACATGCTCGAGACATTCTCATGACATGCTCGGGACATGCCCTTGACATTCTCGGGACAAGACAAGTTTTTATTTTATGGGATTTGGAATTTTTCATAGTTTGTCCCCAAAAAGTCTCATATAAACGGAGTTATGGCCGTTTTTCTGAAAAATTCCGAAAAACTATCATATTTTTTAAAGTGAATTTTGTACGTCCCAATTAGCAAAGTAAAATTATGTATCTTTTATAAGTTTTCTATGCGTAGTTTTGAATTTATGGGATTTGGAATTTTGCATACTTTGACCCCAAAAAGACTCATATAAACGGAATTATGGCCATTTTTCTAAAAAAATCCGAAAATCTATCATATTTTTTTAAGGTGAATTTTGTTACATCCAAATTGTTTTAAATGCAATTCGGAGTGAATAGGCAGAGTACAAAAATGTGTCTTTTATACATAAGTTTTGGATACGTAGTTTTGATTTGGAATTTTGCATAGTTTGACCCCAAAATTGTAGATTTTTATATTTTCTATTAATTTATCAACAAATACCAATTACATTATATTAAATTAATATTAAAATTCAACAAACAAAATAAAAAAGTTTTTCATTTGAGCTAAATTAAGTATTATACTCTTGTAGACAATATCTACTTCCGTTTAATTTTTATATCCTGGACAAATTATATTACTCATTTCCTTTTGAAACTGCCAAAATAAGTATAAATTTAACGACCCATTTCTACAAAACAAAACCAAACAAAATGAAAAAAAAAAAAAAACAATGACATTTCATTAATCTTTCTCATTTCGAAAAATATTCTGACTTTTATGAATGTGTTTCCAGGACTTCTTACATGAAAATTTCAATTAAATTTAATTAGCACTTGGCGGCGGGGTAGATATACTATATAAACACAAAACATCCTTTATTACCATTTATTTACCTCTCCATCCTTTTTTTTGTGTGACATGTTTGACTCTCTCTCTCTCTGTTTTGTACAAGTTGAAAGCTATGTAACTGCCATAGCCATTTGTTTCATCACTACCAATGGTAATTTTTATACATAATTTAATTCTTGTTTCTTGTTGTGTTGTTCTGTTATGTTGTTATTGTCCCTTTTTGTCGACACACTTATTTTATTTTATTTTTTACAAAAAAAAAAAATAGGCAAAAACCCTGCCCTCTTCTTATACAAGAGTAAAGAGATCTACATCCTTATCAGAGGCAGCGGATGTATACAAAAGTAGTATCCATGTTTTTGTGGCGCCATTTAAATGTCTTTTTGCTACAATTTCATTTCAAAAAAAAAAAACTACAAGTAGGAACTTTTCATTTCTATGGGAAAAAAGGACGAAACCTACACACATTCAACATTTTCCTTGAAAATGGACTATTTTGGCGGAAACTTTCTAGGCGACAATACTGTAAAAAAAACAACAACAACAATAATAATAACAACTAGCAAAACAGCACAAAGAACGACAACATCAAGTTTTACGCTATAAATTGTTGATACGATAACTTACGACTTGTACTCCATTGCGCTATAAATTCATAAAAAAATATACAATTTTTCCCATAAGATACTTTTACTTTTAGCTTTTAAGGTCGTCCTTTCTATATCCGTCCCTATCCCTATCCAGCCGTTGTCGTCTTTTCTCGTGTTGCCATATACAATTTGAGAAAAGATGATGCGGTTGTTTGGGGCTGAAGGATACTAACAAAAAAAAAAAGATAAAACATCTCTAAAAATATGTAATTTAATGCCGAAGGACTACTACTACTATACAACGAGTGGCCATTTTCGTTGATTATGATGTCAGGAGGGAATTAATCTGTTGCCGGATTGTCCTCGCCGGGATGCGGCCTCCTTTAATAAATCTTCAGGGATAGCAATAATCGGTATAATTAATGGACTCATTGATTGGATTAATTTCCTTTCTCACTCTCTCTTTCTTTCTCATTCTGAAGAAGAGTATTCTGAACTTTCTATGCTGTTATAGTAGTTAGGGATGTGATGGGGAATGGGTATATATGGTACCAAAGTACCGTAGTAGTATAGACCAACTGACATAAGTGGTTAGTGATTGTCTTAGGAAATGTGACATACCAATTTTGGAATTAATTTGTTGCACTTAGGTAATTAATTAGTGCGATGGTATAATGCAGGTATTTAAGGCTGAAGTTATAATGTATAACAAATTGTTTGACAATTTTGTGCTAAAGTGCGTCATTGAAATGATGGGTAATATGAAATTCCAGACATGATCAAACAAAGGAGAAAGATTTATTCCGAGTCTAGAACTTTTCTTCTTAATAACCGAATATTTCCACAAAAAGTTATTGCGGTATAAACTAAATCGATAGACTTAAACAAGGTGTAAGCATTGACCTGGTAGAAGGGTTCACGGAAAATTTTCTTATGAAACTGGTAATTATGCGGTACGTAACTAAATTGGTTTCCACAAATGATCTAGAATTCAAATTTGAGTAGATTTTTGGCTTAAAGTTATGAACTATTTGATGATCAACGTATATGAACTTTTCCAATGTATTGATCGCCGTGCAAATTATATTTAGGAACAGGTAATCCGGTTTCAGATATTTGTGAATTTCATGGAGAAGCTAAAGTTTATTTATTTACCTAAGAATTAACATAAATGCAGTCTTACAATAGGTCTTTAGGCATCGTAAATCGAGTTTTTTTAGATTTGCTGAAACTTTAAATTCTGTTTGATGTAACGTCACATAACATTTAACCAGCGGACAAGCAAAACCTTTTGAACGATACCTCATTTGTCAAATTTTGATAAGTAGTTTAGAAGTTAAGAAGGAACAGATGACCATATATAATTATATACAGATCGGTATATATTTTGAAGATTGTTTACTATTTACTGGAGTAATTGATCTCTTCCTGTATTGAACTTCTTCCAGTATTTAAATGCCGTAGTCTTATTGATTTAATCGGATTGGAGTTACTGAGGATTTTAGATTTTTTGGCTTCCTTCGCTATTGTGTGTGTTAATTAATAAAATAATCTAACAAATTTGTTCGTTAATTTTATGAAAATTTTAATTAAATAACGAAACTTTTCGTTGTATAAATTATTTTTTTATCAGATTATACTTTACATTCTTTTCGTTAACCTACGAATTTTTTCGTTGGCCTACGAAATTTTTCATTCATTTTTCTTCCCTAAATTTTGGAATAAAAACCTGAAATTCAGAAAAAGTGGAGGCAAAAATTTTTAACCATTCAAAAAAAACATAAGTATTTTGAATTTTAATTTTTGAATTTTTATCATGGGAATACAAAAATTAAATACATGGAAAATTTGGAATAATATAAAACTCCTACTCCGTTGAAGTATTTAAGGCATTCCTTCAGTTATTTAATGTCATCTCCTATGCTGGATGCTCGGCTTTTGAGGTATTCCAGGCAGTTAACACGTCTTAGTAAGCTTCCTGAGAGTCTTTGATAGTGTCCTTTATAGATTTTTTCCGTTACAGTAATTTTGAAATGTTTTTTTGCGTCGGAATCAGGATGACATCTTTGGAATCTGAAAGAAAATAGATATTTAGAAAAAAGTCAGTATATTTTAAGAGACAAGAATATTTTTTTTAATAGAATGGTACTTTCTTTCCTCTATTTCATAGTTCATCCAATCTTTCAGGACTTAAGTTTGAAAATTTGGTAATTGGAACGTTCTTTTGATCGTGGTCGGTCTTTGAATATCTAGAATGTTGACGTAAGCCTTTTAATATTTTTGAAAAGATGTAATTGAATCAAAATCATTGGGAGTCAGTTTACAATTTATCTTACCTATAAAATGCTCGATTAAAAAACCCAAAATATTTTTTTTTTGTTTATTCCGCGTGATAAGTCTTCGCACATTCGGTTTTGAATTTAAACTGTTACGACTGCGACTACCAGAAATGCACCCAGGTCTACGTTTTCTTTTTTTTGAAAGCCAACGATTTTTTTCGTTAACTGATGTATTTTTTTATATGCCGAGGTAATATTTCATTAGCATAAGAAGAATTTTCATAAGACAATTACCTATTTATTTTTATAAGCTTATGAAGATTTTAGTTAGTTAATGTTGAATTTCATAAGTTAATGAATTTTTTCGTTACTTAATTAAAACTTTGATAAAGTAAGCAAAAAATTCTTGTTCTTATTCTTTAAAATGAGTATGAAATTTTTCGTTAAGTGATGAATCTTTTCATTAAATTCAATTTTTTGGCACTAAAAAGGGAGAAAATGTGTATGAAATGTTTTCATTAATCGATGAAGGTTTTCGTTCGGCCAACGAAAATGTAGTGTATGAAACGATTTTCGTAATTTTACGAAATTTATAATTTTGAGTGTGGTTTTCGTTGATTTTAAGTTGATATTTCCCTAAGTGTATCAGTTTTAAGTCTATTATAAATAATAATAAAATCGATGTTGTTTTCAGTTGACTTTTGGCTACGAAAATGTTGTTACTAAGTTTGATGATAAGTCAAACTGGTTTGTATTTTTACAGGAGTATCAACTTCTCAAGGATAGTTGATACTCTTTTCACATTTCGAGAAGCAAACAAATACTTGGTTCACTTCCTGATAAAAACTTCAGTTTCTATATCTTGGAAGCACAAGTTGATATATTATTGTGAGAACAAAATTGCATCTCAAGAGACCGCCAAAACTCACTTGTCGATGATGTATCCTGAAGTTAAAAAACATCAATTAAGGCTATACTTAAACAAAGTTCTTTGTATGACTGTTCCAGTCTCTACACTTGCAACTTGGTGCTAAGCAGACTTTTAGTATTTTACTAAGATGCCTTGAAACAATACAGAACTAAAATCAATTATCGTTTATAATTGACGGAGTTGCAGACTATATTCGGTTCTTTTGTTTTCTAAAATCTGATTGTTTTTTTGTTGAATTTTTATAGCGCTTAGTTTCAGAAACAGATATTTAAAAATGAAGAGATATTGTTTCATTCACACTTTCTGTATTCTTCAACGAAGCTTTGCAGATTCTACTACAAAATCAGATTTTCGAGCGACTATCTTCCTTCTTCAGCCCTCGTCTTTTACTCTTGCTAATAAACTCAAGGCCCTTTGGCTCTGCTAATAGCCACGCCCTTTGAAGACCACCCTCAATCTCATCGTTTTAATTTTATGAAGATAATTAAGGAATATCGGATTTTTAAATCCAATTTTCAAGAGACTACTTAAAAGTTAAATAAAGAAAGGAAAGAATTTTTTGTGGGCACATTGAGATAACTAACGATAGGTCACGGTTTCACATCCTTATCAACCATATACATTCCCATTAAATTTGGTTCTATTTATTTATTTAATATGTTAAATGCTAACATTAGAAATAAGCTTAAATACTAACAATGGAATCATTAAACTTAAACTCAATATATGAGTAATAATTGTCAATTAATCACAATAAAATATACATATATTAACATTGAAACTAAATAAACTAATATAAATAACAACAGAAAAAACAACATTCTGGTAAATTAATTAAATTGATTAAAGAAGCTATTTTTGAATTTATGGGATTTAACATTATCATTAATAGAATCGATTATATGAAAGTTTTTGTTAAAAATATTAATTAGTTGATTCATACAAATTCATTCATTCAATTCATTCAAACAAACTAATCCGCCATGGTTCGATAAGCATGTAAAAACTTTAAAAAACAAGAGAAACAAAGCCTGGGTAAAGTTTTGTAAGTCTAGGACTGATGAAGATTACAATGTATATTTGGAGCATAAAAATGAATTTGAAAACTACACTAATTTTATCTATTCAGAATTTATTGCAAAAACTCAAAGTGAACTTAAATCAAGTCCAAAAAATTTCTGGAAATATGTTGATACTAAAAGAAAATTCGACGGTTATCCATTGAATATGAGCTATGAAAATGCAAACAGTCATATTCCAGAAGTTATATCTAAAATGTTTGCCAACTATTTTAAAAGTGCCTTCGCCGATACTTTGTCGTCTGATGCAACAGATAATTATTCTTCAACGGAATAGTTCTCATCTGGCGTTTATTAATTTTTCAATCTCTGAAGACTCAATCATAAATAAAATATTAAAACTAGAAGATAATATAAGTCCTGGTCCAGATGGCTTACCTGCTTTTATGTTAAAAAAATGTTCATCTTATTTGTCTTACCCATTATATCTCTTGTTCAATGAATCCTTAAAGTGTTCAAAATTTCCTACTCTATGGAAATATGCTTACCTCAGACCGGTTCATAAAAAGGGCCCTAAGAATTTGGTCACTAATTATCGTCCCATAGCCAAACTGTCCGTTATTCCAAAACTTTTTGAATCCTTAGTATGTGACACTCTTTCCTTTAATTGTTCCTCTGTTTTATGTGAAAATCAACATGGATTTGTGAAGAAAAAATCGACGATAACAAACTTACTAGAGTTTACAACATTTTGCATTGATGCTTTTGAGAAAAAGCAACAAGTTGATTGCATATTTACTGATTTCAGTAAGGCATTCGACAAACTAAGCCATGAAGTACTTTTGAAAAAGCTAACAAGAATTGGACTAAATGAGAACTTTCTTTCATGGATATCTTCATACCTTGTAGACAGGTATTACTGCGTACTGTTTAAAAATGACTGTTCTGAGAACTTTAGAGTAAATTCTGGTGTACCTCAAGGAAGTCACCTAGGCCCATTGCTCTTTGTGTTATTTATAAATGACCTTCCTTCTGTTTTTCTAGAAACCCTTGTTGTTATCTGTGGGGCTTCTGTGAAAAATTGACTAACTCCCATTTTTTCTGCTTTCTTTAATTAGCTCTGCATCACAATGGGTTAAAGATTAATTAATCAATTTTCTCTATAAACATCACAGGTGTCGTTATTCGAGTAGGTAATAGTCCTTTTTAATATATGTATAATATATGCATTTAAAACAAACTTGGGAATGCCATCATCTTCTAGATGGAATTAATGTTCCTGGTTCCAAAAAGTAAGAATAATTATAATTTTTAAGTGTCAAAGCTACAACTATCGAAGTTGTAACTGATTTAGCTTGCAAAGTTTTCGGGATGACAAATTTTCGCAAAAAGTTTTATTTCATTTGTATCGAAATAGTGGTATGTCCTTTTAATTTGACATCGGTATGGAATATAAATAATTAAGTTTAAAGACAGCAGCACTTCAAGGTTCAAGGAAATTTTTCATATTGCTAGGTACATCTCAATTATGTAGATATATCTTTCACCTGAAAACATTATACCAAACATAACATCCTCAACTAAATTATAGATAGACACAAAGGTATTATGTATATGTAGGTATGCCATTTGCAGACAACGGTCCTCTTCTGATAAGACACTGCGCCCATTTTTTTTTTTTGATTTTTTTTTGTCCTCGATATTTTCAAAGACAAATTTCATTTCACTCACAAAAGCCTGGCGGCGAATATACAAATCACACGTTTGCGTGTATTTGCGGCGACAGGCGACAACTACGACAAATGTGAGCCATGTGCTTTCTTTAGAATGCATGCCGCGTCGCATATCAATGAGGCCAAATGATATGGAAGAAGGTTCTCCCCACCTTCAATACTAAAACGTTCGTTTGATATCCTTATCGCCTCAAATGTTATTTCACAAAAAAAAAAAAAAAATACGAAATTTGTTTGATATTCTACCGTATCCGAAAAAAAAGGTGACATTGAAAAGACGGTAAGAGCAAAGGGAGTATAAAGTCCCTGCAAGGAATTAACACTTCATACTTTTATCTAGTGCGTGCGTGTAGCGTATGCAAAGCAACAGCAAACGAAAATGGAGTCGAAAAAATACAATCAGTGCCCGTACCAATGCTAAAAAAAAAACGATTAATTCTTGAAGTACAATATCTTTGATAAATTTCCCGTAAAAAAAAGGGAGAATAACCGAAAACAGACAAAAGCTTCCAAACATAAAAGAAATAGACACGAATTTTTGTACGTGGATGGGCCCAGGACTTGAGGGGGAGGAATAATAGCCTCAGACAAAATTTTTTGAAGACAAGGACTTACTCACTATCAAACATACAAAAAATAAAAAAAAAATAACATACACCGCATTTTCCTCAAGGAGAGATAAAAGAACAAAAAAACTGTAAAAAATGAAAAAAAAAAAAAAACGTACGAGAAACGAAAAACAAATGTCCCAAGATGAATTGCAACTCACAGTTAAAGTGGCACACGCTTTATTAGAGAACACCAGGATGGATGTTTAATCCGAATAGAACCCGACAGCAACACCACCAGCCAGTAGCAGTAACAGTAGCAGTAGAAGCAGTAGCAGAAGCAGCAACAGGATCAGCGTCAGTATCCTTCAGCCAGTGCTGGTCCTGTTTTCATCCTCGAAGAAGACAGAGTGTTGCGCGACACTATTAGATGCGAAAACAAAAATTCCCCCCGCAACTGCCCCCCCTTCCATCATTCTTCTGCACATACATACTAGTTCTATAAAGGATCCAAACGAATGGAAAGATAAAAAAAATTATATCCTTCAGGGGTGTGATATCATAAAAGCATTTTTCATTTTCCGAAATGAAGCGACATATCGTTTATCCTGTTTGATTTATCTGAACTAAAGAGCTTTGGAATGAGCAGCAGCAGCAGCATCAGTAGTAGAGAAGTGTAGAGTAGATGGTGGCAGCAAGGACGAGGACGCGATGCAGAGTTTGATAAATGTCATTCTCCGCGCTCGGTGTCAGGATATCAGCGCAGTTTGTTTTAAATGGATGTTCAGTTTGTTTTTTTTTTTTTAACTTTTTTTTTAGATATTTTCTTTATATTGTTTTTTTTGTTCGTCCTTTTTACAAACAAACAAAACACAAAAATTAAAAAAAACTTGTCCAGCAGGGACAAAATCAAATAATTGAATTTTCCATTCGCACAACGACGATTCCACTATGGCATAATTTATTGCACAAAATTAATCCTTAATCCTGTTGTCAGGAGGTAGGTATGTGTGAATGTTACGTCGTTGGTCGGTCGCGACGACACATTGTCCTTGGTACACAAAAAAAACAAAGAGTCTGTCTGATTTTAATAAAATGCAAACCGTAAAGAGGACTTTTTTAGTTATTAATTAATAGATGTAGACAAAACCAGAGTCCTGTTGCTTCCAGGTCTTTGTTTTTTTTTTTTCATGCAACAGTCCTGGAATAATTTTGTTGAATGAGATTTCTTTCTATTAAACGTTAATTAAATTGAAATGCCAAATGGCTTTCGAGTGCTAGACATTCCTTAATTTTATTTAACTCTTCCGCAAAAAAATTTTATCCGATGGCTTCATGTAAGTATTAGCTTTTGCGAAAAAGCATAAACATAATCACAACCAATTACAAATAAAAAAATGACAACAAATGGTTAAAAAAAAACTAAGTTAAAATGTTTAATGCAAACTGTTTTATTTTGAAAGTTAGCTACAGCAAATAATTTGTTTCTGTTATTGCTTGTGTAACCTATCGATTTCAGGGTCACTGTGGTGTATGCGTACTTTATTTTTGTATTAACAACTTTTGAATTAAAAATTAAATTTAAGCTATTTTATATTTTTTGAAATAAATAACACAGGTAACAATCAACGTAGGAGATTTTTATTTGCATTTTGCGTTTTAAAGAAAACAAGTTAAACGTCTTAAGCCTAGTATACATACTTGGTGAAGCAAAGTCGTGAAGTTTTTGAAGTTATTTTTCTCACTCATAGAAATTCACTTAGAAGGTTCACAATATAATAAACAAAACTGCTTTATAATTATAAGAACTAAATGGTGCCAAGATCACAAGTTAATGCCTTTGACAATCTTATCAAAAAGTAAATTTTAAAACTGTTCAAATCGCCGGAAAAGAAGTATAATTTCAATCATTTTCCAAAATAAATTTTGGTTACGGATTTTATTTAGTTTTCTCAAAAATAGTTCGAGATTACGATTGAATTTGGTTTACTTACTAATATTTTTTATTGATACAAACAATACTGCGTTTTTAGTTTTTCTCAAAAAAATTCTTCAAGTCAGTCATAAGAAAAAAAAATTGTTGCACCTTAAAAAAATCGTTAAATTTTTTCAGAAAAAATATGCAGAAGTACACTTCGATAGTATAAGCTCATATCTCTCAAAAAAAGAGGTTGTCTGTAAAGCCGGTTTACGGACGATGATTTTACGTGATAACATCGTCAGAAAACAGGTTGTGTGCTTTTGTTTCAAATGAGTCATAATTTACAAGAAAAAGCTAAAAAAAAATACCTTTATTTATTTTCTCATTATATTAATTTTTTTTATTTTAAAGCTTACAAAAAAAATTATGCAATTTAAAAGCCAAGTATTTCTTCTTAAAAATAAAACCATTTTTTTGAAAACAATAGAAAACAATAGTAAACAGCAAAAAAAAAATTTATTTTTATGTCCTCACGCTATGGATTAATTTTTTTTTTTGTTTGGCAACCTATAAAAAATATATACCATATGAAAGCTTATTATTTCACCTTTCATATGACGTTTCAGGCTCATTTCAAAGATGCCTACAAGAGAACTTAGAATTTTTTAAAGTCAACCATGTCGAATTTTCAGACTGAGGTTACGGTACTTGTCACACTTGTGGCTGTTCGGGGGGCAACAGATCTCCACTGGTGTTTTGAGGTTTTTCGCAAGTTTCTTGATTTAACATTGTGTAGCTTGTAGTCATTTTACTGTTATGTGTGATATACTAAATGAAAGGTAATTGTATCAGGATGCTCATTAAAGTAATAAAATTTCTATCTGCTCTTGGTCAAAAGTTATAACCTGTTGAATTCTAAAATTTTATTTTACCGTTATCTCAAAATTGTGTTTACGAAAATGATTGAAACTTCGCACACATATAGTCGTAGTCATGGTCTATCATTATTTTATATACTTTATCCTTGTATCTATTAAAGAAAAAAAAAGATAAAAAGAAAAAACGATGAAAATCGGTTAAAAACGCTCAAAAAACGTGTTTTTTAAAAACTTGTTTCTTCTGTTATTCAGTCAAAACTCACTAAACAATTCCAAGTTTTTGCACATGTATGCATATGGCCAAAACCTACATGTCCTATAAGTTTTAGATTTTTTGAACGCTCCAATAAAAGCTAAAAATCAAAAATTACCCAAAAATACCCCTAAAAACAAGGTGTTTTTCAAAAATTCATATTTCGAAACGCAGAGTGTTGGAAAAAAATCTGTATGAGACACCTAATTTTTTTTCCTTCATCTTTCACCTGGCATCTTTAGAATTGTCAAAAAAAATTTCCTTTACCGAAAATCATCATTTTGTCATAGACCCAACACGCGTGCAACGTTCAAACAAAACGTTATAGCTTAGTTTAAAATTATTCTTACATTAATATCATCTATCTATAGCAAAAAAATCAATTCTCTACGACTTTGCGTTTAGATTTTAGCCCAAATTTCATCTTTCCGTTTTACCCCTGTTTACCCTATTAAATGACGGAATTTTTAAAAATCCTTCATTTGGATTAAGCTTTAGGTTATTATCTTTCAAATAAGCTATAGAAGATATTTGTGTCTCTAATAGTTTATTTTTAATTTTGAATTGCAATTTTTTGCCGCACTGTGAAAGTGCGAGAGTGTAACGTTAGAAAATGGCGTCACTTTTTTGTGGTGGCTATGGCTACCATGGGTTCATCGATTTATAAGACGTTATCACGTCAAAAAAAAAATATGCACGGCGTTTTTTTTTCTAAAAAAAATTCAGTGGCTTTTTTAATTCCAAAAACTTTAAAATTTACATTCGACACTAGATTGTCTAGTTCATTAATGCAGTTCCGTAAAAATTCTCTCCGTGGTTATAAAATAGTTCCTTTTTGTTAGTTTTTGTTTTCAAATTTTTGAATAAGGATCCAATTATTGACTTAAATTATAATGAATTATTAGAAAAGGTAGGCATTTATAAATTCTTCTGAAACAGGATTTTATCTTCTTACAGAGTCAATCTTTTGTAATAAAAGTACTAAAACATTATACGTAAAAATCACCTCGACTAAACCAAAAGTTTCTATTACAAAATCTCTCTCATACACACACTCTCACATAATATATACACTAAACATGTGATAAGAACAAACTTGAAATAACCTACTTCTACAAAATCAATGCCACACAGGCAAAACAAAGCAAAAGCAACTTTATGTCAACCACGGCACGAAGTAAGAAAACTAAAAACTTTATCCAATATATCCCGCCATGTGTATTCTCGGCAATTAACTTAATGAAATAAAAATCAATTTCTCAATAAATTATTACAAAAATCGAAAAGGACACAAGAAGAAAACTTGGTCGTTTTTGTTTTGTGTATGTTCTCGGTTTTTTTTTTGGATCTTGTGTCCCGATAGGGAACAAAACTTTTGCCTTTTGCCTAGTCGTCTCTCTCGTGTCCCCAGACAGATGAACGTTCTATATACAATGACAGGGACTCGAAGTATAGAAAAACTTTTCTACTATACAAAAAAGAAATAAACACAAAAGTATATCGAAATAATTTTTTAAAATATCAAAACTTTGAATGTGTATGGGTGTTCCTGGCTTCGTTTGTCTTTGAGGATATACTCCTTAAAAGTACACATTCCCAGTTACACCTTTTTCGAAAAACAATCTGGACTGGAAAATAATCAACGAACGATTTTCTTTTCAACAAAGTAATAAACAAAACCCATTTCACTCGAAAACTTCAAACAATAATGAACGAAATTTGTATGATTAGACAGACACTGCACAACGACGACGAGGTAACTTGGAATAACCAGAAAAAGAAGAAGGAGGGAGAAAGAGAAATGGTGCAACAGGGCTAATACCACACAATGACACATAATACACAAATTTCCAAAGCCAAAAGTGACTTTGGCAAAGGATTTCCTTCTGAACGAGTGCCAAAACGGCCAAAAACACTTACAGAAAACACGAATTCAACATTTGGCGATATATTTTTGGTTTGGGGGTATTTCACAACCCTGCCATAGAGCAAATGCACAACAAAAACTTTTGCCAAATCCTTTGTAATTCCGTTTTATAAGACAGTGGAAGAAGAGCAGTCTTCAACTTTTTGCCTTGAGACCGGTTATAAGGATGTCTGGAGGGCAGAGCATCACAATACCGAAACCCACACACATCGAAAATCAAATTCGGGTGATGGCGGGCGGCACCAGAAAAAGCAACGATGACGACGACGACGTCGGTCGGCTACGGTGATGATGATGGTGGCAGTATGAAAAGAAAGTCCCTTTAGAACCAGATCCTGTTTTAAGGATGTTTCCAGTTTTGTGTACACCACATAATGGCACTTTTACTATACAACTCTATATAGTCAAGAGAAAAGTTCCTTCCAAAGTTCGAAGGCGAAATCCCTGTGTTCTTTCCAGTTATATAGAGGGAAATCCTTTTATTATACTTTTTACACGACTTGATGTACAGGTAGCTTCAATTTGCATTGCAAAGTCTGGCAAGGGTTATAAGTGTGAGTGTAGTTTTTGAACTAATATGGAAATTCTTTAACAATTTCTTCACGGATTGGGACCTTCATGGGATAGAAAATTGTAGGTAGGTAGATTGGTTTTGAAAGCAGAGTTGTTATACTTTAGTTTTGGACATTTAATTTTTTGATTTTTTTTTTTTCTCGTTTACGTGACGGTCAGACTTACCATCTTCCTAAGAAAAGCCAGGTCAAAATATACATAGACTGACATCGTGTTTATCTGAATAAACCTCTCTACCAGAAAACCCAGAATCTCGAAAATCCAGAATCCCGAAAACCCACAACTCCGAAAATTCAGAATCAAGAAAACCCAGAATTCCGAAAATCGAAAAACTCCAAAGCCCAAAGCCCAAAATCCCGAAAACCCAAAATCCAAAATCCAGAAAACCCAGAATCCCAAAAGAATTTGAAATCAAGTTCAAAGAGATATAAGTGAAATTATACACTTCATACTTTTTTTTTCGAAATCAATATTCCGAAAAATTATATAAAATGAAAAATTTGCTAAAAAAATTTTATAGGTATATCATTTTTTGAGATTTCGGGAAACCATTCTGAATTTTTCTGAGCTTTTTGATTTTTGTGATTATGGGTTTTCGGGATTCTGGATTTTGTGTTTTCGGGATGATTTGATTTCGAGATTTTCGTTATTCTGGGTTTTCTGGATTTTCGAGATTCTGGGTTTTCAGGATTTTGGATTTTCGGGATTTTGGATTTTCGGTTTTCGAGATTTTGACCCCAACCCTTTCCATTTGATTTAAATCATAAAAAAAAACTATAACATCACTGTTCGAAAAAGCAG
Source organism: Episyrphus balteatus (assembly GCF_945859705.1). Taxonomy (NCBI): domain Eukaryota; kingdom Metazoa; phylum Arthropoda; class Insecta; order Diptera; family Syrphidae; genus Episyrphus; species Episyrphus balteatus. The sequence goes on from NC_079135.1 coordinate 25,488,958, forward strand.
AGCAAATTTCAATTGTTTCAGTTTTTAGTGCGCGTTATATGGAATCGGGTCTAGGGTTTTTCTCCAAACTGGCACAAGGCAAGAGACTCAGAAGTTTGGTTGCATTTGAATGACTTAAGGGTGAGACTTTGTTTTAACAACGTCCTTTATTTTTTTTTTTTTTTTTCTGCATTTCCAAGCATAATATAACGAAAATTGTATCCGTGGACCTGACCCATTACACCCTTCAAAAAATAAAAAAAAAAAAAAAGTGCACTTCATTCAAACGATCATAGTCTGGGGTGTAATTTCCTTTAGATTGTTTTAACATGTGTATAGAGAGAAAGAAAGCTGCCTGCATCATTGAGAGAGATCCCCCGTTGCTAGAAAAAAAAAGGAATATCGTTATGTGAGGAAAGTAAAACATTTCATTGTAATATAGGACCTGTTGCCTCTCTCTGTAACCTACCTTCCTAGTGCCTGTTACTTTTGCTATTTTGTGTTGATGTGGACCAGCTTTACTGTGGCAAAGGATATTTTTCCAATTCCTCTATACTTTGAATTCATTCTATGAGAATTGTTTTGTAGAGAGTTCCTCTTTTTTCTTATATGTAGTTCCCTATGATGCTACCACCAAGCACCACCAATAAATGGTAGATGCCAAAGAGGAAGGTATATATATAGGTACTTTGTCTATTTCTGGTTGTGATAAAGGATGGACGGGGAATTGTGGTGAACTTTTTCGGAACGATATGCAAGGAATGTAAATTAGTTTTTGGTCTTCGTTAAGCAACACAACGTGCAACAGTGTTGAATTGGGAAACATTTTGTTCAGAAAAAAAAAAAATGTTCTTTGGTTTAAACTTTATATACCCTTGCAGAACCTTCAACAAACTAATATCTACATATAGATGAACATCTTCACAACTGGATTTTTTGTTGTCTTTTGTGGAGTATCTTTTGAGGAAAGCTTTACGGAAATAGCTGATTGTATGGGCGCTAGAAGACAAATTGAAAATTTAAATATGAAAGCAAATATTTAAATAAACATGGTTAGAGGAGGAGAAGTCATCTTAAAGTAATGTTGCTTTTGTTAGCAAAGGCATGAAATAGCATAGATTTGGAAAATTTATACAGAATATTTATCTAAGTTATAATATTTTAAAGTTTCTTTAAAATATCAATCTTTTCCCGTGGTAAAAATAAGCTTTTAAACTCGATCAAAATGTATGGACAAATTTTGACTTACCCAAACTAAGAGTCATTCCAAGATAGAAATTATATGTTAGCTGCGTTCCTTTGGAAATATTTATCTACTTTTTAGTACTTAAAGCTGCTTTGAACTACTTTTTCAATATAGCAAAGTAGTTCAAAGTAGTTTTAAGTACTAAAAAGTAGATAAATACTTCCAAAGGAACGCAGCTGTTAATAGTTTAAGAACTTCACTGCTCTATGCAAAAATAAAACGATGACAGGTCGATTTTTCTCTTAAATCAAGCTTGCTTTAAATTATACAACATACATACGCTCCTGACCTTACACTGTTATTATACATTTTGCCTAACAAATACGATTAGATTTTATTTTGCAGTTCTATAGACAATAAGAACTAAAATATTAAAAACGAGACAAATATTACGTATACGTCACAGTGTACTAATTTGTTTTAATTTAAAAAAGAAACTATGTGACCGAAATTAGTTGACAAAGTGATTACTAATACCTGCAGTTGACTGATTAATATGGTGCCTTTTAAAAAAAAGTTAATAGAATATACACAAAGTTCAAAAAATAGTGACGAACCTTGAAATGTTGCAATTATTTCGAGTAAGTTCAAACAAAAAAAATAATTTTTACTTGCGATATAGGTACTATTATATCAAGTTATGCATTCGTACAAAAAAAAAAAGTTGAAATAACATTTTTCCATGACATTTCGATGGTAGAGAATGCCAAAAAAGTGGGTCCCGGAAGTCAGTCAGTCTGTCTGTATAAGGATCTACAACCTAAATGGATGAACCGATTAAGGTCAAACTTGGTATGTAGCGTTATTTGGCGACTCTTCAGAGGGTTTTTTGGAATTAATTTTTTTTGACCAAAAATAAAGGTACTTGTCATATACCGATTTTAGTAAAATTGAAATATCTCGAAAACAGATCCAACGATTTTGTTTAAAAAATTCAAATATAGGTTTTAAGACAAGGTCTATCTTCGAATGAAAATTTTTTTTTGAAAATCGTTATTAACGGTACCTGCCATGGAACCGTTTTTTTTTCAAATCCGTTTATCTCCAAAAACGCTTATTCGATTTCAACGAAACTTTTTTGAAGAAGCATTTTAATAATTTAAATATAAACCAAAAATAAAATTTCAAAAAAAAAATAATTTTTGGATTTTTAAAAAAATTTTGAAAAATTTTTTTTGAAAAATCAAATTTTCGATAACGGGATATTGAATTTTTTGAAAATTTGTTTTTAGATGTTGATTAGTGATTTCTAAAAAATGACATACCAATTTTATTTTAAAACTTTTTTTCCAAAAAATTATTTATAAAATATTAGTTTTTTAAAAAACGGCTCTAACGATTTTGAAAATTTTCTTTCTAAAAATGCATCTTAATATATCAATCAACACTGCATTCTTGTTTTGGAGGGCAATTTGATTTCAGATTTTATTTTATTTAAAAAAAAAAAAAACGAAATTAAATTTTTTTTCCAAATTTCTATATAAAAAGTCTTAAAAATTTAAGCAACTTTAACTCTAAGAGCAAGTTCGTGCGATACAGTCGTGCATTTTATTTAAATGCAGTTTCGTTTACTTAATAATTCATATCAAACATAAAAAATAAAGAAAGTATTTCAGGAAAATTGTCAAAATATTCATAAATAAAAATTTTTAAAACTACAGTTTTTTTTTTCAAAAAAAAAACTGAAATAACGTAATTTGTGCGTTGCGTTAAGTAATCGACATTGCCACATTTCGTTACCAAAAACCTTTTGCAATTCATATCACAACAAAAACATAACTGTTAAAAAAAGAGCTAGGTTCTTTTATGTTGAAATTATGCTTGCACAAAAAGTACTGAAATGTAAAAGTGTACCAAATTCTAAAGCTTGGCTTTAAATTTGTATCAATAAAATGTTTATTGTTCTCTTGAAAATTTTTCTTTAAATTACCGATTTTTAAAGCTATTTGAAAAATAGCTGCTAAAAGTCACGTAATCAGACTGATTCGATTTACTAGTGTCACACCCGTTACATCTAGTCTTATACCGTAGTGAGTAAAAATAACAGGTTTAAAAAATTTATTTAAAACAAAATAAACAACTAAATATATTAGGTATTGAAGCTTTTAATTCCTTATTTAGTGAAAAGTACACAATCAAGGAACAACAAATTCAGTAACTGTGTCACACCCGTTGCAATGAAAAAAACCTTCAGTTTTTGGTCAATTATTTTCTTTAATCTCCTTTATTAGATTTTTAAAATGCGATTTTTCGTACATCAAAGGAATATTTTTTAATATTTAACTGTGACTTGTACTTCGTGTGCATTCCCAAAATCTATTCTTCAACACGCTACTCAAATTAAGAAAACAAATTTATGAAGTCAATAGATTTATCTTTTTAAAGGTTTTTCCGTTCTTTTGGGAAGTTAAAGAAATATCCTTTTTTATTAAAAATTAATTTTTAAATTTATGTATGTCAGACTTTTGTTTTCTACAAATCTGACTTCCATAAGTTTCAAAATCAAAGAAAGTATATCAATTGCAATTGTGCTATCTTATTGAGTATCTTTTCATTGTATTTTATAAATTTAAAAACCTCATTCTTAAACCAAGGTACACAAAAGAATATATTAATCCTCCAAACCATGTATAGTAAGGTACCTATACCTATTCTGATAGTTCGAAACCCAAAACAAATGTTCGAGTTTGAGTATGTACGAGTAAGTATTGGTTTTCTCCACAAACTACCAATTATACTTATTTATCCCATCTGCTTGCATAATATCTTCCCATTAAGAATGTGTTAGAAATTTGTTTTTGTTGTATAAATATTCTTCTGTTCGTTATCTCTAACTCCAAAAACAAACTCCAACTCATTGTTATCCAAAAAAAAAAAAAAAAAACCCAAAAACAAAACAAAAGCATCAAAAAGAGAAATTGATCCAATCAAGTGAAACTCAAATATTCATTCTTGCAGGCAAATGAGAATCAAATTAGATCCCTAATGGCAGACATATTGCTTAATCGAACCCTTATCTCGTTTGTTGCCACAACTACCACCCATCTACCACCCAATACCCAACTCCAGCAGCACCAGCAAAACAGAGAATTACCGCAATGAGATGAGCCCTCTGCTTCTTTTTTTTTTTTTGCCATTTTCCCTTTCTGTACCTCTATATTTTCTTGCGATTGCCATTTTCTGCTTAAGTTGAAATATTTCATCTGCCAATCGACCGACTACGACGACGATAGAAAAGAAGAGATAACCTCGCGACACCCCTTATAGCATCATCATCCCCCCAACCCTCCTCACATTTTAGCTCTGATGATGGTTCTTTAACAAATTTAGTCGTCATACGCCACAAGCCTGCAATCACCCCGTGTATCGGCAGCGGCGGCCCTCTTTCTCTCCTCCGATCAATGTACAAACATTAAGAATTGGTAATCCCTTCTGTTGCTGCCAGGACGATGATGAGTGCAGGAGCTGGGGGAACTCAAAACGGAAAAAAAAGTTTAACTCACCCTTATCGATATAAAAATCCACCCCCCGCTACAAAAATTGCACAAGTTAAAGCCTCTGTCCTCTCGACTTCTTTTCGTTCTTTTTGTCTTTTTCATTTTATTTTTTTTTTTTCTTCTCTTATATCCTTGCTGTGGTTCTTGTCTTTACTCAATTTGTTCTCCTGTTTTTGATTTTTATTGCACTTACTTTTTATTGGCATTTTCAATAATAAAAACAAAGAAATGGCGAAAAAAGTAATAGACATTCGAAAACAAACACACACAAACAACCAAAAACACAAACACACACATAATTTCAATTCGAAATAGAGCATGGAAGGGACTTTAAGTCCTGCCAAAGAAAAAAAGAAAAAGGCAACGAACATTAAGTGGTGGCAATTTCACGAGGTTTGCATGTTTTTCCAATTTGTTTAATGGAATTTGATTTTCCAAATGGATGGCAAATAACAGTTTTTCTTTAGCAAAAGTCCTAAGACGACCGACGGGAGTGGGATAACCTAGAAAAAGGGGATACACAAAACCCAAATCATTCTTATAGACAGCGAAATAGTACGCGGAACAAGCTTTATCTATCTCACGCGGCGGCGGCGGCAGGCGGGGGCGAACGGCTCCAGCTCCACACGTAAATTCAAAGTTAAATGCAGCGTGGCAGTTCAAGGATATCATATAACGAACTATAGCAACTTGTGGCATAAGCCAGACACATTGTCCATCATTCATATTTTGAGGGGGGTGGGAGTCTGAGTTTAACACCCACACACGTTATGCTCTGGAACAAGTGTTGAGCCCAATATGTCGATTGAAAAGAATATTTCATTTCGAACGTGATTTCGAGTACATGGAAGGATGCCAGATTTTTTTTTTTTTTTGGGTTACGACGACAACGAAACCGTGACTTTTTCAAGGGTTTTTCAGAATCAAAATCAACACCGAACACCACCACCATTTCCAACACCCGTTTTTCTGCTTCTACTTTATCGCCTTGGGATTGATTAAGGAAAAAAAAGAAGAGCCCATAAGAATGGGGCTAGGCCATGGCAAATATATGAGATCGAATTTATTATAAGATTGAGTTCTAAGTTATTTGCCTTCTGTGACAGCAGAAATGGGACATTCGTATATAGTTTTGCAGTGATTTTCGTTGTCGTTTGCACCAAAAGTGAGAAGATGGGGGCAGTATTTTATGCTTTTTTTTTCTTTCTTTTCGTTTTTGTGTAGTGATTTAATAAGGAAGGAGGATTTTTTAGCTGTAATTCTTTCTTTTTTTCAACTCAATAAATTGATACTTTAAGTCACTTTTTCCACTTTAAATAGAATTTGAAAATAAATGATTACGTTAATTCTGTCTGTTTTTCTGTTTATATAAATGCAAGGCTTAAACTAAGAAAAATGCCAATGGAAGAAAGAAACGACCAAACCTAGGTTTGACATTTCACAAATTACCAAATCAAGAAATCTTAGTTGGGCTCACCTTCAATACTGCTATTATATAAAATACGACAAATGAGGCATCTGTCTGGCGACGGAACAGTCTCCTGGAGACTAAAAAAAGGAAATACACTAGAAGAAAAAAAGAAGGTTTAAAAAAATCCAACTTTTTTGAGGTTTTTAAAGTGACTGTATTTTCCTTACAAATTATTGTACTGGAACATTAAAATTTTAAAGCTCGAAATTTCTAGTTTTGAGATCCTAAAATGACATTTTTTTAATCAACGTTAACCGCTCAATCTTAATAATAAAAGAAATAGATAACTAAAAAAAAAATTTTCGAAATGTTTTCGGTTTTTTCTAACCACTATATGGATCGGATAACTTGCTCATTCAGCTTAAATTTGCTCTTATATTAAGTTTCCCATATTTTCTACTTCTCGTTTAAAAAATCGAAGTTAGAATGTAAAAGAATTTTGTTGGGTTTTACCATCAATATCTCAGCAACCGCTGATTGGAAAAGAAAATTAAGGAGGGTTTAAAAATCTTGAATAAATTTCTCACAAAAACCAGTTTCGGGATAATCAGACGCTAAGTTAAAAATTTATAGAAAACCAGTAATGTTGATAGTTAAAAAATATGCCCACGAAAACCCAACAAAGTTTCGATTCAATCAATCCATCGAGCCGTTTTCTTTGTTTTTTTTTTTCGATTGAATTTTTGCAAAAAAAATTAAAGGATCACGATTTTGACTTTAAATGATCATACATTTTAACAAAATGAAAAATATTTTTTAAATTTTGTTGATGAATTTTTATTAATGTTTAAATTTATGAGAAAAAAAGAAAAAAATTTCTAAAAAAACATACAAATTATTAAAAAAATGTTTCTTCAAAACTTTTGGGACTCCAAAAAATTTTTATCATTAAAAATGCATACAAAAAAACTGAAGAAAAACTAGAAAGTTTGAACTTTTTTTTAATTTCGATACGACCATTTTTAAGGGAAATTCAGTCACTTAAAAAACCTCAAAACATTTTAAATTTCTTTCCTTATTATATTAGTTTTTTTCCGCTAGTTTATATTTATTTTGATCCAATATTTTTCGAATTTAAAAATAATGTTTAAATCCAAATTTTGTATAAAAACATTTGTATATAAACAAATTCATAACAGTCATTTGAAAAATCGGTAAAAATTTCAAATGTATTCTGCAGGTCAATTAACTTGTGAAGAAACAAATTCAAAAGATTTATATATTATTCCAACCTCTTTGGTCAGCTGTACGTCAAAATTTATGAGAGACCTGGTTTCAAAAGAAAAATCCATTCACCAGAGTTGTAAAAATAGGTATCAAAAACAATACATTTGAAATTTAAAAAAAAATATATTTATTACAAATACAAAAAATTTGCAAATGCAAAAAATATTTATTTAAACTGAAAAAAATTGCCTTAAAAAAAATGTACTATACTAAAAATATTTTGCATTAAAAAAAATGTTATTGCAACTCCAAAATATTTGCATAGAAAATATTTCTTAAATTTTAGTTTATTGAATATATATTAGCTATTTCAACTATAAAATTTGACCTAATGTAAGGACAAATAGTTAAAATTGTAACAAATTGGACGAATATTAAAAAAAAAAATTTAATGCCCACATTTTGCATCGATTTTTTTTCAATGCAGAAAATTTTGTATTTGCAATACCTAAAACTTTTTTTTTCAATGCAAAATATTTTTGTTTGCAATAAAAATTTTAAATCAAATGCAAATATTTTTCAGTTGAAATAAAATTTTTTTAATGCAAAATATTTTTAGTAGGTATAGTACATTTTTTTTGCAATTTTTTTCAATGCAAAATATTTCCAATTGCAATAAATATTTTTTTTTTTTCAGTTGCAATACAAATTTTTTTCAGTTGCAATAAATATTTTTTTCTAGTCAAATTGTTTTATTTCCAATAAATATTTTTTTATTTGTAATTGAAAACAAATGCATAAAAAATAAATGAATTTTTACAGCCCTGCTATGGCCGAACTTAAAAAATAATGTATCTCGGAAGCGGTTCGATTGCAATAAAAAAGTGGAAAAGGTCGTAAATGAATATTTTAAAAGCCTTATAGACTCTCACTTTCGAGAATAAATTCCTGAACGGAGTGTGTCTAATTCAAAGAAGTAGAAGGTTATGTAGAGAAATAAAACAGTTTTTTAGCTGGAAATCAGAGTCGATCGTTGTCCTCGTACTTGCAACACATTTTTTGTAGGTGCAGACCGTTTCGATATGGCGGAGATCAACTCTTCAAGGTTATTAAAATACTAAAACGTAGTTAAATTCAATTTACTCAATTTATTCAATTTAATAAAAACTAAAAAACACTCCTAAAAATGTCCTTATAAATAGTAATATTATCTCCTAAGCCACTGTAAGCTCTATGATTACAACAGTTTTTAATGAAAATCTGGTTTTAATTTACTTACTTAGATAAAACTCTACAAACTCTTGAACCTCATTCTATGTTGGTAATCTGCCTGCAGAGAAATCCTCAAGCATATTTGATTACTTTAATATCCAAGAAAGAAGCTTAAACTTCTAACTGCATTTCGTCCCTGTTCAAAGTAGTCCCCATTTTCTTCTAACCGACACCATATAACCTTTCGCCTTTACTTAATTCAACTTATCATCACGGATTAAGCAAAGAACTCTTCAACACCAGGCTCGATGTGAAGAATAATTTTCTCTACGTCAACCACTGGCCTGGATGTTGCTGTTGCCACTAAAGCTTTTCGAAAAAAAACTGTCTCATAACTATAGCTCACCGCGCATTAGTGGTCGCAACATCACCACACTTAAGCGTAAGGTTTCAAATTGGTTTATTAAGAACTTAATTACACCGAAAACACTTAAAAATTCTTTTTGTTTAACCATCGCCGTCCTTTTCATAAGGACACAAAACCAGTACAGTACAATCTACCTCATACTTCCTCTTTACGGTGTGTTTTGCTGTGATATTTAAGTTCCCTAATGTGCATTGCCCACAAAAACTTAAGAAGTTCCTCCACAATTTCCCCCCGACTTTAGTCCGGCCCGCCTCGAGCCCCAAAGCAAAAGGTTTGAACAAAACACATTTTCATAAGGCCTCCTCCGCGCCTTCGAGAGGTGTCGCTAATAGTCTTGGAGGTCTATTTACTTTTTCCTTGGGATGTTGAAAAATCCTTAATACCGTTAAATGCTTTTACTTTGGGGGCCATTAATGTTTTATGCAAATTTAATTCGAGCACCAAAAGACTTTCGTGATGATGGCAGCGAAGTTAAGTGCCTGTCCCATACCACCCCGCCCACCTCTCTCTCACAGCTCACCGCTATTTTTGTACTTCACTCTTAACCCTATCATTATTTTCACTATTTTAAAGGATTTCAACTTTATCCTTTAATAATTTCAAAGGATGTTCTTATACGTTTCTGTTTTTTCTTCCTTTTTTGAACTTATTTTTTTGGGGGAAGGATTTATTTTTGTTGTATGTATAAGTAGGATAGCTCCTCTGGACTCTCTCACAAGAGTCGTTCATCATTTTGAAGATCGTGTGTAGAGTATACTTTCGCAGGACCTATGCAATGGACCGAAGAAGAACCATTAATCACATCATCTTCGAATGCAAACAATCGCTGAATAAGGATAAAGCATATCCTCGTTTTAACAATGGCTATAATGTGTTTATGTGTGTGAGTGTTTTTTTGTAAAAATAAAAACGAACGAAAATTTTTCCTCATGATAACCGCGAAAATTCATTTGTCAAATGCCACTATGCTGCCTTGTGCATTTATATATTATATTCAACTAAAAGAATTTGGAGAACAAAAAAAAAAAAAAACAGAAAGTGGTGGAAAAAAATCCTTCTCAAGGACTCCCTTCGATTTTCAATTGTGTGAATCCTGCAATATGCATCTCTCTCGGTGGTGGATATACAAGAATTTTTATTTCAAAGGATTTATGCGCACTTAATGGCGGCGAGAAATAAGGAAACCCCACTGTTGTAGATCTAAACAAAATTAAGGACAAGGGCTCCAAGGATTTTGCCGTCATCGTTGTTGGTTGAATTAAAAACCTTCTTAGCGGTATATATTTGTATCTATAAAATCGTGTTTGGCTCACAATTTTGAAATCCCCAAACCGCATTGACAACAGCAACAGTAAAAAAGACAACGCCAGGCACTCGGTAGAAAAAAAAAAGAAAAAAACCAAGTTGAATAGAATTCATGAAATGTGTTTTTGCAACTGGCAATTTTCTCGGGCGTTTTTTGCTACGCGCTGCGCCGTTATCGTTACCCCCTTAGTGCACACAAAAGAAGCATTCTCTGAGGGATACTTTTCCTTGGGGCTTACCCTTTCCAGAATATATAAGCGGCGGCAGCACTGACTGCGTTGACTTTTTCGGTCGATAGGTATGTCTGATATTCGTGTTTAGTCAGTTATCCTTTAGCAGTTGTTTTTTTTTTTTTTTTTGAGGATCTCATATTGGAATTGAAAAAGTTTAGTTTTCTCGAAAAGGGGTTCCAACGATTTTGTAAAAAATATTTATATAAATAGTAATCAAAAATGAAATTCTTAAAAACGCAATTTTTGGGGTCTAAAAAAGTTTTTTTTTTTTTAATCAAATTTTCGAAAACGGGACATGTAGTTTTTTTGAAAGTTTGGTTTTAGATGTTGATAAATAATTGCTACAAAACGGCATACCAATTGTACATATTTTAATATTTTTTTTTTTTTTTTTTCAAAAAATTATTTAGAAGAAACTAGTTTATTTTTCTAAAAATACATCTTAATTAAAGAAATCAAATCGCATTGGAGCTAAAATTCATTTAAGACATTGTGTTTTTACTGAAAAAAAGTTTCAAAAAATCAACTTGTAATTTATTTCACGTGTATTTTATTTAATTAAGTTTTGTGGCTTAGATTAGAAAGTCACTGTGGCGTATGCGCAACTTTTTTTTATAAATCTGACGATAAAATAAAATAGATTTTTTTTTACAGAGTTCTCATGATGATGATATTGCCTTTTTGACTGAGTTCATAGGGTATCTGTTTTGAACATGGCAACACCAGCTGAGTCAGTGATGTTGTACTGAAAGATGGTAATTTCATTATGTAGGCTTTCTCGGATATTCATATTTACAATTCGATAACAACTTTTAAAAAAACACCAAATCCACAATAAAACCCGCCATTTATATGTAGAAAATTGTAAATAAATACATTCGAACACAGAAAACTAAAAATTCTATGCATCTTCATAATATTTTAAGCTTTGTAGTTCAAATTTTAAAATTTTCACTTTTGCCCTTTTTACTTATATTATTTAAATATTCCTTCTTGTGTGACCTTTTTCTTAGTAGTTTCATTTATAAATTCTTTAATTGAGTTTTGGTAATTATTGGGAAATTTGTAAAATAAAAGAATTTTAGCAATCGGAAAAAAAAACAATTAATAAAATTTCAAAAAACAATTCTTTGAAAACGACTATATTTTTGAAAAATTAAAAAAACATAATAAAAATAGGTTTTTAAAACAAAAAAAAGAACAAAAATCTGGTGGTAAAAATCCATTTGGATAAAAATCCTAATTTTTCAATTTTAAGAATTAATTCAGACCTATTTTTTTTTTTTTGTTATAGTGTTCAAAACTCAGTGGATACTTGCAGCAATGATTCAGTTAGGTACATTTATCAAGTACGTAGATACGACAGAATTTCCTTGATGGCGAGAAATACTTTAGGTTGCACTCTGGAACAGCATAGAATAATTAAAAACTGTCTATTTCTATTTAAATTAATTAGTACAAGAACGCCTGACTATCTGTACTCCAAGCTTCAATTTGCGCGGTCTGTTAGAACCTTCAATATTGTAACCCTAAGATACAACTATCTTAATTCATCTCGGCTATTTTTCATAAATGCGGTCAAAATTTGGAATTCCTTGCCTCAAAACATTAAGCGGATATCGAACTCTATAAAATTTAAAAATGAGCTGTTAAATTTGTATGCATCTCAATGAAAAAAAAAAAAAAATAATAAATGCTTTGACTTATCTTTCATTCTCTTGATTCTTCTCCTATATCTTTTTTTTTTCTACCCTTTATTTTCTTTTTCTTCTCTTATATAATTATAATTGTAATTGATTGAGTAAGATTAATTATTAATTAATATTTTTTTGTTTTCTTTGTATTGTAAATTTTATTTTCTTTGTAATATGTAATACTGTACTATAAAAGACTTTGTCTTACTGTATACCACTTAAAATTTAATAAACTTAAACTTAAACTTAAACTTAAAAAAAAAAAAAAAAAAGCTGCAAGTTTAAAAATCATTGAGCAGAGACATTTTTGCACTTTTTAAAAAAATATTCAACTTTGTTTGTGGATATTCTTTGTCGCTGTTTTTTTTTTTTTAAGATTGAAAGTCAAATATCTAAAATTGATCCAAATAAGATTCTTGTCATGATTAATTTTTCCATAGGTGGTATTTTAACATTATAGATATTAAAAGGACTTTGGCTCCAAAGTTCGGAAATAAAATTTTCTTAAACAGAAAAATAATAAGAGAAAAGGCATTCAAATTCAGTCTTACCTAGAGGCCAGAGCTCCGGCAGCTGAACGAACGCCTCAGTAAAACTCAGTAATTGCAAGCGTTTTTTTCAACTGAAAACTTTTTTAGTAACGTAGTGATTTGAAACAAGATGAAATGAAAAAGCGACAGGAAAAATCATTTGATTATAACTTTTTTGTTTTAAAAGATAGATAAACGAAATTTATACTGTAGATATGTAATTAAATAAACTATAATTGTGCAAAATTTCAATTAATTTTATATTCAATATTCAAAACTCGTTATATCTTTTCATCTAGAGCACACAAACATTTTATTTGGCTTTAATTCACATGCTGTTAATATTACCTTTCATTTGATATATCACACATAACGGTAATAGCTCTACAAGTTACACAATCTAAAATTGAAAAACTTGAAAAATACCTCAAAACACCTGTGGAGATCTGTTGCCGATGACCACCCACCGTCAGTGTAGGAAGTACCGTAATCTCAGTTTTTTGTAGGCATGGTAGAAATATGAGTGATATGTTATATAAAAGGTGATATAAAATTTATCATTGGTTGTAATTTAAAAAAATATATTTAATAGTGTTAGAAGAGAAAAAAGATAAATTTGTTTGGTTTTTTGATGAAAAGTAATTTAATAAAAAAAAAATCTAGCTCTTTTTGTAGATGTTGTATAGACATGGTCGATATAAATATTTTGAGCTGAAACAATAAGCTTTCAAATGATATAAAATTTATATAGATTGTCATATAAAAAACATGGATTTAAAGGTGATAGAATAAAAAAAGATAGATTTTTTCAATATTTTTTTTTTTCGAAAAATAAATTTTTTAAGGTTTCACTTCTACCACATGTGAATTTCACACATGATTTGTTTTTAAATAAAAACTATTAGTTAAAAGCAGAAATCCATATTAAATTAATGTTGTTTAACTTTGAGTTTTCAGTGTTCTTCTTTGAAGCTTCATTTGGGGTCTAATTTCGCAGAGCCCACAAATATTTAAATCAAAGTGTTTTTCAATGATTTAACGTTATTTTTGTCTTGAGATCATAAATAGAAACACCCTGCTCATGCTCAAACTGTGATTCTTTGTGGGAAAAAAGAGTAATAGAATGAGTAGTCTATAAATTAGTTAGTATTACCAAACAAACATTTATTTAATTTATTACGATGAATAATTTCAGGATATTGCATGGAAGTTTCAAAATTATACCTAAGCAAAGTGATACAACGCATTATTTCTTATAAAATTTGACAAATTTTATTCAATTCTTCTTCCTTCCTTCATTTTGCTACTTCGTCCCTATTTTCTTGTTGTTTGATTTCGTTTTTCCTTTTTTTTTGGCAAATCCATGATGATGCATTTATTGAACAAAAAAAGGATTCTTTAGCATTTGAATGCTAGGACAAAAATAGCATACAAAAAAATACTGCTTTTTTTAAGTCAAACACTGACTCGTTCTCATTTTGAGTCACTTTAGAAAATGCAAAAAAAAATCATAAACCACAAGTTTTCCCTAAATATAATAAAATAAATTATTATAGCTTGTCATATCCTCACAAAAAAATAAAAAAAAAAAAAAAAACTGAATAGTGTGCATATGTCCAGTCCAAGTAACACATATTACAACAACATCTATAAAAATGAACTTCTTATGGTGCATATAACATTTCTATATGAGCAAAACGTTCTCAGTTTGCATCTTGATCAAAACAAAATTCAAACTGGTGTCCTTATTGGGAATTTCATGTTTGAATAATTTTCACAATTCTCTTATTTGAATTTTGGTTTCTTTTTTTCAAATGCGTTTTTTTGTGGTGAAGCGTTTTACTTGTGCATCCTTTTTTCCATATATGTGAGATAGAAAATGTGGAAGTATACACGTAATGTATAGTAAGTAATTTATGAAGGAATCTTTTGAAAACTATGTGTGGTAGCAAGCACACCGTAGGGACACTTTCGTATAAGCTATGTAGATATGTTTGCCAACTTTATAACCACAAAATGTCATTTACTTTCCTGAAGTTTTTTTTTTAGATTTTTTTTTTTTAATAAAAATTCATTTAATTTATTGACATGATTTGTAGAATGGATGCAAATCCTGATGAAATTTTTGATCATTGTCAATCACAAATTGTGAACATTTCCGAATTGATAAATTGTCTAGGAAGGGTTTGTTTGTTTAATCAGTAAAATGTGTTCTAAATGACTTTTTGGCGCCAAGGACAAAAATTGAAGCTTCACATCAGTTAAAGATTTAAGAAAAAAAAACAAAACTAAAAATTATCTACGTTTTTAAAATATCCTTTTTGGCTGTTTATACGATGAAAGGACAAAATCCGCCTGCGGTACTATTATTCAATTAGTTTTTGAGATAAAAAAATCAATCAATTCTTTTGCGTGTTGATCATATTCCACTCAAATACTCTGTCAATTGAAAAAACCTCTTTAAGTGACAATATTACGTATTCGCATTAAAAATGTCCAATTTGTAATCAATCAATGTCAAATCTAAATGAAGTCGTTACCATCTCTCCAATCTCCAGTCCTTTTAATACATCCTTTTCTCCTTAAGAAGACCCCATATAAACCTAATGTGTGATATGTGCACAAAGTGATTTGCTTAAAATAGCCATCCTTCAATATGTTGGGTCTCTTCATTAACCCAACTAGCTGTATACACCACAACACAACGACCAAGAGTATGTTCTATATAGACCAAGTTAAAGCAAAAAAAATATACTTAAAAAACTTGCATTAAAAATAAAAAAAGGAGAAAAAAAAGTAAAAGAATAAAGAAGCTCTATTAAAAAGGACAAGGTATTGAATAGATTTTCATCATTAAAACGCTTTGGGACGATGAATACTTGGGATTATTTCTTCCTTCAAGGGATATTGTATACTGTTCCCCCATCCTTTCCCACATGAATGTAGAATAAAAAAAAAAAACCCTTTTCAGCTTTCAATCGACTATATCACTACTCTTATGATGATGGTCTCTCTATTCCATTATTCTATGTCCTTCGCCTTGAAGGAAGAAAACCCCGCAATGATATATGATCGAAGCAAAATTATTAATGGGAAGTAGTTGTCAATTGTCCAAAGGGAACACATAGAGCTCCATGATGGCGGTGCAAATAAGTAATAAGAAAAAAAAAGAAAAAAAAACGATTTTCTTTCTTTGGTCCTTTTTAGTCTTTTTTTACTTTTTTTTTGTTTGTTTGTTTGTGTCATCAAACTTTCTTTTCTGCGTGGTTTTCACAAAAGACAAGAATTTTTAACACTTTTCCTTTTCTCTCTCTCAAAGGATGCACTGTTCACCATCCATAAGTGTCCTTTTTAATAATTTATTCTTTGTAATTTTCTTCTTTCTTTTCTTCAATATTATTTTTTCTACATTGTCGTCATCTCGCCACCGAGTTGGAGTATAGTTGAGAATGATGACAATGGTAATGGATGTGTGTTTTGGGATAGTGTCGCCTTAGCAGTAATCTATAACTAGTCTAAACTCTATCGATGACCAATCAGCTTGGGAAATTTTTGTGTGAGTGGGTTAAAAAAAGTTTCTCGAGATATTTTTCGTTAAAAATTGAACAATTTATAAAAGTTTTGACAAAATATTTTGTTCAAAGCAGATGAGATTATTTTAAGCTATGCATTTTTTTTTTTTAAATATCTTTCTATCATGTTAAAGAAAAATAGTTTTTCGTATGTCACTATGTTTTGCAATGGATTGCAGGCATTCCTTTGCAGTGTCCTGGATTGGAGGTTTCTAAGGCATCAGAGCAAATATCAAATATTGTATTCAAATTTGACAGTGGCTTTCAGTTAAGCGTCTTTTTATACCTTCAATTTACTCTTATACGTTGGTTAAAAACAGTTTGCAAAAACTTAGCAAAAAGCTGTTATTCTTTTCACTAAGAGAGATTTTGAATTAATAAAAAGAAAAAGGTATAATCAAATTTTTAAAAAAATCCATTTAATTTAATTAGAAAATCTTTTTATTTTTATGTGAAGACATTTTAATTAAAAGCGGTTTTCCATTCAAAATAAAGTGTTAGGCACTAAAATACAATACGTTTACTGTTTGAACTTTTTTTTAAGAAATGATGAAATTCGAAATTAGTACCACAAAAACTGGGACAAAAATGTTTTACCAAATGCAAATTCATACAAAAATGTTTCATTTATAACAGAAACCAAAAATCTTAGCAGTCTACAAACATTTTTTAGATGAAAGGGTATTTTTGGGGAAATACGGAAAATCCGAGATAAGTCCGATAAATTCAATGACTTAAAAGGTGCCCTTACAAAATTTATTAAAAATGTTGTCGTTCTCATGGGAATTACGAATAAAATAAGTTCATACATTTTTTTCATGTGGAAAGGTGTTTTTTTTTTATGTGTAGTGGTATCCTGTTGCAATTCAGCAATAATATTACTTTTGAGATTGGAAACAAGAATCTTAAGTGTCTATGAGAATATCATAGTTAAACGGGTGTTTTTTTGAGTGATAACAAATTCGATGGTCCACCCTATTGAACTTAAGTAAAAACGTTGTATTTGGGATAAAAATCAAGAGTAAAGAGTTTTCATACAAAAAAATTTAGGTTAGAGGGTGTTGATATTGAAATCTGTTGTTAGTTCCAAAAAGCCAATGATTTCCACTCCTCTTTTTCGCGAAAAAAACACCCTTCAACACAATTTTTTTTATGTAGACTTTTTTATCCTTTGCTCTTATCTAAAAAGGAAACTTTTTGCCAAGTTTCATGAGGGTATTGAAATGTTTTGAAATGTTTTATGTTCCTTAGCTTAACCTTAAAATATAAAATAATAGCTTTGTGTAAGAAATCAATACTATTTTTAAGGTTTTAGTTTGAGTTTGAGTTTACATGAGTATCAAAAACTTTTTTTACTCTATTTACCACCGCTTGCTGTTACACGCAACTAAAGAATCCATCTGAAAAAAAAAAAATAACAAGCAAACATTATTATATTTTAAAAAGATTTTCACATTAATTTAAAATGCATTCCTTTTTTTAAAGAAAATATTTCAATATCAATTAGTATGCTCAAGCACATAGAATTGATAAGAAATCTGTTTATTTTTATTCGATTTTTTTTCTTTTTAATATTCTTATTAAAATGAAAAGAAGATAGTTTTTAAAACAGAATTTAAACGGATTCCCTTTATTTTAGCAAGAAATTATATTTTTTGAAAATATGTCAAAAAAGCGTTTCTTCCTCTACCTCTTATTCAACTTTGAAATATAAAAAGTAATTTTTTCTCATTTTTTTTCCGATTTTTTGACGAAATTATTAGGTTTTCAAAAAATTTGGCAAAATTTTCGAATATTTGTATTCTATGTTGTGTTTTGGTTTCACAGATCCTTTTATATAACTGTCAAACCCCTAATACTATCATATTAGGTTTCTTCAATAAATTCGAATTATTCATTTTTTCAACTAAAAATTATTTTAATTAATTTTTCGCGTCCCTTTTTTTAAATTTTATAAATGCAATCGTAGAGCGTTCAATTTTATACAAGAAAATGATTAAATCTAGCCTTTTTGATGAACCATTAAAAAGATAAAAAATTCTAAACACAAATCGTATGGGAAATAGAAATTTGAAAGGGCTGAAAATTTTACAGTATTTTTTTTCGTCATTTTCAACAATATTTAAACAAAAAAAAAAAAATTTTTTTGAATCAGTCTAGTGTATATACCTACTCTCTAGTTGCATTTCAAAAGAAAATGATAAATTGCTAAGAGGATTTTTTCCAACTCATTTGTCAAGTTTGGTTTTTTTATATAAAATATAAATATTTTCATGCTATAGTCTATACCTTTTGCCCTTTTTATATCTCTAAACATCCCCACTCTCACTCCTCAAAAAAAAAAAAAAAAATAAAAACAGTCTAAGGATGAAAATTTATATTGGTTTAAATTTTTGGCCAAAGTGTTGCATCATTGCCAAAGCATTTCCCAGGATTAGTATGGTGGGCACATATATACAAAGTACAATCTTTATATATTCTTTGATACCATGTATACAATATAGATATGGACCAGCAACAGGAAGAAAATTAATTTTCCCCATGAACGGAACAGCATTGGACACAAAATAACAACATTCAGCAACAAAATAGCGCTTAAGGAGTTGTATGTCGATATAGACGGAGCCAAAAATTAAAGGTATACCCATCCTCAATTCAGGGGCAGATTTGTATATAATCTGAACTTTGGGGCTCATAAGTTCCTCACGGAACTTCTTCAACCAACTTCAAATATCAATTGATGCGTGCCATTGGACTTCAGGAAAAACTTTCGCAGGCTCGGAAGGTTCAACTTATTTTCGAAGCTGTACTTGAGAAGTTCCACAAAAATAGGGCTCTGTTGCTATTTATTCGCTAAATGTCAAAATTCTAATGGAAACCAAAATATTTTTGTAAAAGAGGTTGTTTGTAAGGCCGGTTTACGGAAAATGAGTCAATTGAAGCGTTTATTTATTTCAAACAATCATAATTTACAAGAAAAAGCTTAAAATAAATTGCGTTTTTTCTTTTCTCATTACATTAATTTTTTTTATTTTAAAAGCTTACAAACAAATTATACAATTAAAAAGCCAAATATTTCTTCTAAATAATAAAACCATTTTTAAATTTTTACAATGCGCAAAAAGTATTAAAATAATTTATTAAAAACAATAATTTCTTATGAAAAAAGTGAAAAAATCTTTGCATCACCCAAAAATTCATTTTTTTTTATATAACAACCTATAGTAAATTTTATACCACCTGAAAGCTTATTGCTTCAGCTCAAACTATAGGTATATATCGATCATGTCTATTAGGCATCTACAAAAAGAGCTAGAATTTTTTTAACTCGATCAATTTTCATCAAAAAAAGCAAAAAAAAAAACATATAATTTTTATGTTCTAACGCTATTGAATCAATTTTTTTTAGACAACCTATATCATGTAAAAGCTTATAATTTCACCTTTCATATGAAGTTTCAATCTTATTTCTGCGATGCCTAGAAAAAAAGTAAGAATTTTTTAAAGCCAACCATGTTGAAATTCCAAACTGAGATTACGGTACTTCCCACACTGGTGGCTGTTCATGATCAACAGATCTCCACAGGTGTAGCTTGTATTGAATGTACAGTTTTGTGTGATATACCAAATGAAAGGTAACATCATCGGGATGCTCAATAAAGTTAAATCAAATTTGTATTTGCTTTAGATCAAAAGATAGAACCTGTTGAATAATAAAACTTTATTTTACCGTTATCTCGAAATTGTGACTACAAAATTTTGCACACATATAGTCCTGTCTATTATCTATCTACAATATAAATTCATTTATTTATCTGTAGAAGAAAAAAAGATAAAAATAAAAAACGGTTAAAAAAGGTCAAAAAACTTGGGACAAAAAAACTTGTTTTTCCCGTTATTCGGTCAAAAACCATTTTGAAATACCAATTTTTTGCACATGTATGCGCAGAGTCATAGACTACATGTTCTATTAGCTTGAGATATTTGAATGCTACAAAAAATTTAAAAAAAATTAAAACTCACCCAAAAATACCCCAAAATAAGTAGGTATTTTCAAAAATTCATATTTCGAAACGCAAAGACTTAAAAAAAAATCCGTATTAGACACCTATTTTTTTTATTATCTTTCAAATGACGTTTTTCAAATTGTCAAAAAAAAATTCCCCTACCTATAATCACTACTTTGTCAAAGGTCTACCTCATGTTTTAGTTTTAGAAAACCATTAATAGCTTGGTTTTGAAATTATTTAGAATTTTTTCAATACCATTGTCAGTCTTGCAATAAATTTATCTATTGATTACAAAAAAAATCAACTCTTTACATTGTCGCGTTTAGAAAGTAGACAATTTTTTGAAATTTTGTTTTACCCCTATTTACCCTATTAAAAGATGGAATTTTTTGAAATCCTTCAAATGTATCTAACTTTAATAAATAAGCTATAGAATATTTTTGTATCTCTAATAATTTATTTTGAATTTTTAATTGGAATTTTTGCCGCACTGCGAAAGTGTGAGAGTGGAACGGGAGAAAATGGCGTCACTTTTTTGTGTTGGCTGCCATGCTTCATCGATTTATAAGACGTTATCACGTCAAAAAGTTTGATATTGATCAACTTCGATGCATTTAAACCAGAAAAGAAGTCGTATAGTCGGAACTAAACCGAACTACTTTCAAAAAGGGCCGATAAGTCTAATACCCAAGTACAGCCCCGTCTGCCTTAGTTGAAGAAGTCTTCTCTGCTGCATCGAGCAACTCGTGTTAGAAATGGGTAGCAGCAGCTAGAGTTTGAGAAACAAGCAACGAAACGGCACCAGTGGCCTGTGCAAAATCAATTTTGGCAACTGACCAAAGAACAAGCTGGTATATAGGTATCCCATGGTTTGCTCTACTCTATGCTGTAGCATCAATTTGGAGAACTTTGTTATATATGGAAACACCACAACGACACGAAGAGAGGGAATTCTGGCATTGTTGAATGTGCAACATATCAACAAACTCTCCAAAAGACTCGAAGGTGTTTCACCATTTCCACACTCGCACACAGCCAGTGGGCATATTCTCTTGCAGCACACCTTTGTGGCACCCATAAGCAACACACAAAGTCCTGAATATCCTATTAGGTCAGTGACAATAGCGCTTGTTGGCGTTAATCTAGATTTCTGTAGGCTATTAGGATACATATACGACGTATAAATTTATGGTTGTTGTTGTTGTGCTTTTTTTTTTGTATAGGTAAATGTATGGTTTTTTTGTTACCTTTCACTACGACACTGAGTTCGAAAAAAAGGATAACGCCTCTTCTCTGCTTGACTGCCTAAAGTTTCATTATTGATTTAACAAAGGGCGCCGATTCATAGAGTAAAAGTTCTCAGAAGTGAGGAATTGAGGGGAATTTATAAAATGCATGTAAACTTGTGTACTCTGAAGCAGTATTTGACTATTTGAGTGCCTAACAATTTACCCAGAACCCTAACCTTGCACAACAGAACTAGAACCAGAACCACGTTGATGATGATGATTTTTCGGTCAGGAACTATATTGGGTAAAACGAAAACTATCAACAAAAAAAAAAAAAAAACAGAAAAAAGCTAAAAATTGCCATTGGAAATGGGGAGCAATAAAAAGTTGGAACAGAGTTATAGAGTTCCACTTAGTGGAACGAACGAATAGTACATAAAAGGTCGTCGAAATAGAAAAAAAAAAAAACAAGGAAGGTTTCTCTATTGTTACTGCTGTCCGTCTATTCAACTTCATTTTTTTTTTTTTTTGAAAAAACAAAAAAACCAACAACACATCGATGCTTGTTTTAGGTAAAGTTCTTTTTTAACCGTTTTTTTACTTTCATAGAGAAACAAAAAAAAAACCTCTTAAAATTGAATGCCAAAAATCGCTTGGTTGGTGGCCAAGCTTGTTAGCTCGGCTGGTTGGTGATGGCCTGTTTGTGGTGCACACACAAATGAAAGGATTTTAAAATTGCGAAAAAAGGATCTACGGGTAGTTTAGGTTCTGGTTGTTTTGGGCCTGGCAAACTTTTGAAGTTTTTCATTTTTTGTTTGTTTTTTTTTTTTTGTTCATGTTCATGGCATACTTCGTTTTGTGGTCAAAATTATAAAGAACGGCTTTTTTTAAGACAGACAGACAAACAGAACTGCATTCATATTCATCGTAATGTTGTGCCTCGAATTATAATTTTTACGAATCCCGAACTTGTCCTGGAAAAACAACACTAGGAAAATTTAAAAAAAAAATAATAAAACTGCAGATTTATTACAACCATACTTTAAAAATAATGCTCACAAAATTTTGTTTAATTTTTATTTACTTTTCAAATTTGAGAGTCACTATGGCGTATGTGCAACTTTTTTTACTGTCTTCACAGTTAATTTAATTATTTATTAAACTGTTATATATTCTTGGCTATTAAATCAGATAAGTTTACTTCTCTGAACTCTAAAATGTTCAATTAACTCGTACGACTTATTGTATCGGTTAAACATAATACATATTGTGATATGCACTTTGGTGTTTGCATTTAACAACTAGTTGCTTGTTTTTATTTGGAACTTTTTCGTATTGGAAAGTTAATTTAACTCAAAAAGTTTTTCTATATAAAATTGCAATTTCAATATTCTATTATATTTTATAATGCAACAAATTAACCACACACATAGAAAAAATTGAAAAACACTAAAACACTCCCACATCAAAACAACAAACAAAAGATATGAAAACAAAGCAAAAGCAAACACATTTGTAACATTGTTGTGAATAATTTTTATTCAACACGAAAAATAAAATAGAAGCGAAGAAATTCAACAGAACCGATTCGATTTGAATCCAATCGAATCTCATCTCATCGCGAAAGAACAAAACAACAAATTTTATGTCCAAAATCTCAAAGAGATCAAATTAATAGCAGCAAATAAAAAAAAAAAAAAACACAAAAAAGATACCGCCACCGCATCGACAAAGTATAAACAAAAGCGCTAGAGAAAATCTAACAAAAGCATCAGCAGACAAGAGCAGAAACGATAGGAAGCCCAATACCAAGAAACCAAAGACACAAGGACCATAGAGAGGACCACCGACCGCCAGCAATTAAACAAATCAAAACATACATTTCGGTTTGATTGATTTTTTTTTTTTGTTCTGTTCTGATGTTTAGGGTGTGTGTGGGTTTATGTGGTCGGGTTGTATGCAGTGCACCGCTCATTTGCTTTGCTTTATTGATCCCCACCTATAAAATGATTTCTGTTTGCGTTCGTCTTGTCAGAATCAATAAAAATCCAGGCTGCTGTTCAAACTTTTTTGCTTTGTGGTGTTGTGTTGAGGTTCTATCCAAGGCCTAAGAGTCGAGAGTGTTTGTTTTCATGTGCCAACTGCCAACCCCCTGGGGGCCGGCAAAATGTGGGTGTTTGAGTTTCCCTCAGAAACAAACTCTTTCGGATGAATTGGCAAATGCCACACATCACACACAACCCAAAGGCTTCAAAAACGGTCCAGAAAAAAGGTCCACCACCGATGGAGATATCCCGGAGTGTTATGATCTCGGCAGGTGCCTTCTTGTACACCACCTGACTCGCTTTAGTTCTTCTCCGATTTCTGGCAAACGCTGGCTGGTGGATAAGGTAAGCATCCGGAATGTTCAAAGGCACAACGAAAAAACGAAAGTGCTCCCCATGTGGAGGTTGTGTTGTGTGATGTGTTGTGGCAGAGAGCAGCAACACCGAGCGCTATAAACCTAATTTCCTCCAATGTTTGTTTTCATTTACGAATTAGTTAAACAGAGTTTCTTTTGCGGCACTACACTTTGGAACGACGACGCACAGCGGCGCGGCGGCATTGGTGGCGTATGCGGCAACAACAAAAAGAAGATTCAACACTTTTTGGGTAGAAAAGGCCCTCAGGGGAGCATCTTTTCCTCTCACTTTATTCGGGAAGTGTGTTGGGAGAGGAAGACTCTGAGAATTCCAGATATACGCAAACATGACGTTTGGGCAAGCAAGTGTTACAATTTGTTGCTTGGGTGGCGGTTTAACATCGACAGTAATATGGAGGCGGCTCTGCTGAAAGTGTTTGCTTCAGTGAACTATGAAGTGGCAGACATAGTGGCTCCAGGGCTAAATGAAGAAAATGTTTTACCAGACAGACTGGTGGAAATATTGTACCATCCCATACATAATTTTGAAAATGTGCGTAGACCTTTTCTAACCAAAAATAATGAAATTACATTTAGATCAACTTTTAGGTGATTTTTTGTTTTTCTGGTATATGGCAGGCAATTGGACCAGTACAAATAATTTTGTCATTGTGATACATATTATGTGTTTAAAAGTTATGAAGTTTGAGAACACAAAATACTGGACCACTGGACAGAAAATTAAGCAGAAAACAAAATACTCTTATGACCTTAATCTTTCGACAAGTTCACAGTCACTTTCATTAACGTACTAAATTTTTCGTACAACTTCTACCAAAAAATTGCGTTGAAAAGTTCATAAATAATGAGCACATTTTAAAATAAAACAAACAGATAATGTTAACATAATTTTAACATCCTTTTTGGGTTTCCTACCCCATTCAAGCAACTTCATTGCTCCGCTTAGGATAAGTACTATGCCCAGGTTGGTGCACAGTGGTGGCTTTGGTACTTTTGGGGTCAAAAATCCTTTGCACGGCTATTTTTTGACAAAAAGAAGGTAGGTATCCAATAAAATTTTGAACACTAAATGGTATTAGGATGGAGAAAACGTTAAAGCTGCCATTTTTTATTCAAAATGGCGGCTCCAAAATGGCATATCCAAAATTCAGGCAGAATAAGCTCTTAAATAGAATTTTTTTTACAGTTGGTATATATACAAATACATACATAAGCTAGAAATTAAGCAAAACTGGGTATTGAAAATGTATCTGATCTTAGACTTTATCAATTTTTAATTTTATTCAAGTCCAAAAAGTGCCAAATTAGTAAAAATCACCTTTAAATATTCTATTTCTTGAATTCAATTTTTTTTTACATATGTATTAGCAACATTTTTGACAACAACTTTTTTACTAACTTTCATTAAAAAAAATTACAATTTCAGTAGGATATTATTGCCAACCAGGGTGACACAATTTGTAACAGTTATAATGTTCAACCAAAGTGAATATTTAGTTGTTCGTTCATCCAAAATATACATTTTATGAAAGAATTTAGGGTAAAATGTTGTTAAATAAGAAATTTTTTTCTGTTATTCGACTTTTTGAAAAAAAAAAAACTAAAAATGCAGTTTTATTGCAATTGCTTTCAATATTACGTGGGCAGAGTTTAATCAAAATAGTCGATACACACTATTTTGGACTTCTCCATCATCGTAATTTTGGTTTTGATTAAAATCTCAAATTTTTTTTTTCGACACGAAACCAATACTTGCCTTATTATAGCATGTAAAAATGTATGATGTCACGTTTTTGAGATATAAACGAAATATAAAATAAGACGAAATTTTATCTTCGAAACATGATTTGAATTTAGAATCTATTAGAATCAATCTATTGGATCAACGAAAAATTAAATATTCAATTTTTTGAACATTTGAAATTTTGAACATTTTAATTTTTATTATTGCATGTTTTGTTTTATCTTTACTTTTAAACATGGTTGGCAACAATATTCTACCAAAATGGTCTTTTTTTAAGAAAATAATAATCGAAGTTGTCAAAAATGTTGCTAGTAAAAAAAAATCCAAGAAATTTCTTGAAGTAGGTTTTACTATTTTGAATAAAAACTTTTACCATTTGGAATTTAAATTTTGGTAGCTTTTTCGTATTTTTTCATATTTTTTATGCCCTTCAGTGTACCAAATTGTATATGACTTTTCGTCAATGAATAGCCGTGTAAATGATTTTAAACTTTAAAAGCAATCACTATTTAGGATCTCATTTGTAGTTTTTTATCAACATTTTTCATTGATTAACTAATTTCAGGTTTGAGTGTTAAGTACCATAGGGATGTTTTCTAGATAACTTATATCACATAAAAGTAAGTATCTCTTAAATTAATTTAATCCAACTACATAATTTCAAAAAAAACTTTTCTGACCAAACTTTGTGTTTGATTTTGTTAACGTTAACCATTACCATTAAAAACTTTGATAATTCTTTTTTGCAATTTTAACCAATGATTATATCTTTTTTGAAGTAGGTGCTTTCAATTTCCGGTAATCTTTATTCACTAACTGTCTAAAAAAGTAATTTCAAAATCGGGAGTTTCTTTTATTATAATTCGACATTTCCTTGTAAAAGAAAAATTACATTACTGGTACGGTTTTTTTTTTTGTTCGAAAACGGTACACAATTGTATACAACCCCAAAAGTCCCTTTTTAACTCACATATGGCCGATATGTGCTCTGGATACAACAAAAATGGCTCCGTATTGATTTCGTCGGACAATTCGGTCGAACAAACAACAACATCACGCTACTGCACTTGCCTCCCTTAAAAGGTTTTTTTTTCTATTTCTTTTTTTCTTTAATTTTTTTAGTCGGGTGGAAGAAGTCAATGCAGAAGTTTACACAACGCCAAAACTTTACAAGTGTCGTCCCATTCTTCTTATCTGCAAAAGTTTAAAATCATATCCTTGGGCTACACGTTTGGCCATATCCTGCGTCCATTCTTCTTTCTTTCCCAGTGACTAAAAATGAAGAAAAAACACACACATATACACAGACATAAACTATAAAGAACCTACACGAAAAAGAATCATCGAGTGCACAAGCGATTTCCCGCCCATTCAACAGACAGAAAATGCGCCAACAAAATTTCGACCACTCTTCTCTTCTTCTAGATGCTGTAGTGAATATATAGTGTGCTCCACCAAAGCCCCATTCAGATCCAACAGCTTCAGTGTTGTTATTCCTTCTGGCCAAAGAATTGTTTGTGAGAGCATACTTCGGTCTGGGAAATGACCACCAGCAATTCGAATTATTTGTGGATATACACTCTGCGAAGTTCGGTTCGCCTTCTTCTCCTTATTGCTAGCTAGTTCGTCCTCTTCCCAAACCAGGATGCTGCTAGAAATGAAACGAAACTTTGGTCATTTATTAAGATGAACGGTTCAGGGCATCTTATCCCCTATCACAACCATACCCCCAGCAGAGTGCATTCGAAAGCCAAACACAACCAGAAAACAAGGATTGCGCTCACACATGCACAGGCACACATTATATTCTTATAGAAGAAAACTCGGAAAATTTACTTGGATTAATTCCAAAGAAAAACTTTGTCGCATTCTCACATCGTTCGTCGTATTAGTTGCAGGACACAAAATATATACGAAAATGAGGAGAACAAAAAAAAATAAGAAGCCAAAAAAAAAAAAAAACCATGAAAAGACTAAAGGATCAAGCCAAAGGATATGTACCAAAATGGATGGTAGTATAGAAGTGAAGAAGAAACTTAACTTATATATCCTTTTGTGTTGCAGAAATTTCCATTACTTCCTCTCTTTCACTGGAAAACTTTTTTACTCAAACCATGTGTGTGAGTGTGTGTGTGTGTGTGATTGTTAACTGCGGTTGAATTGTTGTACATATAAATTATACATACTTACACAAACTCGTACATATATGTATGATGCAGCCTTTTGCTGAAAAACTTCTATACGATATCCCCCGTCAGGAGCCAAAAAACAAACTTGAATCCGTATAAAGATCCTTGCGGCCAGATATAACAACTTTTTCACCCAAAAATTGCAATAGAATCCCATGTGGAATTTTTAATGAGTCGGTAAGAGTTGCCTGCTTTATTGTTGCCATATATTGCTGAAAGGTGTCAATAAAAAGGATCTTAACTATGTACACACATACATTTGTATGAGGAACATTTTAATTTGGATTACAATTAAAGTTACGGCAGTGTGTCGGAATGGGAGTTTGAGAAATCGCTTTGGGAAGTGTCGAAACTTAACAACTAGTTGCTTCGCAGTGTGTGAAATCAAATTTCAAATGTTGAGAGAGAAATGAAAAGTTTCAATTTCCTGAAGGGGTTTTTTTATTTTTGGTTACCTATTCGAAGGATGAAGGATGATCAATATTCCAAGTTTGTTAATGAAGTTTTACATTGCTACTATGTTAATTAGAAACCATATTTATTTGAGTTAGGTAAGTATTTTGAAGTATAGTATAACAAACATATTGTTAATTCTATTTTCAGTTGCAAACAGTGTTCTTTTGCTTGAAATTGTGCATCTACTTAAATTCAAGTATTTTTTTGTTACTTGGCTGACGGATAAAAGGTTTTGAACATAATTTCAGAGTACATATATTATGTCTTTCACGGTAACAGTCTTCAACTTGCCTTCGACTTAAACATCTAGATCAACAACTACATTTGCTACTACATTCAAGTTATAAGCATCTGCAAGTGTCACTTCTACTTTCTTGACTTGCTTTGGTTAAATTTCTTAATTCCATGAGCTATGTGAATAGCACCTGCCTCCCGTTGCGTCTTGTAAGAGTTTTGTTTTATAATGAGTGAGTCTCCTGTTGTTGAGACTTGGTATCGCAAAGCTTTCCAACCCCATGATCATTCAACATAGTTAGGTAAAAGTGACAGAACTGGGCAAACACATAGAGCATGCTGAACTGGTTCCGTATTTAGCTGCAAGACGCTTACTCTTTCTCCATCTAGATAAGATTTCTTTAAATCGTCTTATTTTAGCTTATAGTCCAAGATCCCAGGGCCGCCAGACATTACTTATTTTCTCAAGAAAAAAATGTATGGAATTACGTAGTGCTAGGACATACTATTAGTGTATGGATACTGGCTATCTTGTGCCGACGGCCATTTTACCGGTAACAGGTGCTAAAGGTACGAAAAATACGTAATTACTTTTCTTATTTTCTCAAGGCTGATTTTTATATATGATACTCAGGGAACTAATTCAATAATTTTTGTAAGCTGCCAGACCCATCGGATGGGCCTAACACCTTGCCAGACACGCATAATAGGAATCAGCAAAGTTAGATTTTATTATATGGAGGCCTGGAAAAAAATTAATAAAATATTTTGACTTCAGGACTCGAAAGAGTATCAAGACACGCGTCGAAAACCACATTTTGCACAATCGCATCTAGAGTCATTTGGCCGCCATTTTGTTTTTTTAATAAAAATTGCAATTTTTCACATAACTCACGTATTTTTGAATCTACAGAAAAAAAACATACTGCAAACTTGAAGGTAATTTAATTTACTACAGTATATGTTAAATTACTTTTTTCGATTATACCTTCGGTTTAAGAGTTAGGGTGGTTTTTTTTTGAAACCATATTTTTGTCATATCTCTTTTATTTGAGCTTTTTTGAAAATTAATTTGAAGTAAAAGTTGTAGATCTTTTTATTACCTTCATTTATTACATTAACGGTTTTTCGATTTGACAGACCGTTTTTGATCTGTAGGAAAAAAACTTCAAAAAGGTTGCAATTTTTTAATATAGGAAAAAGGTTCTAGTACAGGGTAATTTACATCAGATGTAACAAGAACTTAGGCGTGTAGGTTGCACTCAGACAAGAAAAAAATCGTATAACTAACACTGCCAGACCAATTACGACAGCCATTTTTTTTGCCAGACATCTTAAAGCTTTGAAAAAAATAGTTTAACTTTACTTATTTTCTCAAGCTTCATTTTTATACATGATACTCATCAGGGAACTAATTCATTATGAGTTTAAAGGTAGGTATTTTTTTTTAATAATGTAGTAATTATTGGTATTATTAAGCGTAAACATTTTACTTCAATACTACGGAAGACCCATCAGATTTTATTAATAACAAATCTACCGAAGCTTTGTTATAAAACTCCTTTACAAACAAGCTCACGCTGGCGCTGATACATATAGCGAGCATTTGTGCGTGTCTGGCAAGGTGTCAGGCCCATGCGATGGTCTGGCAGCTAACAAAATAATTTTATTGAATTAGTTCCCTGAGTATCATGTATAAAAACCATATGGAACTTTGCAAAAAGTTTGCTCTTGGGATAAGGATCCATAAAGTTCTTTAAAATATTGTTGGTGAAAGGTTGTTTTTTTTTTATGAATTGAGTTATGTGTTAGAAAGGTATCAAAACAGCTGACATAAATTTTGTTTATTTTTTAAACTTGGGAAAAAAGTTTCGTTTGTGATAAGAACTGAGAATTTAAAGAGTCTACAAAATTATCTTAAGTGAAAGGGTGTTTTTTTTTTTTTTTTGAAGAAATGAGGAAATTCGGAATTAGTAACAAAAAAAAAACTGGGACAAAAATGGTACCAAAGTAAAAATTGATTTAAATATTTCATTTACAGTAAAACCCGGATAAGTACCTCACCTTAAATGCACTATTTTGACAGGCACTAAAGCGGGTAAGGTACTTACAAGAACCCGCGTAAGTGCTCATAGGCACTTATCTCTATATTTATTACATAATAAAAAAAAAAAATATGTTTGATTACTAAAAACATAATCTTCACAAAACAAAATTACTTTGAAAGTTCAAAATAGCTAACTAGTTAATTTCTACCTTTAGTAGAATTTTTGAATTTAAAGCGGTTTAGGAAACGAAGTTTTTCTTACAGTTCAAACTTGTTTCAAATGTGTACTTAAAGAATTTTTTGCAAGTAAATTCAACTATAAGTATTTGAAAAGCCAGGCAATTAAGCGGGGAAGGCAGTTAAGCGAAAGGCACTTATCCGGGTTTTACTGTATAACAAAAACTAAGATTCTAAGCCAGTCTATAAAAATATTTTACGTGAAAGGGTGTTTTTTTTTTTTGGGAGATAATGAAAATCCGCGTTAAGTCCAATTAAATCAATGGTATAAAAGGTACACTTACGTAATTTATTATAAATTTTGTCTTTGCCATGGGAATAACGAATTAAATACGTCTATAAATTGTTCTTCATGTGAAAGGGTGTTTTTTCAGGTGTAGAAAAAAACGTGGGCTTATTGGAAAAACTAAGTAATAGTAGTGGTACCCTATTGAAATTCAGCAATTATGTTACTTTTGACATTGGAAAGAGGAATCTCAAGTGTCTATAAGAATATCATGGTTAAAAGGGTGTTTTTTTTTTAAGTGAAAACTAAATTAATGTACCACCCTAATGAAATTTGCTAAAAGCACTTACGATAGAAAGCAAAAATAAAGAGTTTTCATAAAAAAAATTTTTGTTAAAGGGTGTTTTTTTTTCGAAATGATAGTAAAATCTGTAATTGGTTCCAAAAAGCCAATGACTAGCATTAAACTCCTAACAACTCAAGTATAAACGTTCAATTTGTCATCGAAGCCAAAAATAATTACAAGTTTCATACAGACGAAGCTTCCAAATTTGATTGATGAATATTGAAAACCACTGAAATTACAGCTTCTTTCAGAAACCCTTTTCTGACTAAAAAATTCTGACATCATCAGCATCGATGATGTGAGCAATTAGTTTTTTTTTTATCTTCTTTATGTGAAACATAATTTTTAAAAAAATTGCTTTTGACATTTTGCCCCTTTTTTCACATAATTTTCTTCACTTTTTTTGCAGAAAAACTTTATCTGTGTCTGTCTGCAAAAATTCAAAAAAAAAAAAGAAGCAAAAAAAGAACAATTTCGCAAGCAAAACTTCTTTAGTCTACTTATACGACTGATGATGAGCTTATAGTAGGTATATGCAGATATCCAAATATCTCCAAAGATGAAAATACGCCACTCAGCCTAGGTTTTGAAAAGCCATTGCTGTTGCTGCTCTTGACGCTCATTGTAAACGAGACCAAAAAGCACCCTTCTTCGTCCTCAAATACAGTACCATACCACACCCTGCCAGACTGCACGCCTTTTCTCCTATACTTGAAAGAAAAAGATGTGGGAACATTTTCGTAAACTTTCACAATTATTCAAATTGAAAAAATTTCAAAAAGACATTAGTGTCAACAAGGCATAGCCTTACGAAATGAGAAACTGGAGAGATATAAATGCGATAGGAGGGGTCGAGTCGAGGAGTCTCTGGGTAAAAAAAAATCAAGCAAAAAATAAACTTTCTCCATCTTCCTTGACACGCAGGAGTGAAATCTTTTTCGGAGATTTCCCGGTTCTGCCCATCAGGATGCAAGTGGGTGTATAAAAGTACCTATAACTATGCATGGAATAAAGAGCAGAGTGCTTCCCTGACACAAACACACTGGAAGTTGTGTCATTATGAGAGCCATGGTTCATTTTCGCAGTTTTTGACTTCGACTCGGCTAGCACTGATTTTGGCTGATGATGGTGGCAGGTCTGTTGCACGCTGTGCTCTGCTCCAAAAAAAACTTTGTCCTGACAGTGTATGAAATTATATCCTTAAAACTGAATATCTTAATAAAGTCTAAAAAAAAAAAAGGGATGAAGAGGGCTAGAAATAAACCAAAAAATACCACTAAGGCACTTAGAGAGAAAAGTACACCCTCAAACCAAAAATCCCAAAGAAAAATCAGACAATGGCATCAATTTGGTCCTCAAAGTGCCGACTGAATTTAAATTTTAATTCTAATAACTCTCCGCAATAACACTTTTGCATCCTGGATGATGAAGGAATCTAAAGAAGTCTGTAAGAATCTAGAACTCCATTAAGGTGCAATCTCACTTAAGGGAAAACGGCGTCGTTATA
This sequence comes from Episyrphus balteatus, assembly GCF_945859705.1. Lineage (NCBI taxonomy): Eukaryota > Metazoa > Arthropoda > Insecta > Diptera > Syrphidae > Episyrphus > Episyrphus balteatus. The sequence goes on from NC_079135.1 coordinate 25,521,938, forward strand.
GCACCGCATAGGCTGGTATTGTGTCAATAATTAGCGGTTCGGCGAAATACGCCAAATTCCAACCAAAAAAATAAAGGAGAAGAAGAATTATTTCGGCTCTTCCGCAAATATGAAATAATTTGACTCGACGGCACTTAATTAAACGCCCCCCGGATTTGAATCACAAACCCTTTTCTCTGTGCCTTAAAGCATTTTCTGCTGCCGCGATTTAATGCGAGAGTTAAAGAAAAGTTGAATTTGGCACAAGCAAAAAGAAAAGGACGAGAGAGAGAGGAAGTGAATTCTTGAATTCATTATCCCCAAAACGACTTACATGGAAGGCTCTGAATAACTCAGGAGTGTAATAAACATTTTTCTCAAAAAAGTGATAAGATCAAAGTGCTTGGTGTTGTTGGTTGTGCCTGTTTGCTGTATGCCAAAGAAAAACGAAGGAACTTGTAGAGACTAAGGCGGGGCGCGGAGTGAAACGAAAGACGCTTCTCTGTCGGCTTTATTTTATCGATATTAATTTTGTGTTTTTTGGTTGTTTTAATGTTAATCGCTTGGTGCTTACGCAATATCAGAGCAATTAAAATCTTATATGTGGAGTTGTTAATTACAGACAGTTGGATTTTTGTTTATATACTCAAAGCACATAACATTTAAAAAGGTATATGTATGTACTTGATGTCCTCTCTTATGTTTGTTGAACAAGGCCACAAATCAATTAGAGAGAAGTACAACATATTAAGATAAAAATAAGAAATGGCAGGGGTGTGACAAGTTGGTGGTCGTTATGTCTGAGATTTAAGTTTTTAATTACATTTAATTAAGGATTTATTTTAATCATTTAATAAATCAATGCTTTCGTTTCGAATTAGTATGTCGTTTGGGGAATTTCAGCATAATACCTTATACTTATGTAGAGGTTTAAAATTATAGAAACCCTATGTCATTTTTGAGCGTTTTGGTGGTACTCGTACTTTAATAGGAGTTTTTCTTTTTTAAGCTCAGAAAAAGAGTTCTGAAACGAGTCCGAGAACATCAACTAAACAATGGAGAACATCAATTAAACACAATGGAACACTTAGCTGTCATATTTGACATTCGTCAAAACTTAACTAAGAGTTTTAATCTAAAACTAACACTCTTTTTCTGCAAAGTTATTCACAGGTTTGCTTTACTCGTGACAAAGCATGTTGCGTCCGTGAAACTAACTCATTTGATATTTAGTGCAATGAAAATAATACATTGTTTAACGTTTGGAAAAAAAGGAACTTATATTAATTTAGTTAAATTTGTTTTAAGACCTTCAATAACAAATTTTAACAAATCGAATACAAAATTCTTGCGAATGGAAATTTTTGCCACCATCTACTATAACAACTTATGATTTATAAGTTTATCATTCGAAAGTCAGATGTTATTATTGGCCGGAGTGGCTAAAAAGATGGAATGGGGACTGATCAGGTGGCATAAACTTGATTTAAAACGCATGTCCTTTTCAGGGCCGCCGCCGCTATCATATGTGCGAAATGTGTTTCGCACAAGGGCGCCAACCGCCTAGGGGCGGAAAATTAAGAGATCGATCCAACTCAATTTATAGAGCATGCTCCAAGTCTACGGAAAAAAAACAATTGTTTTCATTATCCTAATCCAACGTGTTTACATTTGGCGGTTCACTACGTAGTGCTCACACACAATCTACTAAAAACCTGTACCTATATTTTGTTTGACATAACTGAAAAACGTAAACAAACCACCTTTAAAACGGAAAAGAACAGCAAAAATACACAGTTCAGAAAATCACCGACAAGGGCGCAGATGAAAGAAGAAAAAAGAATGTTTTGTGTCTCTAAGTAAAGTATTCACCAAGCGCTCACTCAAGTAGCACAAAAGTCTAAAATACACCAAAATATTTGGAGTATTTTTTGCACTTTCGTGATATACATTTTGAACATAAAAAATTATACCGATTTTCGGTGTATAAATAGCACTAGTGGTATAAAAAACGATTTAGTTTTTGGTGAAAAACCATTTCTTTGAGTTTGAAAATCGCACAATAAATCTATGCGTAAAAATCACCATTAAAATTATTTTGATTTAGAATCTGAACCGCAGTTTATTTTTTCAGCCTCAAACAGTTTTATGAATTAAAACTTGCACCATTTCTTATGAAATAAATGAAAATGAATTTTTATTCACTTCCATAATAAGGCCATAAGAAAATAATGTATAAATACGAATTTGAGTGCCTAATTTGAAAACGAAGCACATTCTGTCTACTAATTTATGATACTACCCCGTCTAAAAAACGAGCATCTCGAAAATTTCAATGAATTATTTTATATACCATTTTTATATACCATTTTGGTTGCTTTCAGAATGGAATCATTTTATACACCATTAATGGGATATTATAAAAACAACTGAAATCGGTGCATATTTTGCACGCGAATTTTAAAAGAAATGTTGAAATTTTGCACCGAAAAGACAATGGTATAATTTTTACACCATACTTTTTTTTTTACAAATATACCATTTTTTTTTCAATTTGCTCAATTTTACACTAAAATTTATGAATGTACACCAATTTATACACCAGTGTGCTACTTGAGCATATCTTTATGAACGCTCATAACGGCTCTAGTTTTTGTAAAAAAAAAAAAACGCGTTGAATTATGCAAAAATATTTTAAAAACTGTTTTCATTCAATTAACAATTCGTTTATCACATTTTTATTAAGTAAAAAATTAATTTAATTTTTCCATCCCCCTTGCATCCATTTTGTTTACATTTTATTCTGAGAAATTTACTCATGAGGTTCAAAGCGCAAAATTGATTGTTTTTACAAAAATCGTAATCGTCAGTTAGACTTTCAGAAGAATAAATGTCAATATAAAAAAAAACTTTTATTCCTAGAAATACCTAATAGTCCAGTAATTTTAGGTTTTATCTGCGGAAAAATTCTTACTAGGCTGAATTTTGGTATACAGCTTAATGACGGCTTTGTTATGAAGATGTGAAAAATCGACATTGATATCGTGTCCGCGTTAAGAGATATAGGGGTCAAAAGGTCACAAAAACTGGTTTTTCACGATTTTCAGCTAAACGGTAAGTCTTATCAAAAAATATTCAATGCAAGAATTGTAGACCAGATTATTATATATAAAAAGTGTCATGACACTTTTTTTCCTAATACCCACCGTTTCTTAGGTATAACGATTCAAAAAGTTGAAGTTTAGTTGTAATCGTCATAATCCTATTCCTGAAAAAAAAAACTCCTAACTGAAAAGTTCCTGAAATTTCATTATTTTTTTAGCTTGAATTTCGTTCCTCAACTGTTAAGAATATGGGGAAACCAAAAAAAAATGGAAATTTTCGCCATTTTTCCGATTGGGGCCCTTCTCCCGAAACCATTTCCCTGGAAATTTTTGTTTAGAATATGTCTGAAAATATACAGGGTGTGCAATAGAGAATGGACAAAACGGCTTATAGCTACACTTATGATTGTTCTAAAAACAGATAGAAAAAAGTTCTATCGCAACCCGTTCATAAAATATTGGCTTTTTTTCGTTCAGTGTATTTTAAATTTTATCATTTTATGTTTTCGTTCACTGCAACCACGAATGAACGAATTTTATTTATTTCTTTTTTTTATAATTTTCTACAATAATTGTATGAGTACATAAACGCTTTAAAAACTGCACAGATATTGCACATTTTCGTAAAAAAATTTTTGAAATCTGTTTTTTGATGCAAAATGTAAAAAAAGGATTTTATGAAAAATTTTAAACACCTGTAGTATAAAATAAATCTATAGAAACCTAGGTGGCCAACTTTCTTAAAAATATTCCCCTTAGACGAGAATATTTTTAAGAAAGTTGGATTTATTTTATACCACAAGTGTTTGAAATTTTTCATAAAATACTTTTTTTACATTTTGCATCGAAAAACTGATTTAAAATTTTTTTAAGGAAAATGTGCAATAGCTTCGAAAATTTTAAAGTGTTTATGTACTCATCCAATTATTGTAGAAAATTATAAAAAAAAGAAATAAATAAAATTCATTCATTCGTGGTTGTAGTGAACGAAAACATAAAATGATGATTAAATTTAAAATACACTGAAATACAAAACCGCATACCTACGAGATATGTATACCTAATTATAGAAATTCTTTTGTGACTTTTTTTGCTTTTCATAAAAAGAAACCACATGAAAAAGTTAATTATTAATTACAAAAAATTAATTATTTTAAATAGTTAATCTTGCTGAATATACAAATATACAAATCACCGACGGCATATCGGTCTAGCATAAACCGACGGGAAAGCGTCAAAACATATTTTCATTGCCAAAATTGGGATCGCATGAAAGATGACACACACATCATGGTTATCCTAGCTGTTATCAACTTGAGGAGGTAAACTATGAGCTATGAAAAAACTTACGTCAATCTTTGGACCCACCCACTATGCGATGTTTTTTTTTTTTTATTTTCCTTTACAAATTAAAAAAAAGATACCATATTGTATTGAACAAAAAATATTTATTGAAACTGAAAAAAATGGCATTGCAAAAATTTATTGCAATTGTTTGGATTAAACAAAAAAAATATTGATTGCAACAAAAAATATTTTGCATTAAAAATAATTTTTAACGACTTCCAAAAAGGAGGAGGTATTCAATTTTTCTTTTTTTTTTACCTCATAACTTTGGACTGAGTCAACCAATTTTGATAATTCTATAGAAACTATGAAAAAAACCAAAAAACACCCAGTTTTAATCCATGGAAGTCGGTTTTGTTTTTTTTTTTTTTGATAAAAATGATTATATTATATATACAACTTAAGAATATTTGTGTTTAAAAATAAAATTTTAAGTTCAAATAAAAATATTCTGCATAAAAAAAATAAATTAAAAAAAACTTACAGGATTTTTTAGATATTTTTTTTGAAAAAAAAAATGAAAAATTTAAATTTCACAGCAAAAAGCACTTTCTATAAGTTTAATAACTTTCAACAGAATGTTAAAAGTCTAAGTTTGAACAGGTTCGGGTAGTAAAAATAATTCGAGGGGGGTTTATATATATTTATTTTTAATAATTTAATATTTTGCATTAAAAAAATGTAATTGGAACTGAAAAATATTTGCTTTGAAAATAAAATTTTTATTGCAACTAAAAATATTTTGCATTAGAAAAAAAAAAATGTTATTTCAAATTAAAAATATTTTCTGCATTGAAATAGAACTCAATGCAAAATGTATGCATCAAATATTTTTTTAATGCAAATATTTTTCAGCTGCAATAAAAATTTTTTAATGCAACTTTTTTTCTCGATTGCAATAAATATTTTTTTAGTAAAATTTTTTGTATTTGCAATTTTTAATAGATAACACAGCCACACAAAAAAAAATATAAAAGTTTTGACCTGGGGTTGCGACTAGGTTTTTCATAAAGTTTTTCGGTCGCTTAAACCGAATCCGAAGTCCGTTTTGCCCCAATCACGTCAGGTTTTCGAGATAACCTCAAAAAATGTCACGAAAACAAAAATTTTTTTCTCTGATTTGGATGTGCGAATATGTTAATCATATAGTTTTTGGATCGCTGAATCCAGATTCGGAGTCAATTTCGCCCTATCACGTCAGGTTTTTGAAAAATCTTCAAAAAATGTTTAAACTAAAAAAAAAAAATTCTTACCTGACATTTGTTGAGGATATCTCAAAAACCTGACGCGATACGGTTAAATAGACTTCGGATTCGGTCTTAGCAACCCAAAAACTATATGAAAAACTTAGTCGCAACCCCAGGTAAGAAATTTTGTTTTTTTGGTTTTGGCATTTTTTTTATGATATCTCAGAAAACTGAAGTGATAGGGCAAAATTGACTTCGAATCTTAATTCAGCGATTCAAAAACTATATGATTAACATATTCGCACATCCAGATCAGAGAAAAAAATCTTTTTTTTTCGTGACATTTTTTGAGGTTATTTCGAAAACCTGGACGTGATGGGGCAAAACGGACTTCGGATTCGGTTTCAGCGACCCAAAAACTATATGAAAAATCTAGTCGCAACCCCAGGTCAGAACTTTTATTTTTTTTTTGTGGCTGTGTAATTTTACAACCCTTGTAGGTATAAATTCAAAACATTTAACAATAACAACACTCGCATTCATACTTTTAAAATAACAATATTTTTCTTTTAAATCAACAATCAGGTACGATCATCTCAAAAACTATGTTTAAATAAGTATACAAAACCGCTTTGAGTTTTTGGGGGGATTATTGACCCCATCATCAGAACCCCTCCCATATTCAAAGCCTTTTGTTCTTGGTCATTTTACTTCACACATCTTTACCATTTTAATATGTTGTTGTTGTCCTTTTTGAAGAAATATTTCATAATCATCCTTTATCCGATATTATTAGGTAAGTATAGACTTTTTTGGTACACTTTAATTGAAAAGTTTGATTAATGTGTGTGGTGAATATAATTTGTTGCTTAAAATTTCTATGAAAAATAATAGCTATATGAGAAATTATATATTTTTTTAAATTATTATTATCTTTAAGTATAAATAAATAAATAAATGTTTTAATGGAAATTGGTGAATAATGTTAAACATTGTTGGATAACAATAGTATAAGTTTTACAAGTTTGGTTTTTCACGATAAAAGTAAACAATAGTTTGAAAATAAATATCAGACTACAAAAAAGTGCAAGTTTTTGAGGAAAGTTAACCAGTGTTTGTATTTATTTGCATAATAATTTAAATAAAAAACAAATATTTGCATTAAAATAAAAAATATTTATTGCAACTAAAAATATTTTGCATAAAAAAAAATATTGATACTGAAAAATATTTGCATTGAAAATAATATTTTATTGTAAATAAAAATTTTAAATTATCTGCATAAAAAAAAATAAATTCAATGAAAAATGTGTCCTTAAATACTTTTTTACTTGCGATATAGGTACTATATGTATATCAAATTATGCATTCGTACAAAAAAAAAGTTGAGATAACATTTTTCCATGTTTTTTTTCATACACCGATTTTAATATTTTATTTTGAAAAATCAAATTTTCGAAAACGGGACATTGGATTTTTTTGAAATTTTAGTTTTAGATATTGATCAGTGATTTCTACAAAATAGCATATAAGTTTGTTTTTTTTTAAACTTTTTTTTCCAAAAAATTATTTATAAAAAATTAGTTTTTTTAAAAACGGCTCTAACGATTTTGAAAATTTTTTTCTGAAAATTCAGCTTAACCCTCTGCCGGCATACGTGGTCTTAGAAAAGTGTCTTTATAAGGATGAAAATACAATTTTTTGGAATTGTGAATACAGTATTCGAACTCCTCGGAAAATTCTTCATCAATTTCATAAATGATTCTCCATAAAATAGTGAGACCGAAAAAAAATTCTAGCGCCATGAAAAAGTATAAACCAAATTCGCAAAAAAGAGGTGTGCCTACAGAGGGTTAATATATCAAATAAAACTGCATACCCTCTGTCTAGAACAGTTCAAAACTAGATCTTCTCCACCTGCTTTTGAATTAGAACGTCTTAGAACCATATTTCTGACAATATTAAATGTACATGTACATGTTGTTGTAGCTTCTCAAAGCTGACAAGACTTGCTGTCAAATATTTATTGTCAATTGATTTTATTTTATTTCAAATGTGTGGCGTTTTCGATTGGTTTCACTCAAGAATTTATTCATTCTGAAACCCAATGGAACAAGTCAAATCGCTTCCACTCAATTCTGTTCTTTTTTATTTGCCTGAAATTTCAAATGTCAAATATTTGTATTATTGGGCACGTTCAGGAAATATTAGGGACTAGATATTTAGGCAACGTCATTTTCTGAACGGAAATTTGAGTAAATTGACTAAATTATTTTGGATGTGATGCTATTGTCAAATTTCAAAATTTACTTAAGTATTTTACTGATCGCATGGGGAAGACACTAAATTTCACTTAACTTTAATGAATAAATAATATTAATTATAATTAATAATTCACTTTTTACTCGTTTTTCACAGAAATAAATTTAATTTTGCTAAATTATTTCTTTAATTCAAAACAATCTGCTGTCATGTTGACAAAAAAAACTTTCCTATATTTTTAGGGAAAATTTTCTTGCCTAACTTTCCAGTTAGCTTTCCAATAAAATTACCTAAATTGGAAAGATTTTTTTTGACAGCTGACCAATCAGAGACCGAGAAATTACCTAAATATTTAGTGCCTAACGTTTCTGAACCTGCCCATTTTTTTTTCTTGCAAACGATAACTTTCGTCGTTGGCGTTAGAGTTGGAAAATTATGAATTATTATTCAATCAATTTTTGATTTGTAATTAATTTAAATTTTAGAAAACAATAAATTATTGTTGAATGAAAAACAAAAAAACATTGATTGAGTGTTTTTTTTTTTTTTTACATGTGAGTGAATTCTGATTTGAATTCTGTTTAAAAATCAAGAAGATAAATTTCTATCCTGAGAAGCGTTCTGCCTGTCATATTCATGCGAATAAAACGCTTTCAGAAGGCTTCTGAATGATTCCGGACGCTTCCGGAGAGCCAATCGAAAACGACATTATTGTGTCAATTAATTTTTGTTTAATATTTTAAAAAGTTTTATTAGACATACAATTTTTTTTACATTTAAATTTTTTGTTTGCTTTTAAATTTTTTTTAGGAACAAAATGTCAACATATCACAAAAAAAAAAGGTTGGGAGACCCTGGCTTAAATTAATTATCAAAATAAAAATAATGTAGAATAGGTAGAGGTACATATAACTAGTTCAAAGTTTACGGCATCATTTATTAAATTTTGTGCATAAGTCGCCTTCTGTCGTTTTGGGTTATTGCCACATAACAGCAGATATTAAAAAAAAAAAAAAAATTTAATTCAACTATAGGAATGTAATTTGTAGTTATGTAAAGCGATTGAAATCCTTTGATTTTAAACATCCACGAGTTAAAAAAAAATGAAAACAAATTATTATTTTTCCATATTGAAGAACCATCACCTTATGATTGGAGATCTCTTAGGTAAGTCGCTTGTTTTTATGTTATTTATTTTAATTATTGGTTATTGTCTTCGCTATAGTGATGAATTGACTGTTAATTACATTGTTAGTTAAGTTACAATTCACTGAAAATAATTCGTTCAGGAAAATGAATTCAATATTGATTTAGCCATAAAAATTGCTTGTAATTAAAGCAGATTTTAATAAAAAAAATACCCACAAATAGTAAATTAAACAAATGCATGTGAAAATTTATTGCAAATTAAAGATTAGCATTGAAAAAAATTTTACTGCAAAATACAAATATTTTGCGTAAGTATAGGCGTAAAAAATTTTATTGCGGTAAATTCAAATTGTAAATTCAAATTGTGAAAATAATCGATGCAAAATGTGTGCATTAAATATTTTTTTAATATTCGTCGAATTTCTTACAATTTTTGACTATTTGACCATACATTAGCGATTAGATTTATACCTATTTAAACTAAATATTAAAGCTAATCAAACGCCTAAATAGACAAAATTGTGGGAACGAAATTCTACGAATATTAAAAAAAAAAATAATTAATGCACACATTTTGCATTGAATTTATTTTTTTTTTTTATTTGCAAAAACATTTATTCACAAAACTGCCCAAAATAAATACAAAATATTTTTATTTAAACAAAACCATACAAAAAATGTATGCAAATGCAAAGCCACTTTTTTCAAATAGTGACCACTTTGTGAAATTGTCAATGATATTTTTAATTGTTTTCTTTTAATGTTTGTCTTTTATGTAGAACGATCTTAATTTTAACTACCATACAAAAATCTATCCAAATTCTTAGAAAAAATATATTTTGGTAATTGGTATATTTGTAAAAGCTTAAGTTTTTACAATAAAGGTACATTACATTTTTTGATTTTGTGCTCCCAAAAATCGATTGCTAGACACCTCTAGAATATACACACCAAATATGAGCTCTTTTATTAATGCGAAGGTCCTACGCTTCGCAATTTTCCATTTTTACATCAAGCTTCTACTAACAAAAATAAATTTTTTATAAATCGACTTTTTAGCAAATTTCTTTACATATTCTTGTAGAAAATTGAACGCTCTACAAAAAAAGGCCTGATACACTTTTTTCGTTTACCTAACCGTTTAAAAGATATTTGAGGTCCTAAAATCGAGAAAATCTTTAAATAATCGTTTTTTTGTTCTTAATTTTCTAACAAATTAAAAAATTATAGTAAATCAAACGAACAAGACATATTCTTGTAGGAAATAGATTGTTCCACAAAAAAGGTCTTTTTACCTTTTTTCATTAATCTAACCATTCTAAAGATATTCGAGGTCAAAGTTAAAAAAAAATTATAAAAACATTTTTTGCTTTTCAAAATTTTTTAATTCACTGAAAAGTAAATCAAAACCGTAAAAACAGTTTTTTAAAAACTAAAAAATACGATTTTTTTCAACTCAAGTTTCTAACAAAAATAGTGTGAAATGGTCTGAATGAGAACGTTCATGTTTTTATAACAGTTTGTCATTATTAAAATAAAAAAAAAAAATACAGCATTTAAACGACGGAAAATAGTGTCAATATAATTAATGACATTTTGTGTTAAATATTTTTTGTCAATTATTTTTAGGTACCTACTTTCTTTCAAACTTATAAGATCAAAATTTTTAACGATCTAGTTAAAGCAGACTGATTTTTAACTTAGTAAATTACTTAAATAGCTTTAGCATTTAACTAGATCGTTCAAAATTTTGCGCAATTGTGTTTACTTATTTTCTTTGAACAATTTAAATTTTTGTTTTGTTTTAACATTTAAAATTTCTATCTGGTTTTGATTTTTTTTAGTCACAAAATGTCAACATTATGCCAAAAAAGGTTGGCAAAGCCTGGCTAAAATTATTATCAAAATAAAAAATAATATAGAATAGATAGAAAGGTATGTATATTGTATATGTACAATCATGCTTTAAAAAAAGTTATCTCAACTTTACACACATTAAAAAAGAAAGAAAAAAACAACTGGTACCCGCTCTGGGCCTATGGCTTTGCTTCTGCAATACTTGCCTCATTAAGCGAAATGTTCAAAATTATTGTACCTATAAGCTGCAACTAAAGTTGAAGTTTGATTATAACTTTAAAATTTTTATAACTTCAATTTCAAGTTTTTTTTTTCAAAATTTAATCAACGTTGACCACATTACAGTTTTTTCCTTCAGAGTATGGAATTTATTTCGAAAAAAAATCTTTTTCTATCAAAAGATAAACATTGTTCAAAAAGCATCAGAGAATAATTTCAAAATTGTAGAAACCGGTTTTGAGACAAGTATCTATTACATGTCTGGTGCACTTCACTTAAGAAAAACATTGAATTTTCGTTACAACGATGTTTTCAAGAAAGATGTTCTTTTTTTATTTTCGAAATATCGAACCACCGATGTTTTTTTACGATGTTCGCATTTGCTAATAATAATATCATGTTTCTCAATTGTACGAAAATGGAAGGTGTCAAATTAGCCTTTGGACTTGACCAATTCAGCTTTAATAAACAGTGCTGAGCTTTGGAGAATGAGCCACTTTTCATTCTCAACACTTCAATTCAAGTGACATATTTGAAAATCTTTATTTTTTCAGAGAATAAAGGGGTCGAATGACAACTTGAATTTTGGTCTAATTTTCACTCTCCTATTTAAAATCACCGTTAAAAAAATGATAAAACTATTAAATTGCTTACAAACTTTAAAATTCCCCGTTTCAACTTTATTGGGCTTTTGACTTTTTTTCTCAATATTTTTCATTTTCATTCTCCGGGGAATGTGATAAAAACCAAAAGCGTTCCTAATACTGCGTGGAAATTTGATTTTTTGTTATTTGTTGGAAATTTTCCGTTCGTGACTTGGCCTTACATTTATCGCAATGACTTAGGTAATACACTCTAGTGTCGATTTTTTTTTTTTTATTTTGTTCAAATAAGTTTTTGAATTTTTAATCTATAGAACTTGAGTAGTTTTTGAATGAATAAGTTATAGTTATTCAAATGTGCTTGTTGCTACCGCCCCTAAAATTTATTTGTTTATTGCGCATTTTTAGAGACGTGACCTTTCAAAGCAAAAGTTACTTTATAAAATAAAAAATGGTACAAATTAAAAGTTATTTGTATAGAAGATTAGCGTATTTCTTCTTAAACCAAAATATTAAAGGACTTTTTTGCGTTCGCTGAAAGAGCGTTGTGTTGCCACTTTCAAAAAATTTGCGCAAAATAAAGTAGATAACAAAATTTCGCAGTAGATTTTGGAGTGAACACAGTGTCCCGTTTTGATCAACTTTTTTCATTGGGAACACCTGAGACTTACCTGAGAATTTTTCTTACTATGTCTGGGGTGCTAGCCGCCCATGGATTCTTGCTGTAAAGGCCTTAAGTAAATTAAATCGCAATTTTGTAATGAAAATTGAACAACAAATAATAAATGTAAATTTTTTTCGAATCAAAAAAACTGAGTAAAACAAATAGAAAATCTACTGACATACAAAAAACTCCATATTCACCTTTAGGGTTTTTTTCATTTTTTTTTTTCAAGTGACTTGTGAACCCTCTAAAACTTCTTTGATCGATCGGAAAATTTTTTGCAGTTATTTAAGTTCCAAATGGCACCCATCCTGGCTATGTATTTAAAAAAGTAAGACCACTTTTTTTACTCCACCCTAGCGTACACATCATTGGGGCAGCAACATAAAATTTAATCTAAAAAAAAATATTACCTCAGAGGTCCCAAAGAAATAAATTTTTATTTTTTAAAGAAAAATAACATAATATCTTGAGGCCTCAAACAATATTAGGTACTTGAATAATCTTAGCGACCAACAAATGATAGGTACATCAGGGTGTCTAAAAAAAATGAAAGCGTATACCTACATTTTTGACTGTTCCCCAGATATCAAAGGGTCCCCAAAATTAAGTCTTGCCCCGGAGCGGAGGCCCCGACAACTCAACGTACGCCCCTGAGGAGTATGTACATTAGTAAAACCATGGAAAATATGTTATTTGTCTCTTTTGATGAACAGTTTGTTTGTCATTTATCATTTATTACTCAAAATATATGTATACGCAAACGCTACACAGCGCTACACAACGCTTCACAACGCTACGCAACGCTACACAACGCGCCATAACGTGAAACAACGCGATACAAAGCTAACAACAAAATTAAAACACCACACCCAGGGGCGGAGGGCTACTAGACAAAAATAAAAACATAATTAAATTAAACATTTAAATATTTCTCTGGGGGGTCATATTTTCCTATAAAAAGGGCTACACCACACACAAATTATTCAGTCTGTCCGTGGTCGTCGACCAGTGCACATCGGTAAGCAGCTCCTGGAGATCGGTAAGTGATCGCATGTCACATGAGACATGTTGCATGTTGCATGTTACATGTTGCATGCAGCATGTTGCATATTGCATGTTACTTGTTGCATGTTACATGTTGCATGTTACATGTTGCATGTTACATGTTACATGTTACATGTTGCATGTTGCATGTTGCATGTTGCAAGTTGCATGTTACATGTTACATGTTGCATGATGCATGTTGCATGATGCATGTTGCATATTGCATGTAACATATTGCATGTAACATGTTGCATGTTGCATGCTGCATGTTGCATGTTGCATGTTGCATGGTGCATGTTGCATGTTGCATGTAGCATGTTGCATGTAGCCTGTTGCATGTTGCATGCAGCATGTTGCATGTTGCGCGACACAAAGCGACACAACGCGACACAACGCGACACAACGCGACACAAAGCGACACAACGCTGTGTACAGCGCGACACAACGCGACACAACGCGACACAACGCGACACAATGCGACACAACGCGACACAGCGCGACACAGCGCGACACAAAGCGACACAAAGCGACACAACGCGACACAAAGCGACACAAAGCGACACAAAGCGACACAAAGCGACACAATGCGACACAAAGCGACACAAAGCGACACAAAGCGACACAAAGCGACACAAAGCTACACAACGCGACACAACGCGACACAACGCGACACAACGCGACACAACGCGACACAAAGCGACACAACGCGACACAAAGCGACACAAAGCGACACAACGTGACACAAAGCGACACAAAGCGACACAAAGCGACACAAAGCGACACAAAGCGACACAACGTGACACAAAGCGACACAAAGCGACACAAAGCGACACAACGCGACACAACGCGACACATCGCGACACAACGCGACACAGCGCGACACAACGCGACACAGCGCGACACAGCGCGACACAAAGCGATACAAATTGACACAAAGCGACACAACGCGACACAAAGCGACACAAAGCGACACAAAGCGACACAAAGCGACACAACGCGACACAACGCGACACAACGCGACAAAAAGCGACACAAAGCGACACAACGCGACACAAAGCGACACAACGCGACACAACGCGACACAACGCGACACAACGCGACACAAAGCGACACAAAGCGACACAACGCGACACAACGCGACACAACGCGACACAAAGCGACACAAAGCGACACAATGCGACACAATGCGACACAAAGCGACACAACGCGACACAACGCGACACAAAGCGACACAACGTGACACAAAGCGTTGTGTCGCGTTGTGTCGCGTTGTGTCGCTTTGTGTCGCTTTGTGTCGCGTTGTGTCGCGTTGTGTCGCGTTGTGTCGCTTTGTGTCGCGTTGTGTCGCTTTGTGTCGCGTTGTGTCGCGTTGTGTCGCTTTGTGTCGCTTTGTGTCGCGTTGTGTCGCTTTGTGTCGCTTTTTGTCGCATTGTGTCGCTTTGTGTCGCTTTGTGTCACGTTGTGTCGCTTTGTGTCGCTTTGTGTCGCGTTGTGTCGCGTTGTGTCGCGTTGTGTCGCTTTGTGTCGCTTTGTGTCGCGTTGTGTCGCGTTGTGTCGCGTTGTGTCGCTTTGTGTCGCTTTGTGTCGCGTTGTGTCGCGTTGTGTCGCGTTGTGTCGCTTTGTGTCGCGTTGTGTCGCTTTGTGTCGCTTTTTGTCGCGTTGTGTCGCGTTGTGTCGCGTTGTGTCGCGTTGTGTCGCGTTGTGTCGCTTTGTGTCGCTTTGTGTCGCTTTGTGTCGCGTTGTGTCGCTTTGTGTCGCGTTGTGTCGCTTTGTGTCGCATTGTGTCGCATTGTGTCGCTTTGTGTCGCTTTGTGTCGCATTGTGTCGCTTTGTGTCGCTTTGTGTCACGTTGTGTCGCTTTGTGTCGCTTTGTGTCGCGTTGTGTCGCGTTGTGTCGCGTTGTGTCGCTTTGTGTCGCTTTGTGTCGCGTTGTGTCGCGTTGTGTCGCGTTGTGTCGCGTTGTGTCGCTTTGTGTCGCTTTTTGTCGCGTTGTGTCGCGTTGTGTCGCGTTGTGTCGCGTTGTGTCGCGTTGTGTCGCGTTGTGTCGCTTTGTGTCGCTTTGTGTCGCTTTGTGTCGCGTTGTGTCGCTTTGTGTCGCGTTGTGTCGCGTTGTGTCGCGTTGTGTCGCTTTGTGTCGCTTTGTGTCGCTTTGTGTCGCTTTGTATCGCTTTGTGTCGCTTTGTGTCGCGTTGTGTCGCGTTGTGTCGCGTTGTGTCGCTTTGTGTCGCATTGTGTCGCTTTGTGTCGCTTTGTGTCACGTTGTGTCGCTTTGTGTCGCTTTGTGTCGCTTTGTGTCGCGTTGTGTCGCGTTGTGTCGCGTTGTGTCGCTTTGTGTCGCTTTGTGTCGCGTTGTGTCGCGTTGTGTCGCGTTGTGTCGCGTTGTGTCGCTTTGTGTCGCGTTGTGTCGCTTTGTGTCGCGTTGTGTCGCTTTGTGTCGCGTTGTGTCGCGTTGTGTCGCGTTGTGTCGCTTTGTGTCGCTTTTTGTCGCGTTGTGTCGCGTTGTGTCGCGTTGTGTCGCGTTGTGTCGCGTTGTGTCGCGTTGTGTCGCGTTGTGTCGCGTTGTGTCGCTTTGTGTCGCGTTGTGTCGCTTTGTGTCGCTTTTTGTCGCGTTGTGTCGCTTTGTGTCCGTTGTGTCGCGTTGTGTCACGCAACATGCAACATGCTGCATGCAACATGCAACATGCAACATGCAACATGCAACAGGCTACATGCAACATGCAACATGCAACATGCAACATGCAACATGCACCATGCAACATGCAACATGCAACATGCAACATGCAACATGCAACATGCAACATGCAACATGCAACATGCAGCATGCAACATGCAACTTGCAACATACAACATGCAACATGCAACATGCAACATGCACCATGCAACATGCAACATGCAACATGCAACATCAACATGCAGCATGCAACATGCAACATGCAACATGCAACATGCAACATGCAACATGCAACATGCAACATGCAACATGCAACATGCAACATGCAAGATGCAACATGCAATATGCAATATGCTGCATGCTACATGCAACATGTCTCATGAGACATGCGATCACTTACCGATCTCCAGGAGCTGCTTACCGATGTGCACTGGTCGACGACCACGGACAGACTGAATAATGGGAGCGGGTCATAATTCTGCTTGTCAAAATTCTGTACGACAAAATTCTGTGGGGTCAAAATACTGTAATACCATAATTCTGTACGTCATTATACTGTAAATACAAAATTCTGTACGTCAAGATACTGTATCAACAAAATACTGACATGCAAAATTCTGTTTTGTAAAATTCTGTACGGCAAAATACTGTATATCAAAATTCTGTAAAAATGCTGTAAAAAAATATCGTTTTGATAATGTAAAAAAGTGCGCGCGCACAGCATTTTTACAGAATTTTGATTTACAGAATTTTGATGTACAGAATTTTGAAATACAGTATTTTGACCAACCAGAATTTTGCTATACAGAATTTTGACTTTCAGAATTTTGTTCCTACAGCATTTTGCACATACAGAATTTTGTCATACAGTATTTTGGCATACAGTATTTTGAATACAGAATTTTGCAACATACAGAATTTCGACCCCAACCCCTGAATAATTTGTGTGTGGTGTAGCCCTTTTTATAGGCAAATATGACCCCAGAGAAATATTTAAATGTTTAATTTAATTATGTTTTTGAAGTCGTGTCACGTTTTCGTTTCATCTTGTTTCAAATCACTAAGATACTAAAGAAGTTTTCAATTTATCCTATTTTCAAAAAATGAAAAAAACCCTAAAGGTGAATATGGAGTTTTTTGTATGTCAGTAGATTTTCTATTTGTTTTACACAGTTTTTTTGATTTGATAATAATGATGTTATAAGCTTTAAAAGAAAATAAATTTACATTTCTACGTTCTACCTAGCTTTTATGTTATTGTGGGATGGCGTAGGGCTGTAAAAGTAACGACAAAATGAGTACCCGCATGTATACGTTACTTTTGATACTAGTACCCGCATCAATAATATCGTTACTCGTTACTTTCGTATGTTTCGCATTTTTCGTATATATCGTATATTTCGTATGTTTCGTGTGTTTCGCATGTTTCGTTACTTTCGCATGCTTCGTATGTTTCGTACATTTCATGTATTTGATACGTTTCGTATATTTGGTATTTAAAGTATTTTTCGTACGTTCGTTGGTAGGTATAAGGGTATACATCTTTTTTTTTTTTGAAAGAACCAAAAACAATTTGTATAATCTAAGCTACATTTTAAGGCCATAAACATTAATTTAAGTTGCGGCGTTCTCATGTTATAAGAGTTTGAAGGTAGCTATACTGATTTTTTTTTCGATTTTTTTTAATCAAACGTGAAAACTTTTTTTATTTTTTTTCCTAATTTTTTGACAAAACTTTGGTAATTTTTTGTTTATATTCGTTCAGCAATCTTATCACAATTCTTTAGAGACCTTTATTTCAAAAGTACATCGCGTAGATCTCGGAATATGAACACTTCAATGCAACCATGTCGAACAATTTTTCATTTTTTTTTTCGATTGAGAGAGATTTTCAAACCCCGTTTTCTCTGCTTTTTTTTAGTTGAAAATTTTGAAGTGAAAATAAACAAATTTTTTGAAAAACCAAAAAACTTTTATACAATATTATGGGTTTGAAATTTGGATGAAAGTTTTAAAACAATTACTACCTTTAATGCATTTCCTTTGCATTACAAATTTAAAATAAAATGCATTGCAAATCATAAAAAATTATTGCAACTGAAAAATATTTTGCATAGGTAGGGTAAGGTCGTAGGAAGGTACCTAAAAAAATGTTATAGCAAATAAAAAACAAATTTTTGCATTGAAAAATCAAAAAGAAATATGTAGGTACCTACATTAAATATTTTTTTTTAATATTTATTTGTCCAAGTTCTTACAATTTTGCATTGAATTTTTTTTAATGCAATATATTTTTTAATTTCGATAATTTTTTTTTGTTTTTGACCAGATATCCTGTAGGTTCTTGCTCTTCAGTTAAAAGCAATTTTTTATAACAAATTATGAGTTGTAGGTATGACTTTGGCATAGTAAAATTGAACTCTACAACAGAATTTGAGTATTTAATTGATTTAATTTATAAGATATATCATTAAATGTTACTTTTATTACATTTTCTTCACAAATATACAAGGCGTGTTTTTTCTACAACTCAGTAGCTACTCATTTTTTTATTTTATTCGAAAAACAATAAAAACAAATACTTACTTGTGTAATTTTTATTATTGTTTTGCGAATAAAATCAAAAATGAGTAGCAACTGAGTAATAGAAAAAACACGCCTACAGTTAAAGTTCACAATTCATAAAATCGGAGAAGAAAAGAACACAGTCCTTTGTTCTGAAATTCCCCGTTGTGCACTCAGAAACAGAAAATCGAACTGATCTATTTTTGACAACCAATGTCAAAGGATACGGCGGATGAAAAAGTAGAAAGTTGGGCTACTTCTTCCGTCGAATCCGTCCGTCTCCGTCCGATCCGTCGCTTATGGGTCGCTTCCCATAAGAACGTGTGTATTTTATCGAGCTGTCAGTTGAAAACTTCGACGGAACGGACGCAACGGATTCTATGGGTTGGGGTTCCCCAATAAGCATATTTCGTTTGATCCATTACTTATACTACTATTACTTGTATAGGTATAAAAAATTTCTAACATTTTTCAAAAAAAAAAAATTGGTACGCCATTTTTAAGAAATAATTAATTTAAAAATAAGAGAATAATTTCAAAATTTTTCAGCAACCCGTTTTCAAAAAATTAATTTAAAAAAAAAAATTGAAATATTTTTAAAAATCCATTTTTTGAAAATTTTCTAAAATTTTATTATAATCTTTAGCTAAAGGCTAATAACGGTACAAAAAATATTTTTGTTATTTTAAAAGTTGGCTCTTAGGTGTGGTACTACACACAAAAATTTTAATCAAAATCGTTAGAGCCGTTTTTGAAAAAATTAACTTTTTTATTTCCGTTATATGGCAGGTACCGTTAATTTTGGCCATAAAAAAAATGTCTATTTCCCCTCTAGGGAATCACCAAAAACTGCTAACTACCAAGTTTGAAGAAAATCACTTCACTCATTCAGGCTGTAGCTAGAGGTACATATATGTATACAGATAGACAGACAGACAGACAGAATTGCTGGACCCACTTTTTTGGCATTTTCCATCATCGTTATGTCATGTAAAATTGTTATCTCGAATTCGATTTATTTTTCGAATCCTAAACTTCCCTATTATAGTACCTATGCGCAAGTAAAAATCGACTTTTCAAAAAGAAAATTTTTGACAAAAAAATATTTCTTCCTGATGTGTAGTAAATTTTCTAGCAAAGATAACAAGATACTTTTCTTCAAAATCTATGGATAAATTATAGAGATATGGAGATATGACCATTTTTGTAACGATCAAAATTTTCCACTCATTTTGAGTTTTTTTCTATAACTTGAAAATCAAGCCGAATTTTAGAATTTTTATTAGGTAATTTTTTGTATAGATTAAATTTCCTTTCGACAAAATTTGAATTAAATAAATTTTTACTAAATAGTCTATTTTTATCCTCTGAGCATTTATATCTCGACATTCATTTGAAAAAACGATTTTTTAAAAATGTTTTGATACATTGCACTTAAACATCTGGAGTAACCCAGAAAAAATATTCTAGTGTTTCTTGCTTATTTATTCAGCTTTTAGGAGCTGATTCTTCTGTTCGTTTATTACTCATGATATAACCCGAAAAAAAGATGGGGAAAACAGAGGCAAAAAACTTTGAAAAATTGTATCTCGAAAACTTATCCATCGTATTTTTTTTTTTTTTGTAGTGATTTCCGAGTCCCTGAGGTCAAAGTAAGTAAGAAAACAATAGTGGGATTGAGTGTCCATTTTGGCTGTAAAGCAATGTTATTAATGAAGACATCCGCTCAATCGACTACAAATAAATAAATAAAAATCCTCTTTTTTTTATACTTTTATCTATACTCTTTACTCGCCCTGGCAACAGGCTAAAATTCTTGTACTTGGATTTTGCGTCTGAATTTTGAGTTATTTCCATATTTTGCATAATTACATTAAAATCTATGCTTAGAAATACTGCACTTTTTTCTAGAATTCTCAGTTCAACCAATTTTTTGCAAATTTTGTCCATAATGTTAATATGCAATGTTTAAATAATGTTACATTCTAAATATGTTCATTAATCATAAGTGTTTTAATTTCCTTGTAAAAAAAAAAATCAGAAAACTATTAAAGTTTTGTTTTAACTTTTGTTTTTGAAAGTTTTTTTTTCCTAATTCCTTATCTAATCTAACTCCCTTATTTTGTATAGGTACAACTATCTCTGTTCAGAAAAAAGAACAGCACGCTTGAGGTAAAGAACAATAATAAATTGTGCCTCAAAATATTTATTTTGTGGTATTTCGGGGGTTTTGAGCTTGGACCCTCCAAACCAATCGCTCAGTATTAAAGCTCACCAGGACGGGCGGCAGCGTTTGGCGTCCCCTTAGAAACCACTAACGGAGCTGTGCCAAAAGAAAATATATTTCATGGACCTTTAAATCACTCTTCTCAGATAAGTAATGTGTCCGCTTAATATCAATAGGAATGTCGACGTACTCTTGATTGGACTTTGTCGACGTCCCTAGCCTGTTCCTAATCTAAAAAAAATTTCTCTAATATTTTTATTTTTCAGGTACCCTTAAATACAAATCGGCACCACGTCTTTATGGAATCGTTTGTCGTCCTATGAGCGGAAGGGTGCCAGTACAAAGGTCTTCTTCCAGCCTCAATCTAAATCTCCCCAGATGCCTTCGTTGAATGGAGGCTTTTGACTGTCTGAAGCTGTAAATCCCTCCTGGTCGTTGGTAAGGGGATCCGCAACACAGATAATGATTTAAAAGTATTCTATTGGACAGTCATTTTGTCCTACATAAATCATAAGAAACTCTTGGGTTTCATTTATGAATAAACCCCAAATTTACCTTTTTTTTTATGTCTCACTCGATGGATTTTGAGGTAATTTTTAACGACAAGGATTTTGGATTTTTTTCGAAAATCTGAAGAAAAAAAAATTGTTTTGTAATTTGTAATGAATTAAAATTTGAACAGTTTCTTCCTCTTTCCACTTATCTGCTTCTTGTATTTGAAGAACCAATTACGAATAGAGTTCGAAACCAACTTGTGTGATCTAGTAAAAATCATTTTTACTATATCAGTGACTGAACGAAAAAAAGCCAATATGGTTGCGATAGAACTTTTTTCTATCTGTTTTTAGAACAGTCATAAGTGTAGCTATAAGCTGTTTTAGGGTTGTCCATTCTCTATTGCACACCCTGTATATTTTCTGACATATTCTAAACAAAAATTCCCAGGGAAATGGTTTCGGGAGAAGGGCCCCAATCGGAAAAATGGCGAAAATTTCCATTTTTTTTTGGTTTCCCCATATTCTTAACAGTTGAGGAACGAAATCCAAGCTAAAAAAATAATGAAATTTCAGGAACTTTTCAGTTAGGAGTTTTTTTTCAGGAATAGGATTATGACGATTACAACTAAACTTCAACTTTTTGAATCGTTATACCTAAGAAACGGTGGGTATTAGGAAAAAAAGTGTCATGACACTTTTTATATATAATAATCTGGTCTACAATTCTTGCATTGAATATTTTTTGATAAGACTTACCGTTTTGCTGAAAATCGTGAAAAACCAGTTTTTGTGACCTTTTGACCCCTATATCTCTTAACGCGGACACGATATCAATGTCGATTTTTCACATTTTCATTACAAAGCCGTCATTAAGCTGTATACCAAAATTCAGCCCAGTAGGAATTTTTCCACAGATTGGGCTTAAAAATGACTAAAATGACTGGGCTATAAGCCTTAACTGAGGTTTATCTGACTATTGAAAAATTGGTTCTAAATGAACTTTTTCTTCTTAGCCTAGTATAATAGAATGCTAAAATGGAAATGGAAACCCATTGTCAGCTAAAAATAAATCTTTTAATTAGATACTTGCTGTAATATGCAGTCTAAAAGATATGACTTTTTTTATGATATAGAAAATTAATAACACATAATTCATTCTGTTTGCGCATTCATGCCAAACAAAAAAAAATTTGGGTTAATTTGTTGCTGATCTTAGTCTAATATCAATCGTGACCCAAAACCCTAAATATCTTATGATAATCTAAAAACCAAAAACCCATTTTATCGCATATCCGCACTATTTCTTTCGTCCAAACTATATGGTCAATCCCATATAACTCCATTCATCCACGCTATATCCACTAATACAGCAACAGCTTTTATATCTCATTTTCATTCCACAAAAAGTCTTTTCCAATAAACAAACTCCAATTTTCTTATCTAAATCGCTATAAATCAACTTTGAACTTGTTTATTTCGTTTTCTTTTTTTTTTTACATTAACACACTGCGTTTTATATCCGCTAAAGTCAGTATATTTCTTTGAAAAAAAAAAAAAGGATTTCCTATACTATCTTTTCTATTCCTATATACAAAGGATATACACCTCGATAGTGACACTCTGATAACCTATTCAATAAATAACATCAATTCAATTGAATTCTATGCGTGTCGTGTGTATTTGTGGCGTCCCTTTTCGCCTGTATATTAAGTCCACCTGTGAATAAATTAATACATTCAAAAGGGGGAAAATGAGTATAAAGAAAAAAAAAATAGAAATTTCGAAAAATAACTGAACTTATGATATAGACTTTATACACGCAAAGGCCTTCTGCTTCCATGCGATTCTCAAAGGATTTTTTGTATTACAACTACGGAGGTCCTAATCACCATCAGAGCTTCCATCAAAATCTGCCAAATTAGGGTGTAAAAACGCCCGCAATCCATATTGGCCATAGGACGCCAATCCTTCACCCCATATATCGCAGTTACTATAACTAACAACCGCAACAAAGTGCTAATTGGGAAACGGCGACTCACAATCGATATAGGACCGGCTATTTTAATATTGGAAATGATGTAATTCCATTAAGGGCTCTATAGATGGCCCTATACAAGTTGTATAGTGTGCTTTATATTGAGCACGACATGCGATTTGATATGGCAGAGCAGAGTGGTGGTGGTGACTGGTGACTCCTGGGTGACATTCTCGCCTGTTGAGGAGCAATCAGATTCAAAACCACACCATCACCGCCACATCGCACCGTCATTAGACTTTTAAAGAACTTAATTCATTATGCTTTGTCGTCTCTAACGTTTGCCACCGTTCAACGACTACGATGGCTTATGACATTAATCAGGTTATCCTGCGGATGCACTCTTCTGCTAGAATAGATAAGAGCGGGTAGTAGCTACTGCCACTGTGTGCCATCATATCAAACTTAAATCAGCCACCTTGGCTATATAACGCCGACAAGGACGAAAAGGACGAACTTGTGGTGGTTTGGTGCGCGGTGCGTCCATCCTGGCAAAAACCACGTAAAACTATGTCATAATAAAAACCACGAACAATGGTTGGACCCTAATTAGATATGCACACAACGAACACTGCAGCATTCATACGAAAGTACTAAAAGAGTATAGCCAGCAAGGCTTTTTGGACACATTGTAGCTAATGTTATAAGAGTATAACACTAACACTAACCATCACCACACAGCCATCACCGACTTTCTATATCTAATATGCAGTCCGTTGCCGATCCAAATAGGTGTTCCGAGTGCGGTTTATTTTCTCGCCATTGCTCATTAAGCACTCTGGACATGAACCAGGGACAGCGGGACGACATGATGGTAAGTAAATAAAGTTCGCGAAGCTGACCATTGTCGCACCAGTATTACCACCATGCACAGAGAGTTATCCAGCGTCATGTCGATGTCCATGTCCATTATTATGCCAAAAACGTGTAAATTCACCTGAGCCCTGGGCATAAAGTCGCATAAATATACCTACATACGCGAATAATACTTACGTATATTCATATGGTCAGTTCGTTGGTTGGTTGGTTGGTTTGAAATTGCCCGTTTGGAAAAATATAAGTTTGCGTACATAATTTTATGTGGGTTTTATTTACATAAATTGTTATACGGAACCAAGGACATACATTTTATGTTTTTTTTTTTTTTTTTGATAAATCCAAACTAAGGAATATGTATGATTACAGTGGTGGCTAATAGTTTATCATAATATAGAAGCTATTCAAAGAGATAGACAAAACGGTTTTACTTCATCATCATCATAAAAACAAACTTAACTTTCAAAACGACATGCGTTAGAGGTGTTAATGAATAATTTTGGCTGCATTATTTGTCGGAGATATTCAAGTTCCTTGGAACCAAATTAAATTTTTCTTAAACCTATTGTAAAACAGTGCCGGATTAGCCTCAAGGCAAACTAGGCAGCTGCCTAGGGGCCCCACTTCAGCTAGGGGCCCCTCGCCCCGACTACGAACAAACAAAATTTCTTGGAGTTGTACCTGCAATAAAAAACAGCATTACATTTGTATTAGTAAAAATAAGAAAAAAGAAGAATAAAAAAACGTTTGCAAATCATTAAACATTAGCCCCGTTTCATTGGAGGTGGTAGTTTACTCATGAGTTGATCTAGTACTATAATTACCACATGATCTTCTACTTCTACCACTGATCTTCTATTTTTTTTTTTTTTTTTTTTTTTTTTTTATAATGAGCGCGCACTAAAGAGGTTTTGGTTACCCTTAATATACATGTGTTTATAATGAATTATGAATCCCATCCCATCCTGAAGGGCCCAACCCAGCGATGCCAGATTGAGGGATTTTTTCCTGTTTTTTTTTTTTTTCGGTATTTTTGATTAGGGAAAAATGGAAAATCAACCCAGAACAGTCAGCTCAAAATATATCACGTTTAAATACCAAGACAAATACTGGTCTATTCGAATATTATTCCAACGACATCGAACCAGAGTTTAGTAACGAGATGGTGCCATTAAAGCTCTTCATGTTGCAATCAGATAATATGTCAGAAAAATCTGAGATTGTGCATGCAGAGAAGTTAGAAGTTAATATAGGCACCGTTACAAATTTATTCATAATGAACTACCCCAAATAAAAACATAACTTCGAAAACAACCAAATTACGTTTTTTGGCATTTTCTAACGGTAATATTTCAAAAACGGATGCCAATAAAAAAATTTTGACTTCAGATTCGAGTTCAACACATCCAACACTGCTAGGAAAGTATATTTTGGTTCTTGTGGCAAAAACCTTGTTGACCAGTGTTATCAATTAAAAAAAAAACCAAAATACCCACACGCGTTTTGAACGCGTTTCAAACGCGTTTTGGATGCGTTTTGGACGCGTTTCAGATGTGTTTTCCCAGCAAACGCAGAACTACAGAAAAAACCGGTGAAATATGTACGTAAAAGAAGTACTTCTTTTCCACTGAAAAAAGATAGGAGCTCGGGAAAAAACTCAGTTATATACTTTCTGTATATAAGAATACGTGAAGCAGCTATCTCTTTTTTGCATGCAAGATGAAATAAATTTCCCCTCCATTAATAGTACAGACAAATGTACTTCAAAAGTGCATCAGCGAAGCACTTCTGGAAGTGGTTCTGATATACATTTTCCAGAACTTTTTTAACCTACAGAAAAAGCACTGAAACTTGTACTTTTAAAGTACTTATTTGGAGCACTTTTATGGATTTATATCCGTACTGCTAAAATCCATATTTTAATTTCATCTGAAAATAAAAAAATCTTCAAAACAAACAAACAATTCTTTTAAACTATTATTTAATATTTTATTGGAAAAACACAAAATAGTTTTTTTTTTTTGAAAACAAAATACATAAAAAAAAGATCCTTGGACACGCGCCTGTGGCCTGGCCAGTTGAGAAAAGGAAAAAGAAAAAAATACTCTGCGTCTGCAGTCTGCACTTTGGTGGTAGTTTTTGTATCTTGTTATGATTTTTTTTTTTTCTAAATGCTCAAGGCTGAAGCTGCTGTAAACTCAGTCAATGATGTCTGGAATTGATCGTTACTAAAAGACAGAAAAATCAACAACTTTATAATTCATCAATTTAATAATGAGCATACCTTTATTTTCCAAATCAATTGGTGGTTGTTTTTGTATCATTTTTGTATTACTTTTTTTTCTAAAAGCACAAGGCTAAGGCTGTGCATTTTGATGGTGGAAATAAATTTTTGTGGCGTGCCGAAGAATTTGTGTGGTAGATATTGTTTAGAGAAAATAGTTTTCACAAATAACAAATAGCGTTTCGGACGCGTTTTTGACGCATTTCGGACGTGTTTTAAGCGCGTTTTAGACGCGTTTCGGAC
This sequence comes from Episyrphus balteatus, assembly GCF_945859705.1. Classification (NCBI taxonomy): domain Eukaryota; kingdom Metazoa; phylum Arthropoda; class Insecta; order Diptera; family Syrphidae; genus Episyrphus; species Episyrphus balteatus. The sequence continues at coordinate 25,548,693 of NC_079135.1, forward strand.
GCGTTTCAGACGCGTTTTGGGCGCGTTTCAGGTGCGTTTCAGGCGCGTTTTGGACGTGTTTTGGACGCGATTCGGATGCGTTTTGGACGCATTTCAGACGCGTTTCGGACGCGTTCCAGACGCGTTTTATACGCACACGCGTTTTGGACACGTTTCAGATGCGTTTTGGGCGCGTTTCAGATGCGTTTCAGGCGCGTTTTGGACGCGTTTCAAACGCGTTTTGGACACGTTTTGGGCGCGTTTAGGATGCGTTTTGGACGCGTTTCGGACGCGTTTCAGACGCGTTTCAGACGCGTTTTGAACGCGTTTCAGACGCGTTTTGGACGCGTTTCGGACGCGTTTCAGACGCGTTTTGGATGCGTTTCGGGCGCGTTTCGGACGCGTTTCAGACGCGTTTTGGGCTCATTTCAGACGCGTTTTGGACGTGTTTCGGACGCGTTTCAGACGTGTTTCAGACGCGTTTTGGACGCGTTTTGGACGCGATTCACACGCGTTTTGGACGCGTTTTGGGCGCGTTTGAGATGCGTTTTGGACGTGTTTCGGATGCGATTCACACGCGTTTTGGACGCGTTTTGGGCGCGTTTCAGACGTGTTTTGGGCTCATTTCAGACGCGTTTTGGACGTGTTTCGGACGCGTTTCAGACGTGTTTCAGACGCGTTTTGGACGCGTTTTGGACAAGTTTCAGACGCGTTTTGGACGCGGACTTGATTCACACGCGTTTTGGACGCGTTTTGGGCGCGTTTCAGATGCGTTTTGGGCGCGTTTCAGATGCGTTTTGGACGCGTTTTGGACGCGTTTTGGACTCGTTTCAGACGCGTTTTGGACGCGTTTTGGACGCGTTTTGGACTCGTTTCAGACGCGTTTTGGACGCGTTTTGGATGCGTTTTGGATGCGCTTTGGACGCGTTTCGGACGCGTTTCAGACGCGTTTTGGACGCGTTTCAGATGCGTTTTGGGCGCGTTTCAGATGCGTTTTGGAAGCGTTTCAGATGCGTTTTGGACGCGTTTCAAACGCGTTTCAGGCTTGTTTTAGGCGCGTTTCAGATGCATTTTATACTCGTTTAGACGTAGGAAAATGGTCTTCAAGATCGAAGAAAAACAACAAAAATATATTCCTGATGGGAACTTAATCAATTTTATTTAAATTTTATAGGTCGCGAATTCGGCTATATCGATCGATTTATCTGCCAGCCAAACAATAATTCATATTAATGTAAGACATAGCTGATTTTGACTTTTTCCTATATTTATCTTTTACAACAAGAAATCCATATGGTCCAGGTCTCTTATAATTACTTCGAGTATTTTGGAGTTTCAAAAGAAACGGGATTGTAAAAAGGTTAAAGGTTTTATTTTCTAGATAACGATTGGTGTTTTCAGGCCTTGAGCTTAGTTTTACGAAGTGAAATTCATTTCTGAATTATTAAAGGAGTAAATTCCGATGGGTGCTCGTAGACGTATGAGTAATTTTTTTATCAAGATTTAATTTAGAAAGATAAATTGTAGAAAAAAAGCAAACAAAATTAAAATGTTCTAACTAATTTAAGTAGAAGTTAAGGTAACCGGAAGGCTCAGCAATAGAAGGGATTTGCAAAACTCTTGTTAAAAACTAAAAAAAAAAAACCACTTCCTAAGATACATGATTTTGTTCAACCATTTTTAACCCTCACTGTAAAATTTTTAATTCTCGCGTAGGGGAGAGTGGGGCCAAATGTAACACTTTTTTCTAAAATCGATGGTTCTCCTACAAATTTGAAAGTGGGTCAACCAGACCTTTTTTAAATTAAAGACCCATGTTTTAGCTCCAAGATCCATCATAAAAATTTAGCAAAACATAACGGTAATGTTGAAAAATAAAGCTTCCAAAAAAAAAATCGTGTTGTTTCAACTTACCCCACATACGGGGCAAAGTGTAACACATACCGGGGTAGGTTGTACCAAGAACTAAAAATAAGAGAAAAATACCTTTATTTGTTTATATTTATTTATTTTTAATTAATAACAATTAAAACAAACCTCAGTCATGAAATTTGGGTGCAAATTTGTAAAAAGTGGAGCAAATCCAAGATTTCCAGAGAAAATTTGACAGTAGTCTTAAATAAAAGTTATTCGAATTCATAAATTGTTTTATAAGCTTTATGAATTCAAGTGGTGGTTCAAAAATGTGTTTCCAATTTCAAAATAAATACAAATTCAATTACAAGCATTCATATTCAGGGTTGTTAATTATATTAGGTAAACAATTTTTCAGTATAGGTAGGTTTTTACATGGTACAACTTGCCCCGGAAAAATGTTACAACTAGCCCCAGCATGAAATTTGGCACATAAAATCAATTTAAAAAAAAGCGAAACTGATATAGACATAACATATACACGCAATTTGAGCCAAAAACACAGTTGCATATAACAAAAAAACACTTAGCACTCTATCTTTTTCGGGTAAAGAGGTAGACCAAAAATAAAATTTAAAAAAAAAGTTACAAACATGCATTTTTTGGGCACCACTAGTGTAACTTCTCACCCTGTCGTCTAATCTTCATCTGAAGAAAATGTGCCAGTAGATATGCAAAAAATGAGCATTTTTCTCCTTTACGCGTTTCTTAATATTGAAAGGAACATCGCTTTCTTTAGCTGTTAATTCTTACCCCTGTTACATTTATCCCCACTCTCCCCTATGTAAAAATGACAAAAAAATCTTATGAATGATATCAATTTTGCTTTCGTTTTCTGTCTCTTCTCCAACCCATAAAGCGTGCGACAACGATGTTGTAAGCTTAATTTTTACTCCGTTTTCGTTTTCATAATGAACTTCCTGATTTCATTTGTGTTTTTTTTTTCTCTTTTTATGTTGCCTGTAAACGATTACCCATATCGCAAAAGTTTACTTGCAAAATGAAAAAAAAAAAAAAAACAAATGTAATTGTCCTTTCGAATGAGAAAAAAGGACATTTTTATACATTGTATGTATATGGATATCTGTGTATTATTTGCTTGTATATGAATATGAATGAATGCTTTGAGAAGGAAGGTATACAACCAACGTATATTCATATTCATAATAATTTTTATCCCACATAGAAGAAAGACAATTAATTTTCTTTTTGACAATTAAAATGGCTTTATATGTCCGGCACGCAAAGTCACTTACCGATCTGTTTTAATTATGGAAATTATGATGGCCAGACGACGACATGTTTTAGTTAAATGAGTTTTCCCGCACCTTTTATTATCGCATAGAGCTACATAGTAGTTAGTAATGTTGTGAAAGTACTTTTAGGATTTTTTTTTTCTTGTTTTTACACTTGGTTGTGCAAATCTGGGTTGGATTTTTGCTTTAATTTGATAAATGATGGTTTTGCTATTGAATAAATTATGACAATATTAATAAATCATGGCCAAAAAAAAAAAAGAAAATTAAGAAGCTTAATAAGTTGTTCATTTTGGTATTTTTGGTAACAGATAGCAAACCAGCACGCTGTTAAAAGATGATCAGATTGGTTTGATTATATAAAGCAGTTAATCTCTCTTCGTCGCATTTTATGGTCATAACTCCTAGACCACTGATTCTATATAAAAAAATACATATATTTACAAAAATGCAAACTAGATAATGAGTTATTTTTACTATAAAATTTTATTTAGAAAAATCAATTTTTTTTTTAATTTTTTATTTTAAAAATTGAAGCTGATATCCATACATTATATTATGTACTTTTCAAAGTTGATGTTTGTTTGTTTGTTTGATTTTATCACATATCCCAAAAGAAGTATATTAACATACCTACTACCCTTTGTTGTGTTTGTTCTAAAATCTTTGCTGGTTTTCATTTTCATTGTGTCATTTTTGTTATGCGAAATCTTATCTTTTGAGTTATATAAAAAACAACAATTATTGTTATCTTGTTTTGTTTACACGGTTGCAAAATTTTAAAGCAGTGTCATTAAATAAAGATGTTTGTTTAATTTTCACTTTTCTCTTGTTTGATTTTTGATATTTATTTCATTATGATTATATTTGTTTTGATGGAAATTTATTTTTCAACAACATTTGATAGTAAAATAAATAACATATTTAATTTGAAACAATCGTATTTAAGTCGGAATTTTTTTGACCAAGGGATATCAAAATTCTGAATCCAACTACAGAATTAATACTTACATTTACTTAAAATTTTGAACTTAAAAAGTAAAACTACTTTAAAAAAACTTTTTTTTTTATTTTTTTTTTTTTTTATTTCCTACTAGTTTTTTTTTTTTTTTTCAATTCAATTTTGTTTTATTGAACATACTATATACAATTGACTTAAGCTTAACTTATTTCTAATAAGATACATTGGTTGATATAAAATTTGTTGGCACATATGGGGCCTAACCTTATACAATGGATAAAAGATAAAATATATATAAATATAGTACATGAATAGGCTTAATTTTACAAGTCTGCTGACTAGGTTATCCTCGGGGGCCTATTTCCTACTAGTATTTTCTTTTAATTTCCAATTAATATTTGTTCTTCTATTCGATATTGGTCTCAAAAAAGTAAAATTCGTTTTCTTTGTTTTCTCCTTGTTTTCAAATTTAAGTAATTTAACGCATGTAGTTCAGTTTTGGTATGCAAACTTTAAGCTGGTTAATATCATTTTGATACTCTGAAAACTTTTTGAAATATTGAATTAAAAAAAAATGTCTCAGGGTTGGGTAAGCTCCCCTTTTTGGGTTATCCGACTTCTGAATTAAAATTATTGGTCATTTTTCTCAAAAATGACTCTAACGATCTTGATTTTAAAAAAATAAGTGCCAATAATATAGTCCGGTCAAATTAGACTAAAATAAGGGGGTGAGGTTACATAAATTCCCAGCAAGCTGAAAATTGGTAGGATTGTTGGAAATACCATCATAAATAAAATTTAAAAAGTCCTCATCGATCCGAGTTGTGGAAAAAAATTTACGGGGGGTCAAAGGTCAAAAAAATGGGTTTTTCACGATTTTTAGCAAAACGAAAAGTCTTATCAAAAAATTTTCAATGCGAAAATTGTAGACCAGCTTATTATCTATAAAAAGTGTCATGACACTTTTTTTCCTCAGACCCACCGTTTTTGAGATATAACGATTCAAAAAGTTGAAGTTGAGTTGTAATCGTCATAATTATGCACACGTTTCCACGCCACCTTTGAGTTAGTGTACCTAGCGCGTTTTTTTTAATGTGGTTTCCCCGGTAGGCTTATTCCATGGATTTATTGGGGTTCATACAAAAAAAAAAAATAGGTAGATTTATCCATCTGTGTCATAGTTCTCTTCCTCTTCAACTTCTTCTTGTTCTTGGTCCTGGATGCAAGTTAATAATGACACATCGCTTGTCTCCTAGTTGGTGTCAAATGAATCCTCAATTGTTGGTGATTCAACATTGGAGCACGACCGGTCTTGACAATTTGTGCATGCTACAGAACAAAACAGTCCAACTTTTTTGCAACCACATTTAGCACTACATCCCTTTTTACAGTTGCAAAAAATTGTGTTCAGCCGTTTTTCCGGTGCAGGTGGGAATAATGTTGGAACAGGTTCTAGTGCATTGTTGACCAACTTCCAACCCCAGTCTTTTGGGTCTAGCTGATAACCAAGCCACACCTGAACTTGGTAATATACCCGAAAAAGATGTTGTTTTTGGAGGAAAGTTCGTAAAAACTAAATCGCGTATAAGCCTAATCGCGAATTAGCCTAATCGCGAATAAGCCTAATCGCGTATGAGCCTAATCGCGTATGTGGGGTCTTAGTGTATTTTTACTTGTCTTACATCTTCAGTGGTGTAAAACAGTGATGCACTTATATACATTTCTATTCTAAACAAAAATTCCCGGGGAAATAGTTTTGGAAGAAGGGCTCCCAATCTTAACCATGGGGGAACAAAATTCAAGCTTAAAGAGACTGAGATCTCGGAAAGTTTTCAGTTGGGATCCCTTCTCCAGAAAACATATCCCCCGGATTCTTGTTTAGAATAGACCTGATTATGACGATTACAACTCAAAATTTTTGAATCGTTATATTTCAAAAACGGTGGGTCTGAGCAAAAAAAGTGTCATGACACTTTTTATAATATAATATGATAATAATGGTCTACAATTTTCGCATTGAAAATTTTTTGATAATACTTACCGTTTTGGTGAAAATCGAGAAAAAATCGTTTTTTTGACCTTTGACCCCGAGTAATTTTTTTTCCAGGTCTCGGATCGATGAGGACTTTTTAGGTTTTATTTATGATGGTGTTTCCAACAATCCTATCAATTTTCAGCTTGCTGGGAATTTTTGTAACCTCACCCCTTTTTACTTGCTCTATAGGGCAAGTATTGGTTTCGTGTAGAAAAAAAAAATCGAGGTTTTAATCAAAACCAACATTACGATAATGGAGAAGATCAAAAAAGTGGTTTTCGTCATGCCGTCCGTCGGTCTGTGCGTGTGTGCGTCTGTGCGTCTGTGCGTCTGTGCGTCCATCTGTACATCGAGCTAGGGCCTAAACGGGTGGATGGATTTGCTTGAAACTTGGTACAGATGATTTTTACGTAATTCCCTAGGTCCGTTTTTTTTTATTTTTTTAATATCTCCAATTTAACGCATATCTCCCATATAACGTTTTCGAGGTATTTCAAATTTCTCGAAAACGGCTCTAACGATTTCGTTTAAATTTGGTGTGGGCAGTACTCTTATTGATTCCAACAAAACTGCGTTTTTAGTTTTTCTCAAAAAATGCCAAGAGCGGAAATATGGCGTTGCCGTTTTTCAAAAATTGACATGTTTTTTAAGTTCATATATTTCATCAAAGCATAAGTCAATTTTTTCAAAATTTACAGACATCATAGGTATTGAAGTGTAAAATGTAAAAAAAAATTTAAAAAAAAAATTAAAAAAAAAGTTTTTCAAAAAAATTTTTAAAAAATTGAATTTTTTTAACTTTCGATTTTTTTTTTTTGTTTTTATTTTTTTTTCTTCACAAAATCTTAAATTTTCAATAGATATTTAAGATAAAGATGCTTTGAACTACAAGAGCAAGTACGTGCGACCCAGTCGTGCATTTTATTTTGAGTCTTATTTGACCAGACTCATGGTACCGATAACTTCCTTATAACTCTAGGTATGACAAAACTTTTACCATTTTGAAATTCCTCTTAGTTGAGAGTATTTTTAAAAAAGGTGGCCACCTAGGTTCCTTTGATTTATTTTGTACCACGGTAGTTTAAAATTTTTCATAAAATACTTTTTTTTCATTTTGCTCGAAAAACAGATTTCAAATTTTTTTTAAGAAAAATGTGCAATAGCTATGAAGTTTTTAAACTTAATATGTACTCAGCCAATTATTGTAAAAAATTATAAAAAAAAGAAATAAATAAAATTCATTCATTTGTGGTTGTAGTGAACGAAAACACAAGATGATAAAATTTAAAATACACTGAACGAAAAAAAGTCAATATTTTATGAACTGGTTGCGATAGCACTTTTTTATATCTGTTTTTGGAACAGTCATAAGTGTAGCTATCAGCCATTTTAGGGTTGTCCATTCCCTATCACACACCCTGTTTATATTCAGACCTATTCTAAAGAAAAATTCCCAGGGAAATTGTTTCGGGAGAATGGCTCCCAATCGGAAAAATTGAGAAAATTTCCTTTTTTTTTTGCTTTCTCCATATTCTTAACCATTGAAGAACGAAATTCAAGCTAAAAGATAGTAAAATTTCAGGAACTTTTCTGTTGGGAGTTTTTTTTTTCAAAATATGCCTGATTATGACGATTACAACTCAACTTCAACTTTTTGAATCGTTATATCTCAAAAACGGTGGGTCTGAGGAAAAAAAGTGTCATGACACTTTTTATAGATAATAAGCTGGTCTTCAATTTTCGCATTGAAAATTTTTTGATAAGACTTTTCGTTTTGCTAAAAATCGTGAAAAACCCATTTTTTTGACCTTTGACCCCCCGTAAATTTTTTTCCACAACTCGGATCGATGAGGACTTTTTAAATTTTATTTATGATGGTATTTCCAACAATCCTACCAATTTTCAGCTTGCTGGGAATTTATGTAACCTCAAATGTCTAATTTGACCGGACTAATATCTGAATTTTAAAATATAAAAATATTTTTTGAACTATTTTATTAACGGTACCTGGCATCGAACAATTTTTTTATTTCTGACTTTCTCATAAACCACTTGTCCAATTTCAAGAAAAAAATTTCTGCAAAAACCTTCAAGTACCTTCAATTTTAAAATAAGGAAAATATTAAAAAAAAAAAATATTTTTGGATTCTTAAAAAAAGTAACATTTTTATTTATTAATTTTTCTTCATGAATTTTTTAAAACTATGCTTTTAAAGGTTGATTATTATTTCTTTTTACTGGCATAGCAAAAGTTGTTTTGAAAAGTTTTCGAATATACATTTTTTCAATATTTATATATTATTACACAATTATACAATTAGATACATATGTATTTTAAAAAACCGGCTTCAAGAATTTTTAAAAGTTCTTTTCAACATTTAAAAATATATTTTCTTGCTTTTTAAAAAACAGATTTTAAATATATTTTTTAAGTTTTTTTTTCAATTTTTCGTTAATAATATAAAAAATTATTTGAATAACAAATCGTCCCGTTTCTGCCTGAACCACGTATATACACAGCAAATTTTGTTCAGTTCTTAAAATAAATACACATATTTCTCAAAGTTTAAAATATGAATTGAACAAAGGGAAATCAAGTTATGTTTATTACATATTGATTGAGTTGTTTTTACACTTAAACCTTTGTATCTATTCTCTCTGTAAGTTTTAGAGCAATGTTAAACACAAAAATTAAATCTTTTAAAAAAATGTACTTACAAGGTTCAAGCAGAAACGGGACGAAATGGTTCATATTATAATTTAAAATTCGAAAACAAAGCGATATCGAGATTAATTTACCATTTAGCAAATTCAAAGATATAATAACTCATTTAATACCTACACATAACAAACGACATCTACAAATTTAGTGTTGGTGATTTTTTTTAAATGTCCCTTATATGAGTTAGTTTTAAATAATGAAAACCGAACCAAATTATTCTTTTTATCAAATGTCGACTGCTTCTTGTATTTTACAATAATTTTTTTTTTTGAACAAAAAAGATATTCATGCCAATTAAGCTATTATTAGCCTTTTGCACATATTTTTGGTGGTACAACTATATTTTGGGTTGTGATAATAACACTGTGATAGTTCAAAAAACCGACAGAGGGCTCTCATATGATGGATAATCTATTTTTTTATAAGAATTATACGTAAAAAAAGTTATTTGAAAAAGAAATCTGTCGAATAACTATTTAAATCGTTATTTTATGGCAAAAAAACGTCGACTTTTCTTTCTCTTTTTCTTACATTTTTTAACTATAAAGGTCGACTTTTCTTTCTCTTTTTCTTACATTTTTTAACTATAAAGGTACAAATGTATGCGAAAACTCAACATTTTTTTTTACACACCTTTTATGTGTTAGTACTCTGGAATATTAAACATATATAGATGTAGATATTTAATTAAAAAATCAGGCATGGTATTTTTTTTATTTAATTTTTTTTTTTCAAAAATTCATTTTTCTTTCAATTTGTTTTAAAATAAAAAAAATGTATACTATTACTTCCATCTGCATTATTTGAGATTATACACAACACATAATATATTTGTCACAGTCCATCTTTAACTTAAGAGGGTTTTTCATATAAACGAACCCCGTTTAACTGAAGAAAATATTTAAAGATCAGAAAAGTGTTTCAGATAAGCGGGTTTTTCTTTTAAGAGGGTTTCTCTTAAGCGGGTTTTTATGTAATATCAAATTTTGTTGGTAGTATGACTGTTTCTTTTTTTGAAAATGGAATCTATTCGCAATAATCACACTCGTATGGTTTATCTTCATCGGTTTCCACCACAGCACATGCATGCTTTGTCGGACGACCATTTGGTACATATAAAGGGCATTTAAAGCATCAGCCTTTTGATTTGGATTTTTAAAGCAGCTGCAGAACAATCATCACTTACAGTTATTCGGTGCCTGTCGCTTATCTGTTTTGACTCCTTTAACGGTCATCTATTTTTTATTCATTTTCTTAGCTACTTGAGCCCATGGGCGTTTTCCCCCTTCCGATCGTACCTGACATTCTAGAATATTTTTTTTTCTTAAGGTTCAAACCTTTAGGATTCATTCTTTCACAAAAGAATACTCTTGATTATTTAACTTTCATTATAAAGAATAAGTTAAAAACTTTAACTATCTCACGGTTAAAAGTGCAACTTACTTTTAAAATAAACGGTAACGATTTGTTGAAAAATCACAAAAGTTGCCGTAACTTTTCGGCGTTTCAACCAAACATGCTCATACTTTCAGACATGGTCGATTATACCAAAGGCCACTTTTTCATATTGCAAGTTTTGCCAGTTTTGTTATTTATTTTTTTTTTTTTTTTCATACAACATCGAAGAAAACGATTTTGCCCCCACTTCCCTTACATATGTATTGCATTTAAACATTTTGTAATTTTTTTATTTTATAAACTAAAAAATTGAAAAAAAAACAGTGTGTTACTGCTACTTTTTCACTCTTAAGCTTAAAGGTAGGTACTGCCTATTCGTATTTGTAAACAAAGCCATGTTCTATCCTGAAATACAAGATCAAATCGTTGGCACCTAGTGATGCATTTTAATTTAAGTAATACGAAAAATATAAGAAAAATTGAAGAAAAATCGACGTTTTTTTGACATCAACTAATGATTTTAAATGTCATTCAACAGATTTTTTTTCAAATAACTTCTTTTACGAATAATACTTCCGAAAAAATAGATTTTCCATCATTTTTCATCGATATCAAATCAAAAATTGGAAAATATATGGTGTTTTATACCCTCAGTTTTGGCATGTGCAAAAAAATTTCAAACGCAAAAATCTTTCTTATTTGACCTAATCCAGAAAAACTAAGTATGCCATCGTGTTCAGCATACTCGAATTATCTTTAGTAGATAAGAGAGCCCTCTGTCTGAAAAAAAAGTTCCATTTTCGAACACAGTGAATTATTCTAAAATTTGTTTCCATGCTGTGACTATTTTTTATGTATTTTTATACGAGTAAATACATGATTTCATATTTTAATATTATGTATGTTATACATCCTGAAACATCCCTAAGGCACAATTCTATTATGTTAACCATCAAAATAAAAACACTTACTTTTCATCCTATTAAACAAACATCATCGCAAAATAATGATTTTATCTGTGCTTTTATCTAAAGCCATTAATGTATTAAACTAAAATCATTCAGACACTATCAATCAGCCAAAAAGTCGCAATCCAATAAAATATCTCCTATCTCTATATCGTGTGAACCACGCCCTTGACCAGGAACACCTCCAAATGCCTACTACACACATTCTCCTCTATTCCACTACAAAAATGTATGTAATAATAAAATTTCTCCATAAAACATATAAAAAATATGATATTAAAATGTAATAATTGATGTTCTATTAAATTTGTTGACCTGTCAACTCATTACTTTTAATAAATAACATATGTTACACACTTCAGTTGCGTGTATAGATTTTTATCGACTGCGATGGGCGCTTTTTTTTTTTATTTGATTAAAAAAAAATTCAGCCAGAAGCGTTATAAGTCCACCACCACCACATTGTTAACATCATCAGTCATATTGTTTGTTGTATAGGCCGAGTGAGTCTATAGACTTATAGAGCTAAATGCTTTAAGTTCGAACTGTTGAGTGAAGTGAAAGAGAAAAAAAAAATTTACAAAAAACCACCCCTTGTCAGTTTTTCAAACACCAGGATCTCAACACAGGATAGAAGTGAAAAAAAAAAAAAAAAATAAGCAAACAAAACTGAAACAAAATCCCACATCACGCACGTTTTTCACGCGATTGCTGGCAAAATGATTTCCACCTCTCCGAATCCGGTCGACTCCAAACTCGAAACAAAAGACTCCTTCCTCAATTCCCAATCAACTGGGCCGCCCACTCGTAGTGTGATAGTGTGAAATCAAAAACCAAACCATATCCCTGCTGAACAAGTCCGGTACAGGTGTACGCGCCCTTATGCCTTTTACCTACGCATATAAATCTCATGCGTTTCCTTGTTTTGTATTTGTGAAACGATATAGCTGCTCTGCTACCCTCAAACCCTCTGTTTTTCAATATTATATGGAATAATACTGAAATCGACCCTAAGGGCCCATTTCTCGGGTTTAATTAGCAAAGAGATGGGGCTGACACCTGTTAGGTACCTATGCTTCCTATGAGTATGTGCTAACCTATTAAGAGTGTTCATCAATAGCACAAGCAGAAGCAGGTGTATATGGCTGCCTGCGTGCTTCCGTGAGCTTCAGGGTCTGGGACATTTATACCTACTTGCTTGCTGTTACTGTTGCTGCCGACAACGACCATAACAACATCGTTAGTTCCCGGAATATGCTTATTATTATCCCCAGCCATGAGCATACCACACGTTACAATTTTATACCACACAGAGAGTCTTTGGCTATATGATATGATGTGCCTGCATGAGCTCTACCCTGGAGGCAGCAGATAATAATACAGACCTTGTCATTCACACAGCTTATATTTTGCAAATCAATGCGAAGTTGGCAGCAACACCTTATCACCTTTTAGTGCGTTTCTGATACTCACACACATACACCCTCTCTTTGATTGCCTTTTGTGTCTCCTGGTGGAATTAACGAGAAACTCGCAATAAATCTAGCAGCCATTGCCTTCAATTACTTAATTAGGACCGATGGTCCTTTAGGTAATTTATAGAGACAACAGCTTTAACACCAAAAACTGTCTGCCATCAACTGACATATATAATATAACAGGAGTTGCTATTTAGGATTTTTATGACTTCAGAGGAGATTATTGCACCTGAAGTCTATATTCTCTTAAGCTACAAAAATATCCTTCCATTTTATATCTGTTTTTCCCGGGAATAGAAAGTAATGGTAACTGGTATAGGCTAGAGAATAATAATCGACTTTTTGTCAGAACGGATAATGTCAGGATTAAGCGTTCTTTCCAATAAGTATATCAAGGCAATGTGTCGAAAGAGCTTCGAGGTTAACCACGAAAAGGTATTGTATACGTACTGATTGTCTTCTAGTCGTTGTTTCTTTGGATCGCTAGCGACCTCTATCAAAGTGTCAGTTTATCTTCTTAATTTATGGCTAATTGTTGGGAGCAATAAGTCTGTCAAGTCGTTGTCGGTGTTATATTTTGTCATTTGAAAAGCCCAATCGATCTACTTTTGTGAGTATTTAATTAGTTTGATGTAAAAAGTTTTTCATGAATGAAAGTAAGAGAAATGAAAAGTTAGGCTAAGCAAAGACTTTAATACAATTGGTGGCTAAAATTATATTTTATAAGGAGTTTTGGGTGTGTGAAGTTAGCAACCTTTTTTTAATTGTTTTTTTTTTGAAAATTGTTCTAGGGTTTTCCCGATTTATTTCGGAATGTTCCATTTTTTTTGAAAAAAAAATCAAGAACGGGGGTTTTAGAACCAAAGAAACGATTGACCTAGCCCCATTTTTGCGAAAACTGAAATTTCCTAACGTATTTTTGTGTGAATCTGAAGTCAAAATTTCACTGGAATTTCACGGTTTTGAAATACTTGAATATTAACAGATCAAAAACGCGTTTTTTTATACTTTTGTGTTAATTTTTTTTTTTTTTTGAAACTACTTGTGCAATGTCAAAACGCCATATTTTTTTATTTTTACTTGCGATAAACATTCATAGGTACCTACTATCAAGTTATGCATTCGTAAAAAAAAAGTTGAGATAGCAATTTTCCATTTTATTACGATGAAAGCGAAAAAAAGCGGATCCCGAAAGTCCTTCTCAGTCTGTCTGTTAGTCTGTCAGGATGTCTGTAGGTCTGTAGGAGCGCCTACAGCCTTAACGGATGGGCCGATTTACTTCAAACTTGGTATGTTTTTGGATAATGTTCAGAGGAGTTTTTGGGATTAATTTTTTTGGACTAAAAATAACGGCAGGTACCTGTCAGATACCAATTTTGGAAAAGATTTTATCAAAAAAGGCTTCTACGATTTTTGTAAAAAAAATTCAAGTATTAGTTCATGAAAAAGTTTTTGTTTTTTAAATCGTTATTATCGGTACTTTCCATAGACCCATTTTTTTCAAATCTGATTTTCTCCCAAATTAAATTTTAGAAAAAAATTTATATTTATAAAAAAAATTTGATTTTTTTTTTAATCGAGTTTTTGAAAACGAGGCATTAATTTTTTTTGAAATTTTGGTTTTAGGTGTTGAATAATAATTTCTACTAAATGGCATACCAACTTTTTTCAAGTTTTTTTAAAAAAACGACTCTAACGACTTTGAAATTTTTTTTCAAAAAATACATCTTAATGAAAGAAATTAAACGGCACACTTTTTTTGGAGTTCGATTTCATTTAAAGAGTTTTTTTTTTTTTCATTTGAAGAACGAATTTTATGTTTTTTTATTTTCATATACATTTACCAAATTTGTATAAATATGTAATAACTAATAAGTATTAAAAATTTTAGCATTTTGAATTCCAAGAACAAGTACGTGCGACCCAGTCGTGCATTTTATTTATGTTCTTTTTCAAAATTAATTTTCACAAAATCTTAGTGGTTTACGTAACTAATGGTTTTTTTTCAAGCAAAATATTACTGAAAAATATATACATACATATTTGGATTAAACATTAAAAAAAAATTTATTTGAAAATTAATTTTTGAGACTTCATAGTAAAAATATGAAGGTTTTAATCTTAATAAAATGAAAATAAATCAAGCTTTTTAACAATACCACAAATCGAGAGAAATTACTGCATAAGTATTAATCAAGAGAGTGATTCCACACTTTTGGTTGTGAACACAAACCAATACTAGACGATTACTCTGCCTATTTTTGATAATATGATTTAGTAATATTTTCTAGTTTTCGTAATAACGATAGATAGCACAAAAACTTTGAAATGCATTTTTTATGTTGTTCCTCTCAATATGAACTTTTAAAATCAAGCCTTAAATAACTACAAAAATATTTCAGCAGAAGAACTATTTTCATAAATAATTTAATAAATAAATAAAAAAAAACTATAGAACTGATCTTGTCAAATACTGTGAAATTGTTGAAATATGTATCTATTTATGTATTTATTTATTTATTTATTTATTTATTTAAAAAAAATATAATAAAGATTAAACTTAATTATTTTATATGCATTATCATAATAATAACTCAGTAAATACAACAAAATCAAACGTTTGTAGCGAAAAATCTTAAATAAAACCTAAAAAATTTTTTTTATAAATAAATATGTAATTAATTTTAAAATTCTTGTTCGCTCGGAATTTCTTTTTCATTTTATTTTTTTCTCCATCTAATTTTATTTATTTTCTACAACACAAAATATTTTTACTTCTTCTAATTTATATGCATTCGATGTCAATGACTCTCTTATTCTTTTGTTTTATTAATTGGATTAAAACCACATTAAAATTTTATACGATTGTTAACAATTTGTCCACACACTAAGCCTAAAATAAACCAAACAACACTTGGCTATTTTTAAATAAATATACATAACAAATCAATCGAAAAACATTGGAATTCTTTCATCAAAATTAGTCTCGCACAAAAGTCATTATCGTTATTGTGATCTATTTTGTCAAGTTTGTCAGCATTCACAAGGAAAAAAAAAAGAATATACAAAAAAATAAGCACGGAATTCTCATAGAAAGTCTTTGGAATTTCCATGAAATAGTAATTAAGTTGGAAACACTATACAATTTTAGTGCATTGCTGAGGATCATAAAATGTCGCAGAACCATAAAATGTCACCTCAGTTAGTGGTAGTGTAAACGTGGATTAACCCTAAGCACATGCGTGCTACCCAAACCCAAATCCACTGTAACTCCGAAGGAAATAATACTTTTTTAAAGGTAAAAATTATACCGTGATGTGGAACTGAATGTTTTAAATATTGCCCCAAGATGCTTTAATGATGGGCCGAAGGGCACGTTTGATACCTTGTAAATAATCTTAATTAGACAATTTAACATTAGTGGAGCGCGACCTATCTAATTACGATTGTGCGACAGTGGCGGCAGAGGCAATTCGTTGCACGCGTTATATTTTGAAATAAATTTTCATATCGACAAACAAATTGTATAAAAATAAACCCTAAGAGTTTTCTTGAAGCTGAATGCTGAAGAGGGTGAGAGAGCGGTAAGATATTATATAAAGTAGGCACAGATTTTTGATGGAAGAGAAGAGTCCTAGTGCATGTGTGGATAGATGTAATCTGTTGGCCACAGATGATGATCTACGGTTTGTTTATCTGACGTGCGTTGACTTCTTAGGTTGGAGTGGAGATTCTGATGTATTTTTATGACAAATGGAAGAAACTGACAGACACACATGAGAATGATGACATCGATGCTCATCCGCACTTAGATTATCTCTCAAGATACAATATTTAATATTCTGTACCATGGTGAAATAGGGGATGCTGGGGAGGGCAGTAAACTGTTATTGTTGCCTTATGGGATACTTACCGTGAGGTATATTATTTGTATTTAGATGCTGTCACTCAATTGAGGGCGTTCATTCGGTGATTTTCCGTACACAATAGGTAGGTACTTTGTGCATATTGTTTATAGAGTGTCATCGGAATTGTTGTGGATTTTTAATGCACACCAGATAGTGTTTTATCAGGCTACAATAACAATATAGCTGAATAAATATTTTGAATCAACTGTGAAGATGGATTTTTTAAAAACATACGCACTCACAATGCACACATGTGGATATAGTATAGAATACAAATACACTCATTTGTCACACGCACGCATTTTGTTGAGGATTAAAAAATATGTTTTAGGTATATTCGATTTTGTTTTCTTTTCGTATTGGAATTTCAAAAATTCGTTATAGTTTTTTTGAAATATTTTTAGGAGTCTTTTCGTTCGAGTTTAACATAGCAACAAGAATAAAAAGACGTGAGTTTTTTAAAAATGCATAACAAGTACTTTTTTAAAAGTTTTTTTTTTTTTGAAGTGATAACGTCTTATAAATCGATGACCTCGGCTGCATCCACGAAAAAATTTCACCAGTTCCGGCTCAGGTTGTTAGCAGAGTGGTACCTTCCTATAAATTACAACTCAAAACTAAAATTAAACTATTAGAGATACAAAAATCTACTACCTATAGCGTAATTGAAGAATATACATATCTTAAACTTGAATAACTACTAATAATTTAATTATTTTTGTATTATTATTTTTGTTATTTTTCTTCGTTACTAATAAAGGATTTTTAAAAATTCAATCATTAAGGCCCAATTTATTGACTCTCAATTAAACTTAAATCGCCATTAAAAAAGGGAATTTTAAAATTAAAAACCAATTTCGTTTAATTCAGTCTCTTTTAAGGATTTTTTTGAAGTTTCTCATCATTAACTAATTGAGCATTAAATTTAAAAGTCGTTTTAGTTAAAACACCAAATTCGACCTTTTAAGAGGGATTTTTAGAGCAAATGGAGGTATTAAACAGAATTTCTATTTATTCACTCTCCATTAGTGTCAAATGTCATTTCATTTATTGTTTGATTATTATTTTATTTGAAAAATGTCAAATGATCTAAAGAATTATTAAAAAAACATCACAATTATGAATAAAAGTCCAGACTAGAATTTTTTGAAGGTATACACATATGCATTTCTACCATAAATAAGTACAAAATTCAAAGAAATGAATGCATTTTTTGTCTACTCCACACATATAGTACTAGATCTACTACATTATATACTCCACTTCTAAACTAATCAGGTTTGAGATCATAGAGGAAGGAATACCTAGAGAGCCGACTCGTACCCCCCTTACCTAAAACACCCGCAAATTTAATTTCAGATAATCTCTCTTATTTTTCTCTTGTTTTCCTATCTGTGAATACGTGTGAAAAGTACAACATTGTATATATATTTCTATAGTACTATCAATCCATGAAAATACTTTAGTGACATCTTTTGGTAGATCTGCACTTCAATTTTCTGCATAAGGTTCAAACATAAAATAAACTAGCGATCCCAGCGGTGGCGACGCAAAACAGAAAATTCTACTTCATGAGAGTACTATAAGAATATATATACAATGAGTACAATTCGTTTAATACCTTCCTTTCACCAGTAGATGTCCTCACAAATTTTGAATTTAAACATGATTTTGGTTTGTACATGAACTTGAATAGCTCAAATAGCTCACTCCAGACACCCACCTTTCAATAAATATGTACAGAAATAAAAAAAAAGGTTCGTGTTTTGAATTTATTATATTATTTTTTTATGAATTTATTTCCTACTGAGCACTTAAATTGTTTTTAATTGTTTTGAGCTCAACTCCACAGTTGAATGTGTTGGTGCCATTTAAAATGCACGGGAAAACTACCACATATAAGCACTGTGGAGTTTTTCCTCTCATTGCAGCTTGTAGGGTGGAAGAGAAAAACCAACCGAAGTCGCGTCTCTAGGTATTCCTTCCTCTATGTTTGAGATGCTGCATAATATTAGCATCTCAAAACATTGCAATTGAACCCATGAGAAGAAGAGATCTAAAGCTTACTTCTAAACTAATGACACGAGATGAATGCCGATAACACTTAAATTTAAGTTGTTATTTGACATCGCTGGAAAAAATTAAAAATTTCACTTAACTCCTTCTTCTTCTCATGGCTTCAATTGTAGGTTGTAGCATTCTTTATTAACTGGTATATCGTCAATGTCGTGCATTTTCACCTGGCGTTTTCAGCTGCAAAATACTTACGGGCCATAGTTTTTATGGTTTTTCTTCAAATTCAAATCTATTTGATTTGACAAAATTGTAGCTTTTGACAGATTATTTTTCAAAAAAAAAATAAAAAATCCCTAGGATATTTTTAACAGAGTTTTAAATTTAAAGTTTCCATTAAAAGTAAGGACTTTAACTAAAGAAGAGTGAATTAAATGAATTTTTAATGATGTATACTTAAAGGCGACAATAGTTTAACTAGGCCGTTAACTAAAGCGATAAAGGAGAATGGGCATTTTGGACGTTGAGCGGCCATCAATAAAATTGGTATCAAATGAAAGAATTATAGTCCAGGAAAAACTTTTACTATGGACGTTTCGCTGTATTGCGTTAAGAATGCAAGATAATGCAGTATTAGTATTGTTAATGCATTGTTCAATGTATGAAGGAAAAACTGATTTATATTTTTATATGGAATATAAAATATGATGCTCTGTCATTTTCCCTGAGCATGAAGACATTAATCTTGAAAATCCGACCAATAGAACTCATAACATAAGATTTTTAAGACAACCATTTCAGGTTCGAAAGTTTTCAAACAATTCAAAGTAACAAAAAATTGAACAACAAAACTCTAAAAATAGGCTTGAATTTGTTGTTTTAAAATGCTTATAGTTTGGGTTCTAGTGGTTGGATATTCAAGATAAAGGTCTTCAGACTCAGGGAAAATGACAGAAAATAATATTTTGCACTTAAAATACACAAATGAGTTTTAACATTGAGACATATATAAAGTGTTAAATGCAAAAATGCATTTTATCCGTTATTGAAATACGTCGCAGGGATAAAACATCTGCACAATATATGTAAACCTTAATTACATCAAAAAATAGCAAATTCATTCCTGGCCGCGTAACGTCCACGTTTCATACAAACTTGCCCATTCTCCTTTCAAAATTTAATGGAGGCTCAATAAATTGGCCCTAAATAGCATAAATAAGGATAAAATGAGATGGTTAAAAAAAAAATATTTTCTATAAGGTGAGTCGTTGAGGGTTGATTTTTTTTTTAAATCAATAGATAAATTTGTTACAAGAGTATCATAGTTGTTGAAATTTTGTTTTAATATCAAAAGAAATTATTACGATAATTTGAGTTATAAAAAAAATTAGACATTTAAAACGAATTTTTTTCTTATGCGCTAGTTTTTTTGCGCATTCAAGCATTCCTTATATTGCAAAAATTTTTAAAACCACTTTCGACCAAAGAAATATTTGAGAAAAAATTCTAGATGCATTTATTCAACTTTACTTAATCATATTTTTACCTTGTCACTTATTAAATTATTATTTAAATTATGCAAAATTATTTAAATAATTTAAGATTTTGCTCGTAATCTGAAGATGGGAAAATTAAATTAAATATTTGTATGAGTAGAGTATAAGAAGTTTGTCTTTTTATCTACTTCATTTTTTGACGTGATAACGTCTTATAAATCGATGGACCATGGCAGCCACCACAAAATAGTGACGCCATTTTCTCCCGTTCCACTCTCGCACTATCACAGTGCGGCAAAAATTTAAATTCAAAATTAAAAAAAAAAAACTATTAGAGATACAAAAATCTTCTATAGCTTATTTGAAAGATAATAACCTTAAGCTTAATCCAAATGA
The DNA here is from genome assembly GCF_945859705.1 of Episyrphus balteatus. Lineage (NCBI taxonomy): Eukaryota > Metazoa > Arthropoda > Insecta > Diptera > Syrphidae > Episyrphus > Episyrphus balteatus. Next base: position 25,569,217 of record NC_079135.1, read on the forward strand.
AGGATTTTTAAAATTCCATCATTTAATAGGGTAAACAGGGGTAAAACGGAAAGATGAAGTTTTGGCCAAAACCTAAACACAGAGTTGCAGAGAGTTGATTTTTTTTGCAATAGATAGATGAGACTAATTTAAAAATATCTTCATTTAAGAAAAAATTCTAAATAATTTTGAAACTAAGCTATAACGTTTTGTTTAAACGTTGTACACGTGTTGGTGCTATGACAAAATGATGATTTTGGGTAGGGGACATTTTTTTGACAATTCTAAAGGTGCCAGGTGAAAGATGAGAGAAAAAAAATTAAGCGTTTGATATAATTTTTTTTTCAACACTCTGCGTTTCGAAATATGAATTTTTGAAAAACACCTTCTTTTTTAAGGGGTATTTTTGAATAGTTTTTGATGCATACATGTGCAAAAAATTGGAATCGTTTACTGAGTTTTTACTGAATAAGGGAAGAAACAAGTTTTAAAAAAAAGTTTTTTAACGTTTTCAACCGATTTTCATTGTTTTTTATTTTTATCTTTTTTCTTTAATATATACAGGAATAAAGTATATGGAGCAATGATAGACCATGCCCACGACTAAATGTGTGCGATCAATCAATCATTTTCGTAAACACAATTTTGAGATAACGGTAAAATAAAATTTTAGAATTCAACAGGTTATAACTTTTGACCAAGAGCAGATAGAAGTTTTATTAAACTTGTATTTTTTTCCTGGTACAATTACCTTTTATTTGGTATATAACACATAACGGTAGACTAACTACAAGCTTCACAATGTTAAATCAAGAAACTTGCGAAAAACCTCAAAACACATGGTTGAATTTAAAAAATTCTAACTTCTCTTGTAGGCATCTTTGAAATGAGATTGATACGTCATATGAAAGGTGAAATAATAAGCTTTCACATTGTATTTTTATGGGTTGTCAAACAAAAAAATTAATTCCATAGCGTAAGAACATACAAATAAATGCTTTTTTTGCTTTTTTTTAATGAAATTTGATAGAGTTCAAAAAATCTAGCTCTTTTTGTAGATGTCTCATAGATATATATATTTTGAGCTAAGACAATAAGCTTTCAGATGGTATACAATTTTTTATAGGTTGTTAGGGAAAAAATTGAATTAATGACTTCAGAAGATAAAAATTCATGTTTTTTTTGCTTTTTTTGATGAAAATGATTGTTTTCAATAAATTATTTTTATACTTTTTGCTCATTGTAAAAATTAAAAAATGGTTTTATTCTTAAAAAGAAATACTTGGCTTTTAAATTGCATAATTTTTTTTGTAAGCTTTTAAAATAAAAAAATTAATATAATGAGAAAATAAAAAAGGTATTTTTTTAGCTTTTTCTTGTAAATTTTGATTGTTTGAAATAAGTAAACGCTTCAATTGACTCATTTTAAATAAAAGCACACAACCTGTTTTCTGACGACGTTATCACGTGAAATCATCGTCCGTAAACCGGATTTACAGACAACCTCTTTTTTATCCAAAGCACATCATGTAAAATTATTATCGTCCGCAAACCAACTCTCAAGACAACGAGTTTTTTCACTGGTTTTAGTTTTATAAGCTACAAATCAGGTATTTACTAACAAGAATGCAAACTTCATGATTTCGGTGCAGAGGGATCATACCTAAGTCCTGAATAATTGCGATATATAAACCGTATTTTGTACTGCCATATTTTTTCAGTGTACACTGTACAGTAGGTATAAGAAAAATTTACTTGAATGTTGTACGAAATTATTCCTTTGACCGAGGTAAATTTAAATTTGAATTAAATTAAAATTTAACTAGAACCAATTATTTAATCTTATTGAACATTATTTCCTTGTTCCTACAAATTATGTTTATTAACGAATTTTATTGCTTATTTCAAATAACCCACAATTTTGAACTTGTTTAGTTTTCCATATATGATATCGGTTTTCATTTAAACAAAGAATGTCACTTATAAGATCATAAAATGCAAATGCATTTTTTATGACTTTATTCTTTTCCAAGACAAATACATTATTTAGGGCAAATAGTCATAGGCATTTAATTTCAAAAACAAAAATTATCGCCAACTGAAAATAATTTGTATATATGGTATTTAAAAACACTTTGATGATACGCCTTTCAATATTTACTGTTTCAGTGTTTTTCTGAGAAAGAATATAAAAACAATCACAATCGACGAAATGTCGTAAAATATATATAGGAGACTCTTGAAAATTTTACGACTTTTCTCTGTTTTTAAAAAGAATACGCAATTCACCAAATGTACTGTTACTTTGTTTTTATTATTTACGTTTTTTTTTTCTGGAGGAAAAACGAGTATTGTAATTGTGTGGTGGTGATATCTGCGGTAGGTGCACTTTTTTTTATTCAGTACACTGCCTCTATGTATTTTTAAATATGCACACTTGTAAATAGATAAAAAAAAAAAGAAAAACCAAAGCATATTGAATTCAAATCCGAACTCTTCCGCGGGTCATAAAACCATGGGATATCCTTTTTTAAGATATCTGACTTTGTGCAGTTTAATAGCACACAGACAAAAACACACATACCAGTCAGACATTGATTTTTTTAAGGACTGAAATGCAATTGAATACTTATAAATAAAATGATCGTTAAATATAATTGAAACAAAGTCAGCGAGTTTAAAGAGCTGAGGAAACGATCGTAAAAAAATGTATTAAATCAAGGAACAAATTTTCGAAGACAATGTGTATTTTCAACGATTGTTAAAAATTTTACAACACACTTGAGATTTTTGTACTGTTTATTGAATTTTAATCAAAAATGATAACAAACTTTGATTTTTGAATGATAATTCGCTAAGTTAAAACGTAAGGCACAAACACCGAAAACGACAATTGGACAATAAAAACGACCAAGCTTACATTTTGCATATCACAATCGACCAAAACTTTAATTCTGTGTTTACTTTTTTTGTATGATTTTTTAGAAAATTGCCCCTCCCGTCTAAAAAGGGGGACAAAGGCCGTTCTTCCCATAACAAAAAATGATTGTATTGAATACCTCTACTAAAAACCGTTTTCAATTCTCGGCGCCTAAGTTATCGTACTCGAGCCTTGCGTTGATATGAATTTTTCTCGAAAAAAACACGTTTACGGGGGGTATCTCGAAAAAGGAAGCTATTCCGATTTTGGCAAAAACGGATTATTATTGCTGAGGCCTTCAGGAACAAAGCCTCATCTTTAGTTTTTGTCGTCATTTTAGGTCAACCTTAAACTTGTTCAGGCTCACTGTGTATTGGTAAACTAAAATGTTTAAATAAAAAGTTTAGTGCTGAAAACACTGTGCAAGTTTTTTCAAAAAAAAATTTGAGACAAGTGCGCTGTTTACTGTTCCCCCTATTTCGGACCTGAGAAATTGATTGGCATCATTAGTTTTTCGATTTATCGCTAATTTTTTTTTTAATTTTTTCAATAATTTTAAGCATTTGCCAGGTTTAAAGTCATTTTTCTTGTTTATATTGCTATTTATTGGGATCAAACGTTATTCACTAATGATGCCAATCGATTTCTCAGGTCCGAAATAGGGGGAAACAGTCAACAGAGCACTTTTCAATGATTTCGACTTGCACAGTGAAATGAATTTCGCTGAAATTCTACAATAACTCTTAAGAAGAAACACAACAAAGTTTTTGAAGTGAAAACTTCTTAAGTATCGTAGTGATTTGAAACAAGATGAAACAAAAAAGCGACACGAAAATTAAATTGGTTATAACTTTTTTGTTTCAATAGATAGATGAATGAAATTTATATTGTAGATAGGTAGTATAATAAACTATAATTTCAATTAATTTCATATTCAAAATCCTGAGATAACGGTGAAAAGATGTTCTTTTTCTAACCACGTTATAACTTTTGATCTAGAGCATATAAAAATTGTATTTAAATTTAATACACATTCTGATAATAGTACCTTTTATTTGATATATCACAGATAACGCTTAGTGCTCTAAAAGTTACACAATCCTAAAATGAAAAACTTGAAAAATACCACAAACACCTGTGAAGATCTGTTGCCGATGACCAGTGTAAGGAAGTACCGTTATCTCAGTTTGAAATTTCTTTTCTTGGCTTTAAGAAATTCTTATTTTTTTTTGTAGACATCGTAGATATATGATTGAAACATCATACAAAAGGTGAAATAATAAGCTTTCAGATGATATAAAATTTACTATAGCTTGTCATTTAAAAAATGGATTTAATAGTTAAGAAATAAAATAAAGGTAGATTTTATCGATTTTTAATTTGCAAGAAAATAGATTTTTTTAAGGTTTCACTTCTATCTCGTGTGAATTGCACACATGAATTTTTTTTTATACACAGTGGCAAAAACCATTGTTTCGTTGTTGAATAAGATTTCTTTCAAAATGGGTATAAAATTGGAAGCAAATTTTGGATTTTAACATTCAAGATTTCAAAACGAGTTTTGTGTCATTGTTTACCTGTGTTTTATGAAAATAAGTACGAATCTGCAATTCAACTTTTGAAATATTGAACCCGGGGAAGTAAGCATGATAAAACGAATGGTGCCAAATTTTTTCCCGTTGAATTTCCTGAAAAAGAGTATGACTCTAGAAAGTTAATTTTTTTTTTGGGAAAATAAGAATTTGTTCCAATGAATCCTTGGAAGTATAAAAAGTTCATCAAAGAGTGGTATATAATTGCGTTTCATAAAAATGAATATGATATGGCAAACTCCTTTAGTAGTTGCTAGGACTTTAAGTATACCTACGAGTGTTTTTCTGATTTACCCAATAATTTAAGAAAGAAAGACGGAACAACAAGTGCTACAAAATTTTGTCCTTTTTGTTATTTTAACAAAATAAAAAAATTAACAAAATGGTGCAATATTTTAGTCCATACAAACGAAATTACCAAAACTAACCGACATTTTTTCGGAACCCATCTTTATTTCTACTGTAACTCTTTCCCAAAATTTCTTTCTTAAAGCCAAAGTACGCGGCTGATGTCCAACAAAAAAATACCATACAAAAACAATACGACGAAATCGTACACGAAAAATTCCGTTCTGCTTTTCGTTTTGTCATTTCATGTCTTTCGGAGATTTGTTATCGCTTTTATTTTAATATATTTGTTTTACATTTTGTAGTGATACCTACTCTACATCAATATTTTTCCGCTGAGATTTAGCAAGTATTTTACATTTAGAACTAACTTATTCACTTTCCATTTTATTAAAAGTCCCCATTAAAAATTGCTTATAAATTTTAAAATTTCCTTTATTCAAAGGATGTTTTAAAATTTAATAGAGTCTGAATAAATTGGTGCTTATGTTTAAGCATAAAAAAATGTTCTAAGGTCCAGTTTATTCACACATATATTTTTTTTTTTTTTTTTCAATAAAAAAATATTGTATTTTTATTTAATTTATTTAATTTTAAATTTTTTTTATGATAAAATCAAAAATATCAAAATACAGTTCTCTGGCGGGTATCCTTAATAAATGGTTAAGCAATTTTTTTAAATTTCAAAATCAGGTACAACGCAATTTGCGCAAGTAAAAAATTCAATTATGATCATATTTTATTTTCAAAAAACAATTGTTTAATAAAAATAATAATTTATATTCGTACTGAACAAATTTTACCCAATCTCACTTCTTTTTTTAGCTGGAACTGGAACCACTCCCACAGTGCATCCCAAAAAAACAACTAAAATTATTGAAAAATCCTTAAGCCAATCGCATCGAAGTACATTTTCAAAAAATTCATTTCATAATGGAGATCACCATAAATAGCTCCCCAGTAAAAATAAGAGAATATCCAGAAACTTGCTCCACCAATAGAATCTATCTTTCGTGTGGGAAGTCTCTCCTCTTCAAGTCTATATAGCGGCCGCACGCTTTTCATCTGCTATAGATGCCAGAATCTAAAATTTATGCGTCAGACAGTATATTTCCGAAAATATTTTCAATGTTCAAATTTTGTTGTTGTTGTTGTATTTTGTGTGTGTTTTCACTTGTTATTTAGCTTTATTCTATTTTGCTATAGATAAATATTTTTTTCAGAGGAAGAATAATGAATGATTTTTCTACGGATTTGAATGTTGTGTTTATTTCTTGGCCAATTTATTTACAATACAGTTTATTTATTTAAGAATATATTGGAAACATTTCGCATAGGATTTTGATCTTTTGATCTTTTTCAAAAACAAAATAAAAAGGTATACAAAATGAATAATGATTTTTCTTTCTTATTTTTTTCTTCGTTATTGTTTGTGTTATTTTATTATTTTCCTTTTTTTTTTAAGTCAAGTCAAGTTAAGTAGAATAAACCTCTTTATATTATTTTGAATTGTATTCCATTCGCCACAGGGGGTGGTCGGTGATATAATTTAACCAAATATTTTATAAATAAACTTTGAAAGTTGTTTATTGCGAATAAAATGGTAGATGGTTTTTTGTTGAGAATTTTTATTGGAAAAATATATTTTCTTTTTTTTTTTGTAAGTAATGTCTTTCATCAGGTTGGGGTATTTTTAAAAATTAAATCAGGTAGGTGGGTCAATGAGATTCTGTGAAGTGTGTGAGTAAATTATTTCTTGGTATTATTTTTTGGTTTTACTATTGGGGATTTTCTTTTAATTTGCATGTGTACATGTTTAAGGCCTTGCAAGTTTTTATTGCACCTTTATTAATTTAATTTATATGAAAAAATTTAACAAACAAAATAAATGAAGCACTTTTTAATTAAATCTTCAATTTGAATAAATATAATAAAAGAATTAAGATCAAAACAATATTTTTCTTGCCCTTAAACAAATGTGTAGGTTTCGTTAAAATATTAAATTTTTGTATAGTATTTTTAAGAAACATGTTAACCTATCCAACTTAAAGTTAAACAATTTCATATTTATAACGAGCAACTATGAACAATGGATTTAAAATCTCTTAAAAGTTTTCTTTTGCAAAAAGATGATTTTAATGATTTCACCTGAATTACATTAAAAACACATAATTTTCTAATCATTTTCATCAAATAAAATTTTATAACACAAACCTGCAACAAAATATTGTTTTAATATTTTTTCTAGATCGTTCATATATCACTTAAGCAATTTCAACAAAAAATAATGATCTTTAACACATACAAAAAATTTAAAAATTAAAAAATGAAGTAAAGCCAGAATTTCAGCTGTGAAAAACTAACCGGATTTATTAATGTTAATGTTCAAAGTTAATATTTTGCTCAGAAACCTTTGTTTTCGAAAACTGCTTGGCACCAACGAGGCTTGGACTCGGCCAAATTATTTAAAATAGAACTAGGAATATCTTCCTAGTCATTTTTTAAAGCTGCAAGTACGTTAGTTGCTGAGGTGTGCTTTTTCTTCTCTACCTGTCACTTAAAGATTGCCCACAAATTTTCAATCGGGTTCGGTCGGATAAATTGTTCCGGCTATTCTAAGCCAGGAGTATTGTCTACCCCGAACTGCTGTTTTACGAGCTTTTAAAAATTTTTGGCATCATAACTTGCAGGAAGAGCCAATGTAAAGGCACTTCTTTCTCCTTTTATGGAGCCATTATCGACTCTAACATCTCTCCATTCTGAAAATGATCCATAAATCCGTTGATTCTGTGTAACGGGGTAGAGCCTGTAGCTGAAAGAACCCCCAAACCATCACTGATCATCTGCTGTGTTCACGGTAGGGAGCATATTTTTTTGGTTTTAAACATGTCCATGTTTGAGAGCCTGGCTGCCAATTTACAATCGGAATAGACCCAGTTAAAATTGCTTTTATCATTGAAAAACATATTTTTCCGTTTTGTTATTGAGCAATTGAGATGATTTTTTGTAAATAAAACCATGATGAAGTATTTTTATTTTAAAATTTAAAGATCCTTTAATTGCCAACTTTTTTAGACAATGCTTAGTATTAAAGAATGGCCTTTTTCCGAGTGGAGACAGATTAAGACCAAGTCTCTGAAAGCCTTCTTTACTGTACTTGATGTTGAAGGCAGATTAAGCTCCTCACAAATCGTTTAAGAAGCCGCAAAGGGATCTTATATCAAAAAATTCTTTATTCGCCTATCACTTTTTAAGGATATTTTGTTATGGCATCCACCCAAGTGATCTGCTTCAACTGATTTTTCTCTTTTTTACTTTTTGACGATATCATACTCACTTGACGTTGCAATTTACAACATTCCAAAGGGATAACATTATGTTTTATTTCGGCTTGAAAGTGTTCTACGACTCAGTTACGAATTTTGCGACTATAATGCGTTTTTTCCGTTATTCCATTAAGTAATTTATACAATTCACAAAGCTAACAACTTTGTTTGTCACTGCAAACAAAAATTTTACAGAAGTGACGCTTAAAACCGTTGCCTCAACAGCGAAAATTGAAATCCTTAAAAAATCCGGTTAGTTTTGCACAGACGAAATTCTGCCTTTCCTTCATTTTTCAATTTTTTAAATTTTTGAATGTATTAAAGAACATTAATTTGTGTTCAAATTCCTTGACTGATATATTAATGATCTAGAAAAAATATTAAAACAATATTTTGTTCCAGTTTTGTGTTATAAGATTTCAATTGATGAAAATTACAAAAAAATCCGGAATGTTTTTAGCAGCACTGTACCTACACTATTCTCTGTTGTAACAATTCAAAGTATCATTCTCCTTGCATGAAATTCTTCCAATTTTTTTAAAAGAAGAAAACTTAGATTGAGGATTTAAAATCGGAATCGAAACAACATTTATTATAATATATTGAAATAAAAGATAACCGGTTTGCACGACAGTTCTTTTGTTTCTCCATTCAATATCACATTTTTATTTTCTACGCATAAAATATTTCTAAAACAGTTAATCTTTATTATATATATTATATATTTTTATTAAGTGAACATTTAATTGAATATGCCATCCCCATGACATCTACTCTGTTTTCATTTAATTCTGAGAAATTTACACATGCCGACATGCCGTGCGGTTCAGAACGCAGATTTTAAGTTTCTTTAATTTTTTAAACTTTTTATACAGGGTGTCCCACAGTCACCGCCCCAAACGAAAACCATGGATTCCTGAGGTCATTTTAAGTCGAAAAACTTAAAAGGTAATTTTCTCGTTTTCGTCCCGTTTTCGAGTTACCACGGTTTTTATGATTATTGTTCTCTTTTCCCTTATCTGGCTTTATCTTTGCCAAACTACGTTTGATTTCAAAAATTTTTTTTACAACCAATCAAGAATTTATTACAGTTTTAGTTTGTCTCAAAACTTTTTTTTCTGCGGACAACCGTTTCTCCACAATTTTGCATCAAACACAATTTTCTTCGTTTTTTAAGTTGTTTTTTACACTTTCATATCATTTAAGTCAAAAAAACACGTTAATGAGTATTAATTTTTTGTGCTTTTTATTAAAGCCCAGTTTATTTTCTTAAAAAAAAATAAGTTTTATTTCATAAAAAAGGCTACTGAAATTTATTAAAAAAAATAAACAAATTGAGTGAATTAACAAAAAAAATAATTTTTAAATACAAAATTTATTTAAATGAATTAAAACTTTTTCTGAGCTTTATTTATTTGTTCTTTTCTTAACCACAATAGCTCAGAAAAAGTTTTTAATTCATTTAAATTAATTTTTTATTTAAAAATTATTTTTTTTTTAATTCACTCAGTTTGTTTATTTTTTTTAATTACTTTCAGTAGCCTTTTTTATGAAATAAAACTTTTTTTTTTATGAAAATAAACTGGGCTTTAATAAAGAGCACAAAAAATTAATACTCATTAACGTGTTTTTTTGACTTAAATGATATGAAAGTGTAAAAAACAACTTAAAAAACGAAGAAAATTGTGTTTGATGCAAAATTGTGGAGAAACGGTTGTCCGCAGAAAAAAAAGTTTTGAGACAAACTAAAACTGTAATAAATTCTTGATTGGTTGTAAAAAAAATTTTTGAAATCAAACGTAGTTTGGCAAAGATAAAGCCAGATAAGGGAAAAGAGAACAAAAATCATAAAAACCGTGGTAACTCGAAAACGGGACGAAAACGAGAAAATTACCTTTTAAGTTTTTCGACTTAAAATGACCTCAGGAATCCATGGTTTTCGTTTGGGGCGGTGACTGTGGGACACCCTGTATATACTACATAATGTACTATATTTGGCAAAAGTGCCTATAATTGCAAAAAAATCATAAAATTGTTTCTTCAACACAGGCACGTAGCCAGAGGGGGCTGGAGCCTCCTCTGAAACGAATTCCAGATAAAAATTTCTTTTAAGAATAGGTAAAGAAGTGTTCTCCTGTTTCCAAAAATTATTTCAGATATACTCTGCAATACTTTATAAAAACTATAGAGGATTTATTTTCCATAAACAAAAAAATCCCACGATATAAAAATTAAAACAGTGAATGACCCTTTTCTTGTTCCGTTTTTATAAAAGTGATTTTTCTGCTTTAAAACAACAACAAAAAAACACAGTCAAATCTAATCTCTTCTTTAAGATGTATTCAAAATTTCTCAAATTTCAGAACCCCTAGAGGAAATTTTCCCAATAGTAATTTTGTCAATAGAAGACATTTTGTTTTACTAAATTTAAAGAACTTGTTTTGTTTTAAAAGCATTTATGTCTTACAATCTCCAATTTTGCTAGCATTACTCATTACCTATTTCTACTTTTTGTATTTCTCATGTTCTAACTCATTTCCATTGTACGGTCAAAATCCGCGAGAATTATTGCGTTTTTTTCATAACAGATTTTGAACCAAACCCTCTCCGAAATGAAATTTTGGCTACAGGCCTGCTTTGCATATAACAGCAAAGAATTTTTTTCTTTTTTTTAAAGATGTGTTTTTATTCAAATTAACTAGTTGTGTGCGTGGTTTATTTGGTTTTTGTGGGTTTTTCGTCAGTAATTTAAAACAATTAAGAATTACTGAAGCTGTCACTTTTCATCAAACTGACATTGGTCGCCAAATTGTCAAAACATTCTCTTGGAAGATATAACCTTTTTATGTGTAGGTACTGTAATAGCTTTAGAATTTTTTATCAAAATCTTAGGAACCGTTTTCAAGAAATTAAAACCTTTCTTAAATTAGTATGTGGTAGCGATCGTTATTATTTTAAGTTCAAAGAAATTAATTTAAAAAAATCTTTATTTCTAGTCTTTAAAACACGCTAAACACCAAGTTCGAAGTGAAGTGAATCGACCTATAAGTTTGGTCTGTAGGTTCTTTTACAGAACGATATCCTGACAGACGGATTTTTTTTAATGACTTTTTTCATGGTAAGCTCATGATGAGTTGTCATAATGTTGACATGTACTGTTGATCTGCAATTAAGTGAGTGGTATATTTTAGTTTATGTAACGAGATAAACTCTCTTGGGAAAAAAAGCTATATTTATGTATTTGTTTGAAGGCTTCCAAAATTGTATGGCTAAATATGTATGTACATTTTGTTTCTGTGCATTATGTAAAAAGCTGTACCTATCTAAAATGAACTTTACGGTCGATCCTAGGATTATTCTGAGACTCTATAAAAATCGATTACACACTTGATGTATAAAAACTTGGCTAGGAAGAGGAAGCCAATGATTAAAACAACTTTTTTTCGGCAACCCTGCTTTTTCATTCTTAAATGCCGGTGTTCACCTGGTACCCGATATAAATCTATAAAGAAAAAACCATCACATTCTTCATTTATGTCATTTTAGGTTTATCTCAAACCAGTTGAGGATAGTTATGTGCTCACATTAAAACTCTTGGTATTTAATGGCATACTTACTTCTAGTACAGATCTCACCTGTAAAAAAGTGAGTAAAAACCTACTAAAAAAGAAGTTCCGCTTTTTTATGAGGAAATCAGGTAATATTGTGGTGACTCAACTATTTATTCGTCGTCAATTGTATAGTTAAATTAACAAAAAATGAATAGTTGAAACACTTATTTGAAGTCCTCTGTATTTATGTATAACATTATCACACTCTATTTTGAATTGTCTATCCCAAATTCATCTAAAAAAATTCTTTTCAAAATTCAAACGATTCTATTATTATATTCAAAATGATTCTATTTATCTGTTTTTCACAAATAAAAATGTTCTTTTGAAATTTTCCTAAACGCTCTCCTTTGATAAATCCAATATATAGTATATATTTCGACTCTTAGTTAAAAACCAAACCCCTAAAGCTATATTCTCGAATCAGTTTATTTAGAATCTTATAGTCATTAAGAAAATGCTCTGCTTTGAAGTATTCCACCTCAAAATCAAAAAAAAAAAAAAAAAAGTACCTACACCCGCTCTCAAAACCGCACTGGTGTACAACAATCATTATTATACACCGTTATTTGTTTAGATACAAATTTTTTATTTTTCAAAATATTTAGCGAGGAGCATCAAAAAATCAAAAGAAAATTCAAAATTTTCTTCGTGCATTATTACTAAGCAGCAAATACACACGCAGTGGGATTGCTTGTATCGCCACTCTCCTCCACACTACTATCTGACCGCATGCTGCCATAACTATGAAAGATGCAAAGCCGCATTTTAAAACAAATACCCAAGGAGAAACGGCATTTTTATGGCTATTTGAAAATTTCGGAAACTCTAGAAAATCTCTCGCTCTTCGACAATCGACAACAAGAATAACAAAAACAACACAAAAAAATCAACTTTTCAAAAAAAAAAAAAAAAAAAAAACAGAAATCAAAATAAAGAAAATCCATCATCTCTGTTTTTCAAAAATGTTCGGCGGGATTTTTTATGGCACACAGTGCGGTTTAATATTTGCCTTTCATGTGTGTCTTTTACGATCACAGATCATCTCCTCACATTGGTGGTGTGCTGGCTAGCAGCTATTATAGAGAGATACAATTTTCCTAGGACTGCAGGCAAAACCCATCAAATCTCAGATCGGGAGGGTGGTTGTTTCTGTTTGTAAAACAAATACTAGAAGACGAAAATACAACGCATTATTGTTTTTCCAAGAGAAACATCTCATTCACTTGTCCTTAACACAACGGGGGAGGAGGAGACTGCATAACATTGGAGATATTATACTTTACTTACTGTTACTTTTTCATATAGCTCTGCTTGAATTGGAATTTCCCATCCCTCAGATAATCAGTCTTCGTCTTACTTCCAAACGGAACCGATCGTGGAATCTTTAATAATATTTCATTTCATTCTTCTGATCTCATTTGGTAAAAAATTGTTTTCGAAAAAAATGCTTCCGTCGCCGCAATATTTCGCAACTTGTCCGTCGGGTATTGGTTCTTTGGACGATTTGAATAGTCCTGCCTTGCGTGGCGACTTTTTGTGTTCGACATCTATTCCGGAAGCAGCTTATTACTATAGCGGAATACATCCTTTGTTTCGTATGCACGGTAATAGTTTATGGCCCTTGCCATTTAGTTCGCTATTGAAGACATCCCATCGACCGGAGAAACCACCATTTTCGTATATTGCACTGATTGCAATGGCTATTAGCAGTGCACCTAATCAAAGACTGACCTTAAGTGGGATATATAAATTTATTATGGATAAGTAAGTTTAAATTGTTTTTTTTTTTTTGAAAAGCCAAAAACACCCTTTTGAAAAGAATGGTTTTAAGGCAGATTGAGATTTTGGACACAGGATACGGAAACCATTTGTTCACATTCTGTTATCTCGAAATATCTTTTTTAAGTGATGTCTCGAATTCGATTTTTGTACTAACTTACTTACTATTCTTACTAATCTACCGACTTATGACTGGTTCTACCTGAAAAGGGTAGGTCTCTATTTTTCACGGTGCATCTTTCAGCTGTCCGGTTAAAGTATTATTACGTCTTTCATTATATTTTTGAATAACATCGCTAAATCGACATTATGTGTAGGAACAGCTCACAAATGTGAACTATTAGGTATATTTTGTTCGCTTTTATCGGACATATGAAGGTATAAAAAACCAACTATCTTTTTTGAAAGATTCAAGTTTCAACTCAAGAGTCACCTTTTTCATCAATTGTCTAACACCCTGTGCCATAAAGCAGGACTAGTAGCAAAAAACTACAACGAGTTGGTATAGTTTTGAACCCATTTATGAATCTTTTCACACCAAACGATAACATTTCAGATTTCTGCAACATAATTTATTACGAAATATTGTTGTACCGTTAATACCGAAATCTAGATTTTTTTTAGATTCGATGTTAAAAGAATATATGAAACCGTTTTCTTTAAAACACCTTCGGATATTGTTTGTATTGAGGTTTTTCAATAACTTTGAGGTGGGAGTCTTCGTTGGTTCAATTCTTTATTTCTTCCAGGCCTTTCCTTTCTGCAGCAGGTTTTAGATTCCTTAGCTATGTATTACGTTCTACAAACTTGTGACGAGCTTATTTTTGAAAAAAAATTGTAATACATATAACGTTTTCTTGTCTCACTCCACCGTTAAGAAATTAGAACATTACAAACTTTCGCATGTAATTTAAATAAAATACAAATTTAAAAAAAAATATATCGTAGCGTCGGTCGACTTAAAATTTACACCTTTTAACTCCACTTTTACACTTTTTAGAAAATAAAATATTTCTTTGCATGTTAGCACTTTTGAATTCAATATCAGAACGCATATACTTACAAACCTGATTCAAGCTTATTTGAAGTCCTTAACTGTCCGATTTCTTACTTGCGGCTTTCTCAACACTTTGTGAAACTTAAACTACCAAATAGAGAGGTACAAGAATTTTGCCTATAAGACAATTATTAAATTTTCAATTTAAAAATATAAATCCTACTTGAAAATTATACAATAAAAAAGAAACCATTAATAACGAAATCGTTGGAATGTCGAGGACAGAATTGCAACTCAGTCGCCTCTTGGATGATTTCTAGATTACAACTAAAATGTTCATGGTTCAATCAATCAATCGATATATACCTATGTAAAATAATAAAATTAAATTTTCAAATAAATTTTCAAATAAAAGAACAGCCCTGTTTTGACACACACTTACATACATGGTGTCGGTGTGTAATGCAGACCTGACTTAATGGTTGCCATGAAAACTTTTAATACGTTTTAAGTCTCTAACTCCATAGCCACTTGTTTTTTTTTTCGGAGCTGCGTTCCTATGGACTCCATTCCACCAGTACATACTGCCAAATACTTTTATTTCTAAGTGCAAAAAATAAATATTCCGTAATAATTTTTTTACTTTTGATTTTCATAGCATGTTTAACATTTGTATTAAGTTTGGAAAAATACGTACATATTCCATTGGGTGCAATGCTAGCATTTAAAAAGTCTTATTTTTTTTAACTAAAAAAAACACCCTTTAGCCCAGAATATTGCGATGTGCATATTTTGCGATTTTTTATCATGTATATGAAAATTCCAAGCAAATTTGTATTAGGCTGCCACTTATTCTCAGCATTAAGAGTAATTGGTAATATTCTGACTGTTGTGGACTGCAGTGCGAAATGTTTTTATTTTATTCAATTATATTTATATAAAGCAAAATTGTTCTAAGTCACAAAAGGCAAATTTTACAGAGGACAATTTTTAAGTTTCAAATTGGTTTAAAGAGACATTTTTCTGCTCGTTCGCCATTCAAGTTATGTTTTTTATAAAGTTTGTTCTTTTCTTTTGAGTAAACCGTACAAGTTTACCTCATTAGTAGATGCATACTATTTTTAAATATTTTTTAAAACTAAAAACCCATAATTGGACAATTCCAATACAAGTACGAACTTTCCTCAAATAAAAAGTGGACTTAGAACAAAATATGATGGAACTTAGAACAATCAAGAATACTCGGGCTCCTTTTCAAAAGGCTACTTTTCTGTTTTTATAGTTCTATTTCCAATTAAATTATGTTATCTGCGGAATGAAATTTTTTGACAAAAACGGTTTTCAAATTTGGAAAGAGCACCCTCAAATTAGTAAAACTACATTATTATCTCATTTTCGATAAAAAGTGGATTAAGAACAATTTTGCCGACGATATGTATTTATTATTATTTATATAAATATAATTAAATAAAGCAAAAACATTTGCGTTAAAATTGTTACGTATACACCATAGTGAATTTCTTAGTTTCGTCTAATTTAATTATCACGGATTTACTAACTGTCAAAATTTTGATTGTGGTGTTTACAGAGACCTGCATAGTTTTTGTTTTCTTTCTCATACGCAAAAAAAAAAAAAACCTTTAATTATAAAAATTAAAAACATGAAAAATTTGATGACATGGTCTCTATTTAGAGTTCTTACTTTTTTTAAAACAAACAAGTTTAAGGCTAAAATTTTTGAAAAAAAAAAACATTGATTGGGAGTTTTGAGGACTTTTGAATTTTTCAGTGCAAATTTTGCACTTTGAATGTCTCCTAACGTATGGTATACAATGACAAATAACTATTTTTGGTACATTATTCTCGAGGTGCAAAAACGATTGCCGTTTGAATTTTTGAATTTTTGATTAAAAAAAAAAATATTTCTTTTTTGGGGATTTTATAAAAAATGATATTTAGTATGAAAGTTACTATAAAAAATTGTTTTTTGAATATTTAGTAAACGTAGAATAAACGATGATTAATGATTTGTATATCCTTTACTCAAAGTGAACAAACATTGCTATATGAATTATTGAAAAAAAATAATTTTTGGAATGAAAGTTTTCTATAATAAAAATTGTTTTTTGAATATTTTTTAAACGGACAAATATGTTATATTAATTTCTCTAACCAAATGAAGCAATAAAAATAAAAGATACTTTTTTAATACATTCGAAAAAAAAACGAAAAATAGGGTTTTCATTTTTTTTCTTCTAAACTTAAGCTCTAAATAAAACAATCAAGAAAACACCTAATTCAAAGAACTAAAAGAGGACTATGTATTTTACAGTTCAATATGCTCAATATTCACAAATAAAACTCTGCCAGCCGTTCGTTTGTTTTATTCGAATGAATTAAAAAAAAAAAAAATTTTAACACCTACCAAACAGTTTTTTTTTTTTTTGAAAATTTTAATTTTTATAAAATAAATGTTTTTCCTTGCCAAAAATAAAAACAAAAAAAAACAGATAAATCACGACTCGTGTAACTTTGAAAAAAAAAAATGCTTTGTCTTAAGATCTTCCATCTCCAGAGTTTAATATTAAAATTTAAAAATCGCTTAAAAGTTGTGATTTATTTTTTTTGTATCCCTTAATTTGGTCCTTTTAAGAACATCTATCTTCTTAAGTGCGAAATAAGAACAAAATTTCTTTACGATATGTATTTTTAAAGTTTTTCCTCCTTGAGACATGCAAGTTCATTGAGATGAGAACGTTATGTTTTTAAGCATTTTTTAAATTACTAAATAATTTAAAAACAAAAAATTATGAATTCACACGCAATTTCTTAATTTAACAAAAAATAAATATTTTTTTCTTTAGATTCCCATATTATCGAGAAAATAAACAAGGCTGGCAAAATTCAATTCGTCACAATCTCTCTTTAAACGATTGTTTTGTTAAAGTTCCCCGTGACAAAAACACCATCGATGAAAGTGATGGCGTGGGTAAAGGTAGCTATTGGATGCTGGACTCATCTGCCAATGATATGTTCGAACAGGGCAATTACCGCCGAAGGCGTACCCGACGGCAAAGACAAAGCTCCAAGTCATTGCTTGGCGGTGAACATGTAAGCAGTTAAAATCTTTAAAATTTTCTTTCCAATAAAAAATAATGTTCAATTTAATTTTTATTTGATCAAAGGACCTTATGTGCTCACCAAACTCCCATCAGTCAGATCTCCAGTTATCTTTCAATCCAACGACTGATTTAGATGCTCATCAATTTAGTGCACTCAATTACACCGACCGCATTACTGAACTACACCGACAGTATTTAGCTTCAATAGCTCCGTTTAACATCCTTTTTCGCAATAATAACACATCCACATCAGCCTCCTGTAGTTCGTCCTCTGTCAATTTCAATGCCGGCCAACATCATAGTCGAGACTTTGACCTAGACACCCAATCAACTCAATCAGATAACTCGTGTAGCAGCCCCAAAGTCCCCCAACAACAACAACCATCCAGCTACACATCTATCAAAGGATCAACGTCATCGTCCTTCAGTATTGAGAACTTAATAAAGAAAGACTAACACTTTCTCATAAAAATATAAGCTAGCGTACTAGTAAACGACGATTGTGAAAGATTGGCACAGCGGAGAAATCGCTCGCTGGTGAGAAATGAAGGCGAATTATTTTAACCCTCTTAATGAGCTTTTAATAGCCAAGGGGTCTGTCCGGTGTTGCGGATTTTCACATCACAAAAAAGCCCCTGCCGTCCAGTTTGACACCAATAATGCCACAATTCCAGGATAGAATTTGAGGGAGTTCTTTTCATATCTATAAAACCCCTTTCTTTTTGTGAGTATGGCGCTGTATCAATTTAACTGGGATGTATCTCTTCTTCGTTCGACAGAGAGATGATTAATCAATGTCATCACAAAAGCTGATGGACTGAGGGCTGATTGAAAATGAAAATAGAAGAACTGCCGCGCTATTTAATTATGAGACATTTATAAGCCCTACGAGTTGAAATTTTCCATACACAAATGACAAGTAGGACTGAGTGACAACACAATTGCAACCTTTTTCTCCATCCATAACTCATCTTCTATTCTTTATTGATAAAAGGGAATAAATAAACATTAAATTCGTATTTTTTTTTTTTTTTTTATTTTGATGTGATAATATTGACGATGAAGGAAAATGGAAATGCAAAACCCTCGTTTTTGATAATGATGCCTCTACTTAATCACTTGTTATATTGTAGCTCTATTGATAGATAGTTTGGTAATCTCTGAAAATTTATGCTAAATTAGGTTTTTAATTTTTTTTTTTATAATTGAAAATTTAATTTGCATAATTGTATTTTATTCATGAAATAATGTTAAAAGATAACCCTTGTATAGCTCTAGCTTATTGTTAATTTTAAGCAAAAAATTAAAAAAAAAAAATAGAATATAAAAAAATTGTATTTTGTACTTAAGGAAAACAAGTAATAGTCCGGTCAAATTAGACATTTGAGGTTACATAAATTCCCAGCAAGCTGAAAATTGGTAGGATTGTTGGAAATACCATCATAAATAAAATTTAAAAAGTCCTCATCGATCCGAGTTGTGGAAAAAAATTTACGGGGGGTCAAAGGTCAAAAAAATGGGTTTTTCACGATTTTTAGCAAAACGAAAAGTCTTATCAAAAAATTTTCAATGCGAAAATTGAAGACCAGCTTATTATCTATAAAAAGTGTCATGACACTTTTTTTCCTCAGACCCACCGTTTTTGAGATATAACGATTCAAAAAGTTGAAGTTGAGTTGTAATCGTCATAATCAGGCATATTTTGAAAAAAAAAACTCCCAACAGAAAAGTTCCTGAAATTTTACTATCTTTTAGCTTGAATTTCGTTCTTCAATGGTTAAGAATATGGAGAAAGCAAAAAAAAAAGGAAATTTTCTCAATTTTTCCGATTGGGAGCCATTCTCCCGAAACAATTTCCCTGGGAATTTTTCTTTAGAATAGGTCTGAATATAAACAGGGTGTGTGATAGGGAATGGACAACCCTAAAATGGCTGATAGCTACACTTATGACTGTTCCAAAAACAGATATAAAAAAGTGCTATCGCAACCAGTTCATAAAATATTGACTTTTTTTCGTTCAGTGTATTTTAAATTTTATCATCTTGTGTTTTCGTTCACTACAACCACAAATGAATGAATTTTATTTATTTCTTTTTTTTATAATTTTTTACAATAATTGGCTGAGTACATATTAAGTTTAAAAACTTCATAGCTATTGCACATTTTTCTTAAAAAAAATTTGAAATCTGTTTTTCGAGCAAAATGAAAAAAAAGTATTTTATGAAAAATTTTAAACTACCGTGGTACAAAATAAATCAAAGGAACCTAGGTGGCCACCTTTTTTAAAAATACTCTCAACTAAGAGGAATTTCAAAATGGTAAAAGTTTTGTCATACCTAGAGTTATAAGGAAGTTATCGGTACCATGAGTCTGGTCAAATAAGACTCAAAATAAAATGCACGACTGGGTCGCACGTACTTGCTCTTGTAGTTCAAAGCATCTTTATCTTAAATATCTATTGAAAATTTAAGATTTTGTGAAGAAAAAAAAATAAAAACAAAAAAAAAAAATCGAAAGTTAAAAAAATTCAATTTTTTAAAAATTTTTTTGAAAAACTTTTTTTTTAATTTTTTTTTTAAATTTTTTTTTACATTTTACACTTCAATACCTATGATGTCTGTAAATTTTGAAAAAATTGACTTATGCTTTGATGAAATATATGAACTTAAAAAACATGTCAATTTTTGAAAAACGGCAACGCCATATTTCCGCTCTTGGCATTTTTTGAGAAAAACTAAAAACGCAGTTTTGTTGGAATCAATAAGAGTACTGCCCACACCAAATTTAAACGAAATCGTTAGAGCCGTTTTCGAGAAATTTGAAATACCTCGAAAACGTTATATGGGAGATATGCGTTAAATTGGAGATATTAAAAAAATAAAAAAAAACGGACCTAGGGAATTACGTAAAAATCATCTGTACCAAGTTTCAAGCAAATCCATCCACCCGTTTAGGCCCTAGCTCGATGTACAGATGGACGCACAGACGCACAGACGCACAGACGCACACACGCACAGACCGACGGACGGCATGACGAAAACCACTTTTTTGATCTTCTCCATTATCGTAATGTTGGTTTTGATTAAAACCTCGATTTTTTTTTTCTACACGAAACCAATACTTGCCCTATAGAGCAAGTAAAAAGGGGTGAGGTTACAAAAATTCCCAGCAAGCTGAAAATTGATAGGATTGTTGGAAACACCATCATAAATAAAACCTAAAAAGTCCTCATCGATCCGAGACCTGGAAAAAAAATTACTCGGGGTCAAAGGTCAAAAAAACGATTTTTTCTCGATTTTCACCAAAACGGTAAGTATTATCAAAAAATTTTCAATGCGAAAATTGTAGACCATTATTATCATATTATATTATAAAAAGTGTCATGACACTTTTTTTGCTCAGACCCACCGTTTTTGAAATATAACGATTCAAAAATTTTGAGTTGTAATCGTCATAATCAGGTCTATTCTAAACAAGAATCCGGGGGATATGTTTTCTGGAGAAGGGATCCCAACTGAAAACTTTCCGAGATCTCAGTCTCTTTAAGCTTGAATTTTGTTCCCCCATGGTTAAGATTGGGAGCCCTTCTTCCAAAACTATTTCCCCGGGAATTTTTGTTTAGAATAGAAATGTATATAAGTGCATCACTGTTTTACACCACTGAAGATGTAAGACAAGTAAAAATACACTAAGACCCCACATACGCGATTAGGCTCATACGCGATTAGGCTTATTCGCGATTAGGCTAATTCGCGATTAGGCTTATACGCGATTTAGTTTTTACGAACTTTCCTCCAAAAACAACATCTTTTTCGGGTATATTACCAAGTTCAGGTGTGGCTTGGTTATCAGCTAGACCCAAAAGACTGGGGTTGGAAGTTGGTCAACAATGCACTAGAACCTGTTCCAACATTATTCCCACCTGCACCGGAAAAACGGCTGAACACAATTTTTTGCAACTGTAAAAAGGGATGTAGTGCTAAATGTGGTTGCAAAAAAGTTGGACTGTTTTGTTCTGTAGCATGCACAAATTGTCAAGACCGGTCGTGCTCCAATGTTGAATCACCAACAATTGAGGATTCATTTGACACCAACTAGGAGACAAGCGATGTGTCATTATTAACTTGCATCCAGGACCAAGAACAAGAAGAAGTTGAAGAGGAAGAGAACTATGACACAGATGGATAAATCTACCTATTTTTTTTTTTTGTATGAACCCCAATAAATCCATGGAATAAGCCTACCGGGGAAACCACATTAAAAAAAACGCGCTAGGTACACTAACTCAAAGGTGGCGTGGAAACGTGTGCATAATTATGACGATTACAACTCAACTTCAACTTTTTGAATCGTTATATCTCAAAAACGGTGGGTCTGAGGAAAAAAAGTGTCATGACACTTTTTATAGATAATAAGCTGGTCTACAATTTTCGCATTGAAAATTTTTTGATAAGACTTTTCGTTTTGCTAAAAATCGTGAAAAACCCATTTTTTTGACCTTTGACCCCCCGTAAATTTTTTTCCACAACTCGGATCGATGAGGACTTTTTAAATTTTATTTATGATGGTATTTCCAACAATCCTACCAATTTTCAGCTTGCTGGGAATTTATGTAACCTCACCCCCTTATTTTAGTCTAATTTGACCGGACTATAAGTTTTGTCAGTTTGGTGTAAATTATAATTTTTTTTTCATGTCTTGACTGGACTGCTCATAATTTGTAATCCGATCTAAAGAGCGATAAAGATCTAGAGAGCGCTGGACAAAATAATGTGTAAAACGTCCATTGACGAGTTTGAAAGTTTTAACTGTATAGGTACGAAAACTAAGAAATCCATGCGAGGTGGAAGAATTATTTTAGTAGTTTCATGTAGGTAACTATGCCTAAATGAACAAAAAATAAAATTGAAAACTGGGTCGCAAGTACTTGCTCTCATTACAAAATCGAAAAAAAAACTGTTCTATATGACAGGTACATCTTTAATAATGGTACAAAAAATGTATAACGACTCGGACTCACATGATTTAATTTATAATTCCCCTTCACGGAAATTCACTTTAGCTCATACCATAACAAAACTGTTTTACAATTACGAGCACTAGATGGTGCTGCTCGTTAATTCCTTTGACATTCATTCTTTGTATATAAATTCCATAGTACTATTACCACTCAAGCATTGTATATATATTTCTATAGTACTATCAATCCATGAAAATACTTTAGCGACATCTTTTGGTAGATCTGCACTTCAATTTTCTGCATAAGGTTCAAACATAAAATAAACTAGCGGTCCCAGCGGTGGCGACGCAAAATAGAAAATTCTACTTCATGAGAGTACTATAAGAATATATATACAATGTACAATGACTCAAGATTTTGTGTTCCTTGCCCAAACCACCGGAGGCGCTCTAGTCGCGGTGTATTCTTGCAGTTTTTTTCTTTTAAACGTCAATAGCTTTGTGCAGAAAAAGGGAGGAGCCAAAAATAAAAATCTGTATTTTATTCTATTTTGTTTTGTTCCCATTCTTTTGAAGAGGGGTATTTTCTTTCATACATTTTCTTTCTTCTTGTGCTTGGGAATGAGAAAACTGTAATAATATAAGAAGAGGTTTGTGTATATCCTTCAATACGTAAGGTTTTGAATGAACAACAACAACTTGTGTGTGTTACCACATATTAAATAGACAGAAAAAATGTATTCGTGTGTTTTCTTTTCTTTTTATTTTAAGAAGGTCATTTGATGACATGTTGCAAGTTTTCATTTCATTTGTATGTATTGTATATGTTTTCAGACACAATCACACAATGATGTAGGATATTTTGATTTTTGCTTTTTTTTGCTTTTCTTTAATTTTAAAGGATTGCAACATTTTACATCAATTTTGGTATTGATATACAATGATTGCAATTTTTTTATTTTTGGCTTTTTAGGTACATTTGAATTTTCATTTTTAGAATTATTTTTTATGTTTTTGGTTGTTTTGATTTTTTGCATTGAAATTTTTTTTGCATTTCTGAAATTATAAAGGAAGTAAAGGATTGGAAGGAATGATTGCATTTTTTTCTATTTTTGGGTTTGTAGGTACCTATTTGAATTTTCATTTTTGGAATTGAGGTAGCTACAATGTATTTGTATTTTTTTCAAAGCAAAAAATTAATTTAAGGTTTTAAGCATTGTAGGTATATGAATTGGGTTGGCTGAGGATAAATTTAAAAAGTATCTAAACAGGACATTTTGCCCTTTTTAAATTTAAGATTGTGAAGCTTGTGGTGCATGTACCGTTATGTGTGATATATCAAATGAAAGGTTATATTATCTACATGCAAAATAAAGTCAAATCAAATTTTTAAATGCTATTTTTGACTTAGTTAATAACATTGTATTCGAATTTCATAATTCATATACAATGTAAATTACTAAAAGTCCTAAAAATAAAAACCCACTCGAAAATACCCCCAAAAAAATTGGTGATTTTCAAAAATTCAAATTCAAAAGTTATTAACTTTTTAATTGAATCAAGATCAATATATTTCTAAATTAAAATTAGACGTATCCTTTTCCACATCACCCAATGGGGTAGAATACTAAATGCGTTTTTTTTATCGAGGTTTCCCCAGTAGGCCTATTCCTCGTTTTATTCGTAATTGGTAAAAAACAACCCGGTTGTTTGGATGAAATATTGTGAGTGGAAATTATGGAACATTGTATATCTTAAGGAGGGATTGCGGATTTGGCTTTCATAAAAAAAAAACTTGTCACTTAACACTTAGGGCCCTACCAATAATCAAATTTAAAGCTGACTTTAATTTCTACCTTAATTCTCCATATTTCACAATACCAAAAACCAATTTAATAGTCAAGTTAAAGGCTAATGCTAGATTAAAATTTATAGTTGGGAAACTCAACTACAAAATTTAACCTAGAGTTAGCCTTTAACCTGACTATTAAATTGGTTTTTGGTATTGTGAAATATGTAGAATTAAGGTAAAAATTAAAGCGAGCTTTAAATTTGATTATTAGTAAGGCCCTTAATATATCATTTAACACTTATCACTTAATAAAAATATTAAACACTTAAAATTATCAC
This sequence comes from Episyrphus balteatus, assembly GCF_945859705.1. Lineage (NCBI taxonomy): Eukaryota > Metazoa > Arthropoda > Insecta > Diptera > Syrphidae > Episyrphus > Episyrphus balteatus. The sequence continues at coordinate 25,593,983 of NC_079135.1, forward strand.
TTAACACTCATCATTAAACACTTATCACCTTGGCTCTTATGCAAAAAGAATGAGCTAAAGCTCAATTTCACTTTTCAGTACATTTTCTAGAGATCTATCTCAAGAAAATGAGAAAGATCTCAAGAAAATGTACTGAAAAGTGAGAACTGAGCTTTAGCTCATTTTTATTGCATACGAGCCTTTATATTAAAACTTAACACTTGACGTTTAATTCTTAACACTTAACTCTGGTCACTTACTTTTTACTTACTTTTAACTTACTTTTTGCCAGTGCCACTATCTATTCGGTAAACGATCAAAAAACTCATACGAAAAAAAACATTGGTACGATTGTAAAAAAAATTAAGACGATTATAAAAATGTAAAATTAAATATATAATAAAATATAAAAAAAAATATAATATATAAAAAGAAAAAATTAACAGAAATGTATAAAAAATAAAAAAAAGTATGTTTGAATAAAAACTAAATAACATTTAAAATAAATACAATATAGTTATTTATTTATATACAAAGTTTAAAGTAAATTTTCATACTCCAAAACTGCGGGCCATAAACAAAAAATACCAAGACTGGAAACTCGGCGGTCAACTGACGTTTGCCTACAAGCTGCTTGGTGTGGCGAATGTCGTGAACCTATCGTTGTGTTCGTGTCCGATGTGTGGTGAATGTCGTGAATCTATAAATGTGTGCGTGTTAACGTCATTTACGAACGTGGTGGCTTTCACATATATTCACAGACAGCAATGTACACAAAAGGGTTTTGGGGGGAAAGACGTACGAAAGTTTCCAGTCTTGGTATTTTTTGTTTATGCTGCGGGCGTACCGCGCCTCAGATGAAGTATACGGTTTATTCTGCTACTCGATTCACGTGAAAGTCTAAAATAAGAAGCGTTTAAATGGGGGCTAAAATAAAACTTAAGCAAATTTATTTCCTTAAAACTTTTAAAACAGACGGAAGCAATGTTAGAGGTTTTTCAAAGCCAGTTTGACGTGATAAAGGAAGGACATTTTTCGATTCACGTGAATCGAATAGCAGAATAGGGCTGATAGCTGCAATTAATTGCACCTAAACAAATTGGTGGAGAGAGGGTAGGTGGGCGAAAAAAAAGTTAGTTGAAAAAAAGTTAAAATAAAAAGTTGTAGATAACAAAAAGATCTACAACTCTTCTACTCAAATAATTTTTTTATATAACCTCAAAAATAGTGAGATAACTGGAAAAATAAATTTTTTATTTTTTTTACAAAAATAGTAGGATTATTCTAACAATATTCTAAGAAAACTTAGTTTAAACTAACCTTTTAATGTGTTTTGTTCAGCAAAACATTAATTTTTGAATTTTCGACCACTTTTTCAAAAAGTGGGAATTTACATAAGTTTTTACATATCGACGGTTAAACTTCATAACCTCGTAAGTCGTTTTTGCAAGTTTTTCAGAAATCAAAAAACAATATGTTGTGTTTCTTTCGAGCTTTTGAATTTCGTCATTCCTGAAAAATGTTCAAAACAACATTGTTGAACTGAATATACCAAAAGATAGCTCTGAATTTTCTGAATTGTTTGCATTAATAATATTTTTTTCGAATTTTTCGACCTACGAGGTTATAAAGTTTAACCGTCGATATGTAAGTTTTTATTTCTTTCTAACGTCATTTTATTTTATTTTAGATTTTGGTGTCGGAAAAAATATAATAAAATGCATTCGAAAATGTTCACATTTATACATATTTTTTTAATAAAAAAGAAAAATTTTTCTATTTCCATCTGTTGTTCGCTCATATTTTTTTATGCACCAACCATTGACATTGACATACTTTACATGGACTGCTAGTCGTGTGAATGTTCCATACAAAAGTTGACAAAAAAAATATTTCAAGACACAAGCGCCAAAGTGGAAAAAGCGGCCAAAAGTATAAGTATTGCTTGTATGTATAACTTGCGCTTATGTCAAGTTCTGGTTTGGAGAAAATCTAAACAAACATTAGGTGTTAGGTCTGTTTGGGTACTCGTACTGCCTAAAACAGAAATATTTCTACTTTTTTCAACATTTTTAACCAATTCCTGTTTGGGTACTCTGGAAACTGGAACTGTGTGGTTTTGTACATTTTGTTGACAAAAGTTGAAATAGGTATTTCTATTTTAGGCAGCTGGCATCGCGGTGCGAATCGTCGAACCATCAAACTCTCACGACTAGCAGTCCATGTATAGTACGGCACCCATTGTATATATATTTCTATAGTACAAGTACTATCATGAAGTCGAATTTAGTATTAGTTCATGTCGCCACTTTTTTGAGGTGGCGCTCAGTGTGTTTTTTTTTTTTTCATACAAATTCTGCTTTTTCAAGTCACCACTAGAGTTCCTAAGATCGTTTCACTTCATGATAGTACTATGGAAATATATATACAATGATGACACCAACTCAAGCCAGAACTATAATTGAATCATTTATTTGCAAAACATGATAAGTCCACTTTTTTTCAAAATTCGTTTTTTTGACTAAATTTGTACTCCAGGGATAACCACGTCTGTCTTTAAAATATCAACTATCTACTCCATCTATATCCGATTTTACAGCTACGCGAAATATTTTTTTAGCATCAAAAACAGAATAAGTCCCGGACTTATCATCTTTTGAAAATAAACAACAGCTTCTTTTTATGTAAATGGTATATTAGATTAATGGCTGAAAATCTTAAGTTTAAAGCTACTTTAAAGTTAAATTAGCAGTCCGGACATTGTATTTTATTCTCAAATACAATTGTTTGATAGACTGGGGCTAATAGTCTATTTAATAGACCCGAGCTCCAGAGCAAAAATAGAACAAATTCGTTCAAGACTTTTTATTGGCGATTATGATTCCTTGGCATACAAGAATACTCCAGCCAAAAGTGCTACTAAATCCATTGGTGCATTTCTGAGAAAACGGCAACACTGCTCGGTTTTCAGTTTTTTTGATTTAACTCGAAAACCAAGCCTGACTTTAAATTGGTTCAAAGACACTTTTCATAGAAAATTAAATTTTCTGTCAAGTTAAGATGGTTAAAAAATTTTAAAAATTATTTTTGACTAAAATTCTAACCTAAAATCAAAGAAAAAAAAGTTAAAAAATTGACAATTTTATTTTTTTTACTAAATCAAGGGGCATTTTGTGTATGTAGCCGGGACGTCCAAACTTTGTACTAATGAAATAAAGTAGAGGTTAAATCCTTTGATAATATGCAATTTTTAATTTTTTTTGTCAAGGAACAACTTAAATGTACCTATTTAAAAATTAGCACTTTTTCTAAATTTTTGACTTTTTTAGTTAAAAGCAAGTTTTTAAAACTCGATAAAATCGTATTAATTGGTAAATTTTAGACTTTTAAAGTAAACATACTTCGAGGGATTGATTTAATATAAACTAAATATGACAAACAAAAAAATTTATTTGCATCCTTATGGCCTTTTGTGCAATTTTGTGTATGTGCATTTTTATAAATTCGGGTCGAATGGATGGACGGGGAGCCATTAGCTTTGGTCTATTGCATAGAAGAACATTTAATACAAACCCTTTTACTGTTTTCAATGGCCTGAAAAACAATTCTTGTAAAATCCGCGACCAACGAAAAGTTTCTCTTGAAAAACGAAAAAAATACTCTAATGAGTTTGAAACAAAATAGCTCAGGCAAATTAGTAAAACAAATTGCACTTTTCGCGGGAGAAATTTTTTTCATGGAACGTGTTTAGGTGAATGTCCTTATCGTAAAAGTGAATTTTTTGGGATGATAAGATATCGGGAACAGCCGCCATATTGGAAAAGAGGTCGGTGCCGTTTTTATTTAATAACTCCATTTTTACTCATTTAAACCAAAAATGTCCGAGGATAAACTTATTATCAATTAAATTTTATCTAAAAAATGATATACAAATGAATTCCGTGAGTTAGTTAAATTCAATTTTATAGTCGGTCAAAGTCCGGGTTCTTCTCGCAAGGTTAAGACAATATGACATTTTTTCAAATATCTGAAGAACTTTTGATTTGTTTGGGATTTTCTTAATGAATGAATTATAGCACTTTTAATTATCTATGAAATGAACCCTTTATTGTTTTTGTAACCATCACATTGTAGAAGCAACCAAACGTCGAAGTCATAATATACGATTTTTAAACTGAACATATTTGGGATTTCAATAGTTCAAATAAACAATCAAAAATTAAACACAATAGTCTCGAAAACATAACGGCTTACACACCTCATATCTTGAGTTATACTTATCGTAATGCTGAGATTGAGGTGTTCATGTTTAGGAAAAATGACAGGGCATCAGTTCATATATTTAGAATTTTAAATAGTGTCACTTTAGCTTATTTACATTAATTGGAAAATTCACTTCATTTAAAACCTCGAAAACTATATAAAGGTTAACATTAAAGATTTCAAACTTTGAATTCAATATTTAGACGAATATAGTTAAAAAACTGTTTACTTATATTTTGGTTATACCTCCACTTCAAACATTTGCTTGGTCTAATAGAAGAAAACTTGTTATTTTATCACTTTTGGATAGTAGAATGTGAACTTCGACGTTAGATGGCTTATACATTATGTTGGTTACAGTAACGATAAAGGGTTCATTTCATAGATAATTAAAAGTGCTATAATTCATTCATTAAGAAAATCCCAAACAAATCAAAAGTTCTTCAGATATTTGAAAAAATGTCATATTGTCTTAACCTTGCGAGAAGAACCCGGACTTTGACCGACTATAAAATTGAATTTAACTAACTCACGGAATTCATTTGTATATCATTTTTTAGATAAAATTTAATTGATAATAAGTTTATCCTCGGACATTTTTGGTTTAAATGAGTAAAAATGGAGTTATTAAATAAAAACGGCACCGACCTCTTTTCCAATATGGCGGCTGTTCCCGATATCTTATCATCCCAAAAAATTCACTTTTACGATAAGGACATTCACCTAAACACGTTCCATGAAAAAAATTTCTCCCGCGAAAAGTGCAATTTGTTTTACTAATTTGCCTGAGCTATTTTGTTTCAAACTCATTAGAGTATTTTTTTCGTTTTTCAAGAGAAACTTTTCGTTGGTCGCGGATTTTACAAGAATTGTTTTTCAGGCCATTGAAAACAGTAAAAGGGTTTGTATTAAATGTTCTTCTATGCAATAGACCAAAGCTAATGGCTCCCCGTCCATCCATTCGACCCGAATTTATAAAAATGCACATACACAAAATTGCACAAAAGGCCATAAGGATGCAAATTTTTTTGTTTGTCATATTTAGTTTATATTAAATCAATCCCTCGAAGTATGTTTACTTTAAAAGTCTAAAATTTACCAATTAATACGATTTTATCGAGTTTTAAAAACTTGCTTTTAACTAAAAAAGTCAAAAATTTAGAAAAAGTGCTAATTTTTAAATAGGTACATTTAAGTTGTTCCTTGACAAAAAAAATTAAAAATTGCATATTATCAAAGGATTTAACCTCTACTTTATTTCATTAGTACAAAGTTTGGACGTCCCGGCTACATACACAAAATGCCCCTTGATTTAGTAAAAAAAATAAAATTGTCAATTTTTTAACTTTTTTTTCTTTGATTTTAGGTTAGAATTTTAGTCAAAAATAATTTTTAAAATTTTTTAACCATCTTAACTTGACAGAAAATTTAATTTTCTATGAAAAGTGTCTTTGAACCATTTCAAAGTCAGGCTTGGTTTTCGAGTTAAATCAAAAAAACTGAAAACCGACCAGTGTTGCCGTTTTCTCAGAAATGCACCAATGGATTTAGTAGCACTTTTGGCTGGAGTATTCTTGTATGCCAAGGAATCATAATCGCCAATAAAAACTCTTGAACGAATTTGTTCCATCCAAAAGGGTCTATTCAATAGACTATAAAAGCAAAATTGCATATCCATTTAAAAACTAATTTCACATCCGTTTATTTTCAAAGTATGATAAGTCCAAAAGCGTTTTTATTTTTTATCTTTTGAGCTATCGCTCCAAAAATTAAAAACGAAACGGTATTTTGTAGCTAGGCAAGAGTTCTACAGAATATATTTTTTATAAATTTTTCTACGCATATCAAAAGAAAATAGAACGTTTTTTTCTTCTCCTGAAAAATTTAAAATCATGGACTTATCATGTTTTGCAAATAAATGATTCAATTGGAGGAAGCAGTCGGAAGCTAAAAATGTAAAATTCACGTTTTTGTTGGTGTTTTCTTTGATTTTTTGACATGTTTTAAAACAGCGCTCGCAACCGCACTCGACGGATGAATTCATCCGTCGAGTGCGGTTGCGAGCGCTGTTCCCATCCGTTTTGTCCGACGCATCCGACAATTATAGTTCTGACTTCATGCTTTATCTCTTATTTTTCTCCCTACCGACAAACAAAAGCCATCGATGTTACTTGGGTCTGTTGACCAGAATAAGAACTAATATTAGAATAATAAAAACGATTATTTTCTTAATCTTCTGAGAATATAGATAATGTTGATGTTTTTTTCCGAATTAGTTATTCAATCAAAAACAAAATGCATACATAATTTTCTAAAACTGAGAACTATAATGTTCTATGTCTGGAGGGGTTTCCATAAAACATAGAACATTTTAGTTCTCAGCCAGCTATATAACACCCCTGTTCTCAACAAATACAAGTAACGTAACGTTACTTATTTGTTATAACGCAAGATTCTTACGTCACGTATTTGACACTACAAACATTACGTTACTTACCTCCATTTACAACAGACATCGATAAGGACATATTTCTATGGCAAACGTCACAAAAGTAACCATCCAGCATCCAAACAAAAATTACTTTTTGTGAAAAGCTAAATTCTTGGGAACGTTTTTGCAAAAGCTACCTTACCCTTCCCCAATTTGGTCTCAATATGCTTGAATTTCCACAGAATTCAAATTTTGATTGATTTTCCAAAAATAATTCCCAATGCAGATTTTCATTCCTAACAAGCCATGTCTACCTTCTTTAATTTATAATCAACCACATTCTGAATGAAAACTCTCGAGGAAATGGGTTTCCGGAGAAATTCTTCTAATTTTGGTTGCCTTTAGCTTTTGCATCGATATAAGAGAAAAGAAAACAAAATTTAAACTAAAAAGGAACAATCGGCCCTATCGAGGTATCCGTTCGAACGGAAATTTGTCCGATTTCCTACGAATCGGAGTTTTACGTGTCGGAAGCGCACCCCGAAGGAAAATGCAAACATGCTAGATGCAACTCAAGATAAGATCAATTTCAAAACCAAAAGAGCTATTCCGATTCAAGGCTGAACAAAATGTCAACTAACTAAGAATAAGAAAACAATTTTCAACTCTTTTTATAAAATGTATTTATCTTTTATTGGTAAAAACAACTGCTGTATCTAGAAATTATTCGGCCTTCTTAGTCTTCTTGACTGGGGCTGGCTTTTGTGACCTCAAGATAGCTGAAGCTTTGCGTAAAGCAGCCTGAAAATCAACAAAAGAAAACAACAAATTAGTTCATACATTCAACCATCAAGTTAATTTTGTTAAAACTATAAATAAACTTCAGTTAGGTAAGATTCTTCAAAGCCTTCAGAGATCTTGGTGTGTAGTAATAATTTAAATCATCATGAACATAAAAATTGAATAATAATCTAATAGAAAAAAAACTATATATTTACCTGCTTCAAATCTGAACGGTACTTGTTGCCGGTAAGCAAATTCCTCAACTTTTTCAAAGAGCGCCTAGGTCCGGCCTTCATGGTCACACGAACGCTATTCTTTGATGGGCGGTTTTGGTATTTACCTTTCTTCATGCATACTGTAAAGCCCTTTTTGGCTGGAATAACTCCAAGGGTCTTCTTGTGTACCAAACCACTGTATCTGTACGAACTAATGTTTGTCAGATTGTTTGGTTCCTTAAAAGATGAACACAAAATTTTGAGGTTAGAATGGAGAATAGACTTTTAAAGGAAATTTAAACGAAAATTGCACATGGCATTTGCATCAGTATTAGTAAAGTTATTATCACGTGTTTATCAACTATCATTGTGAATTAAAAAACATCATTTGAATTGCCTGCATTTTCGTTGCATTTTCCAAAATAAAAAAATGTTTAAACTTACAGTGCTGAAGGGTTTTTTGATGTCGGTCTTTTTCAACAAAAAAGCATTGTTGTTGCGGACAATCAACCAATTAAGGTGCGACGATGAGGTGGCCATCTTGAAATGTCTGAAAATATGTCAAAAAGGAAACCAAGATATAAGTAAAAATGAATTTTGCATTTTCAAAATACATAAAATTAGTGATTAGTTCAGCATTGGGTGGTGAATTATAGTCTTCAAGAACTCTTCCGTTAAAACCATTCATCATTTTATAGAAAATACAATTTTTAACCATAACCAAAATTTTCATGTGTCAAAAATGAAAATATTGATTTTGGTTACAGAACTTAAATTATAAAACACACGTGAAAAATTTAATGTTCAATAATTACCAAGTGAATTACAGGATTCCTCGAGTGGAAGCATTTTTAAAAAATATTTTTATTGATTTTGGAATGATTTTAGTTTTTTTTTATGCAATTCCTATTGGTGAGACAAAAAATTTTACACGTGTTTACTGAACAAAATCACAAGAGAAAATAAAAATCTCACCTTTCGTGCTTGACTGCGATGACGGAAAAGAAACAGGAAACATCATGGCGACACGAAATAGCTATGGACGGCGTGATTTTAGACAGTGAGGGATGTGTTCAAAAAACAGAGTGGTGGGTGTGTTCGTAGAAAAGAGGATGTAGATGGGCAGTGTCCGGAGATACACGGAAACTCTTGTGTAGTAAAATATTTATGCGAGGACAAAAATAGAAACTCAAATTTCACTTATCGTCGTTTCAGACACAAAGTGTCCTATCTTAAAATTTAGCGATTTTGAGTTATATGAACGAAAAATTAATATGGTTGGTTTTCCCAAATGATTGGGGTGTTTTTTTTTATTTGTTTTGTTTGTGATCCTAAAGCCTGGTACGCTGTTCGCGCTAAATTTTAGCCGAGATAAAATTCCCATACAAGTTATCGATAATTTGTATGTTATCTATCTTATACTATGTTTCCACCTACGCTAAATCCGAGATTTAGCTAAGTAGATTTAGAATAAATCTCGAGATTTATTTTAAATCTACTTTGCTAAAACCTAGATTTGGGTTCAGCTACCCTAAATCTAAGGTTTTCACCTACTTTCAATCCGAGATTTAGAATAAAACTCGAGATTTGTGCTAAATCTACTTAGCTAAATCTCGGATTTAGCGTAGGTGGAAACGTAGTATTAGCTCAGATAAAATTTTTCGATAATTTCTATGGGAGCTAAAATTTAGCGCGAGCAGCGTACCAGGCTTAAATAATAAATAAAATAATAATAACAAAGCTTTTACCTCTTTATTGATTTTTTAATACTTTATTTATTTTTATTATGAATGGATATAATTTTCTTCAAAAAAAAAAAATAAAAACATAAAAAATAAATAAAACAACCACCAAAGAATCCTCCTCTTCCTGATCAGTCCACTTAAATGAATGGTCCAGTCGCCATTAGAAGTAGCAAAAATCTAGTTTCACTAAAATAATACTTTACTTTTTGTGTATTATTCCAAAAGAAAAGACAATTAAAATATGGGTTTTTAATTAAATAAAAAAGACGATACATTTTCACGAACTTGTGCTTTATAAAAAAAGGACAACTGACAGTGACATTAGGTAAATTGTTGTTGTGTCTTGTGTTTTGGGAACATTCAATATACAGTGCTGCCAAGATTTCAGGTTAAGCCCCGATGCGTTTTTTTTTTTGTCCAGTTAAGCCCGGCGGTAATAAAAAACACACCTACTGTGTAGTTGTAAAATAGTTTATTAGGGGTATTCACGATTCGATGCAAATTGTCTTGTATCGTTGTAAAAGTGCAAAAGTGTAACATTTTCTTAAAATAAAACAACCAAATATACAGACTAAATTTTTTTTTACACTTTTACACTCTTGCTATACCCCAACCCTATTGCAAAAATAAAATACAATGGTGCAAAATTTGTCTATTGTAGTTGTAGTAGTAGAAAACAAAATTATGTATTTTTACACTTTTTTGTTACACCGGATCGTGAATACCCCTATTATTTAATTTAAATGTAACAAAATAGGGGTATTCACGATCCGATGCAACTGGTCTAGTATCATTGCAAAAGTGCAAAAGTGTAAAATCTTACAACACTACAACAACAAAATATATGGATTGAAATTTTACAATGGTCTTGCACTTTTGCTATACCCTAACCCTATTGCAAAATAAAAATACAATGGAGTAAAATTATTTTTGACAGATGGCAGCTCACCGTCGCGTCGCCCAGGATAAACAGTTTGTCTTTTTTATTCTGTTTATAATGTTTGTCGCTACTCATGTCCCGTAATTTAGTTTCTTTTGATGTAAAATAATTAGTGAAAATCAATTAACCCGAACAAAACAAAGAATTAAATTATAAAAAATGGAAAAAAGAAGAAGCAACGGTGGAGGAAAAAAACATCATTCAAGCTTCAATATTTTACTATAGATAAGAAGAGGGGCGTTCACGATCTATTAGGGGTATTCACGATCCAGTGTAACAAAAAAGTGTAAAAATGCAAAATTTGGTTTTCTACTACTACAACTACAATAGACAAATTTTGCAGCATTGTATTTTATTTTAGCAATAGGGTTGGGGTATAGCAAAAGTGTAAAAGTGTAAAAAAAATTGTAGTCTGTATATTTGGTTGTTTTATTTTAAGAAAATGTTACACTTTTACAACGATACAAGACCATTTGCATCGAATCGTGAATACCCTTATTGTAAAAAAATAAAATTTTACATTTTTACTAGGCCTGTTGCACCAGATCGTGATGAATACCCCTAATAATTATTGTAAGTTTTTGCTGTATTGTGAACAATTTGTAAACATTTTTTAAAATATTTATCAATTCGGAATTTCGCTCATCTGTCAGTACCAAACGAACAAAAGAAAATAAAAAAAAAATATCTCCTAAACCGGGTGAGAACCAAAACAAACCAAATTTTTCAAGGACGCGCGCAATTTTAAAGAACTGTTTTTTGCAAAAAAAAAACTCCATACAAATCGATTTCAAGTGTTTTTTTTTTGGTAATAACGTTCTACTATAACTAAATCTAGTGTCTAAAAATCGAAAAAATTACGAAATTTAAGATATATTTCTATGCTGTATTTTTTGCTTTTTTTTGTTTTTTTTGCTTTCGCTGGTTTGTTTTGGTTTTCGCCGAGTTTAAAACGTCAAAATGGTAACTGTAAAAAGAAAGAGAAGACAGGGACAAATGTTCGAACTTCCCAGTGCTTAAATAGAAATCATTGTTCACCTGATGATGTCCATATTCATGGACGAAACGTTGTGACAAAAAGAAAATATTTGTTTCATTTGACCTGAAGCCCATGCACAAAAAATTATAGAATTACTAAAAGGTCAGCAATATCAATAGTTATGGGAACTTTTCACGAGTCGATATTTGCCTTGCGACCAAGCTCTTCGACTCGTGTGAACGTAAGTCGCAGGCGACTAAAGGTATAACTACAACGGCTACTTTTTGCAAAAAGTCAAAAAGTGAAAATTTTCAAAATCATTTCGTGACAGTTTTTCCGACCACAAATGATGTAGAAAGCTTATTTTTTGGTTTAAAAAACAATTTTTGTAGTTTTTCCCAAAAACAAATATCCCTAGAAAGAAATAAAAAAATTATACTTTTGTAAATTTCCCACTTTTTCACTTTTTAGGTCATTATAGTTAAAGCCTGGTACGCTGCACACTGGGGAAATTTGTATGGGAGTGCGGAAAAAACTCAATAAAAACTGAACCACTGAATCAATTTGGATGAAATTTTCAGGAATGACGCCTTAAGTCGTAAGAAATCATTATTATTCATTTGCATCCACTGCCACGCCCTTTTAAAAATATTGTAAGAGTAATAAAGGATCCAGATTTTGTTCTTAGATTACTTACAATTTACCTACATATACTTAAAGCATTTTTTTTTATTTGTTTGTATTATTGGAACCACCTTACCGATTTTAATTACATTAAATGCAAACGAATAACTCATTATACTGTTGTCTAGTTCCACGTCCACTCAAAATGAAAAACCCGAATTATAGTTAAAAAATACTCAAAAAACCACTTCTATCACATTTTATACAATTTAAAATATATTGGCATCACACATTTTTCAATAGTTTATTCTGTTAAGAGAGCCATTACTCACTTAAATGATTCTGATTCTTCTTAGTAAAGGCAGGGCGAAGAATTCGGATGATCTGTATTTTTCAATAATAATGTCAATTTAAATCTATTCTGTGACATTCCATGAGCTTTCTGCTTAGATCTTCCTATGAAATGCTAAAAACTGCCATTATTATAAAACATTTAAGCTAGGTACATACCCATGTATAACGAAAATTCATCTTTCTGAAGCAAAGTCAGAAAATCAAATGTAATTTTATTGAAGTAGATTTATAAAAAAAAAAATCATGTGTGCAATTCACACGTGGTAGAAATGAAACTTTAAAAATCATTTTTCTTATAAAAACAAAATGGAAAAAATCTAACTTTTTTTTGCATCACCTTTAAATCAATTTTTTTAAATGACAACTTATAATAAATTTTATATCATCTGAAATCTTATTATCTTTTATATGACGCTTCTATCATATTTCTACGATGCCTACAAAAAAAAGTAAGAATTCTTTTCATTGTTATTTCAGGATTTTGAATATGAAATTTATTGAAATTTTGTACAATTATAGTTTGTTTTATTATCAATCACACAGTATAAATTTCATTAATTTATCTATAAAAACAAAAAAGTTATAATCAATTGATTTCAAATCACAACGATACTAAAGAAGTTTTCACTTCAAAAAGTGTTGCGAATTAATTTTACTTTCTACATTTGTCTTTTCGGATAAAGGTCTCTAGCTTGCAGCCAAAAAAATAAAAATCTGACAAAAAGGTAGAAAATCTCCTTTTTGTCAGATTTTCAATTTTCTCGAAAACCAGAAGACATAGAAACATATGGTTTTCAGTGTTTGGTAAGGAATCAATTAAGGCAGTTTTCTTCATAATTCAATTTTGTATGCAAATCCCCAATCTTGACAAAAATAGTATTGGATGTTTTTTTTTTTTTTTTTTCAAAATTTTGACATTGAAATCGATTATTTCAAAAACAATAAACTTAAAGAACTTAATTTAAAAGCTCGAATTAAGCGTAATATTCTGGCTTTTAAAAAAGGTATCATTTATAACTTTAAGTGTTACCATTGATTTTTAATATTTTTTTTTGTTATTTTAAGTAATTTTTAAGAAAATCATTTTTGCGACCAAATAAAGTTTTCAATTGCCAATAAAAAACGCAGTGGCACTTGGTGGCACCCAAATTTGGCCTTTATCAAAAGGTAATTTCATAAGGAAAATGTTTTTAATAGTCTCTAACTGTAGGCAAGTGTAGCTAAAATTATATGTACAAAAATATGAAAAAATTAAGCCATTTTTTTCTCTTTTCTTTAAATAATTATATAAAATAATTAACATCTTTAAAATTAATAATTTCTTCGATTAACAATAGACAAATTATGGCATCTTTACGAAAAAATAAAAGTGTATGAGTCGGCTCAAGCAAAAAAAAATTACACAACTTTAATTTCAGGGTATTTTCACTTCGTTTTTTATACTTTCAACAACTTGTCCCTTAACCAAGCTCTAAAAAGTAAACTACAAGTCCGATTTTAGTAATTCTTTCTGATTTTGATTCAGATTTTATTCTAGAATTTAGAAATAGTATTGAAAATGTTCTCCGTGGTACTTAAAATTTTGGACTTTTTTCCGCAAAATCCCCAGTGTGCGCTGCTCGCGCTAAATTTTAGCTCCCATACAAATTATCGAAAATTTTTAGCCGAGATAAAATGGATCCCATACAAGTTATCGATAACTTGTATGGGAATTTTATCTCAGCTAAAATTTAGCGCGAGCAGCGTACCAGGCTTAAGGCTTAAAACCTAGTACGCAGCTGATGCGAAACGAAATTCACCATACAAAAATTCGATAACGAAATCTTGAACGAAAAATTTCGTTTTGCTTTTTATTTTTCAAGCGTAGTACCTAAGCTGCTGATGCGAAACGAAATTTTTCATACAAAATTTCGCTTACGAAATCTTGAACGTAATTAAATTTGTTTTGTTTTTTTCTTTTAAACTTATTTTCTGATGTTTTTTCTTGAATTTTTTTATTTGTATTTTCATAATTTTTACTTTGCTATAATAGGTGTGTTTTTTTGTTTATCTATATAGATTTTGTGCAAAAAAACGACATCGAGATTTTTGAAATCGAAACGATTTACGTGTTAAAAACAACAAAAACTTTGTCTGTATAGATTTTTGAAAAATCCAGATAATTATCCAGATTTTACTTTCTCCCGATAAAAACAGTAGTGCCAAGGTAGTTTAATTGTTGTGTTCATTGAGAAATATCTGAAAATATTACAAAAAAAAAAAGCGGAGAAAATGAGGTTTGAAAAAAGCTCTGATAGAAAAAAACAATCAAAAATTTGTTTGACATAGTTGCATTGAAATGTTAATATTTCGGTATATACGCAATGCACTTTTCAGATAAAAGTCTTAAATGGATCCTGATAAGATTGTTGAACATATACATACATAAAATTACCAAAGTTTTTTCGAAAAGTTGGAAATAAAAATAAAAAAGTTTCCACTTTTGATTTTAACAAAATCGAAAATAAATTTAATATGGTTACCTTCAAACGCCTATAACACAAGAACGACGCAACTAATTTTAATGGTTATGGTCTTAAAATGTAGCTAAGAATATACCAATGATTTTGGTTTTTTGAGAAAAAAAAAATTTTTGAATCCAACATGGATGCCATAGCCTACAAATGGTTTTTGTTTTTTTGTGAAATATTTTTTTTGCATCCAACATGGATGTAATGGCCTTCCCACTTCGGAGTTAAAATAAAAAAAAAACAAAAGCAAGATTTTTGACAGTGAGCTGCCAAAGTGTATGTACAGTGGTGCCAAATATTTGCATGGATTTCAAAAACCCCGATGTCGTTTTTTTGCACAAAATCTATATAGATAAACAAAAAAACACACCTAATACCTGATGGTATTTTTTTTGTTAACATGAGCGCTGCCCAAGTAACAATTTAGCTTTCATAAGGGTCAATGCAAGCTATTTTTTGACTTGTTTAAGAAGAAGGACATGTCTTATGCAAATCATTTTGGCGCACATTACCGAATTTCCCCAAGACCTTCCTCCACAGGCAATCCACAAGCTAATAGCTTGTGACGAACAGCGTAAAACGACCTTATGCAGGCCTTTTTACAAAACAATGAAACATTTTAGGGAAACTATAGCTTCGCTAAGGAAACTATCATTTGCATTGGATGTTATAATAAGGCCTTATGGAGGTTGTTATAAGTTGTTGAATTTATGAATAAAAAAAAAAAGATTTTATTGATTTTTTTTTTCTTTAAATTTTTTTCTATTTTGTTTTTTCTTCTTTTTTGGCCATGTCAATGCTTTTCCTGTCGTTCTGAAATGGGAAGAATTTTATTTTAATTGAAAAAGAACACATTTTTTTTTATTTCACAAATGGCCCCGCCAGGAATCGATCCCACGTACCTCTGCATACCAAGCCAGCACCTTACCAGTAGACCATACTCGAATATTAGAGATGAGTGGCAAAAAGGGAGCTAATTGAAACCTCACATAAAAATGCAATGTTTTTTTCTAAAGTGTTACAAACATTGCATATCTGCAGGATAAAAGCTTTGCATACTTATTGGTGAAAAACAGTGCATACTTGAGAGATGTAAACATTGCATACTTACAAGAACCTCTTGGAACAGGTCTTATAAAAGCCTTCTGTCACTTTAAAATAGAAGGCTTCTTTAAAACGGTTCAAACAGGTCTTATGAAGGTCTTCTTTAACTTATATTTACAAGGCTTCTTCTAAACACTTCCAGATGGCCTTAAGGAGACCTCCTTTGTTTCCAAAATGGATGATTTGCGTAAGTAAGCCTTAAACTGAACTTATACAAACTATAGCTTGCCGAATCGAAGAAAATGGACCTTATGCAAGTAAAATTGTTACTTGGGTGTTGACTTTTGGCGACTTCAAAACTTTTCGTTTCGCTTTAAGCCTAGTACGCTGCTGATGCGAAACGAAAAATTTTCAAGTCTCCAAAGTCGACAACGAAAATGCTAACGAAAAAATATCATCGAGTATTCTGTCAAAGTCAAAATAAAAAAAATTTAAAATCAAGAAAAATCAACAGAAAATAATTTTTAAAGCAAGAAATAAATGTATTAAAAGTTGAAAAACCGTCAACACTGCTCTTGGAGTCAAGAAAAATGCACATCAGAGGACAGTAAAAAGGAAGTGACAAATTAGTGAAAACCCGACAAACAATTGTGGTTCTATAAAGCTTTACAGATGCAATTGTTGCTTCTGTAAAGCATTATAGAAGCAAAATTGTTAGTAGGGAACTCTCCAATTTTTAGCTAGAGCTGCGTACTGAAGCTTAGTACGCTGCTAAAGCCTAGTACGCAGCTGAAGTGAAACGAAATTTTTCATACAAAATTTAGTTAACGAAATCTTGAACCTGTGAGGTTTTTGTGACTCATTCATGCCTATTACCGAAGCTTTGAGATTTGACAGATAGCTTCTGAAGAGCTTGTATAGCTCTTTAATACATGTCTTATCGAAATTTAAAAAAAAACTACAAAAACAAAAAAGAACTTTCTTTTTTAATTGGTATTGATTTGATTTTAAATCATAAATTTTATCTTTTAATCTGAAATTATATATTACATTCCATTTGCTTTTTGTATATCTATTAAGGCTTAACTACATTCACCACTTTTTGAAAAAGTACAAAAGTGAAAATATTTTTTTTCTGCTTAGCGAAATTGTTTTGTGAAAAAGAGTATACAATTTGTTTTTTAGACCAAAAAATAAGCTTTCTGCATTATTTGTTTTAATTTTCTAGCCCGAAAAACTATTCAAAAATGCGTTTGAAAATTTTCACTTTTGTACTTTTTCACTTTTTAAGCCAATGTAGTTAAGGCTTTATCAATAATTTTAAAAGTATATAATTTTTTTTACCACAACCAGGAATCGAACTTCTTATCTACTTGGTGGCACTCCATCAATCTACCCACTCAGCCATCCTAGTATATTTATTAATGAAATCAAAAACTTAATCAGTTTAAAATGCAGAATGTCAAAAAAAAATTGTCTGAGCTAAATTATTCAATGTCAAAACCAAAAAGTGTCGGAGCTAGTTTATTCAATATCAAAACCAAAAATCAAATACAAAACTTGGTAATTTCTGTAAATCTTATATAAATTCATTAAATAGGCTTATCCGAAAACAAGCTTTCTTCGGTTATGTTAATTAAACATAACATAATCTTTTTTATTATGTTTTATTAGGCTCTTTTGGTCTTTTTGTTCTTTTTGTTCTTTTTGTTTTTGGAATGCGAATAAATAAAAAGCTTTATTCCATTCTTTTACCCAACGTTTTGTAAGAATTCCTTACTTCTTCAGGGGATTTTTGTTCTTTATTCAATACTTGTATTAAATCACATTATAATTGTTAAAAACTCCGTATTGCATCCTCCCGACAGCACTGACACAAATTTGTGTTTTGGAGTTTTTTTGTTAACACAAATTTGTGTCAGTGCTGTCGGGAGGATGCAATACGGAGTTTTTAACAATTATAATGTGATTTAATACAAATATTGAATAAAGAACAAAAATCCCCTGAAGAAGTAAGGAATTCTTACGAAACGTTGGGTAAAAGAATGAAATAAAGTTTTTTTATTTATTCGCATTCCAAAAACAAAAAGAACAAAAAGACCAAAAGAGCCTAATAAAACATAATAAATAAGTATTAAAAAAGAATTGGTCAAACACATACTACAATAACATAATCTTATTTAAAAAACTTATTAGAAGTTGTTAAACAAGTTCGAACTTCTATAAGCAATTAAATTCTGAAGCAAGCTCAATACAAGCTGTATAAAAAAGGAGTACCTGCGAGACTTCAATTTATACAAGCTGTTGTGTTAGTTGGGTTAATTAATAAAATGTCATTTGAAAAAAATTATACATTTTAAAACAAATTTTCTCTGTATTTCTTGTCCGAAAATGGTCAGTTAAAAAATTAGTTGTGTGCGTGGTTTATTCCGTTTTTGTACGTTTTTTGTAAGTAATTTAAAAGTGAAAAAATAATTGACCAAAGGTCTCAAATTTTGTCAAATTTGACGTTCAAATTTTGACAACGTCCGGAAGATATTGTTTTATTTTGTGTACTGTGCATTTTTGTATCTCTTTTTAAAACATACAAGAAAAATACAAGAAAAACCAAAAAGCTAAAATTATATTAACTCCATCTATGCTGGTGCTGCCAAGATTTCTAGTTGCAACAAATAACATACCTATTAGGTGTGTTAACTGACAAATGACAAAATGTATGCTAGTTTTGCTGGCATACATTTTTATATCTCTTTATAAAAGATACAAGAAAAATACGAGAAAAACCCAAAAGCGAAAAATATGTAATTAAATTTTAGCCTTGTTCCATTAGAGGTGGCAGTTTACTCATGAGTAGATCTAGTACTACAAATAACAGACGATCTTCTACTCGAGGAGATACGAAAGTGTAGTTGTTCTAGTAGATTTCTACTCACGAGTAAACTACCACATCCAATGGAACAGGGCTTTTATTGTGTTTGCGTCTGCTGATTTCGGAACATTCCATATGCAGTGCTACCAAGATATCCAGTTAAGTCCCGATGGGTTTTTTTTTGTCCACTTAAGACTGGTTGTAATAAAAAAACAAATCTATTATATGAAAATACGTTGGCTTCATTCTGTTCTACATGTACACATTCCTGCTTCCGCATTGACAAAACAAATATATCCACGCATCATTGCATTTCCACCCAAAATCTTTTCTATTTACGAACACACCCCATTTATCTGCTACCTTTGCCTTCCACGTAGTGCGTGTAAAAAGAACAACTATATTCCTAATTTTTATCACCTGCACTTAAATAAATTAAAATTCCATATGTTAAACAAAGACAACACTACATTTCTAGTCGTAATTAATTTGCGTGGCGTAAACGCATCACAAAAAGTGCGAAAGAGAGCAACATCAAAAACAAGACCAACCATATATATATATCCATTCACTTTCTTCGTTCAAAGATTTTCAAATTTTCATTTATTTTTTTAATTTTACGGAGTGAGAATCGTTCGTTGCCAAGAGAATCGACTGTCGCGTGTGAATATATTTTTTTTTTATCAAAAAAAATATACTAGAAAAAAATCTCTCTATCAGCCAAAACATCAACTAACGACGTCTGGAACTGATAATTAATTAATTTATCAAATCGAAAAGGAATATAATATACCCGCAAAAATATGAGTGCTCCACCAACTGCAGCCGCTGCTCCCGCAAATCCACCACCACAATTCCGTAGAGGAATTGTTAAGCAGGTAATTAACATAAATTTAATATATAGTTTTAAAACTTCTCTATTGATTTAAATAATGTAAAATATATCAATTCTTTAGTAAATTAAGAAAATCGGTTAGAAATTCCAAAAGTTAACATATTTTTTTTGTATGGAAAAGTCAAAGAAGATGGGCGCTGGTACCCAGAAAGAAGAAAAAACTTCCACGAAGCTGCCAACTTGGCACATTCGTACATAACCTATAAATTTTTTTTTCTTCGTCCACTGTTTGGTTTTTTTTTTTCTTTTTTCTTCTTCGGCAAACTTAAACAAACACCACTCCTTAATGCCTTAATAATTTTTTTCTTTTTTTTCCAAAATTCATGAATAAGTGGTCTTTTGTAAAATTCGATAGCTCCTTTATTTGAGACAATTTTTAATCATCCATATGGAAAGAAGAATGACGAGCCCACCCGGCTCATGCAAGCCGATACATAGTTTTGCTTTTTGCTCTCTCAAAATTATTGTCCCCACACTTCAATTATTTATAGATACTAGAAGCCATCTAGAAAAATGACCCAGAAGGAAAAAAAGAGGAATATTTGAGGCTACTTTTTTATTAATCAAAAATTTAGAAAGGAATTTGCTCTGTAACGCCGCTGGTTTTTGGTTGTTATCGATTTGCTCTTTCATAAAATAGGTAGTTGCATGAAACGTGTCATCACCACTTTAGAGGTGGTGTCATTATTATATCTTGCTACCAAATCAATCTCAGTTAATGGTGTTGGTTGTTGTTGGTAGTTTGTCTTGTCGAATGTATTTTTACTTACTTTTTTGGTCATAATGAAACTTCGGCGATAAATCGATTTAAATTAAACTTTTCTTTTCTCTTATCCAAATGTTTCTTACTGCTCCTTGTTAGGGTGACTTTTTATCTGTCAAAACACCTTTTTGTATTTTTGGATAAAGGGGGAGTTTATTTGAATATCATTTTGTGAGTAGAGTGGTTTCATGTTCCTTTTCGATTTTCAACAATCATCCATATCCACAACCTGTTGGACAGCTTTTTTTATTTGTTGCAAGAGAAAACACATTTTTCATTGCTGGCTGCCCCTGGCATAGCCGTGAGTAGTTGTCGAATCATTTCTTCCAAATGGAAAGAAAATGATGGCCATGCCACATCGCCAGTTTGGCTTTGGCCAAAAGACGTTTTGGAGAAAGGAGACACTACTTGATGTTGTTGGTGCTTTATACATTTTGTGTGTGTGTGCATCATCATTTTCGTTGTTTTTCTTTGTTTGGGAGATACTTATTTCGTTGCAATTATGTTTTATTAATTTAATGCATTGTTTTTTGTCCCTTTTTGAAGACAATATATTTGCTCTTTTTTTTAAATATTTGAATGGCAAAATTGATTGTAGATATTTTTATATTCTTTTATTTTTTTTTTTTTGGACTTATAATAATGAGATTAAGTACCTACGAAGGTAATTCAGATAATAGCATGTAGATGTATGTATTATGTATGGTTTTTTTTTTTTTATTTTGAAGTGCCACTTGGCCTATTGATTATTAATGAACACGCAAGCAGTTTGCTTTTGTATATAAACTGTATACATTTTTAAATGATTTTTGGTTTTGTTAAGTAAAAGTAATGTGTATAGTAGATCCGGTTGGCTACATGAGAGGAAAGTTAGGTGAAAATAATATAGACTTTTTAACTTTTGGGCAGTCTATGAATGTAAATAATGTTATTTCAATTAAATTGTACAAGCAAATGTATGCTTGTTTATTTTTAGTGAATAAAGTCAGGTTATTCGAAATGTATAAACAAACATATGTATGTAGTTTAATTTGATTCTGCTTCAAAGAAGTACCTACTGATTCTGATGTGGCCATATGACTTAATATTGTTACACAAAAAAAAGAAAAATTTTGCAATTTTTCGAGCAACCCGAGAACAGTTTTATTACACAATAAGTTCCTAGAAGATTGACCTTCAGAGGATCTTCATTAAAAGTCAGTTATAAGTTAGTTTTAAAGCAGTCACAATTTATTTAGTTTTCAAGAATACTACAAATTTTGTTTATATGGAGAGTTAGTAAAAGGAAATTTCCTTAATTTGGATACTCATGTCATTTCTTATGAACAAAACCGAACACTTGATATCAGAAAATAATTCGTGGCATGGACAAGTGAAAGGTTGTCAAACAAGACATATAATTCTGTACTAATTACCTACCATTTACTTCAAACAATTCAATTTCCTAGTATCGATTCCAAATGACATCATTATTGAAGAATTTCATTAAAATGTAGTTAACTGAAGAAAAATCAACCAGTCATATATTATTGGGTCGTTTTTGCCCTTCATAACTTGTATGAAAAGGTGTATTCAGGTAAAAGTATTGATATTGATAACAATGAATATTTTAGTAAACATCGTTCAAGCTGTTGTTACGAAAAACTTGACTTAATTTGGTTTTAAGTGGTATGAGAAAAATTGTTCATGGAAACATTGTTTTCTTATCATTTTACAAACTTTATTAAGACCTTAGATCCACTGTGGAAGAGAGGACATAGGTTCATAATATGTTACTGCTTGAAGTATTAGATGACCGAAAATTGATTCAAAAAATAACTTTGCATGCTACATTTTTACTTAAATCTGTTTACTGCCGTAATTAGCATATATCTAGATTTCAAATGAAAATGAATCAACAAAAACTCTTCTTTGTTATTAATAATGTCTGTTGAATGACGTTGTTCTGATCTGTTCCAAACAGTGAGGTTTTTTCTGTTCTGAACTGTTCTATTTGGCTGTTCTTTGACGCTGGTCTCAAACGGTTTAGAACAGAATTTACTGTTCTTGCTTTTGAGTCAGAAAAGGTTAGAGTAGATTCGTGTGAACTGTCAAATGTGTTTTCTGTTCTGACGTTTCTCACAAAACTGTTCTGTCGTTCTGATCTCGTTGGACAGAACTAAAGTCCATAAACAGATTATTTAAGAGTAGGTATATACATTTTATATATTTAAATGCAACTACATCATTTAATTTAGTAATTTTTTGAGTAATTTAATCAATAACTTTAATTATTTGTAATTTTAAAACTACAGTTAATAAATTAATATGTTTAAAGTATTACAGTAATACTGCATTTGACAATTTGTACCCACAATTTTTAGCATCCTTTTAAGAAAATATGTTATTGTAAATATAATGTAAACTAATGACCAAAGTTAGAACAATCAATTTTATAACAGACACTAAATATTTACAAATTTTAACTCGCAAACACTGTTAAAAAACAAAAAAAAACTTCTCCGTGCATTTTAACCAGTATGACTAGGTTTTGATAAGGTAAAATATGTAATAGCATTCTCATTAAAAGAAATTGTTAGCAACAAACGTCTTATCCCATTTGGGTTTTTGTCATCACTGCAACAATATAACATTTTTATCACTTGATTCCCTCTATTTAAGAACACCAGAAAACTTCGATAATCTCGAATTTCGGCCTATCGAAAAAACATAAAATTCAAACAGTTTAAAATTAGATGACTTTTTTAAAAGAAAATTTCCCTCCTTTTCTTGTGAATAGGGTATAAAATTATGACTTATGACATTTACAAGAAATAAAATACCGCTGGTTTTCTTAAACAGTGATGATATGGTATGAGTTTCGGACTCATTTGATTCAACATACCAATCATCTTGTTTTGGCATTAAAAGTATTACTTAACTTTATCGATTTAACCGTATAAATTTAAACGTATTCGGTTCTCAGTGGCGTGTAGTTTCATATTAACGTGTTTACATGGCATGTTTACATTACATGAGATTTTTAAAATTGCTTATTAGTGCGTTTATTGTCTTTTAATTAAAACGTGAAAACGCTGAAACGAAATGTTTTGATTAAAAAATGTTTTGATATTATGGATGAAAATATATCGAGTAAACATTATTCGATAAAAATTGAATGCTGAAAAAAATATTGATGACGTTTTTTTTTTTTTTTGTTAAAAACGTCTTCATACTAATGCATGAGATTGCATGAAACATGCGACCACAACTTGATTAATTCTAAAGTATGTGTATGACTATTTTTTTAAAATTATTATTAATTATATATATTTCACAACAACATCCAATATAAAGTTTTAAAAATCCTATTTATTTTTAATTACACATATCATGCATTATTCATAATAATAGTTTGTTTTCTAATGCATTTTTCAACTTTCCTTGTTGAGCTGATGTTATCCACGGTTCGTAGCATTTGGTTTATTTTTTTTTTTTCGTGCTGCATTTACCGTCCACGAACGTTTAGCGGAGGGCAATAACATTTATTTAACTTTTAACGTTGTGTGGAAAGTTAATTATGGAACACATTTTAATAAGAAGTCCTTTGTTTGTTGATCCTAGCTCAAGGTCTATCTGAAGAGAACTACTAATATAAGGAAATATATGTTCTACAATGTGATATAACGTAGATGTTTATTAACCAAAAATTCTTTGTGAAGCGTACTTAGAGAAAAAAAATTATTTGAAATCCCTGATGAATGTAGAAATTTGTATTAATTAAGTTATTATGAATAATTAACTTTGTAAGAAAATGCAACCATAACCAAGGCAGAGTATCATTTTTCATTTAATATTGTTTCTTTTCTTTGATGTTGTTTCTTTTGTTCCCACAACCCGATACAGATAACCACTTTTTCTTGGTCCCCCCCCCCCCCCCCCATTCTCTCAAAATTAAATACTTTATCAAGTTTAAAACTTTCACAAGAAGTGAAGCAGATAAATTTCCCAATAAAAATCCACTCCACAACCTTGGTTTCTCTCTAATCCAACGAGTGAACATTCTATAAAACTTTGAATTTTAGTGAATCATTTCTCAAATTCAATTTATGGGTCAGGTGCTTTGAATACGTTTGCTTGCACACAGCCAACATGAACAATAACAACAACAAAAATGTAATCTTCTTGTCGTAACATGTTCACTTTATATATTCTTCACTCAAATTTGATGACGTCTTCTTTGTGGTGATATGTTGTGTGGAGAATGAAGAAACAATCCAAACAAGTTTATACACTTCTTCTTCTTCTAGGTAGTTTTTTTTTTGTATATTTATAGAATTCACGTTCCCATAGGCTGCTTGTATTCCTCCACGTTGTCACTATATTCTGTTGCTATATATTGACAAGCATCGATGGTTTCTTATTTGGTGTACATTGTACATATACATAATTAAAATGGCATTTGCCACGTTTTTCCTTTCACACAAATATAAAAATTTTATCTCATCATTATTGATTT
Source organism: Episyrphus balteatus (assembly GCF_945859705.1). NCBI lineage: Eukaryota > Metazoa > Arthropoda > Insecta > Diptera > Syrphidae > Episyrphus > Episyrphus balteatus. The sequence goes on from NC_079135.1 coordinate 25,618,875, forward strand.
CTGTTTAAATAAAAAACTAGGTATGTATTTCTTTTTTGTCCATATATGAAGCAAGTTTTTGTTGATTAGATAAACAAGGTAGAAGTCGAAAGAGTTTTTTGTTTTTGTTGTTGTTTGTAGAAGTTAAACAACCGGCCGGTTTTTAAAATACACATTAGTATGGGGGATGGAGAAAAAAGGTGTGTTTGCAGTCAGTGACTAGAGTGTCAGTCACCTTTAACTTCTGGTGGCTGGGCTGCTTACACTGATATGATCACAACGAGTCATGCTAATTTTATGAAAATTAAAAAAGCGAAACAAATTGATTCTTGTTTGTTGGGAAATTCTATACGTTATACAAAATATGTAATAAATATGTAATTGATGTAGTTTTGACGAACTCTTCTCAAGCTGTTTATCATTTTATTATCTTGTGGCGATCGCTGAACACAAAAAAAATTCTGATAAGTCATCGTATTGTTTTTTTCTACTTGACTACAGGAAAATGGTGACTAAATCTAATTTCATTTTGGAACAACTTATCAGGTTTTTGTCAGATATGTAATTAACTAATAAGATGCTTTTATTTCACATTCATATGTAAAATAGCGGGTATTTTCATAAACGCTGAAAATCTACGTTAAAATGGATTGTTGAATACACAGAATACGCAGAATCTCTGTAGTCAACATGAATGCTTCACTTCAATTCAATTTTAATATACAAACTTTTCAAAAACTTCATGATTAAAAGAAAAAACTTATTGCTTTAATTTAAATTGATAACGAAACCATTTTATGGTTTCAGACATTGCGATGAAATACAATCCTTTTCTTTTTGCAGCAAAAAATATTATATAGCTAAACGTTGACGACAGACTGTATAAAGTATAATGCAAGACAGACGTTTATGAAAACTGCCATTTTCTTTCGGAAAGGAATACAAATGATACCATAAGAAATAGGCTTTTTTTGGAAATTATACTTGAAGTGCCTAGCAAAATTATAAATACATATGTATCTGTATTTACTTTTTTAAAATTTTACCTTTACTTTTAAAAATTTAATTTAATTCATTCAAATTGCATTTTAATTTCGAATTAAATTAATTTTACAAGTAAAAATAAATTCTAATATGTTACCTACTCGAATCAAGTTTACCTTAGTGTCTTCGGTCGCTTAACGTATTTGACAAATTATCATGTTCACTATGTAATATGTGGTTTTCCACAAGTAAAATAATTATAAATTTATTTTTCATTTAAATCTGTCAAACACAAATTTCCTCTGGTCTTGCATTTCATGGAGCAAAAAAAAAAAAAAAAATTGATTTATGCACACATTAATACGCACAAGAAGTAACACTAAAACAATGACTAAAAAAAATCAATTCCAATCGTGTTCAATGCGCCATGATCAATTTTTTGATTTGATATCTGAATTACCCATGGAAAACCCCATTAGTAATTGCAATAAAAAGTCACAAAATTATTTATTTACTTTATTCTACGATTCAAGAACGACTGAAAGGATAATGCTATTGATCATTCTCAAAGGGGCCGTAGATAGTCGAAATAGTAGTTTCGAGTGTCATGTTCATGTAATTGTTCAAGTTCGCGTTTTTGGTTTAGCCCAACCACTAAATAAGTCTTACCCAAATTAAAGGTAGTGTGATACTTTCAATTTTCAAGGGCTCCGCTAGTTTACTCGTACCATGTTCCTGTGTTTAACGAATTTTCGTAAACTTAACACCATTTCCAAGTTGATTTGTTAAGTGTGTGGGCTTGTCAGAGTATCCATTTCGTCACTAAAAAAAAATATGTCCTACCATAATCAAAAATATTTGATATATTTCAAGAGTCTATGACACGCTATATAAACGTGTCCAAGAAAATTCCGTAAAACGTCTCCACCAAATTTCAAGAAAATTCGTCCACCTTGTTTGACTCTGGAAATTTATTCAAGTTAACGCACAGACAGGGGCCGATAAAAAAGCTGTCGCTATCATTTATATCGTATCGCTGCAAAAGTGGAGCTTATGTTTAAAAGATCTTTGAAAACTCTTCAAATAAACATTTATAAAAGAGTGGAAACAGAATATGAAAACACATGATTGTCCCAAAATCTATCATCCCATTCCGAACCAGTTGACAAGTATTTACTTGAATTTTTTTAAAAGATTTGTTCTAATAATCATCACTCACTCCATGCGTATGAGTGTTTGAGGTTATAAAGACAATTTGTTTTTATTATTTGCACGTTCGCTATGTTACTGAACGAACAAATACAGGTAGGTTACCATTTTTAATTTATATAATACAAGCTCTTTAGGATGATTGAGAACACCAAAATTAGTGGGATACCCAGAAATCTTTTTTTTTTTCAAAAACAGATGTTTTTACTGCAGCTGTAATTTGAAATGGACTAACAACAACAAAAATATCTCCAGATGTGCGTATTGAAAAGAACTCAATAGTCGACTAAACCAGTTTTTAAGTTTTGTACTACTACCTACATAAAATTTCATTTTTAACATACTTCGAAGATGCAAGTATACTGACAAAAGCATAAAATGCTATTATTTGTCTCAGTCATTAAATAGAAGTTTTGAATTTTGCCCAAATTATTCAGTTTAATAAACTAGTGTTCACACTTCATACTAATTCTATCGTAATTCGTAATCATCGTACGCGAGTCTCATGGAAATGTGGTCGAATTTCAACCCCGACAAAATACTTCTGAAATATTGGAACGAGACCAATAGATAGCAAAATAACATTTCTTGCTCATTCTTTATCACATACCTACACATGGAATACAATAGAGCATGAAAAAATAACCATGTGGCTCTGTATAACCTCCATTTTCGTTCAATCTTTCATTTCAAATAAAATAGCCATGAGGTGTGGTTGTAATTTTTCTGATACTGGTAAATACTTATATATTTTAATTTTTTTCTAAATTTAATATTATTCTTGGTATTAGTTATATCATTAATGCTTTTTCTTTTTTTAATAATTAAAGGTTCTTTCCGGCGATACTGTGATTATTCGTGCAGCTAAAGGAGCTCCACCACCAGAGAAGCAAGTTACTTTCTCCCACGTATTAGCCCCTAAACTCGCCAGAAGGCCCGGAGCTGGAGGGTAAGTTATTTACTATTCAATTAAAAGTGATTTTGGTATTAATATTGAATTTTATTTGATTCTAATTTTAGTGAAGAAACAAGAGACGACCCATGGGCATGGGAATCACGTGAATTCCTCCGGCAAAAATTGATTGGTGAAGAAGTTGGTTTTACCTTCGAAAAAGCACCAAACACTTCCCGCGAATATGGCAACGTTTGGTTGGGAAAAGATCAAGAAACCGGCGAAAACATTGTCGAGACAATGGTGCATGAAGGTTTAGTGAGTGTACGTCGCGAAGGCCGCCAAACACCAGACTTGCAGCGTCTTATCGAATTGGAAGATAACGCCAAAGCTGCTGGTCGTGGTAAATGGAGTCACAGTCCGCCATCTGAACATGTCAGACACATTAAATGGACTCAAGAGAACCCCTCCCATATTGTTGATATCTATGGTGGCAAACCTGTGAAGGCTATCATTGAACATGTTCGTGATGGTTCAACAATTCGTGCATTCTTGTTGCCCGATTTCCATTACATCACCTTGATGATCTCTGGTATCCGTTGTCCCGGTGTTAAACTCGACAATGAGGGTAAACCTGATTTGAGTGTGAAAATTCCATTTGCCGATGAAGCACGTTACTTTGTTGAGTCGCGTCTTTTGCAGCGTGAAGTTGAAATTCGATTGGAATCGGTCAATAATTCCAACTTTATTGGAACTATTCTCTATCCCAAGGGCAACATTGCTGAGGCTTTGTTGAGAGAGGGTCTTGCCAAGTGTGTTGACTGGAGCATGGCTGTTATGAAGGGTGGTAAGTACAAAATATATGTATTTTTGTTTTTCTTTTATTTTTATTATAAATATTTATTGACTGATAACTCTCAAGGCAGTACGATCTAGTTGTTTAACCAATATATTCATGTTTTGTGACTTTAAAAAATCTGCCAAGAAAAACGACGAAATGCCTAGAGAACATGCTTTTTTCTCTTATTGTGTGTTCCATTTTATCATCTCGCCTATAAGTAAAATAAAATTATAAATTGATTAAACTTAACGAAAAAGGTTTCTAATGAAGGTCGATGTGAAAATTTCCATTCTTACGTAACTCTGAATGACTGAATTCATTTTTTCAAATTTGGACTTTTTCATCTAGTTCAGCTTTAAGTTTGTTATATAATGATGTGTAGTTTCTTTTATGCATTTTTCTTTTTGAAATAATCGTTTGATCGAACTTAAAAAAAAAAAAAAAGTTGTCAGTATATCCTTCCATTTTTTAAGCTCCTTTGGATTTGTCTCTGGCGTAGGACTTTGTATTAAAATTTCATATTTTATAAGTATCAACTATTTCTATTTAGGCAGTTCGATCTAGTTGTTTAACCAAAAATATTATTGTTTTGTGACTTTAAATAAACTGCCCAGAAAAACGACGAAATGCCTTGTGAACATACTTTTTTAATTGTTTGTTCCATCATATCATCTCGCCTACAAATATAATTTCATTCAAATTCAACAATTATGTAAATGAAAACAGTTTGCCAAACATTGAGGAGGATGTTAGATGTATTGAAGTGAAAAAAGAATTAAATCTGAAATGTCCTGAGAGTTAAAATTAAAATTGAATTGAACACTGGGGCTAGATTTTGAAAGCAAACATGGTGGTAATGCATACTATTTCATGGAAAACGACTGTGGTGTGAGACGGGACTTTTCGTGAAACAAAATTTGTTTGACCGATTGTTTCGGCATGTCTGCTTTCGACTTTTGAAAACCAAAACTTTATTGGAAATATAATTTTCGAATGAATTGAACAAAACAAATTCGAAACATTTTGCAATCTAAATTCAAAATCAGAGATTTAATTAACATTGGCTCAGATTTTCTACGAAGACTGCTAGATTAACGATGGATTCCGAGTGTTCATTCTATTTTGTTGAATGGGCATGATTTCATCCCGTCTACAATCCGAAAATTGGTTTCCTTTTTTCTATTAGTCAAAATCAACTACATTTTTTGTTTTTCAAACATTTCACTTGAGTTTTTTACTCTTATTTTGTACCAGGTTTAATTCTATTTATCTTTCAAAAAGAACATTAGCTGAGTTTATTCTACAACTCGATATCTACTCATTTTTGTATTTTATTTACATACAAAAAATAATATAACAAATACATATGTATACTTCTTTGCTTTTTTGTGCATTTAAAATGAAAAATGAATAAATACTGAGTTGAAGAAAAGACATGGCTTATGTCGGCTACATAGCGCTCTCCTGATTCTCTTTAACAAAAGTTAATCCATTAGCAATATTGCCACTTTCTCTCTACCTATGGCTTTGACAGGTAATTGTCTGCTTTAATGAGTTCAGCAGCTGCCTACCTAACTTCTGTTTCTCGGAACTCTACAAGGAAAAATGTATTAAAACTACCCTAGGTCTTTTTAATAATTTACATTTGAACGAAAACGAGAAAATAATTTAAAAAAAAAATACGCAATCTAATTCAAAATGTGAGATTATACCTTATCTCAGATTTCCTACGAAGATTGCCATAAAAACGACGGATCCAAATTCACATGTTGTCAAGTTGCATTTGCATTATTTCACCCCGTCTACAAAAAAAATTGTTTCCTCTTTTCCGTAGCATCTTTATAGTTTTTCTATTACAATAGGATACTGCTGTTTCCCTTTCTAAAATCCGATTCTGAGAAATTCTACTTGTTAGCATTTTAAAGGTTTGGTATGAGAATCCTATTTTATTTTTGAATGTATTTTTAAGTCTTAAGTTTTCAAAAATCTTTTATACCTGTGATTTCTTCTCTTCAGAGAATATTCACTTTATGATCATTTCCACTGTCTTTCGGCTTGTAAATAGTTTATTGTCTACTTTAAAATTTTAACTTTCAATGTGTTCATTTGCCTTTTCTTTGAACTTCTTTGAAATAATAATGGGTAAATGTTACCTGAGCCCAATTATAAAAGCGTGAGTCCTTCTTTAGGAATTTATATTTCCAGAAAATTGAAAAAATAAAAAAAATACGCAATCTAATTCAAAATGTGAGATTTATAACTTGTCTCAGATTTCCTACGAAGATTGCAATAAAAATGGCGGATCCAAATTCTCATGCTGTCATGTTGCATGTACATTATTTCACCCCGTCTACAATAGAACAACAAAACAAAATTGTTATCTTCTTTATGCGGAATGCCTCTATAAAATGTTTAGTACTAGTTGTTTTGTTATCATTCCAATTCCAAGGACTTGAATTGAATCCTCTTTTATGCGTTTCATGGTTTTTTGTACCTACTTCTCCTTATCTACAAGGAATATTCGCGGCTAACATTTCAACTTTCTTACCTTCATATAGTTTACTATGTCCTTAAATCATATATCTGCTTTTTCCTTTTCTCTATAACTAAACTATACCTGAGGGGAATTTAAAACCATTAACCTTTTTAGGGATTTATATTTTGACGAAAATTCTGCAATGAAAAAAAGTCGCAATCTAATTCAAAATGTGAGATAAATTATATGTCTCAAATTTCCTACGAAGGTTGCAAGAAAAACGACGGATCCAAATTCACATGCTATCAAGTGGCATGTGCATTATTTCACCCCGTCTACAATAGAACAACAAAATTGTTATCTTTTTTCTGCGGAATGCCTCTATAAAATATTTGGGACTAGGAGTTATCATTTCAAGGACTTGAATTGATTTTTTTTTTGTATTTCATTGTTTATGAGTAATTTTTGTAAATTCTTCTACAAAGAATATTCGTTGGTAACATTCCAAGTTTTTTCCTTCACATAGTTTACTGTCTCCTTGAATGAGATATATCTGTACTTTTCTTTTCTCTTTCAGTTAACTCTACCTGAAGTGAATTTCAAAGCATGGACCTTTTTAGGGATTTATATTTTGACGAAAATTCTGAAATGAAAAAAAAAGTCGCAATCTAATTCAAAATGTGAGATAAATTATTTGTCTCAGATTTCCTACGAAGATTGCAAGAAAAACGACGGATCCAAATTCACATGCTGTTAAGTGGCATGTGCATTATTTCACCCCGTCTACAATAAAACAAAAAAATAAAAGGCATTTCGTCAACCTTAGATCACAAATTTAAAATTCATTTGAGCACTCAGATTTTTATATTCAGTGACGTCATTTCACTCCGACGAAATTTATAGTTTTGTTCGTCCAATGCTACCTCTACAATTATTTTAAATGATTTTGTTTTATTTTAAGGTGCTGACAAATTGAGAGCTGCCGAACGTCAAGCTAAAGAAAACCGCCTCCGTTTATGGAAGGATTATCAATCCAAGGCACCTGCATTTAACTCCAAGGAAAAAGATTTCACCGGTACTGTTGTTGAAGTGTTCAATGGTGATGCCATTAATGTCAAATTACCCAATGGCCAAGTGAAGAAAGTCTTCCTTTCAAGTATCCGCCCACCACGTGACACTGCTCGCAGCGGTGTTGATGGCGATGGTGAAATCAAGCCCCAACCACGTAGCAAAAACTACCGTCCATTGTATGAAATTCCATTTATGTTCGAGGCACGTGAATTCCTGCGCAAGAAATTGATCAATCATAAAGTGCAGTGCACCCTTGATTATATTTCGCCAGCTCGTGAAAACTTCCCGGAGAAGTACTGCTACACGGTTACCATCGGTGGGCAGAATATCGCCGAGGCAATGGTGAGCAAGGGTCTAGCCACTGTTGTGCGTTATCGTCAAGATGATGATCAACGCTCGGCTCATTACGATGAGTTGTTTAGCGCTGAAGCTCAGGCGATCAAGGGTCAAAAGGGTATGCATGGCAAGAAGGATAGCGCCATGTTGCGCATCAACGACCTCACCACTGAACATTCCCGCATTAAGCAGCAATACTTGCCATCATGGCAACGTGCTCTTCGTACCGAGGGTATTGTTGAATTCGTTGCTAGTGGCTCACGTCTGCGCATTTATATTCCCAAGGATAGCTGTCTGGTGACTTTCCTTCTGGCTGGTATCTCTTGTCCTCGTTCATCAAGACCCGCACTTAACGGAGTCCCCGCCCAGGAGGGAGAACCCTTCGGTGACGAGGCTTTGACTTACACCCGCGATCGCATTTTGCAACGTGACGTAAGTGTGCACATTGAGACCACCGACAAGGCCGGTAGCAGTGTCATTGGTTGGCTGTGGACCGAGAACAATGTCAACTTGTCTGTTGCTCTCGTCGAAGAAGGTTTGGCTGAAGTGCATTTCAGTGCTGAGAAGTCAGAATACTTCAGGACATTGAAAAACGCTGAGGATCGTGCCAAGGCTGCCAAGAAGAACATCTGGGCCAATTATGTCGAAGAGGTAGTAGAGGAGAAGAAACCAGAAGAAGAAAAGGAAGAAAAAGTTGTTGAAAGGAAAGTAAACTATGAGACCGTAATTGTCACTGAAATTACACCCGAATTGACATTCTTTGCCCAAAACGTTGATTCTGCCTCGAAATTGGACAATTTGATGGCCAAGCTACGCACCGAATTCGAATCAAATCCACCAATTGCCGGAACTTACACGCCCAAGCGTAACGATTTGTGCGCTGCTCAATTTAGCCTTGACAACGAGTGGTACAGGGCGAAGGTTGAACGTGTCCAAAATGGCACCGCTACCGTTTGTTACATTGATTACGGAAATAAAGAGGTAAATTTTTAACATTTTTTGTATGTATGCAAGCTCCTTAGATCTTTTTCCGTCTAAAAGGAAATACATGAGTCATAAGTTTGCTAAATAAAAATTCTCAACGAAATATGTGTCTTGGAAGTTGAATCTCGATTGGCTATCTCTTGTCATGAGAGTAAACCTTGACTGTCGTGCTTTATAGCGACCGGAATCCTATAAAGCTTGCACTACCTTGTTGAGCATGTTGAGAGGTCAGTGTCAATATTTTTTTGATACAACGGTCTTGAAGCAAGTTTTAACTTTTGGTTCATAATGCAAGCTAAATGGAGTGGTTGATGGTTGGGGGGTCAAATAAGAGAGTCTGACGACATAATTCAGAGAAACAAAATCAATTTTTTATTTTTCAAAAATAAAATTGCTAAAGTTTTTTGTTTCTCTTTTCTTTGTAGAATGTGCCTTTCAACCGCCTGGCAAATTTGCCCAGTGGATTCAGCGAAAAACCCTACGCTACTGAATACGCATTGGCTTTGGTTCTCCTGCCTGGTGACGCGGACGACAAGGAAGAAGCTCTCCGTTGTTTCGCCCAAGACGTTCTCAACCGCAAGGTTCAACTCAATGTTGAATTGCGACCATCGACCGGCGTTCCATTGGCCACCGTGCACGACCCAACTACCAACGCTGACATTGGTAAAGGCCTTGTTGCTGATGGACTCCTGCTGGCAGAAAAGAGGCGTGAACGCAAACTCAAGGATCTGGTAGACCAATACCAGCAAGCGCAAGCAACCGCCTTGGCAGCTCACTTGGCCATCTGGAAATACGGTGACATCACTCAAGACGATGCGCCCGAATTCAGCCGCTAAAAGGAGAACGCAATTCTTCTTGTTTGTCTGCCACAACACACCCGCCCTTCAATCTAACAACAACAAGAACTATGATTATATTATATAAAAAAATAAATCAAAATGCAAGAAAGAACGATTATAGAATAAAATTAAAATGAAAAATATTTCAAAAAAAAAAAAAATTATTAAAATAAACAAGAAAAACGAAAATTATTTGAAGAAATCTTCGTCAAAGCTTCCAATAAATAAAGAAATACAAAAATTATCGATTTTTTTTGTTTAAACAATTTTTATTTTTATTTTACAATTTAAAAAACAAAATATAAAAAAATATAAGAAAAAAACACGTAGTGCCGACACCAGAAATGGAGAAGATGTAACTCATTCTAAAAGCAATAGTGGAACTGATTCAAATGTAATATTCCATTTTTTGTCATATGTTTGTTTAAAGTTTTACTCGAAGTTGTAATTTAAAAAAATCGTTTCCATCATAAAAAACAAAATAAGAAACAAAAAAAAAAAAAAATACACCAAAACCATTTTAAAAATTTGTTATAGATAATCAAAAAATAATAAAACAAAAAATAAAACATAACATTTACATATATTATACATTCAATTATTAACAAATTGTAAATCAATCTAAGCAACAACAAACAAAAAAATTATACAAACTATTATGTAAATGAGAAAAATAAAATAAAAACAAAACCGGAAATGCTACAACATATTATAAAAAATATTACCGAATTTTAATTGATTTTATTTTTTTTTTTTTTTTGGTTACGTGTTTACTCTACATAATTGCAATTGCATTTATAATGTAAAATGCTTATCGTTGAAAATACTTCGTTATCGTTCAAATCCTATTAAGTGTTACGATAATCGTTTTATTTCAACAATATTCGCTAATCTTAACGACTACCATTAACTTTGACGTTGGTTTCTGTTAAACTGTAATATTGTTACGTCTGCCGTTAGAACGCATGTAAGCCTCAAGAAATATTTTTTTTGGTTTTAAACGACTTTCTCCTTTTAAATAATCGCTCTTTGTCGTGACTTTCGTTTACTTCATTATCGTTTACTTGGCGCTCGTTTCGTATTACGTAATAAACCCTAAGTGCTTTTTTTTAGTTTTCGTGGAGCGATGAATTGCTTGAAAGTATCACCTGGTAAATGATTTTAAGTTAATTTTGAAATGCTTTTTTTGTTCAGCAGATATTAAAGTTTAATTTGCACCATTTGGGACAGTACTGAAACGTTAGTTAGTTTTTTACTCGTAATATCTCCACTTTCAGAATTCACAAAAAGCGAAAACTTATACTAAAAACGAAATCATTTTTTGTGTATGCGCCTATACGTGCCACGTAGAATAATTTTTTGTGTCAGAGAAAGCAAGAAAAAGGCCAAAATCGCTGTTTACATATTTTAGTCCAGTTTTTTTTTAGCAGGACTGTATAAAAAGTTTCAATTTTCGTATGTTTCCATACTTCAGTCAGGCTGCTGTTTTCCGTCAATTCCATTATAAACTTTGAACAACATCTTGGAGGTGCTACCACCAAGTATTTATGGCTAAAGTTACAGCACTGTTTCACGGATGCCAATCTGATCATCAGACTCCTTTATTTCATTTATATGTGGTGCTAAGTCTACTGTATATTGTCAAGTCCGATACCCTACGAAGTCGTCAAGAGCAAACTGTTTTTCAAAAATGTAGCTACGTGCAAGCTTATTGCTTTATTCAGCTATTCGATTCATGTGAAAATTTGAAACAAGAAGGTTTGAAAATGCGATCAAAATAAAATTTAACCAAATAGTAATTACATATTAAAGATTTCAAAAGCATGTAAAAGCTTGTTTGCAATCAAAAGATAGAAGTTTTAAAAAACCAAATTGACGTGATTTTATTTATATGATTCGAAAACTTGCGTGAATCGAATAACAAAATAGGGCTTCTAACTTGTCTGTTTTAACCATACCTTTACATATACGTTAGACAAAAAGCCTACTTAAACGTCGCTTAATAAAAATGAAAGAAACCGTCTTTAAATGCAACCCATAAGTCGGCAATGTTTTTTTTTTTCTGAAATTCAAATGAAATGGACCGAAGAATAGAGAAAATTTTGTTGAGTTATGAAACATAGTTTAGTTTAGATAATATAGATAACGTCCAGATGTGATTTGCAACATTAAAGGTAGCGTTTAGATTTGGACTGCTTTTGAGCCAATGCCAACCGATATAGTACCTACTCGTGCAAGGTGGGTGGAGTGAACTCAAAAATACTTTGAGTTTTTTTCAAAATATGATGAAAAATTTTATACTTCATATTGACGATCATATCAAAAATCATATAACAAGTACTTGTTATATGAATTTTGATCATATCCTATCGAAGGCAAGAAATTGGTTTAAGGAGAAACAAATAATAATTTTGAATACTTTCAAACTTTTTCAGCAAAAGCTGATAAGGAAACTTAATATTACTAAGCCTTATAGTGAATGAAGAAGTGAATTTCATCACTTTCCCTTATTAAAGATTTGAGCGAAAATTTGTTTTTCTTTCAGCTGAAGACCAAGATAATCAAAAAAAAAATATTTAGACTATCAGGCGAACAAAAATATTTTGGGTGAAATTTTTTCGCTGGTTTCTTATGACCTTTGCATTTTACGAAAAAAAAAGTTTATATTAAAAGAAGTTAAACGTAAAGATATGTCTTCCTAATCAAGAAGCTACACATTAAACGTTTCGATTTGCTGGCAATGTAGGACGATTTACCAACGGTAATCTACCGCATAAAGTCTTGCTTGAAGAAGAAGCGTTGATACTGGCACAAGCGACCTTGTGCCTTTTGTTTTACATCTAAATCTTGAGGTAGAGCAGAAGAATTAATTTCGATCCACAAGGAATTGGATGCAATTTCATATGCCCTATTCTTTAAACGTCTCACATAGGAGTATTGTCATCAAAAACCTGGCCATAATTATTTTTTGTGGTTTTTGTTATTATTTCTGTTTAAAACGAGTATTCCTACAAGAAAATACAATATAAATCCAGTTTTTGTTATTTTTATGTTTTTACCAAAAACTAAAAAAATTATAAAAAAAATACTCCGCCTGTCCACATTATTTTTCTCAAATTTTTTTCCTCATCCCTAATGCGCAATTCTCAGTTTCTTTTCTCTCTTCCCCAACCTTAATTAAGATCACATTTAAAAATAAAAAACGTTGCATAAAGCAAGGAGTATTTTCTATCAGAAAGTGAAAAACTAATTGACCCTCGATTCTCTAAAGAGCACCCAATTTTTGTTGCATTGTGTTAAAGAATGTATAAACTAACTCATAAGTTTCAATTAATCGCAGAATAACGGGGTATACTAAAACAAAATCATTAAAGTTCAAATAATAACTTACCAAAAATATCAAGTTTTTAGATACTAGTTCTAAGCCCGAATTAAAATAGAAAAAATCATCTAACATTTTTAAAACCTTATTAATATCTTTAATAAATAACTGAAGAAGAATTCTCCATTTAAATTTTTTTAGATTTCTATCACAACACTTCGATAACGCATATAGAATAACACTTACCAAAATACTTCGCATTCATAAAAAAATGAGGTGGATGTAACAGTTAACTTAAAACTCATTTTTTTAACAAGACACGATCGAAAAACAAAAAAATGAGTGCATCATACTGACACACATCGTCGCCTCAATAAAATAATGTCGTATGTTACATTCGGCTACTTTTGGGAAAACGCAATCAAAGTTCAGAATTTTTTTTCTCGAAAACTGTACGGTGAATTTTTTTAAAAATATCATGGTATATACAGAAAACATTTGCCTATTGAATTGCGTTAGAATTATTTCAATATTCCAATCCAGAAACAAATAATAGTCAATTTTGTCCAATATGCCGTTGTCGTATGTAACGTTTTCACAGAAAAAAATTTGTTAGTCAAACACATACGACAAATTCATGACACATACGACAAAAAATAAACAAAGTTTAATCCTACACTTGTTTACGACATACGACATTTTCGATGCGAAAAAAAAGCACATAGAACAAGGTTTTTTCTTTTTAAACGGTTTACGTTAATTTATTATTTTAAAGTAGAGCAACTTAACTCTTAATTCTTAAAATATATTTTTTTTGTTTAAACAAAAGAAAAAAACTTAAAATAAAATTTAATTCACAGAAAAAGTAATATTTTTATGCCATTCCATTGGCATTTTTAGGACATTTTCACGCTTATTATCCAGTCTATCTCGTTGAAGAAGCAATCTTTTTTCTTGAAACTTGGTAGGTCTTAAGGGCACATTATAAAGTTGAAGTTCTAGAAGTTTCAAGAAAAACGAATTCAAAATAGCTTAATTATTAACAGACAAAGACGGTAACGGAGAAGATTTGTACGCGTCTTCTCCGTTACCGCTTTATCTGTGAATAATTTGGCTACGTTAAATTAGTTTTTCGTGAAACTTCTAGAACATCAACTTTATCATGAGCCTTTAACACCTACCAAGTTTCAAGAAAAAAGGTTGCTTCTTCAACGAGATAGACTGAAAACAAAGTCAATGTTTGTGTCTTCTCCGTGTGGAATGGCCGTTCTTAAAATACCTATACTTTTTTTTGTCCAAACAGAAAAAAAACTTAAATCACATTTAATTCATAGAAAAAATAAAACATTTTATGTTATTTTTGAACAATTTTTTGAATTAGAATGGTAGATTCCGATCGTTGGGTTGATTATTTTTAGATGTGGATGGAGTATAGACATAAGAATATCATGTGCAGCTTCATAAAAATTTCGGAGGGCCGAGTTTTCATTTTGATTTTCTAACTGGTACGTGGGATCGCCGTTATCTTCATCGTCTGCTGAAAAGTCCTTGTCACTGGATTCAGAGCACTCATTGGGCGAACCTAATGGATTGACATCGAGGAATTCATCATCCAATATTTCGTTGCTCATGCTAAATAAAATAAAATCATAAAACCACTTTTTAAGCATTTAGTATCAGGGATGGGACTTTTTGAAAAATATGTCGAAGTAGATTTGAATAAATTACGCAGTAGATTCATTTTTATCGCAGTAGATTTTTATATTTGTATCCAATTTCATAAAAATTAACAAAAACTAAACATTTGTTTTTTTTAAGAAAAAATAACAAAAACAGAACAAAACTAAAATGATGAATGCAGTGACTGCATTCAGAAATACGATCAAACAAAAATAATATGGTTATAACATTTTTACATGAGATTCAAGTGGAAATTTTCAACCCGAAACATTTTTGTTCACATAGAATTTAAAAACTAGGTATTGTAAGTTTCCCCCGAGTGGAATTTACATTTTCGGCAAAACTAGTTCCTTGAGCGTCACTAAAATTTTAGTTAGAAAAGACCTGTCGACTACCTCACTCATTACCTGAAAAAAAGTTCCAAATACGGTGAGTTTTCTGAACGTGAACAACTTTCCGCACGGAACTTATAATAGGATAAAAGTTAAATTGAAAAATAGAATTTTTTCGGGTGAAATCTTGTTCACATGAAACTCGCTGATTTATTTTAAAACAAAAAGTGCAGTAGATTTATTTAAAGGCAGTAGATTTGTTTCTTGAAAAAAATGCAGTAGATCTACTGCAATTGCAGCAAAGTCCCATCCCTGTTTAGTATGCATTATCATATTACGCATAAAGCACCTCCGATAAACTTGGCGCAGGTGACTCGTCAGCCCTGCTCGACATCTTGATTGCGACTGAAATAACACTAGTCTGTGTATTTCCTTATGGGACATACGACAAACGTTTACCGAAATTCCAGTAAAATATTGTCGTATGTGTAGCAAAAATAGCACATACTACAATTATTTACCGAACGAAGAAAACACAGATTTTGTATGAAAAAATTGTAGTATGTGATAATTTTTGTCGTATGTGCACGTTTTCAGTGCACTTACGACAAATAGATACTAAAAATGTTTGTAAACCTACACATACGACAAAATGCATACTGATTATCTCGGAAACGAAGACAGATATCGAAAAACGGATTTCACAGAATGAAAGAGAAAAAATCAATTAGCAAAACTGCATTCAAATCTCAAAACCTCAATTTTGCACATACGACAATATTTTATTGAGGCGACGACATGTTTATTTTGCACCCATTTTGCCAAACTTTTTGGTGTCAATTTTGATTTTCAGAAAATCGACTTATGACCAGGTTTTTACTGCAAATACTCCTATGTGCGTCTGTCGGGTTAAAAAGGGCACTGTCGGCGTATAAGACAAGGACCAAATTTGAAAATTCCCTATATAGATGGGACTTCCTTTCACCCAAAAAATATATTTAAAAAAATGATAATGTAAGGTGAGCGCAAGCTGTTTTATAATGTCATATTACGACTGCTCTAGGTTGCTGTTTAGTTTGTTGAAAAAAATCTTTTTCGCTATTCGCGAACTAAATTGAACTAGGTAAATGAACTAAGTTCACTAGTTTACCAAGATGAACTAGTTCGTTCGCGAAATACACAAGCCTATGTGGTGTATCAGCCCATCGACTAAGTTTAACACGCTACAGTGTTTCTAGTCCGTAAATTTATCTTCGGATTAGAATTAAAAAGAACTATACTTTACGTTATATCAACTCGTTTAGAATCTTTATTTGTCTTCGAAAACAACTCCTTTCCTCAAATTCTTAATCAATCATTTTGATTGTTGATTTTTAAAAGCAATTCAAAATGTTTGTATTTCTAAAGAAAATGTATGAAATAATAAAAATTTTTATTTGCTTTGTTGCATAGTTAAAATAAACAGTCTTGTAAGTAAATAATGTTTCAACTAAATAACTTAATTCACTATAAAATAGGTATATCTTCTTTGTAGATTAATCTGGGATTCATGTATTTTTTGTATTCTTTTTTCGACTCTCAAGCAATTCAATTTTCCTGATTAATTCATCAATGTTTATATCTTCAGGTATCATAAAGGACTTCTAAAAAAAATAGGGAGAATATGAATGAAAATTTGCAAAGCATTCCCAAAAATAGATACTAACCTGTCTCGCAATCATATCTTGCATCTTTTTATCAATTGAAACTTTATTATTTTCCATTTCAGCTTCTGACATTAAACGTTTATTGACTAATGTTGTAAACCTGCAAAAAAGAATTATCATGAAAAATGATAAAAAAACAAGTAGGTTCGATTTACATTTGCAATTGATCCAATTCCAGAGTTTCTGCTTCAATTTGTTTTTCCAGATCATTTATATCTGTCTGGATTTTTGTTATGGCAAGACGTTGATCAATTTGTTCTTTTTTCCTTGTGTAATAGAATTCTTTTAAATAATTAATGCTAAGATCGTGTAGTTTTGTTGCCATTTTGAGTTGTATGCATTCGTTTAGTTTGGTCATGCAATCGTCTGGTAAATCGCACAATTCCACGCCGAACATTTTCAGCTGTCGTTCGTATTCTTCGCCTATTAATATATATATATTTTTAATTAATTTAATTGAATTACATTGGATAAATTAGTTTTAATTGAATTCAAGTTGGAGAAAAAGCATCGTGGGCGTCGGGTCTGATTTTATTTAACTTTGAATTTTTTTTCTATTGTTTTTTTTTTGGGAAAACTTACGTAATTTTTTTAACGCACTAACTTCTTCAAATGTGTGTAAGGTATCTGTAATAAATATTTATTTTATTAATTATTTTTAATAAGAAAATTAAAAAAAATTTACCCATATTCTGTTGAAAATTTGTTTGAATTTAATTTTAAAATGTCAATTAGCTGTCATTTTGAATTTGACGCGCTGTCAAATATATCGTAAATGGTATGGTGATATCGTAAGTGGTTTAGAACTTGGATACAATGTAGAGTGACATCTGTTGATCAGAATGCGCTATGATTGAAATGGAAGCATTCAAAACATAATTTATGTATTAAGCCTACTAAATTGGCTCAAAAATTGAAAATTTTCAACACATTTTTGTAAAGTTTTTTTCGGGCTGGAAAATTAAAACAAATGATACAGAAAGCTTATTTTTTGGTCTAAAAAATTATTTTACAAACTAACAGCGCTTTTTTTTGTTTATTATTTTTACTTTGACTCGATGGTATTTTTTCGTAATCATGTTTGCTGTTGACTTTGGAGGCTTCGAATTGTTTTCACGACACATTTGTTATCTCTGGGATACAGGGTAAAACAAAATTCTAGTACTCTCCACAAATATGTCAAAATAAAGGTAGGAATTTAGCTGATGGTTGGAGAAAAAAAAAGTTCAGCTAAAATTTAGCTTGATCTGCGTACTCTAGGCTTTAAGCAATACGCAGCTGAAGCGAAACGAAAAATGTCCAAGTCTCCAAAGTCGACAACGAAAATGCTAACGAAAAAATATCATCCAGCATTCTGTCAAAGTCAAAATAAAAAAATTCCAACAGAAAATAATTTTTAAAACAATAAATGAATTACCTTATGGTGAAAAACCGTTAACACTGCTCTTGGAGTGACAATAAAAAGTAAGTGACAAATGAGTGAAAACTCTCCAATTTCCTTAGAGCTGCGTACTGAAAAAGGAAAAGCAAAACGAAATTTTTCCTTCAAGATTTCGTTATACTATTTTTGCATAGAAATTTTAGATTCGCTTCAGCTGCGTACTAGGCTTAAAAGCTCTCGTAAAAAAAACGACAAACGACAGGTTTTTTGTATAAAAAAAATTTCAAGCCGGTAAATCGACGACGTTCAGGTGTACAAAAACGCTATTCGCAACGTTTTTACTCGTGGCATTCGGTCAATTCACTCACGGCCTAAATTCGCTAAATTTGTATTTTTTTTTAAAATCAAATAAACTGTATGGCAAAGGTGCTTTCACGAACGATTGGTATATAAGTACGGTGACCATCCGTCCCGGTTTACCCGGGACTGTCCCGTATTTCTACAGCTTGGCCCGGGTTTTTATTTAAGAAACCCGGGACGTATAAGTGTCCCGTATTTTGTAATTTGTCCCGTGATTGTCCCGTATTTGAACATTATCTGATTTTTGTATTCAATATTTTAAATACTTTGTAGATACGGAAAACAAGAAAACAGTGTCTGGAAATTAAAATTAAATACGCTGCTGAAGCAAAACGAAAATTTTTCTAAGTCTCCAAAGTCAAAAAACTTTTGCTGCAAGAAAAATTGCCTGGACAAATAAATGGGAGTAACAAACAATTGAAAAATCTCCATATATTCCAGCACAGGTAAGAATTTCGTTACCTAAGCTGCGTATTGTGCCATGAAAAGCAAAATTTTCGTTTGCGATTTCTTTGTGCTGGTTTTGTAAGAACATTTTCGTTTCGCCTCCAGACTAGGTATTAGTTTTTTTAAAATGTTCGTCAATTATTTAGTTCCAGCGTCTGTTTGTCAGGTTGCTACACCAGGTTAAATGTTTTAGAATAAAGAACAACATATGGAAGAGTAAAGAACCCAGATTAGTTTCAAAACTTTTAAGGAAATGTTAAAAGTTGTGTTAAAGATCATACAATTTCAAAATCATTTAAAATAAAATTAAAATGTTAAAAAACAGCTCTCCCGATTTTGATTAAAATAATATTTTCTTAGAAGTTGTTAACAGACATTATTATAAAACCATTTTTTTGATTTCTGATTTCGACTTAAATGATTTCAACAAAAACGCTCCCATAAAATCGTTTAGGCAATCTTGATATCAAAATAATTAAAAAATTATGAAAACTCATTTAAAAAAATTAAATTTTTTATTGAAAAATCAATATTTTCAAAACGATCCAACGAATTTTTATCTGTCCCGGGTTTCGCTTCCAGAAATATCGTCACCGTATATATAAGGGATTGCGAGAAATGGCAAATATATACACACA
The DNA here is from genome assembly GCF_945859705.1 of Episyrphus balteatus. Classification (NCBI taxonomy): domain Eukaryota; kingdom Metazoa; phylum Arthropoda; class Insecta; order Diptera; family Syrphidae; genus Episyrphus; species Episyrphus balteatus. The sequence goes on from NC_079135.1 coordinate 25,638,352, forward strand.
TTACCTAATGAAGAATATCAAGAAAATGATAATTTTAACGACAATTACGAAATACATTCACTTTTAACCTTTATCAGGACGGCCAGAAAAAGGCAAAATAAAATGAAATACAATTTCTGTGTATTAATTTTGTTTACATAATCTAAGATTGTTAATAAGAAAAATCTGCTTTTAATTTTGTTTATGCAGAAAAGTAACTCAAGTGCAATTTTTTTTTTGTATTTAACTTAACAAAATAAAAATATTGCAATTTTGAACAGTTATTTCTGTTTATTTTACATTTGCCAAATATTTCTTAGGAACAAACCTCCCACTAATGTACTTAGAAAAATAAAAAAAAATCATGTGTGTAGTTCTCATGTATGAAACCTTAATCATCATTGCAAAAAAAAAAAAACTAAAAATCTACCTTTTTTTATTCCATCCATCACCTTTAAATAAATATTTTTCTATGAAAACTTATAACAAATTTTATATAATCTGAAAGCGTGTTGTTTCAGCTCAAAATATTTATATTGACCATGTATATACAACATTTACAAAAAGATCTAGAATTTTTTGAACCCAATCACTTTTCATCAAAAAGCAAAAAAAAACTATTTTATTTCTCTTCTAACATCATTAAGTCAATTTTTTAAATGACAACTTTTAATAGAATTTATATCATCTTAAAGCTTATTATTTCACCTTCTATATGACGTTTCAATCATATTTCTACCATGTCTACAAAAAAAGTAAGAATTTTTTAAAGCCAACCATGACGAAATTTCAAACTGAGATTACGGTACTTCCTACAATGGTGGCTGGTGATAAATAGGTTTTTTTGAGGTATTTTTCAAGTTTTTCAATTTAAGATTGTGTAACTTGTAGAGCATGCACCGTTATGTGTGATATATCAAATGAAAGGATTTATTATCAGCATACGTATTAAAGTTAAATTAAATTTTTATGTGCTCTAGAAAAAAAAAATAACGTGTTTAGAAAAAGAACATCTTTTCACAGTTATCTTAGGATTTTGAATATGAAATTAATTGCAATTTTGTACAATTAGAGTTTATTTAATTACCTATAATACAGCATAAATTTCATTTATCTATCTATTAAAACAAAAAAGTTATAATCGATTGATTCTTCCTGTCGCGTTTTCATTTCATCTTGTTTCAAATCACTACGATACTAAAAAAGTTTTCACTTCAAAAATATATAAAAAGTACTTCGTAGATAGCTATTAAAGTCAAAAAAAAAAAAAACAAAGCTGTTGAAATAGTTTCTAAATTGCGGAAATATGAAGGCAACTGATAAATTTCCATCTCAAAAGTTTGATCAGAATATCTACAATAAACTTGCACTTACATATTAATTAAAACTGATATGAACATAAAAATGAGAACAAGAACTTTTACATTTCTATATTTTTTTCTTTTTTTTAAATGCTGTAACAATATAACGTTTTCAACAAAAATTAAGTAATAATTTTTTGTCGTGCTAATATAGTAAATTGCGTTTATTGTTAATTGCTGCTAATTGATTTATTTTGTTACTACATCTCATAATATCCCTACTATACTAAAAAAATACAAAAAAAAGTAGAAAGACAATGATGACGTTGATAAAATCAACACTTACCTGACTGGGAGTTCATTTCCAATTTTAATCGACACGTGTGGTGGGGGACTTACATATGTAGCTAGCTGGTGTCACTTATGAATGGAATAACAAATGTAGTTACTAAAGTACCTACATGCAGGGGCGGATCCAGGATTTTTTTCTGGGGGGGGCACAAGGGACGGATTGGCAACAAAAATCAAAAATAACAGTTAGAAATAAAATGACTACTGACTGACAAGCAGCGAATTTTAACGACGCACAGTGCGGAATTTTGGTCTAAAACCTGGCCAAAAATATTTTGGCACATTTTCCACATCAAATAGGTACCAAATGACAAAAAAGTTATTCGGAAGGAAAAATTTTCATTTTCTTGTTACAGTAAAAGCCACTTAAGTGCTTACCTACTTACCTCCTGATTAGCCGGGAGAAAAAAAAAATATAAAAAATCAGAAAATGCATCATGTACAATCCTGTGCTATATTAAAGACTTAATTTGTTTCATTAAATAGTTCTTGAGAAATTGAGTAGATAAAATTTAGAAAAAAAATGTTTACGTTTTTTAATTGATTTTGTATAAAATTTTGCAATATCATGGACATATTTATACCATTATTTGATGACCTAGTAGTTTTAAGTCAAATACTTAAATCTTCATTCTAATAAATATTGAAGTTCTAAAAGAATAACAAAAAAAAAAAAACTAAAAAATACTTTTTCCCCGGGAAACCCAGTTTTGTTTTTTTTTTATTTGCATTACCTAAAATTTTTTTATATCTCAAGAATATTGTGTTCAAATTGTAGGTCTATTGGAGCCAAATTGACCAAGTTATGGATATTTTAATACTTCGCTTACGAACGTTTTAGTCCAGAGTTCAAAACTTTAAATCGTTCTCCCCACAACTAATGTTTTCAAAGCCGGTGCCCCTCATAACTTCAAAACTAATGCGCCTATTCTTTTGAAATTTGGGACACTATTTTTTTTTACATATTTTTAAAGGGCCCGACCCATAGAATCCGTTGCGTCCGTTGCGTCGAAGTTTTTGACTGACAGCTCGATAAAATACACACGTTTTTATGGGAAGCGACCCATAAGCGACGGATCGGACGGAGACGGACGGATTCGACGGAAGAAGTAGCCCAACTTTCTACTTTTTCATCCGTCGTATCCTTTGACATTGGTTGTCAACAATAGATCAGTTCGATTTTCTGTTTCTGAGTGCACACCGGGGATTTTCAGAACTAAGAACTGTGTTCTTCTCCGATTTTATGAATTGTGAACTTTAATTGTATATTTGTGTAGAAAATGTAATAAAAGTAACATTTAATGATATATCTAATAAATTATATCAATTAAATGCTCACATTCTGTTGTTGAGTTCAATTTAACTATGCCAAAGTCATACCTACAACTCATAATTTGTTATAAAAAATTGTTTTTAACTGAAGAGCAAGTACCTACAAGAAATCTAGTCGTTTTTATTTTATTAAAAAAAAGAACAACAATAATAGTTAAAAATTTCTTGCATCAGAACTTCCTTAGTGCACATTCAGCGATAAAATATAGAACACACCTTGGAATTTGAAGTGAGCTGTCAAAAAGCAATTCGTCATACGACGTATTCTATGGGTCACCCCTTTCTGTCCCATCCTTCAACTTCAACGGATGGATTGACGGAACGGACGCAACGGATCCTACGGGTTGGGGCCTTAAAGGTATCCCTGGAGAAATTTTCTCAATAACATAATGTTTATAAAAATTCTATAAGTAAGGGTCGCTTTTGAGGAGTTTTTTTTTCAAGGGGTCTTTATTTTCGGGGTGCAATATTTTGCAAACTTCTGAAATGCAAGTTTGTTCTACATATCCAGCAGTTCAATAATATATAGGCAATGTTGTGAAGTGTTGCGGTATTTTAAAAACACTAATGTTAAAAAAAAACAACGAAAAAAGTGCACATTTTTTAAGTGTGAACTTCAATTCCTCCGTATGAAAAAATAGAGTTGCATATATATATAATTTTTTTTTAGAATACCATTCATACCTTGATTGTCGATGTCCATATCAAAATTTTTCACCAAAATCACTTTGAAGTTAAAAAAAAACACTTAGAAAATTCACTTTTTTTTTAATCGAAAAAACATTCGTGTTTACCCTTCAACAAATAGTCGTTTATTTATTTGTGAGGTGGAGCTTTTCATGGGAAAGGGATGCAACAAACAATAAAATTCGCATTTTCAGCCAGAAATAGACAAGAGTTTCACCCAAGTTATTTCTGTTATTATTCATATAGTTTAACAACTCTTATAATTTGATGTGCTTTAAGTATGAACCAGTTCTGGGGGGGGGCACGTGCCCCCGTGCCCCCCCCCCCCTGGATCCGCCGGTGCCTACATGCTTCACGTTGTTACTTATGTTGATACTATTTTAATTTAAAAAAGGTATATAGGTACAATTGGATGATTGACATTAGTTAAATCAGGTTTGTATAAAAGCTAGTACCAACTATAAATTTTACAAAATCGCCAACACTATTGTGTCTGATTTTAACCCATATATTGTCATGATATACGATTATGCCATTAAATGACTTAATTTCGGCAAAATGGGTCCCTGTTGTCATAATATCATTATGATAAATATTGATAAGTATTTGCTTATCAAACATTAAAAAAAAAATATTTTCCCACATGAAGGCCATCTGGACCAGTAATTATTTATTAATAAACACGAATATACAGGGTGTCCCACAGTCACCGCCCCAAATGAAAACCATAGATTCCTGAGGTCATTTTAAGTCGAAAAACTTAAGAGGCAATTTTCTCGTTTTCGTCCCGTTTTCGAGTTACCACGGTTTTTATGATTTTTGCTCTCTTGTCCTTTAACTGGCCTTATCTTTGCCAAACTACGTTTGATTTGAAAGATTTTTTTTACAACCAATCAAGAATTCATTACAGTTTAAGTTTGTCTCAAAACTTTTTTTTCTGCGGATAACCGTTTCTCCGCCATTTTGCATCAAACACAATTTTCTTCGTTTTTTAAGTTGTTGTTTACACTTTCATATCAATTAAGTAAAAAAAACACGTTAATAAGTATTAATTTTTTGTGCTTTTTATTAAAGCCCAGTTTATTTCCATAAAAAAAAAAATAAGTTTTATTTCATAAAAAAGGCTACTGAAAGTAATAAAAAAAAAAAATAAACAAACTGAGTGAATAAAAAAAAAATTATTTTTAAATAAAAAATAATTTAAATGAATTAAAACTTTTTCTGAGCTTTGTCTATTTGTTCTTTTCTTAACCACAATAGCTCAGAAAAAGTTTTTAATTCATTTAAATTAATTTTTTATTTAAAAATTATTTTTTTTTATTCACTCAGTTTGTTTATTTTTTTTTAATTACTTTCAGTAGCCTTTTTATGAAATGAAACTTATTTTTTTTTATGGAAATTAACTGGGCTTTAATAAAAAGCCCAAAAAATTAATACTTATTAACGTTTTTTTTTTACTTAATTGATATGAAAGTGTAAACAACAACTTAAAAAACGAAGAAAATTGTGTTTGATGCAAAATGGCGGAGAAACGGTTATCCGCAGAAAAAAAAGTTTTGAGACAAACTTAAACTGTAATGAATTCTTGATTGGTTGTAAAAAAAATCTTTCAAATCAAACGTAGTTTGGCAAAGATAAGGCCAGTTAAAGGACAAGAGAGCAAAAATCATAAAAACCGTGGTAACTCGAAAACGGGACGAAAACGAGAAAATTACCTCTGAAGTTTTTCGACTTAAAATGACCTCAGGAATCTATGGTTTTCATTTGGGGCGGTGACTGTGGGACACCCTGTATGTATGACAGTAGTACTCCAAGCGTAATCGTTTGTGCAATGGACTGTTTTGCTTTAAGTTATGGGTAAAAAAACAAATTCAGCCTTTACAATTTTGAATTTTTTACAGTGGTACTGCCACTTACCAAGTAGCTGACAAAGCCTACGAGTCATTGTCAAGAAGACATTTTGTACTCGGGAAAATTGTAAATCCCCTTCATTCCTGCAAACTAATTTAGAGCACAAAATAATGGTTGAAGGTTGTTGTCCATTAGGTTTTGGTTCTTATTCGTGAATCCATCGTGCCAAAAATGTAGCACATAATTGTTTTTAATGGGTTAACAATTATATACAACTAAGAAATTCACATTTAGAAACTTATAGCCTATAATTTTTACAGTCAATGAATGGTCAACAAAAGTCAAATTGTTTCACCTACAAATCAGTGATTAAATGATTTTTATTGGGGATTAACTTAAAGGGTCACTGTGGTGTATGTGTAACTTTTTTTTTTAAATTCAAATATCGTAACGTTAAATGAACATTGTTCCATTATTTGAGAAGTTAATCACTTGATTTACATTATTTAACCAACCCAGGAACCAGATCATGAATTATGGGCCCGAATAAAGCTTAATTACTCGGGCGAAGCTTAAGCCCGAAACCTTCTCGTGGAACTGAAAGGAGTAAGCAAAGTTCATATACACATATATGAGCACTTTTGACTAACGCTTCTCGGAGTTGAAATTTTCAACGCCAATGAAATTGAAAAGGATGGTATTCATTTAATTCATTAAGCATATTTTTTTAGTTCTTTTATCTTGAAAAGAGTTTGAAATTATTCTTAAGTTATACATATACAAAATGTAGAATTTTTCGACTCTGTTATCCTGGACCGATTACATCGAAAAACCAATAAACTTATAAAAAAATTTGGGTACCTACATTAAAGTTGAAGCTTGAACCCAGAGAAAAAGGTGCGTTCAAAATTCAAATGTTTATTTTTTCTTAAGAAACTAATTAATTCAATAATTTGTTGTAAAAGAATAAAATGTTTTTTATCAATCAATATTATCATATCATAAACCCATGAAACTAAATATTAATTATGCATTATTAGTGTGATACAAATTGTTTAATCAAATCGGCTGATAATAAACAAATTTTTTATTAAGATGTTTTTATAAATAATTTCTGATATGATTATTTTGAGACTTTGTATTTTTTTAAAAATGTGTTTAATAAAAAAAAAAATATTTAAAAAAAAATTTAATACAAGATCAAGTCTAAGATATAATAAGATATAATCCAAATAGGCAATCTGCAATGTATGTATGTATGAATGGAAATTTCCTAAGCTTTCTAAGAAACTTATGATTCATCCTTAAAATTTAAACGTAAAAACATTGCGTACTGATAGTTTCAATTAAGCAAAAAAAAAAAATGGAAAGTTTTTTTTAAGCCAAAAATCAGATTTATTTGACGTATTTCAAACCCATTTGAATAAATAAATTTGTTTGAGTTTAAACTCACATAAAAATTTTAGGTAAAATTCATTGATAAATTTTGTTATGTAATATTAATTAGGCACACCTCACAGCATTTTCACAATTGAAATGTTTAACCTTAATTATTGTTTGTGATAATAGGTGTGCTTTTGTTTTTAGCCTGGTTAAGATTGGTAGAACAAAACGTATGTATTAGGGTTAGGTCTTCGATAAAAGGCATGATTACACTGGTCTGCAAAATTTAACTTTTTTTCTCCTTCAAAGATTAGACTTTCTTGAATCTAAATCTGGTTTCAGAAAAATTCTATCAGGTACCATTTTTGTAAAAATGATTTTTGAAAAATGTGAGTGGTTTCTAAAAAATCACCCTTTTAGATTTATTTGAACTCCTGCAAAATTAAAACTATTTGTAGCATTGAGCTCAAATTTGGAAGACTTATTCCTCATAATATGGCCTATCGATTGACACCAAATATGTCCTTTTACATTAATGTTTACTCATATTTTAAAATACTGATTTCTAAAAAAAAGCAGAAATATCGAAATCCTTTACTTTTTAGTAAATCCAACATGAACAAAAACACATTAATTAAGGAAAATGTAAAATATCAACGCCCATTATATTTAAAAAGTCAAATATGTAAAGAAAACCATAATAAAATACATGAAATAAAATTTGTACGTGTTTTGTAATTTTTATATACTAAATATCTATTTAGAAATATCTTATTTGTAATAAACCATTCGATAAACTGCCTTGTAAAGCTTCAAATTTGTTTCTCCTAGAAACTAAAGTATACTTTTCTTATAATTATATCACGTGAGGATTTTAAGATATTCGCATTAAAGTATCACAAAATCAAGTTTTTTCTTAGAAAATCTCAATAAAAACTACTATATCTCACAAACCAGAGCTGACCGAAATTTTTTGAGCTCGGATTCAATATCAGCACACTAAAGTCCATTAGAAAAGTATATTTTTGTTCTAGGGAGAAAGATATATGTATTAATTTTAAAAAGATCAGTTTTTTTTATGATAAGATATGCCAAACCTACTAAACTTACTTAAATTAAGATATCTCGGAGAAGAAAAGAGATATTGAGAAGATTGAAACTGAATTTGAAAGAAAAAAATAAGTTCTTTTATAAACCGTAACAATTTTAATTGAAAAATATTACATTATGCCAAAATATTTCTTCGAAAACAGCAAAAAAATGGGTGTTTGAGATCAATTCTGACTTCGGATTCGGAATCAGCATACAAAAATCCTTTAGAAAAATATAGTTTTATTTAAAGGAGGATTTCCTTGCAGACCAGTGTTATCAAACAAATTAGTAGGCGGTTAAATTTTTATAACAAATTACCAATAAGAGTACAAGCAAGATGGCCCTAGAACAGTGCATATGATTGGCCTCGGATAAAGAAAAATTCAAACCAAAAAAGCTTGACAACATTTTTTGACGTCAATCAGGTAAATCTCATTCCCAGATTCAATAAGAAATTTTTTTAGTTTGAAAATCTTCCATCATTAAATCCAAGCATAGCACAGGAAATGTTGTATGTATAAAAAAAATACCAATGACAAGCTTTGCGTTTTCATACAGTTCATTGAAAACCTTGCCTTTTTTAAATAATTTATTGACAATTTTTCAAAAAATATGTCTATCGTAGAACAAACATTAACACCTTCAAAGAGTAAAGTGGGGAAAGTTCTAGTAGTGGGTGATTCCGTAAACGCAATTACATAGTAGGTACAATAGCCTCGTTCCATTGGAGGTGGTAGTTTACTCAACAAAACATACTAAATCATTGACCAAATGGTGGAAGAATCTGACTTTTAAAACTATATTGCTGCTTATTGTACTACCAATATCTACAGGCGAAAAAATGTTGTGTAGATTTTACCTACTAACCCATGTGGAAAACTAATCATGAAAAAGTGACGTTAACAAATCCGATGGACAAAAATAGTGCACACATTTTTAGTATTAAATTTTGGTACAAACAGAGGGTCGCTATTTAAATTTTTGATTAATCTCTCAGCTTTCATAAAAAAACACTTAACACTTATACTTTAAAATATAAATATTAAAAAAAAAAAATTGGTTTTAACGTAAAAATAATAAAACCCGTGCTTTTTCTAATATATACTCAGTCAGTAGCTAATCATTTTTAGTTTTATTAAAAAATAACTATGCAAAAAATGAGAAGGAACCTACTGAGTTATGTAAAAAAAAAACTGGGCTAAAATTAGTATCTAAATATTCCAAACTAAAAAAACAACAAAAGCATTCATTGAAAATAGGTCGCTAATCTAAACGACTTGATCGATGTTCAAAAAAATTAATGTTCAAAAAGTTCATTTTTTTTTTTTATTATCTTCTTTCGATGAGATTTTTCCAAATTCTGTTTTGTGTGTGAAAAACTAATTTCTTCAGAACGGTTTTCAAGATTTGAAATTTTTTATATTTTTTATAAAATGGTTGCAACGGTTAAAAAAAATTGCAAAAATTCTGTGTTATAAAATTTATCAAATAATATTTACTTCGCTTGGTGGTTAAAACCATTTAAAGATGTGTTTTCGTTGTTTTAAGAACAAATTTTCACTTTACATAATTAAATTAAACTAATACTATGATTAAAAGGATGATTACATAAAAAAGGTGCAATACCTCTTAGAAACTTCCACTGTACCGTAAGAGCAAACGCATGCGACACAGTCGTGCTTACATTTTAGTTTTTAATTTATTAAACAAAATACATATTCTATGAATGTGTTTATTTAATCGTCCTTCAATGTAAAATTGTCAAACGTCACAAAAGAAATTTACCCAGTTCAAACGAATTGATACACTTTTTTTTATCAACTTTGTACCCTTAACCAACATAAAATTAATTTATTTTATTTTAATTTAAAAAACAATTTTAAATTAATTCAACGAAAATGGGGATTTCTTTTTGCACTTTGTAGATTGTTAAAGAAAATTGAACTAGCTATTTATCTTCTGCTGCAGTTTATGATTATGCACTTTTGTCAAGCTGTGCTCAACATGAAAAAAACAATTTTTAAACATTAACTGCTAATATGCAAAGAAAGTTCATAAAAAAATCCCCTTGATTGAAACTTTACCTTCTTACATCAAGACAATTAAAGCAGCTTGATACTTGCTTATACCCTGATTCATTGTTAAACGTTACAATCTTACATTTCTTTAGGTACTTACAAACCATTAGATATGTTTCTTCATAACTAACTTTATTTTGTGTATTTTACAAAAAATCTAACAGTCGAAAGTCCGTCTTAAAAATAATAAACAAATTTATTGTTATTTTATCATAAACAAACAATAAATGCAAATTATTGATAACACAAAAGTCAATAATAATGACGTGTGACTAACATTTTTTAGGATCTTATCGTTATCATTATCATACATAAATCTACAACCCCAAAACTTCAAAAATTCTTCTTGTCTAATCGAATCATACCCAAAGATTGCATGCCACTCGAATCGATTGTCGGTGATTGAGATAAATATTATTATATCGGCATTCGGCGGCACTCTCAAGTCGATATCATACATTTTTGTTATTATATTTGTTCACCCGCAAGCCTCAAGTGCGCTGTGCGGTTCTACACTATACATACCCAGCAAACGATCAAGTTCACGATCAGTTCGACTCTGATTGTCGTATTCAACACTTCGACTTATAACTTAGTAAAATTTTAATTAAAAATGCTTCAATCACGTGTTTTAGTGGTTGTAATAGCATCGGCAGTAGTTTTATTATACTGTTCACCAGTATTAGCAAATTCGATAGTTAATAAGGAAGATGATGTCAAGGACAATGACATCCCGATCGTGGGAATTCTTACAATGGAACCATCCTCCTATACCCGCAAAAAGTTTGCAGATAGAAATTTAACTAGTTACCTTGCGGCTTCCTATGTTAAGTTTGTTGAAGGTGCTGGTGCTCGAGTTGTGCCAATATGGTATGTTTGTTTTTTTTTTCCTTTTGTTATTGTTTTTTAAACAAAAAAAAAAAACCAAAAACGCTTGGTTGAATTTTTTTCTTGAATTGTAAATTTGAATTAAACACTGCTGGTGACGGACAACGAGTGACAATAACAATAAAATAGGGGTCAATTGGGGTCGTCATGACAGTTGTAGGCTTTTATGTTATTATTTAACAGACACGAAGGGGATTAATTGAATATGATGGATGAATCAGGAGTAGGTTAAATGTTATCGGATTGAAATTGTGATCTTTTGTTTTTAACATGATAAAAACATTAGGGATAGAAATGACAAATTTGCCTTATTTAAAATTTTGATTTATTTCAGTTGTTTGATAAGAAATTTCTATGAAATTAAATTGTTGAAGAATTAAAAATAGGGGTTGACGTATTATTTTAAGATTTTGTTTGTTCTAAATTTTATTTCCTGGAAATTGATTTGTTTATCTATTTGTTTTGCCAAACAATGCATGTTTGACACTTATTTTCAATTTGTATAAAATATTATAAATAATAAACATGAGAAAGTTGTTATAGTTAATTAGTTAGTAATTTTATAGTTTATAGGTACTTATATTAGAAAAATTGGTTGATATAGATAAAGTTTGAAGGGTTGACAATTTACGAATAACATTTTTTTTTACTAAAAAAAAATTCCAAATAAAAATAAATTTGTTCTTGAAATTTGTTCAAGGTGTAAACAAGGTTATCAAAATTTTTATTTTGGACTTCACGAATTGCAATACGAGAGATAGCTCTCACTTGAAAAGAGTGTTCAAGATACTTATCTGTTTTGGTTGTGAATTTTAGAATTTGTTTGAAGAGGTTGACACACATATAGGTACACTGCTGGTCAATAGCATAGGTTAATCCGCTAAATAACAATGGAAGTTTTTTTCCTTCAATTAAAACCTTAAAATCGGGATAAGTACCTATATCAAATAGTTTAAAAATGGTTATTTGTGAATTTTTAATAGTTAATCGAAGTAACGAAGTAACTATTAAAATAGTTATTATGTGACTATTTTATTAGTTAAACGACTATTTAAAATATTAATCCTGATTTTAAATTATTTTTCTCTGAGTGTAAAAACCCTCTTTTCGTAACTTATTCATGAGCAAAATAGTTTAAGAAATACATCAAATAATAAATATTTATTATTTTTTATATTTATTCAGCGAATTTCACTTGCTCTATACCCTATACGACAAGTAGGTTCCTTTCTGGTGAAAAAAAAAAACAAATTTCGAGCTTTTAATCAAAAGTTTGAAAAAGTGATTTTCGTCATGCCGTAATTGTAGGTACGTCATTTCCAAGGCTGTTTTTTTTATTTTTTTCAATATCTTCTTTTTTGTTTTTTTTTCTAAAACGGATGCAACGATTTCGATCAAATTAAGTATATGTAATTGTCTTACTAATAACAATGGAAATTTGTGTTTAGTTTTTTTTTTTTTTAAATCGTAAAACGGAAATATGAAGTTGCCGATTTTTGCAAAAATTAACATATTCGGACATTTTGTCAAATTTTAAACCGATTTCTTTCAAAATTTAAAGACATACATATTTTTTGATCATTTTCAAAAATTTATTGAAACTTTCAAAATAGCTCAGGGAAATTAGTCAAAATATGGGCATGAAATCGCATTTTTCGCGGGACAAAATTTTTTTCATGGAATGTGTTCGGGTGGTTGTCCTTATCATAAAAGTCAATTTGTTGGGAAAATTGGAGGTTGGGAACAGCCGCCATCTTGGAAAAGAGATTGGTATCGTTTTTATTGAATAGCTCCATTGTTATTCATTTTAACAGAAAATGACAAAGGTAGGACTTATTAACAATAAAATTATCTAAACAATGATATACAAAACAATTCCGTGAGTTGATTAAATAAAATTTTATAGTTGGTCAAAGTGCGGCTTTGTATCGCAAGGTTGGGACAAAATGACATTTTTTCATATATCTGACGAACTTTTGATTTTTTTGTATAATTCTTCAAGAATGAATTATAGTACTTATAATTACCTATAAAATGAGCCCACAATCGTTATTGTAACCATCGTATTGTAGAAGTAATCTAACTCCGAAACTCTCCATGTACTAGTCAAAAGTGAGAAAAAAGCTAGTTTTTTGCTAGTAGGCCGAGAAAATTTTGGGAGTAGAGGTATAACCAAAATATAAGTTCGCAGTTTTGCTGCCATACTCGTGTTAATGTCGATTTCAAAGGTCTGAAAACTCTAATTTTGGGCTTTATACGTTTTTTGGGGGGTTAAATAACGTAAGTTTTCCAGCTAACGTGAATGGGCTAAATTTATACTATTTGAAATTATAAATATACAAGCTGATGCTCTATCATTTTTCCTAAATCTAGACACCCCAATCTTGAGGATGTGACCAATAGAACTCAAGATATAAGCCGTTTATACGATTATGTTTTAGAGGCTTTTTTGTTTTGATTTTTGTTTGTTTATTTGAATTGAAAAGCCTGATATGGTTAGTTGGTTCTATTAACCCCATAGCCGAGAGTTAGATTACTTCTACAATACGATGGTTACAATAACGATTGTGGGCTCATTTTATAGGTAATTATAAGTACTATAATTCATTCTTGAAGAATTATACAAAAAAATCAAAAGTTCGTCAGATATATAAAAAAATGTCATTTTGTCCCAACCTTGCGATACAAAGCCGCACTTTGACCAACTATAAAATTTTATTTAATCAACTCACGGAATTGTTTTGTATATCATTGTTTAGATAATTTTATTGTTAATAAGTCCTACCTTTGTCATTTTCTGTTAAAATGAATAACAATAGAGCTATTCAATAAAAACGATACCAATCTCTTTTCCAAGATGGCGGCTGTTCCCAACCTCCAATTTTCCCAACAAATTGACTTTTATGATAAGGACAACCACCCGAACACATTCCATGAAAAAAATGTTGTCCCGCGAAAAATGCGATTTAAATTACTAATTTCCCTGGGCTAAAAAAAGTTTTGCAAAAAAAATTTTATAAAATTAATTTTTTTTTTTCTTTTTTCTCCTGACAACTTTGCCAAAAATTTTAATTTCCAATGAATAACTTTTGTTTTGTCTCGGAGGTGGTTAATTTGAATTCCAGGATTTATTTTTAGTCAAAACAACATTCAATGAGAGCCTTCTCATAAAAATAACACAGGTCCACAAAAAAAGTGATAAATACTTTTTACCAGACGCGCTGAATCCGAATTTGATAGCAGTTTTGCCCAAAACATACTCAAAATTTTGATAAATTGCCAAAAATCATCACGATTTTATGGCGATTCGTTTTTTTGCAATTCACTTAAATTTTGAGTGTTAATTGGCCAATTCACATCAGATTCGAATTAAAGATAGATTAGATATATATAAAAAGATTTGTAGGCCCAGTAAAAAGTATTGACCATTTTTTTTGTGTGGGCCGGTGTAGGTAATTAGTATTTTAAGAATGTTTTCATTTTCATATAATTAAATTTAATGTGTCAAAGCAGCGTTCCCGAATTAATTTGACGTTATGCTATTACAATATTTAGCCACTACATATTAAAAAAATTGAATAAAAATCATAATATCTATTTTAACTAATATTAGCCACAATAAAATGACGGGTATTGTACCAAAATGTCTTAAATATCAAAGTTATAATCATTATTGATGGACTTTTTGCTATGTCATTGAATTTCTCGGATAAGAAATTAAAGCAATAATTTAATTGGCTTTCAATAAAAGATTAAAGTGTACGCTACTTTAATCAATTTATCGTCATTTAGGGAATGCCAGTTTTAGTAATGTTTTTTTTTTTGCCGATAGGTAATATTTTAAAATCAATCTGGGTCACTAAAACTTAATTTCAAAAATGTTTCGTTTACATTGCATTGTAGGCAAATACAAACTAGAAAAATGGTCACAATTTCAAAGTGAATGATTTAGAATTTCACGCTGTCTGTTTTTAGTATTCTAGGACACGATCCTATCCAAAAATGCCTTACATTAAAGAAACTTATGAATCGAACTAATAATCCAGATAATGTAATACAGACTATAAAATATGAAGATTTTTGGAAACACGGTTCTAAAACAATTAAAAAACAGTCATATTATATTACTGAAATATAATATTGCATTACCCCAATAGATACAATTTCTGGTGCCTAAAGTCGCTTCGAGCCGTCATTTATTTTTTACTTGCGATATATGTAGGTACTATATCAAGTTATGCATTGGTACAGAAAAAAAAGTTGAGATAACATTTTTCCATGACATTACGATGGTAGAAAATGCCAAAAAAGTGGGTCCCGGAAGTCCGTCTGTCTGTAAACGAATCTACAACCTAAACGGATAAACCGATTTATGTAGCGTTATTTGGCGACTCTCCAGAGAGGTTTTTGGAATTATTTTTTTTTGACCAAAAATAACGGTACTTGTCATATACCGATTTTAGTAAAATTGAAATATCAAGAAAACGGCTCCAACGATTTTGTTTAAAAAATTCAAATATTAGTTTTAAGCTAAGGTATGTATATCTTTTAATGTAAAAAAATTTGAAAATCATTATTAACGGTACCTGCCATAGAACCGTTTTTTTTTTCAAATCTGATTATCTCCGAAACTGCTTATTCGATTTCAACGAAACTTTTTGTGAAGAAGCATTTATATAATTTAAATATAAATTAAAAAAAAAAATTGAAATTTTTTTTTTTTAAATCAAATTTTCGAAAACGGAATATTGAATTTTTTGAAATTTTGTTTTTAGATGCTGATTAGTGAATTCTACAAAATGGCATACCAATTTTATTTTAAAGCTTTTTTTCCAAAAAATTATTTATAAAAAATTAGTTTTTTAAAAAACGGCTTTACCGATTTTGAAATTTTTTTCTAAAAATGCATCTGAATATATCAATCAAAACTGCATACTTGTTTTGGAGGGCAATTTGATTTAAAATTTTTTTTTATTTTTTTTTTCCAAATTTTTATATAAAGAGTCTTAAAAATTTAAGCAACTTTAACTCTAAGAGCAAGTTTCGTGCTACCCATACCCATTCGTGCATTTAATTTTTATTAATTAACAAAATTTTGCCCTAAATGTCGGCTCTCCCCCAATATCAATTTTTTTAGTTTATATAGAGCCAGCTTTTAAAAGCTACAAGTAAACTAACATAAAAGTGCTTTCGACTGCAAGAGCAAGTACGTGCGACCCCAGTCGTGCATTTTATTTTTAAGGGATTTAACTTCTGAGTCTCATTTTACATGCCTGCAGACCGTATGAATAAACAACACCTCATTATATTTATTTTTCAAGTTTGTTTTCAAAAAGATGGCAAATGTGCTGTTGTCTTTTTGTTTGCAAAAAAATAAATAAATAAACAACAAATGTAAGAAGTTAAACTACATAATCAATACATTAATGACGTTGATTTTGTATTTGAGTTAAAATTTAAAGAAATTATTTATTCAAATGTTTTTGGAATTTGTATCTACTGATACTGATTATGCAACAACAAACAGATGTATTGTGTGTCCCCCAGAAAAATTTAAATGTTGTTTTTATAAATCAATTCATTATTGTTTTCGTGTTTAAATTAATTAAACATGATTCATCAACCCTTCAAACTAATATTAGAACATTTGAATCAATAAATATTCGTTTGAATTTAAATTCAAATACATACTTAATAGCCCAGGGAAATTAGTAATTTAAATCGCATTTTTCGCGGGACAAAATTTTTTTCATGGAATGTGTTCGGGTGGTTGTCCTTATCATAAAAGTCAATTTGTTGGGATAATTGGAGGTTGGGAACAGCCGCCATCTTGGAAAAGAGATTGGTATCGTTTTTATTGAATAGCTCCATTGTTATTCATTTTAACAAAAAATGACAAAGGTAAGACTTATTAAGAATAAAATTATCTAACAAATGATATACAAAACAATTCCGTGAGTTGATTAAATAAAATTTTATAGTTGCTCAAAGTGCGGGTTTGTATCGCAAGGTTGGGACAAAATGACATTTTTTCATATATCTGACGAACTTTTGATTTGTTTGGATAATTCTTCAAGAATGAATTGTAGTACTTATAATTACCTATAAAATGAGCCCACAATCGTTATTGTCACCATCGTATTGTAGAAGTAATCTACCTCCGAAACTCTCCATGTACTAGTCAAAAGTAAGAAAAAAGCTGTTTTTTTGCTAGTATGCCGAGAAAATTTTGGGAGTAGAGGTATAACCAAAATATAAGTACGCAGTTTTGCAGCCATACGCGTGTTAATGTCGATTTCGAAGGTCTGACAACTCTAATTTTGTACTTTATACGGTTTTTGGGGGGTTAAATAACGTAAGTTTTCCAGTTAATGTGAATGGGCTAAATTTATACTATTTGAAATTATAAATATATAAGCTGATGCTCTATTATTTTTCCTAAATCTGAACACCCCAATCTTGAGGATGTGACCAATAGAACTACCTATATATAAGCCGTTTATACGATTATGTTTTAGAAGCTTTTTTGTTTAGATTTTTGTTTGTTTATTTTAATTGAAAAGCCTGATATGGTTAGTTAAAAAAGCTTATATCGTGAGTTCTATTAACCCCATAGCCGAGATTGAGGTGTCCAGATTTAGGAAAAATAATAGAGCATCAGCTTGTATATTTATAATTTCAAATAGTATAAATTTAGCCCATTCACATTAACTGGAAAACTTACGTTATTTAACCCCCCAAAAACCGTATAAAGTACAAAATTAGAGTTGTCAGACCTTCGAAATCGACATTAACACGCGTATGGCTGCAAAACTGCGTACTTATATTTTGGTTATACCTCTACTCCCAAAATTTTCTCGGCATACTAGCAAAAAAACAGCTTTTTTCTTACTTTTGACTAGTACATGGAGAGTTTCGGAGTTAGATTACTTCTACAATACGATGGTGACAATAACGATTGTGGGCTCATTTTATAGGTAATTATAAGTACTACAATTCATTCTTGAAGAATTATCCAAACAAATCAAAAGTTCGTCAGATATATGAAAAAATGTCATTTTGTCCCAACCTTGCGATACAAACCCGCACTTTGAGCAACTATAAAATTTTATTTAATCAACTCACGGAATTGTTTTGTATATCATTTGTTAGATAATTTTATTGTTAATAAGTCCTACCTTTGTCATTTTCTGTTAAAATGAATAACAATGGAGCTATTCAATAAAAACGATACCAATCTCTTTTCCAAGATGGCGGCTGTTCCCAACCTCCAATTATCCCAACAAATTGACTTTTATGATAAGGACAACCACCCGAACACATTTCATGAAAAAAATTTTGTCCCGCGAAAAATGCGATTTCATGCCCATATTTTGACTAATTTCCCTGAGCTATAAAGCAACTTCAACTGTTTTACTATGTTTTAGCTTCTAACTTTTGTTGTTTAATAATAATATTTGGTTCAACATAAAAAACCACACTTTCTTAACGTTATTGTTTCTAGTGACAATTCTGTTGGAATTTAAGTCTGCAATAAAAAGTGCAAGCCCCGACAAACAATTTTGGTTCTATAAAGCTTTACAGATGCAATTGTTGCTTCTGTAAAGCATTATAGAAGCAAAATTGTTAGTAGGGGCTGATGATATGAAATCCCTAACATTTAACAATGCAGGTGGAGATGTGGTTTTTTTGAAAAGCTACTCAGAAACCTTCCTGAAAACAAAATTACTCCTAGGAGGGGATTTTTTTTTAAATTTATTTAATTAAAGAATCTTAATCGATTATAAAACACTATTGGAGAAATTTCAATTACAGAATCTTATTTGTGATAACAATTCTTTGCCGCCGGGTACAAAGGGGTTAAGTCACAAAATTGCACTTTGCGGGTTTCGATGAAATAAGAATAACCTCTTTTTTCTCTTTTATTTGGTATCAAAAACATACATTTAGAACAACTCTTTTCTATAAAAATAAGAGAATCAATGCTCAAAAGTTCATCGATTAGCTCAACTTCACATTTTCAGGCAAACTATCAATTATAACTTAACCCCTTTGTACCCGGCGGCAAAGAATTAATTCATCTAAACCCTATGATGTTACTTAACTTTGAATGAATTTCTTGAAGTCACAATGCTAAGATGAAGAACAAATTCGATAAGGTTTAACATTTTCTTTTGACATTCGATTAAAAAATAAAATTGAAAGTTAATTAGAAAATTAAAAAATCAAATGATTTATCATACATATTTTATATTTGTGTTATCTTTTAAATTGTTATAACTAAAAGATTTAATTAAAAAACAAACAAAACAAAATGATCGAGCCGATATCCATATATCATACATATTTGGAACGAGTTTAATTAACAAATAAGAAATGCATATTGATAAATAAATAAAATTCCAACAGCAACAATACAGCTAAAAGCTATATAACAATCGTATTTGCTGGGGGATTCCCAATTGAATTGACCTTCTCATGTTTAAGCATCAGATAGTGTCAATTTTCAAAATATAATATTTTGATAGTAATTAAGAGTGAGAGTTAAGTGGATTGTGTTTGCCTGATGACAATATCTTAATATCTTTTTATTTAGGTAAATCAAAATATAATTATTAGGTATAGATTTTTATGTTGTAGACATAATAATCGTCTATGTCGTGATTTTTTATTAGTAAATTAAAGAGGCTGATAAATACTGTATTCTTTGTAAATTTTGTATTCGATATTAGTCATTTAACAATTTCTGGGTCGTTAAAATCCAGTTTTAAAGTGTCTTTTATTTTGTGATCAACTCGTATATAAATAACACTGATGTCGTTTATAAATCTGATATCCTGTATACAATGAAAAAGTAGTGCTACGACCTGGGAAGTCATAAATTTTGTTGAGTATCACAAAATCCATTTCACAGAAAAAAAATAGAAGAGAATAATAAAAGCTCTGTTTTTTTTTTCCTTTCTTATCAGTGTTTTAATTTTTTCCCATTTATTTTTTGACCATTTATATGGCTCTTTTGTTGATCATAGTTTTCGAAAAAAAAAAAAAAAATTAGAGACCAAAAGTATATTGCCGAAAAATACTTTTGGTCCCTAATTATTTTTTTTATGATGTTCTTGTCTATATTAAACAACATCTTACACCCCAAACATAAAAAAAACAACGTTTTCAAAAAGGTATGAACCATTTTCTAGGACCAGGGGACCGAAACATGAAATTTTCGTGACGTGCATACTACAAAATAAGCAAAAGAAAAACTGGCAATCTTGAAGTCAAAATTTGTTTCGTCAAATCTCATTTGCCTACATAAATAAAATGCACGAGTGGGGTCGCACGTACTTGCTCTTATGATAAAAGTACCTTTTATGTCAAAGCTTTTTTGGAAAAATATTTTGAATTAGTTATAATTTGATTTTTTAAGGAATTTCATAAGAAATGCAAAAATATGTAATTATTTTTTTATAATTTCTTACGCCATATTTCCGTTACCCGTATTTTTTGAGAAAAACAAAAAACGCAATTATATTAAAATCACTTACAGCATTATGTATGTTAAATTTAATCTTAATCGTTGGAGCCGTTTCCGAGAAAGTTGTAATAACTCAATCACGATGTACGGGAAGAGCCGCCATCAGCGATTAAAAAAAAATTTTATTATCATATTTTCACTATACGTATTTTTTGAGAAAAACTAAAAATGCAGTTTTATTAGAATTACGTAGGTACAGTATTACGTGGGTCAAATTTAATCAAAATCGTTAGAGCCGTTTTCGAGAAAATTGCAATACCTCAAACACTTTGTATGGGAGGTATATGTTCTAAGCGAGATATTAAAAAACAAAAAAAAAATCAACCTTGGAAATTACGAAAAAATCATCTGTACCAAATTTCAAGAAAATCCGTCCACCCGTTTAGGCTGCAGCTTCATGTACAGCTTTTTTTGACGACGCACAGACGCACCGACGCACAATGGGACGAAATGGGGTTGAGCGTCTCAAAAATGGTTTTCACGAATTTCGCAATTTCAAAAATCTAATGATGGGGTTATTATATAGAAATAGAGCTCTTTGCGATACAGTATATTTATTCTACATAATATTTATTCTAGGTACTTAAAACAACCTTCAAACACCGCATTTTGTTATTTTATATTTTGCTATTTTTGAAAAGAGACATTTTGAACTCAGATATTTCGTTAGTTTTTTAATAAACTTTATTAATGTTATATATTTTTGTAAAGCTTGTAATCTCTTCTTTCCAAAACTATAAGAATTTTTTGTATTAAATGGAACAGTAAACTTAAAAAAAAAAATTGAGTGTGGTGAATTTTTTTCTCATTATTTCGTTTTCAACTAGAGTTTTCTATGTTGGCTCCGGCTGCCTCCGCTGAGTTAATGACTGTTTTGTATTCTATTTTTGTTGTAGATTATGAAACAAAAATAAAAAATTTCCCATTTTCATCCTTTTTCGTTTTACAAGCGAAATTGAATAATGAGAGAATTTATTTTTTATTTATTCTGAGCTTTAAAAATCTATTACTTTTGCAATTTTGAATTTAAAAAGTTCAAATTTGGCACAATAAAAGTTCATATTATTGGCTTTGCAAATAATTATAATTTTGTGTTAAAAATAAAAAAAAAAACCGTAAAATTAAGCTCACATGTATAATAGCCTTCTTGAAGAAGCTAATGGGTGTATACGCACCAAATTCACTCGTTTTCATTCATTGACTTGATAGTTTTCATTTAGCAGACCAAACGGTCGCGACGCACAGATCGACGGACGTCATGACGAAAACCACTTTTTCGGACTTCTCCAGTTTTGATTAAAACCTCGAATTTTTTTTTGACACGAAACCAATACTTGCACCAGCGTTGCCAACCCATTCAGTCAAAATTATGCCTCACTTGAAAAAAAATTATGCCTTTTCAAATAAATTATGCCTCAATTTAAATTTCTTAGTTTATGCTTAAAAATTATATACAAAAAGTACACAAGTAGACAAAACGAAATGTTTATTTAATCAATTTATACATTAAGGACCAATTTTTCAGATAGAGATTATTCCTAGGAATAAAATTTTTTATATTGAAAATTATTCTTCTGATAGTCTAAGGCCCATTTGTTCATACTAGTCATAAATTCTAATCTTAGCTAGGTCGAACATAGTTCTTTAGTTCTACTTAGTTTATTCTACGTTTCTAAAAAATATTTATGTTGATCCTAGCAATGATATACTTTCATGATATAAATAGCTGAGAACTTCAAATTTAATTGTCACATCGAAATAAATGTCAATTAATTAAATCAGTTTTTGAGCAATTTAGCAGTTAGAATACATTTTTTTTATATTTTAACATTTGTGGAATTTTATTGCCTAAAATAGAGAAAGTGACCAAAAATATGTGATAAATCTGATTCTAAAAAATGTGTTCATGTGAATGTATTTGATCTGTAAATGTGTTTGTGTGTCAAAATATGTTTTGAAAATATGAAAAAAAAAAATGATGAATAGTGCTTAAAAATTTTGTGCGGGAAATTAAACCATTTTCTGATGATAAGGGGGTATGAAAATAAGTTAATTATTATAAGACTAATAAATTGCTCTTTATTTTGCAACCAAGATAATTTTTTAAGGAATATTACTTCTTTTTTTCTCAATTAATAATGCTTAAAAGTAACATAAAATCCTTAAGTTCTACTATTTCTTCCCCCTAAGTTATGTTAAACTTAGAGGAATTTATGACACAATTTGAAGTTCTTGCAAACCGCTATGAAGAACTTAAGGGTTTATGTTTCACATAAATATTTAAGACTCGTTTCAGCAAATGGGCCTAACTGACGATTGAAAAGGCAACTTATTTTTCACGTAACGGAGCTTTTTTTCTTCGAAAAGAATATTTCAAGACGTTGCTTCATATAATTTGAAGAAATTAGCGGCCAATTTTTTTCACCAATAAAAAATATTAGCCTATTTGCAAGCGTTTTAGACCTTTTTACAGCAACAAAATTAGATTCTTTTCTAGTAAAAGTGATTAGTGTGAACAAAATTCTTCGAAAAATTAAACACTACCAAGAGCTAAATGGTAAAAACAAATTCTGTATATAAAATTTCGAACAACTTTTATTTAAAAGATATAGAAAATATAAGTTTTTAGTCTTTTTATCAAAATATTTAAAAAATTATAAGAAAGTTTTAAAATATAAATCAAGAGGAGAAAGAAAAAAATTATGCCTTTTTGGCAAAAAATAAGCCTCAATGCCTTAGCTAATAAAATTATGCCTAAAAGACATAATTATGCCTCAGTTTGCATCGCTGACTTGCACTATAGAGCAAGTAAAAAACAAAGGCAATATGACGCTGCTGGGTTTCTTAAAAAAAAAAGAAATTAAAACCAAAGATCTGTACCAAAATTCAGTCCGATATGCGAATATTATCACTTTTTCTATTTGGCTATTTTGATTGGCCTAGAATTGGCAACGTTTATTGAACAATACAAGTTGAAATATTTTCTTTTTCATACAAAATCCATGTGAATTTACAAAACTTTTATTCCATAGCACACGTTTTATATTGTTATGTGATTACAATCCGAAGAAATCCAAGAATATTTTTAATTCAACAGAAAAACACATTTTTCATTCTCGCAAGAAAATCACATTTATTTAAAATTTCCATCATTCAAACTTTCACTCATAGAACACGCATCTCACGTTGCAATTAATATGAAAGGTGTGAAATTAAAATCATTTTCTTGGAATATTAAATAAAGTTGCATTTTTTCTTTTGATTTTTTTTTTGTACACAGGATTGGCAAGTCACCTGAATATTATAAGGATATTGTAACTAAAATAAATGGGTAAGTTTTATAAAGTCACATACACACGTGTATCTGAGAGAAAGCTTTTATATCCAAAATTGATAAAATAATTTTATATAGTGTCGTTTTACCTGGTGGAGCAACTTATTTTAATAATTCACAAGGATATGCAGATGCAGGTTATCACATTTACAATGCAGCTATTGAATTAAATGAAAAAGGAACATATTTTCCTCTTTGGGGAGTGTGCCTTGGATTTGAACTTATTGCTTATATTGAATCTAACCGAACGGAACATAGAGCTATATGTTCATCTAATCGTCAACCATTGCCATTAGAGTTTGTTGAAGGTAGATAATACTGCTGATTTAAATGTGATTCGAAGAAATTTGATGTGAATATTTTTTTTTTCTTGAAGGATACAATACGAGTAGATTGTTTGGCAGTGCACCTACAGAGGTTATATCTATGCTTAAGAAGAAGAATGTTACTGCAAATTTCCATCAGTTTTGCATCACTAAAAAGGTAATTGGAGCTTTTAAATAAAATATAAGATGAATTATAAGAAAAAAAAGTTCATAGGTTTATAAGCACGTGTTGATGTAGGTTTACATTAATATGTAGACACTCTGAATAAAGACACTAATTTTTTGAAGGTGCTAATAAGAAACTTCGTTTTCAATGTCAGATAGAAATAGAAAATATAGGGGTCAACCTGCTATAAAATAATTTAATACACAGGGCAACAAGGGTTTTGTTTTATAAAGTTTGATGATTTTTTCCGAAAGGTGCTGAATTTGAATACAAAGTCAAAAATTTTCTACCAGCCCGCGTTTGCGAGATATTTCCGTTACAAAATCTCAATAATCGATTTTTTACTACTTTGTATACATTTTCTAGCTTAAAAAAAAAATAAAACTTTTCAAAAAGTCTTGAGTGTGTTGAACTCGAATCTGAAATCAGAATTTTTGCAATCAGCTCACGTTTTTGAGATATTCCCGTTATTAAATCGATTTCGACCGATTTCTTGCAATGTACTTTTTAACCATTACCCTAGCTTACAGTAGTTTGTTTTCACGAACAAAACAATATTTTTCTTAATATTTTGAGTTTGTTGAACTTGAATCCGAAATGAAAATTTTTCTATCAGCTCGAGTTTTCGTGATATTCCAATTATTATAAAATCTCAATAATCGATTTTTTTCTATATCTGTACCTGTATCAACAAAACTGGAGCTGCTAGAAAAAAACTGAGGGCAGATTTTAATCAGGCATGCCAAGTTAGTATAAAAGACAAATCAGTTAAAAAACTTCATAAAACATAATAAAGGTACAAATTTGTTGACCAGTGATATATTTGACTATTGAATCTATTGAAATTATACTAGAATCTAAACCAGCCTTGGTAAAAAGGTTTTATTATAGCTTAAGTCT
Source organism: Episyrphus balteatus (assembly GCF_945859705.1). Taxonomy (NCBI): domain Eukaryota; kingdom Metazoa; phylum Arthropoda; class Insecta; order Diptera; family Syrphidae; genus Episyrphus; species Episyrphus balteatus. The sequence goes on from NC_079135.1 coordinate 25,663,549, forward strand.
GTGATCATTTACAATAGGTTGCGTTGTTGTCAAGTTATCGTTCTCTATGGGTAGGTGAAATGGTGAAAGTCCAAGGAGTAGGGCTAGCAGACATCTAAATTTTAGCAGGACATTCCCGAAATTCTCTATATAAAATGATGAACACAATTTCGAGGTTCTGTGTCGTTGTTCCGTTTCAAAAAATTCGAAAAGAGAAATAGTTAAACAAAACAATTTTGTTATCCACTACACAGAGACAAAAAAAAAGCCAGAAATAACTATAAAAAAAAAAAAAATTTCCCACTTTCTTATGAAGGCAAATAAAAACAAAAAAAATTGTGACAATTTTGGTTTTGGGATATTTTTAATCATTGTGCCATTGGAAAGGGAAATCCCATTTGAAAAAATTCTAATCTAAAAAATTTTGGTATTGTAGTTTCATTTCTCACATCAACAAAGAAACAAGAAAATCTAATTCCGCATTTTGACTGAAATGGAACATTTAAAGGAAAACAATAGAATATGGATCTAGTGCCGAAACACCCTGTGAATAAATATCTAAATGCATGAGAAAGAATGAAAGGGTTATTCAAAATAAGTTTTTGTAACTCAATTTTTTTTCGGATTGATTTTGACTGCCTTAATTCGGCAAATGAGCTCACCTCATTCCAGAAATTTGTTTAGGTTACGCAAAGATACAGCATTGGTAAGAAACATCAACACGAGTTGTTATCTCTGCATTATTAAGACAACTTCCTAGTCTGTATATTTTTGGTATGCAGATATACAGACTTGATGGCGTCTTCAAAAATCTTGTTTTCTATATTTATTTATGGTCTATCTATCGTTAGTCGTAATAACTTTTGACAAAAATAGAAAAAATATACCTACACGTGCTTTATTAATATGCTTTTAAAAATCTCGTAAACATAGCTTATCATTTAATAATAATTCTCCCGAATTCCTTTTCAATTTGAACAGATTTTCCACGAATATGGCTTTGACAAAAATTATAACATCCTAAGTATCAACCACGATTGGGATGGTTTTGAATTTATTTCTTCCATCGAACATAAAAGGTGAGTTTCATATTTTATTTTTTGTTTGTATTCTTCATTATGATAATCTTAATATTTATTTACATTTTCCAGGTATCCCTTTTATGGTGTTCAATTTCATCCTGAGAAAAATCTCTATGAATTCATTCGAAATCGTGGCATCCCACATATGTTAGAAGGCATACTTACATCACAATATTTTGCTTATTTCTTTGTCGCTGAGACACGAAAAAATATGAACAAGTACACGGATCCCAAAGAGGAAGAAAACAGTTTGATATATAATTTCGACCCTGTGTATACAGGAAAGAATGGATCCTCGTTTATGCAACAATACCTATTTGAGGGTGATAAAACAGCAAGTAGGTCGACAAGTAGTTCAAATTCAATCAGCTTTTCTTTCTTTAGTATGACAGTTCTATGGTTGATTTCTATCTTTGTGAGCTTTTATGGTCTTTGAAAAATTAACAAATCATGGATCCTTTAAAATATATTTCTGCTTTAACATAAACTAATTCTAATTTTATAATCATATTAACTAACCATCAACTCATACTTCTTTTTATACATTTTTCTATTATAATGCTTGTATTATGCTTGTATTGAATGTTTTTAATGCAATCAAACGGCTCTTGCTGAATAACCTTAACTCTTTTTTTTCGCAAAAACTTTCTTGCCAATTAGAATTTTCCTAAGTTTCAACTTTGTTCAAAATTTTAAATTTATTAATGATATTTTGCAGTACCAATCCCTGGATTTGGATACCGTCCAATGAGTCGACGAATAAGTTTGGCTAAGAAAAATCGGTCTTCCCAGCGATCTCAAGATTCTAATGATATTTGATTAATTGTGTGCCAAAAATTATAAGTGAAATAAAAATGTAAAAATTATATATAAGTGTTGTTAATTGTTTTTTTACTAACGATAAGGGGAAGATGCTAACACAAGTTATACATTCGTAAAAAGAGAGTGCAAACAAAAGTGGGCCCTACAAATCCGTCTGTCTGTATGTCACTCTATCTGTCTATCTGTATAGGAGCTACAGCCTAAATGGATGCAAGGGTTAACATCAAACTTAGAATATAGCTTTTTTTTTTAGACTTTCCAGATGAGTTTTTACCGACTTCCAAAAAGGAGGAGGTATTCTATTCGTCTGTATTTTTTTTTGTGTTTGTTACCTCATAACTTTGGACTGAGTGAATTAATTTTGATAATTATTTTTGAATAGGATAGCTGGTGGCTGGTGCAATGTGGTCCCATTTTAATTTCGTTCAGTTCTGGCCATAGGAACTATTAGAAAAACCATAAAACCCATAAAGCCATGGAAGTCGGTTTAGTTTTTTTGATAAAAATGATTATTGATATTAATTTTTTAAGCATAGTTTACGCTTCTTCTCTTAAACGAAAAAATAGAATAGAGTATTATGTCAAAGTCAAAATAAAAAAAATCCAATTTATGTATGTATTAATATAAAAAAAACAACAGAAAATAAGTTTTTAAAGAAGAAATAAATAAATTAAAAATGAAAAAAACCGTCAACTCTTCTTAGTAAGAATAATTTCCAGGACAATAAGAAGTCACTGACAAATCAATGAAAACTCTCCACTTAATGTTAATGTGGAATTTTTCTATACCAACTGTGCTGCGTACTGAAAAAAGAAAAGCATATCGAAATTTTTCGTTCAAGTTTGCATACTGCTATTTTTATATGGAAAATTTCGTTTTATTTCATCTGGGTATTAGGATTAAGACAAAAAAAAAAAAAAAAAAACGGCACCTCGCATTTACCAATTTTGGAATAGTTGAATTATTTAACGGCCCAAAGGATTTTTATGAAAAAATTCTAATATGTTAAACTTTTTAAGGGGTTATATCTAGTTGTAAGTGCAAAAAAAACTTCTTTTTTGTGGATTTTTTGTGAAGAGGCATTTAATTATATAAACATAAAGAATACATATCCATATAGCAAATTTAATGCATTAAAAGAATTCGCTGTGTATTTAAAAAAATATTGGGTTCCGTTATTTTTTAGTAGATCTCCTAGACAACTTAAAAAAAAGGTGTCTGGCGGTGAGCAAGATATCTCTGATCCAAGTCGCTCAAAATTAAAAAAACCAAAAGATTAATTTTCAGTATAGACGAATGCAGGTAATGAACGAAGGAATAGTCAAAATTTTGACTTTTGACAAAATGGCGGCTTCCCAAAGAAAAAAATCATTTTTTTCACGAAAATTTACATTTTAAAGTGACTTAAAAAATCGAATTATTGTCAAAAATCTTTTTTCTTCGTTGATTACCTGGCAAAAGTATCTAAAAAAATTGTATAAAAATTTCAAGCCGAATACTCCAGCCGTTTCGGAGAAATTTTGCTCACCGCCAGACACCTTTTTTTTGGAGGTCGTCTAGAAGATCTACTACAAAAATAACGGAACCCAATATTTTTTAAAATTTGCTATAAGGTTATGTATTCTTTATGTTTATATAATTAAATGCCTCTTCACAAAAAATCCACAAAAAAGAAGGTTTTTTTTTGCACTTACAACTAGATATAACCCCTTAAGCAAGATATATTTTTTTTTTTGATGAAAAGAGTATTTTTTGGAAACCTAGGTTTTCTTAATTTAAAATAAATAAAAAAAAATAAGAATGAATACTTCTTTTGAGCTCAATTCACTTAAAATACGTTTTTTTTTTTGGTTTGATGAAGGGATTTTATGTTGTTTTTTATGAAAATAAAAATACGTGCATTACATTTTTTTGTACATACAGTGCTGCTAAAAACATTCCGGATTTTTTTGTCATTTTCATCAATTGAAATTTTAAAACTTAAAACTGGAACCAAATATTGTTTTAATATTTTTTCTAGGTCGTAAATATATCAGTTAGAAAATTCCAACAGAAAATATTGAACTTTAATCCTACAAAAATTTTAAAAATTGAAAAATTAATGAGAGTCAGAATATCGGCTGTGAAAAACTAACCGGATTTTTTAATGTTAGTGTTCAAAATTAATATTTTGTTCAGTAACCTTTGTTGTTGAAGACTGCTCGGCACCAACGAGAATTGGAGTCGGTCAAATTAAATAAAATAGACAAGAAATATGCACCCAGTCATTTTTCAAAGCCACAAGCACGTTAGTTTCTGAGGTCTGCTTTCTTTTCACTACTCGTCACTTAAAGATAGCCCTCAAATTTTCAATCGGGTTCAAGTCGGATAATTGTTACTGCTATTCTAAGCCAGGAGTATTGTCTGCCCCAAACTACTATTTTACGGGCTTTTAAGAATTTTTGACATCATAACTAGCAGGAAGAGCCAATATAAAGACGCTTCTATCTGCTTTTATGGAGTCATTATCGACTTTAAAATCTCTCTATTCATTAAATGATGCATTATTCCGTTAATTTCGTGTACGGCCAGAGCCTGCAGTTGAAAAAAAAAACCCAAACCATCACTGATCCTCCGCTGTGTTCATGCTAGGGAGTATATTTTTTTGGTTTCAAACATGTGCATGTTTGGCTTCCATTTCACACTCGGAATAAAACAATTAAAAATTGCTTTTATCACTGAAAAGGATACTTTTCCGTTTTGTTTTCGAGCAATTCAGATGATTTCTTGTAAATCCAATCAGATTAAGTGTTTTCATTTTAATATTTAAAGTGTTTCTTAAGATCCTTTCAATGCCTCCCTTTTTAGGCAATGCTTACTATTATGGAATGGTGTTTTTCCGAACCGAAAGACATAAAGATCAAAATTTCTCACACCCTTTCTTACTGTAATTGATGTTGAAGTACAGATTAAGGCAGGTTAAGCTCCTCACCAATCGTTTAAGAAGTCACAAAAGGATATTTTATCAAAAAACTCTTTATTCGCCTATCAGTTTTTAGCGCTATTTTGTGATGGGACCTACCAAAGTGATCTGATTCAACAGACTTTTTGCCTTTTTACTGTTTGTTGATATAATACTCACTTGACGTTGCAATTTGCAACATCCCAAATGGATAACATTTTGTTTTATTTCGACTTGAAACTGTTTTAAGACTTCGTAACGAATTGGATGTCTATAACGCGTTATTTTTCGTATTACATTTAATATTTGATTCAATTCACAAAGCTAACAACTTTGTTTGTCTTTGCAAACAAAAATTTTACTAAAGTGATACTTAAAACCGTTATCTCAATACTGAGAATCGAAATCCTTGAAAAATCCGGTTAGTTTTCCACAGCCGAAATTCTGACTCTACTTCATTTTTCAATTTTTAAAATTTTTGTATGTATTAAAGATCATTATTTTTTGTTGAAATTGCGTAACTGATATATAAGCGACCTAGAAAAAATATTAAAACAATATTTGGTTCCAGTTTTGAGTTATAAAATTTCCATTGATGAAAATGACAAAAAAATCCGGAATGTTTTTAGCAGCACTGTATGTATATTAGAACGTTCGTTATATAGGTTTTTTTTTTCGAGAATCAAGTTCCTAAGTGGAAAAACTGTTTCTAAATAATAAAAAAAAAAAATCCCCTAATTTTTTCAGACTTTTATTTTGACGTTAAATGGCGCCCCAAGAGGGTTAAAGTTTTTTCTCATTTAAAATAGGTATATGTTGACTTATGAGGCCATTTTATTAAATATAGCCTTTGTGTAAATTTTTTTGATGAGGTTCTTGTCTACATTAAACACCCTTTTCAAAAAGGTATAAACCATTTTTCTAGGACTAGGGGTTTAGCCAGGACATGCATGTCTTTTTTTGGGTTTATTAAACCAAGCTTGTTTTATTAAAACAAGCTTATTATAGACCAGTGCCGATGCCTTCAAAAACATTAAAAAGTACAAAAAAATCATAGTAGGATGAAACCCATTGGAAAAGAAGGGGAATATGATAAGAATGAAAGGAAAAATAAATTACGGGCGAGCCGAGTTCGGGAAGTGGGTGGGTTGAGTTTTTAATGGTAAAAAATGGTATATCTCGATTTCCGGCAAAACTACAAATCTTATAGAAAAAAGTTGTATAGCAAAGTCGTAGGTAGATTAGATTAATCAATGTTACATGAAATCTTACGTTTTTTGAGTAATTAAAGTGTAAATTTGAATAAATAGGCCAAAATTGTAAACAATGATAAAAATTTTTTTTCGAATTCAAGCTTTTTTTCATTTTTTGAATTTTACTAAAACATGTTCTATAGTATACTAATGTAAAATTTTTTTTACACCATCAGAAAATAGACATTTTAAAGAACGAAATACCCACCGACTTTTTGAAAAAAGCTGATATTTTGACACGTGAATTTTCGTTTGAAAATAAGGGTGTTTTTTTGGTATTAAGTCAAAATAAGGTGAACAAATTAATATTTTAAATAAAATAAATTACAGTATATTTGGGACATAATAAGGTAAATTTTCACCAAATTTTGTAGAAAAATTTTTGTTTTTGAAAAAGATAAAAATAAAAAACCAAAAACTCGGTTTTTTGAATTTTTCACATAAATTTTGAGGTTATTTGAAAAAATTGTTGATACAAAAGTTGTAGATCTTTTTATTACCTACAACTCTGCTATACAACTTTTTTCTATAGGATTTGTAGTTTAGCCGGAAATCGAGATATACCATTTTTTACCATTAAAAACTCAACCCACCCACTTCCCGAACTCGGCTCGCCCGTAATTTATTTTTCCTTTATTTTTCATCATATTCACCTCCTTTTCCAATGGGTTTCATTCTACTATGATTTTTTTTGGTTTCAAAAATTATCGACCCTGGTCTATTATGAGTAGCATGAAAAAAAAAAAATTAAAAAAATGGTTTTTGAGAACATTACTTTTGAAAATATGTACATTATGTTGTTGTAGATACCGTAGTTTTTGGTATTAGAAAAATATTTTCAAATAACAATTTTTTGAAAAATGTCACATTAACAGGAGAAATATTATTTTTGACTATTGTATAAAAAAGGTTTTCATGAAGATTTAAGAATCACTTGCTCAAGAAGAATTAAGAATTTTTTTTAAAGGAAGAAGAGGTAATTGATATCGAAATAAAGATTACAAAAATAGTTTCTAAAAATTGCTTGTAAAATGGAAAATATTATAATGAAGGAATACTATTATAGTCCCCATTCATCAGTTTAAACATAAAACTCAGGAGGATCAACCGAACATATCACTGCAAAAATCATAATAAAACAACTCATCATGAGAAAAGTTATCATAAAGTTCAATTGGAATAAATTAATTTTTAATCCATGTTACTTGAATGTTTATCCTTTAGAAAGGGACACTTTTTGATGGTTGTTATTTTTATTTTACTCTAACAATATTTATCTTCATGACATGTTACCTGTGATGAATATTGTCCATTGGTCCATTGATGGGCTTGATATATTCGTCATTAAATATTTTTTTTTAAAGATATAATCCACACTACCAGATGCGTACGTTGAGTTGTCGGGGCCCCGGGGCAAGACTAAATTTTTGGGGGTCCTTTGATATAGAAATAAGAACAAATAAAAAGTACGTATACGCCCACTTATTTTTTTTTGGGGCCCCTGATGTACCTATCATTTGTTGGTCGTTAAATTATGTAAGTAATATTTTTTAAGGGCAGAGTCAATACAATTATCATAGCCAAACTTGCATCTATGTATATTTAGTAGTGATGGGAACTATCGAATGATTTGAACTATGTATAGTTAGTAACTGAATGATTTGAACTATCGAATAGTTTATTCATTCATTCATTCGAATAAAAACTATCGAATAAAACTATCGAATACAAACTATCGAATAAGAACTATCGAATAAAAAAACTATTCGAATGAAAAAACTATTCGAATGAAAAAAATAGTAACTAAATGAAAGAATGAATGAATGATTTAAAACTATAGAATGAATGAATATTTTACAACTATCGATAGTTTGATAGTGTTTTTATTCGATAGTTCCCATTACTAATATTTAGGTACATTAAAATTTTGTTTTAATTTTCAATATTATTCAATTTTCTATAGTCTTAACTTAAAGATTCTTTAAAATCATATCAATATCAAATATGCATTATTTCATATGTGATTTGAAATTAATAATATATACCTACAGTTATTTACGGATATTAGGAACACTAGATAGTATAAGAAAACTATCTCTTAAATAAAATAAACTTTATTTACGACTTCAAAAACAAAATTACAGACTTTTTTAAGTTCAATCGATGTTATTAAAAAGATTGCGTTATTTCAAAAAATAACTCGGATAAAAGAAAGAAGCACTTTCAAAGATTCTTATATCCCTATTGGACTGTTGTGTCTAAATTCCATGAATTGTATTTTCGACCTCAGCTCATATAACTGATATTTCAGCCCACATATTCGATACCAATATATGGTAATTGCATCAGAAAAGTCTTCTTAGATTTCTTAGAATTTCTGCAGAAAAGTATAAATTTCACGTGGCAAAATAACGTGGTGAATATGAAAAAAAGGTAAGAAAAAAAAACTCTCTTTTACTTTAAATCTTATGTAAGACCCAGTATGTAGTTTGAATCGCCCAATAACAGATTTTTTTGAGAAAAAACAAAATCTGAAGGTGAATTTACAAAAGGTTTATCCATTTATTATTGTGTTTTGCAATATTTTTTGTTGTTGATTTTGTTGAATTGTATACAAAATTTCTAAGAAAATAAGACTTGAAATCGAGGTGAGTCGAACGTTATTGAAAGTCTTTGGTAGAATGATAATATGAGCAAGGACTTTGAAGATGAATAGGTTATCATTTCAAATATACTTTTTTTTTTTTTTCATTGAAAATCAGGGTCAACCACTTTTCTACTGCCTTATTGGGTTATTTAATATATATTTTATTGTAAGGGTGACAAAGCTAATAAGAATAATCATATTTTGAAGGCTAATTCTATAAAGGTTAAAGTTTGTGTTTTTTGTGCTGAATTCAAAAGAAATTTATTTTATCAGATTCTTACCAATCACTCAGAAGAGAGATTGTATTTTAAATGTATGAAGAATTATTGATCTGGTATTTTAAAACACTGGAATCTGGAAAAAAGTTCCTCAAATTAAATACTCGAGGAATACGATGAAATGAGTTTATTGATACTATGTATCACAGTTATATCACAAAATACATTAGTATAATAAATAAATAATATTTAAATTTAAGAATAATAAATAATTTTAAAACAAACTTAATTTTGTTAAGCCAGTTTAAATACAGTCATAGTTGCTTTTATCACTAAACAAATAACATTGCATCCATTTTGAATTTTTAATTCCTGTAAATTCAACAGGAAATTTATAAATAAGATGACGATCTTCCTCTTGTTTATTTGAAAAACTATTTAAATTTTTTCTACATTCTGATACGAAGAAATTAGACAAATATTGAGCACATTTTACAGAATTTTCTGTATGATTTATACTATCACTTAGACTCCATTCGAATATGACTTTTTCAGGATGGAATTGAACACCATAAAATGGATATCTAAGAGAAAAAATAAAAATATAGATATATTTGAATATTTTATATAAAAAAAAAAACTTACTTAACATGTTCGATGGTAGAAATAAACTCCAAGCCATTTTCGTCACGATTTACAGAAGTAACTTTCCATTGGTCATTGATTTCAAACTCACAAAGATCCTGTAAATTAAAAACTGATAGTTAATAATATTTTTCTTCTCAATAACCATTAATGAGTATTTACATTTTTAGTAATACAAAATTGGTGGAAATGAAAGGCAAATGTTTCCGTACGCAAGATGCTTTCCATTTCCCTTGGTAAACTTTGAAAAAGTTTGGAGTTCAGAAAATCTGAAAAAATTGAAAGATTTATCAGTTGCAGTTTTCTACTTTTTTGTTAATTTCATGCTTTTATCACAAAGCGCACAAATGAACTGTTTTTTAATGCTAAGCCGCCTTACTACAACAAATTAATCATGTAACAAAATGAAATTTTTAAAAATGAAATAAAAATAATTACATACATAATGTACCCTTCTAAGGTAATTTTAACAAATTTATCTGGTTGTTCCGAATTACATCATTGGCAAAAAAATAGATCTGACTTCTGACCGCAGCGGACATTAGGTTCCTGTAGGTTTTTTAAATTAACTACTATACAACTAGTAAGGAGTAATAGAAAGACAGGAAATTTTTGTTGTTGTTACAGTGCATTGAGAATAAGATGGCTATTTTTCACGGAATGAGCCCAGTTGAATTTGGCGGATAAACTTAAGGTAGGACTCGGACACATATTTCTAGATTAGCATTCAAGCACTAGATCCACATTGCTTTTGTTTTAATAAATGAGAAAATTGTCATTAAAATTGATTTGATTAAATTATCTGATCAGTCAGCGATAGAAATTTTATAATCAACTATTTCAGTTTTTCTATAGAAATTAAATGTTACGCATACGCCACAGTGACCGAAGATTTGTTACTTGAATAACTATGACTAGTCATGGTAAATTTTCTTAAATAGAAGTAAGGTATCCAAAAAATGTTAAATTTAATAAAAAACAAAAGTACTCAACATGTCAGTTAAAAAAAAAGAAAAGAGATTTAGAAAATACGAATAGCCCAGGCAAATGAGTAAAATAAATCGCATTTTTCGCGGGACTACAACATTTTTTTCATGGAATGTGTTGGGATGATTGGATTGATTGTTGTTCGTTTTAACAAAATATGACAAAGGTAAAGTAAGGTAATTAACAATAAAATTATTTAAAAAATGATATACAAAACAATTCCATGAGTTGATTACCTAAATAAAATTTTATAGTTGGTCAAAGTGCGGGTTTGTCTCGCAAGTTTGGGACAAAATGACATTTTTTTTATACATATGACAAACTTTTGATTTGTTTGGGTAATTCTCAACCGTTATTGTAACCATCATATTGTAGAAGTAATCAAACTCCGTAATTGTCTATGTACTAGTCAAAAGTGAAAAAAAAGCTAGCTTTTTACTATAAGGCATCGATTATTGAGATTTTATAACGGGAATAATCTCAAAAAATCGAGCTGATAGAAAAATTTTGATTTCGGATTCGAGTTTAACAAGCTCAAAACATTTAGAAAAATTTTGTTTTGTTCCTGAAACAAAACAACTATAAGCTGGGGAAATGCATAAAAAAGAAAAAGTAAAAAATCGATAATCGATATTTTATAATGGGAATATCTCGAAAACACGACTGGTAACAAATTTTTGACTTTGGGTTTGAGTTCAGCACCCCAAAAACCTTCAAAAAAGTTCATTAAACTTCGTAGAACAAAACCTTTTTGTTGCCCAGTGTAATTCATTGGAAGATGAATTTTTCAGTTTTCGACACAAATTATTTCTAATTTTTTTTAATAAATTGCCATATATTCTATGTTTCTCAGCCATTTTGAGTGTCGAACATTATTGCAGGAGATAATAGATTTCCACTTAATTAACAATGCCCAAAAAATAAAAGTTACGGATTAAAAATAGATAAGAAAAAAGGGTCTAGTTAGACTTTACGTACATACCTTTTTCCAATTCCAATACCATCGATTTATTCATTTTGGTACAATTTTGCCGGTTTAGTTTTCTTTCTGATGAATGATATAGTAACAATTCATATCCCAAACATATTCCCCATAATGGAAAATAAACTCCGTCATTATTAATTTCTACTGCAATCCGATAAATAAACTCAGAACTTCGCACGCATTCGTTTGTTTGTTCAGGTTTTTGATTTTCTAGTTTTTCAAAATATACTGCTCCACCGGGCAATAAAATCCTTAAAATAAAAATAAATATATGTTTTTCATAAGCAATTTTTGAAAAGAAAATAAATCAAGAAGGTATACCCATTAATGTTTTTCATGATGTCCCTGTAGTATTGTTCATCCTTTCCAATCCTGAAAAAAAAAACAATATAAGTTTAAAAATTTAAATTATATCCTTTTTAAACTGAAAAATTGGTACCTTTCTCTTAGCTTTTTTAATACCTATGCTTTCTAAACGATTTTATAGCATTTTGGCTTTTAAAAAGAGAAAAAGCTTTTGTGAAAGTAAAAGTTCTTCTTATGTCAAAATACTCAAAGAGAAAATTGACAAAACAAAACGTCACTTAAAATAAAATTCTTAAAATAACTTTTAGCAAAAGATGCAAACACCGAGTGTGTAATTTGTTTATAAAATTTCTGCACACAGAATTGAATAACAACAAATTAATATAATTTGTAAAAGTTTTATGTTATTCTTACCAAATAGGCACAACTCGGGCGCCAGAACATTCTAAAAATTTCACATAAGAAGCTGCAATGTAACTTTTGACTGTTGGCCCATATAATTCGTAAAGTTTTGTTGCCACATCTATGCAAAGGATTCCGATAATTGGTCTTTCATTTGTCATTGTTTTTATTAATTAATTTATTTTATTTAGGTTTACTATGTTATACTCAGTGTCAAGTTCGAAACTAATGAATAAATTCACGTCTGCCGACGAAGACGAACGCAAAGGTGCGGGTACATCGAGACGTATTTTTGTTCTCTTGTGAAAAAGCTTGTTTTAGTTGACTTTGTGCACATCCATCGGTAGTCGTCATTCAAAACAATGCACTCGATTTTTGTTGATGAGGCAACACAAGAACAATTCATATCGAATCTTAATCTTTGTTTGTAAACAATAAATTTGTAATTGGTTTTATGTGCGATACAGGTTGTTGAGATGCAAATAAAACATAATCACCTCTTTTTTTATACAGCCACTTAAAAAATAAAATTTATGAGAACTTTGAAATATTTAAAAAATTTGTTTTCTTTTGAAAATTTTAGTACTTTGTATAGAAATTTTCGTTGAAATTGGGTTAATTGCTTAAGAGAAATTTAAAGACAATAAAGTGCCCGACTGTGTCGCACGTAATTGCTCTAATGGTAAAAGTAGCTCTTATCTTAAAGCTTTTTATGAAAAAAAAAACTAGGGACAATTATAATTTGAATTTAGGTACTGAAGCATATTTCTGATAATGTAAAAAACTATATAAAATCTGTTTTTATAATTAATAAAATACGGTTTTTAAGTGTTTTGATCACAAGACGAAGAATTCCAACGGATAGTTAGAGCCGTTTTTTTTTTTTGTAATAATATTTTTTTTATAAAAACATTTTTTCAAAAATAAAAGTTGTTAGGTATGCCATTTTAAAGAAATAATTATATTTTACACTAAAAAATGAAATTTCACTAACCCGTTTTCGAAAGTAATCTTTTTTTAAATCCAAAAATGTGTTTTTTGAAAAATTTTCTAAAATTTTAATACTACGATTAATTAGACCCATTTGCTGAAACGAAAACTAAAATATTAAAGTAGAACATAAAATCATTTTTCTTCCTTTTTCCTCTGCGTAAACTGTCACATAAGAACCTTATTTCTTAATTTTTGTTTCAGAAAACAGCTCTTAATAGCTTTTGTTGAAATCGGGTAAGTCTTGTTAGAGATAATCAGAAACTAAAAAAACGGTTCTATGGGAGGTAACGTTAGTAGGTAACGGTTCTATGAATATTTTTTTAATTTTAAAAGTTGGAACTTATCTGTAAGATTACACACAAAAATTTTAATCAGCCGTTTTTGAAAAAAAAAAATTACTTTTCTATTTCCGTTATACGGCAGGTATCTACCGTTAGTTTTGATTTTAAAAAAATTTTCAAATTTTTTTGGTTGATTGTTATCTCGAGTTCAATTTTTTTTCCTAGTCCTAAACTTGCCAGTTGCCACATACTTGTACCTATATTTCAATTAAAAAACGGTTACGTGACAGGTACCATTTTCAATTTCCCCTCAAGGGCCTCAAGGGATCATCCAAAGCTTTGAAGTACTTTGCTTAAAGAATATCGCTGACATTGCATCGCTATCTTTGCATTCCATTATATTAATTGGTCGATAGTTTCAATGTTCTGAATTAGTAAAAACGAAATAAATCCAATTTTTTTCAAAAATGATTATAAATTTTAAGAAAATCAAATCTTAAGACTAAGACTGGACCAGTGTTGTCAAAATATTAATTCATAAAATGCATTTGAAATAAAAAAAAATTTAAAACATGTTTATTGCAAAACAAAAATATGTGTTGCCAATTAAAATATTTTCCATTAAAAAAAATATTCTTATAAAAAAAAATATATTAAAGCAAAATGTGTACCTACATTAAATATTTTTTTTAATAATATTGAACCTAATGTTAGGACAAAAATAGTTAAAATTGAAAGAATGACAAATATTAAAAAAAAGTATTTTAATGTATTTTGCATTGAATTTTTATTTCAATGCAGAAAATCAATTTAACATTTTTTTAATGAAAAATATTTTTGCTAATTTTTGTAATACAAATTTTATTTTCAATGTCCTTATTTTCAATGTAAATAATTTTTTTTAGCAAAAAATTTTGTTTAATGCAATTTTTTGTGAGTTGCAATTGCAATAAATATTTTTTTTTGTAAAAAAATTTTTTATTTGTTTTTTTAATTTGTAAATGGAAACAAATGCATAGAAAAATTATTTTTTACAACCCTTGAGCCTTTTAAAAAATCGAAGAATACTCTATCTTTTTTATTTATTAATTCTTTATGTATTGTATGAGGAACCAAGAAGATGAAATTGTCAACAAAAACTGTGTTTAGGTGTTTTTTCAAGCACGTTTTTTTTCTCACAAAACATTTTTTTTTTTAAATAAAAATAATATTTCAATTTTATTTGCCTGCTCGTGCATATGTTTGTACCCTGCGTAAAAAAGAATACATTTATTATAATACGAAAAGCATTAAACACATTTGAGTGCACATTTCGATTTAAGTTCAAAAGTCGTCAGCTCATTAATTTGTGTAGGAGTCAAACCTTTTAAAAGAAGAAATATTTCAAAATTTTTATTCCCTTATCTAATATCTATATACAATAAACACAAATGATTTCCAAAAGATAAGAGCATTTTTATTGGCAATATGCGTATAAAACAAAGTGCTGCCTCGCATTTCCATCATCCCCAAGGAGTTTTTTTTTTCTGCACCCATTGTACGTCATTTTATTTAAGCGTGTTTAAGAATTCCATTTCAATAAAATAAGAAAAAATACTGCGTGTATTGTACAAACCCCAAAAAATAATTTTTTAAGTGCTTTCTTGGCAAACATACAGCCTATACTTGAATATCCCTAATAATTATTTTTAGCCACTTTCCAATTCCTCATCATTAGCATCATCAAACCCCCCCCCCCCCCAAAAAAAAAGTCCACAAGTCCTTAAATTTAACGCACTACCACCTACAAGCTTCTGTTTCTAACAAACGAACATAAAATTGTCATTTGAGAATATTAATTATTGATAAAAGCTAAAGGAAAAAAAAAAGTTATGAGCTATTATGGAAATATTTTTTTTGCCATCTTTATGTAGTTACAATGTCTTGAAACCGGCAGTGAAAATAAATACATTTACTTTGGGTTCATTAGCTATAAACGTATACAAAATAATATTCAACCTCCACACAAAGTCAATGGTAACGACGCGACGCACGAATATTTTTGATGCGATATCGGCGAAAAGTGTCGAAATTCTTTCTAAAAATATTCAGCAATAATAAACACTTTTTTGTTTGTAGATAATAATTTTTCAGGAAACAAACGGGTTTAGATATGTATGTTGGAAAGTTACAAATCAGGGATGGTTCGCAAAAAAAAAAAGTTGAACGAAATAGGAAAGGACTCTTTTTTAAAACACTCTTATTAGCTTTACTTGTAGCAGACGAACTAACAAACTAAAAAATTAACAAACTAACAAACTAATAAACTAACAAACTAACAAACTAACAAACTAACAAAATAACAAAATAACAAACTAACAAACTAACAAACTAACAAACTAACAAACTAACAAACTAACAAACTAACAAACTAACAAACTAACAAACTAACAAACTAACAAACTAACAAACTAACAAACTAACAAACTAACAAACTAACAAACTAACAAACTAACAAACTAACAAACTAACAAACTAACAAACTAACAAACTAACAAACTAACAAACTAACAAACTAACAAACTAACAAACTAACAAACTAACAAACTAAAAAACTAACAAACTAACAAACTTACAAACTGACAAACTCACAAAGTAACTAGCGCCCTTTTTTTATGTTTTACTTGTGAATGTCCTAAGATCCAGCCCGGAACTTAACTACTTTATGATGTTACATTAAAACAATTCATATATGCAACAAGCGTTGGAGTGATTATTTGTTGTTTTATTTTGTCAAGATTTGTCCCACATTTCATTAAATGAACCATCAAAAATACTGATAACACAGTAACACACAAAAATAGTTATTTTTATTCATTCTAGGTAGGAATTTCCTTTAAGTTGAATCAAAAAGCAAGGTTTAAAGATAAGAAGATTATTAAATAAGCACGCATTTACCTACTTTTCTGCCTACGGTTGTTTTTGAAATTTATAATGCAAAAGGCTACTTGCTTATGTATTAAATACGAAATCATCGCCTTTTTGTGTTTTGTAAACAATAATTTGGTTTTCAGTTTTAGATCGGAACAAATATTGGTTTTTGATAGGCTATAAATAGAACAGAGAAGAGGTATGGGTTCTTATCATTATTTAATGTTGGAGAATTTAAGTTTCAAGATGATAAGATGGATTTTAGCTGTCTATTTAGCTTTTTGCGATTTAAGAAATTCAAAATTGTTTTGGTATTGGTTTTCTCAAGTCTCAGAGGATTAAGATAACACTGAAAGGGAATTGAACTTCGACATTATCGTTATGAATGACGATGTAAAATTAAGGAAGGGATTAGCATTTCTATGTGAAATTTTGAGGTTGAAGACCTGAATCCTTTGACTATACGAGTGAATCTAAATGTAATTTGTTTTTATTTCTACTCGGAAAACGGGTAAATCATTGCGTTTCAGGTAATTTTTGATGAATTTATCTCATCAAGTATGCAATGTACGTATTTCATAATGAGTTACATGACTAATTACATTCTGATATGTTCAAAAGAACAACTTGGTAGCTATAGAGAGATGGAGTCATGATATTTAGGAATTTAAGCTGCTTGTTGGTTACGATAACCTCTGAATAAGTATTCTTGCCATACCTAACAAACTTACATAATATTATTGGTACTAGAAAATAGGAAATCATAAACACACATAAGTATTATAGTGGCATACCTTTGATAGTAAAAATTATGCTATGCTAAATATTGTAATTTCGTAGAGAAGAGAACAATATTACGTTGAAGAAGGTTAATATCCAACCTACATCGATTTGGTCTATGTATTTTATCATTGCGTCAATTGCGGTTTATTTTTTTAGACGCAATAGCATTTCAATGCTACTGTATAATCAATAAAGTAATAAAAAAATAACTAAATATAACAATGAAATGGTATCAAAATGCGTAACCCGAAATTCGGTTAAAAAAATTTTAGATGAACTTAACAATGTTGATTTTTTATATTAAATATGTTGCTAAAGAAGTTGTTCTTTTCTATAACAAAAAGGATTTTTCCCTTCCCATTTACGAGGGAGTATAAATTCCTGAAAGTCATGCATGATTTTCCATGATTTTACAATACCTGTCTCTGAGATAAGGCGATTTTCTTTTAAATCTTGCAGGCGAACTCAAGGTGTTTTTTTCTATTGCTTCTCTTCTAAAAAGCGTTATTATTTTATGGAATTTGTTAACTCGTTTCCGGTGGTTACCAGTTCCAGTAGACTTAGAAACATAAGCACACTATCTGTTTTTGGTCTAATTAGAAGAAATATGAAAAAAAATTTTTGGAAAAGCTCGCCGAAAATGGGCCTTATACAAATTTTTAAAAAAAAATTTTCTTACATAAAGTATAAATCAGTTTTATTTGAACATTTTTATGAAGAAAAAAAGCTCAATTTTTGAAAGTCCTAAAAAAGCACGAAAAAAAATTTTTACAAAAAAATCCAAAAACAGGTCGATTAGATAATTCAACCATCTTTCAAAATCACTTTTTAATTAATTTCAATTTAAATGCAGTTATGTTCCAGCAGTTCTTAAAAATGTCGAAAAGTCGCAATAAAATTTCTCATTAAAAATGTTTAAAAAATTTTTATTTACTTAATAGTCTATGACTTTTTCCGCCAGAGGGCATTAAACGTCACATAGCCTATAACTAGCGAACAAACAGCACACTTCCAATGATATCTCATTTGTCAAGTTACGATAAGTAGTTCAGAAGTTGTGAGGTCACAGATGAACATGAACATACATTCATACCGGTCAAACACATAACTGCAACAGTCGGGTAAAAAGTGTTATATTAAAACATAATTTTACTGTTTTGGTACACCAATAGAGCTGTAGCAAATCGTATGTATTCGTTACTAAAATGCGGGCATTTGCTTCAGTGACGAGTAACGAAAACGTTACTTTCTAAACAGTATCGTTACTCGTATGTTTCGTTCCTGGGTACTGAAGTAACGAAACATACGAGATACGAAACATACGAGTAACGACCCCATTCCAATTTCAATACTAAATCATCCGATATATGAGATACGAAACGAAGTGATACACTTAATTTGTCGCATTTAGCATCTCGTATCGATATCGTTACCGTAGTCGGAATGCTAACTCCAGATAATAATCTGGATTTTACTTTTGTCTTGATGAAAACATTAGTGCCAAAGTATTAAGATTATTGCATTGCAAAATGTTCACTTTGAGTTTTTTGTGCTCGTAACCTAATAGGTATTAAATACTATAATTAAAACCTTGGACAAAAGGCATTTTCTCAGACTTTTATGTCACTTTTTGAATTTGTATACAAAAAATATGTACAAAACCTCGCTCCTAGTATGTGTTGAACAATTGAGCATAACATTTTTAACTTCCATTTTTCCATCGTTACATGGAATTTGAGTTTGATTTTTCTTAACAAAAATAAATAAAATTTTATACATTATGTACTCGTACAATACATACCTAACATAAATGTATTATACATATACATATACCTACCTACCTATTCTTATAACAAATAAAATCATATTATCATATTACCCATGTTTATGTATATGTACATTATGGTGACTTTTCTTTTTCTGTTAAGCGTCTCCATGGAATTTCCTTATTTAAAATTTTGTTCAACTGTTCTCTTTTCAATAAAAAAAAAAAAACAGACAATTTCTTGCTGTTTGTTCAAAAGAAACATTTTTCCAGAAAATTTCCACATAATTAACTTCAAATATATACTCGTATTGTGAAGAATTCGAGGTCAAATGTTAATTATATTTATATTCAAAAAATTTTACAAATAAATACAATTTTGTCAGGGTTACCTCTGAGAAATTTCAGAAAAGAAAAAAAAGAAAAATATTTAGTCTCAGAACACAGTGCTTTTGGGGGAGAGTCTGATGTCAAAATATATAGGTGGGGATTCTTAAATGGAATTTTCGGTGCCGTGAAATAACGCCGAGCGAAATAACGCCGAATTCCAAAATTCGGCGTTATTTCACTTTACAAAAGAGAAATAACGCCGAATTTCAACATTCGGCCTTATTGCACTTAGTCAAAGTGAAATAACGCCGAGTCCCAACTGAGAAATAAGGCCGAATGTTAGAAAAGTGAGCATAAAAGCAAACGCAAGTTAAAGGGTATGTTCCCCTTTTTCTTATTTTCAAAGGCATATACGGCCCAAATTTATTAGGGCACAATGGCTCCAATACCAATTTGGGACTTATGTCCATCCCATCGAGGTATAGGTTCCAAAAAGTTTTGGCTCTTATGTGCGTCTTAATTATTCATTTTCCTAGATTAGTTTCAAGATGTGATAAAAACGTGGCGCAGGGACATAAGGCCCAAGGACATAACGCGCACTTTTTATTTATGGGAGTTATGTTCCACTTGAGTGGTCCGACATTTATATTTAAGAATTAAATCCCACTTGAGTGGGACATAAAAAAATTATCTCGCGAATAGGGCGGTCAAATTAATCACAATACAAAGATAAGAAACAAATAAATCCCACCTGTTTTAATTATGGTGGAAGGCAAAGCGGAAAAAAATTTGCTTACATGAGAATCTATTTAATTTTCAGAACCCAAACGCGAAGCGGAAAAAAATTTTGCCCACGGGAGAATCAATTTTGAGGTGTGAAAATAAAAATTCGCGCGAATTTTTATTTTCAAACCTCAAAATTGATTCTCCCGTGGGCAAAATTTTTTTCCGCTTCGCGTTTGGGTTCTGAAAATTAAATAGATTCTCATGTAAGCAAATTTTTTTCCGCTTCGCGTTTGCTAAATTATAACACAAACATATCTTTGTTGTTTGGTATACACATAAATACAATAATAATACCCAGGACTTAGGCGTATAAACAGTGAAGTATGTTTAGAGGCTGGGGAGATGCTGTCCTGCTTTGGATACACTATTGGATAGGCGTATGTGCCAATAGGGTGGGACATAAGTGCAAAATCGAATTTTGTAACTATCCCAAATCCAGTTGGGAGATAATTTTAAAATTTGTGAATTGTTCGTTAGTGGGACATAACGCCCATCTTTTATTTGTGGGGGTTATGTCCAACCTGATTTTGACATAAGGCCCACAATTAATTTGGAACTTATGTCTTACTCAATTCGGACTTAAGTCCCACAAATAAAAAGTCCATGGTCCTTATGTCCCTTTGCCAAGAATATGGCATATCAATACCAAACTGACTACACGTGGTTACATTGAAATTTTTCCACTTAGCAGGATTTGCCCCACTAAAAAAGTGAAATAATGCCGAATCGGCGTAATTTCACTTTGTCATTGTGAAATAAAGCCGAATGTTGAAATTCGGCGTTATTTCGCTCTTGTAAAGTGAAATAACGCCGAATATTGGAATTCGGCGTTATTTCGCTCGGCGTTATTTCACGGCACCGAATTTTCGATTGAGGAAGGTTGGAACTTGAATCGATATTGATTTAAACAGCTATAACTATGCAATTTAGTCTTTATTATTGTTAAAAAAATAACTACTATGTGAATTATATTAGTGACCTTCGGTAAAATGAAGTCTTTAAATTAATTTTTAAGTACATACTTCCGATATTGAAAAGGGAATCGATTGTTATCTGTCTGTCAGTGTAGAAAATCGACAGACATACCCAGGTGTATACTAGGAAGTTATAGCTTTTATAAGGCTAACTTAATTTTAAAAATACTTATCGAACTTCGATAGAGCTATGTTAAGTAAGCTAATAAAAGTAAGTGTAAGTAGGAACTTCGGAAAGATTTCCTTAAAAGCCTTCTGTCAGGGTTGGGGTCGAAATTCTGTATGTTGCAAAATTCTGTATTCAAAATACTGTATGCCAAAATACTGTATGTCAAAATTCTGTATGTGCAAAATGCTGTAGGAACAAAATTCTGTGTAGCAAAATTCTATTTGGTCAAAATACTGTATTTCAAAATTCTGTCCATCAAAATTCTGTAAATCAAAATTCGGTAAAAATGCTGTAAAAAAATATCGTTTTGATAATGTAAAAAAGTGCGTGCGCACTTTTTTACATTGTCAAAACGATATTTTTTTACAGCATTTTTACAGAATTTTGATATACAGTATTTTACAAAACAGAATTTTGCATGTCAGTATTTTGTTCATACAGTATTTTGACGTACAGAATTTTGTATTTACAGTATAATGGCGTACAGAATTATGGTATTACAGTATTTTGACCCCACAGAATTTTGTCGTACAGAATTTTGACAAGCAGAATTATGACCCGCTCCCCTTCTGTCAGCTTTATAGATATCGTTTTGATAATGTAAAAAAGTGCGCGCGCACTTTTTTACATTATCAAAACGATATTTTTTACAGCATTTTTACAGAATTTTGATATACAGTATTTTGCCGTACAGAATTTTACAAAACAGAATTTTGCATGTCAGTATTTTGTTGATACAGTATTTTGACGTACAGAATTTTGTATTTACAGTATAATGACGTACAGAAATATGGTATTACAGTATTTTGACCCCACAGAATTTTGTCGTACAGAATTTTGACAAGCAGAATTATGACCCGCTCCCGAAGAATTCTTTGACAGCTCTCTATCAGCTTTATACAAAAATTCCTATAGCTTCTTAAAGACCTTAATAAGACTGAACCTTGTAAATGTGCTTTATTAGAAAGAAACCTTATCGAAACTTTACCGAAATAACTTTAAGAAGATCTTATAGAAATTGAAATGGTAGTTGGACAATAACTCTATCGTTTATATTTTGATTTGTTTCATAAATGAAATCCATAATTTTTTTTGTTAAAAAAATTTTTAAAATATCCCAAAGGTATCCCTATACTTGGTAGTTTCGTTTTCATAGTTTGTTTATACTTTGTAATAATTTCATTTCACTTTTTGAATAGAATTTTCTTTTGAAAAGTTTTTTTTTTTCTTTTTAGTTTGGATGTATGTAGTTATTCAGTTTGAAGGATTTCTTAGGGAAACTCTAGTTCATAATATGTGGGAAGAGTCAAATCGGGATTGCTATAGTTCAACAGGTTAAATGAGTTTAAGTTATAAAGCTAGAGAAAAAATTACTATAACCTTCAATTTTAATCCCCGAAGAATATGCATATACAAGTTACATCCAAGTCAATGGCTTCAATTGCTAAGCAACTAACAGTTCCATTTCAATTAGTTTTATGTCTGGATATGAATAATAGATAAAGAAGCAAAATATTTTGGTTATGAGTTCGACGTCATGGAGTATACTATTGATGACAGTTTTAACAGGTGATTACTTTCATATGTGTGCTGACGTCCAGATGGATACGAATTATAAGCCATGAACATAATATATCAAAATGATAAATCAACTCAATTACAAAAACCCACAGTAAATCCGATTGATTTCAATAATTGGCATTTACTTTGTCTGTTAGTCCTGTCCTCATGTAATATAAGTCGATAAATTTTATTTGAAAAAATATGTTCGGGTAAGACGGTGTCATTTTCCAGTTGCAGCAGGACAATTATAACATAATGTCAGTTTATCAGTGTTTCAGATCTGAAAAATTACATTTTTACATTTAAGAATAGAGGGTACAGGTAAAATAGCCAAAAAAATCAGCAAATACAAAAAAATTGGAAATTGAAAATAGGATCAAAAAAGTTAATAAAAAAAATCGGTTGCAGGGTGTTTTTTTTTTTTTAAGAGACAGTAAAATATGCCTCAAAAGGCAATGATTAATTTTAATTTTGGTTTCGATGAACGTTTATACTTAAGTTCTTAGACGTTTTACACGATTCATTGTTTTTTGGGACCAATTAGGTACAGTTTTTACTGTCTCTTCGAAAAAACACCCTTTCACCTAATTTTGTTTTTATAAAAATTCTTTATTCTTGCTTTCTATCCCGAATGAAAATTTCAAATTTCATTAGGTTGATCAATCAATTTTGTTTTCGCTAAAAAAAGGGGTTGTCTGTAAAGCCGGTTTACGGACGATGATTTTACGTGATAACGTCGTCAGAAAACAGGTTGTGTGCTTTTGTTTAAAATAAGTCAATTGAAGCGTTTACTTTTTTCAAACAATCATAATTTACAAGAAAAAGCTAAAAAAAAAAAATACCTTTTTTATTTTCTCATTATATTAATTTTTTTTATTTTATAAGCTCACAAAAAAAAATTATGCAAATTAAAAGCCAAGTATTTCTTCTTAAGAATAAAACCATTTTTAAATTTTTACAATGCGCAAAAAGTATAAAAATAATTTATTGAAAACAATCATTTTCATCAAAAAAAAGCAAAAAAAACATGAATTTTTATCTTCTCACGTCATTAATTCCATTTTTTTCCCTAACAACCTATACAAAATTTTATACCATTTGAAAGCTTATTGTCTTAGCTCAAAATATATATATTGATCAGGTATATGAGACATCTACAAAAAGAGCTAACTCGATCAAATTTCATTAAAAAAAAGCAAAAAACATTTATTTTTATGTTCTCACGCTATGGAATCAATTTTTTTTGTTTGACAGCCTATAAAAAATTGTATACCATGTGAAAGCTTATTATTTCACCTTTCATATGACGTATCAATCTCATGTCAAAGATGCCTACAAGAGAAGTTAGAATTTTTTAAAGTCAACCATGTCGAATTTCCAGACTGAGATTACAGTACTTCCCACACTGGCGGCTGCTGTTCGGGGGGCAACAGATCTCCACTGGTGTTTTGAGGTTTTTCGCAAGTTTCTTGATTTAACATTGTCTAGCTTGTAGTTAGTCTACCGTTATGTGTTATATACCAAATGAAAGGTAATTGTATCAATATTTTCATAAAAGTTTAATAAAATTTCTATCTGCTCTTGGTCAAAAGTTATAACCTGTTGAATTCTAAAATTTTATTTTACCGTTATCTCAAAATTGTGTATACGAAAATGATTGAAACTTCGCACACATTTAGTCGTGGTCATGGTCATGAAAAAAAAAAAGAAAAAACGATGAAAATCGGTTAAAAACGGTGTTTTTTAAAAACTTGTTTCTTCCATTATTCAGTCAAAACTCACTAAACGATTCCAATTTTTTGCACATGTATGCATAAGGCCAAAACCTACATGTCCTATAAGTTTGAATTCTTCTTTCCAATCACAAAAGTAACGTGATTGTTGAATTTCAATAGGGATTCACTATTATAATTTAGTTTTTCCAATATTAACACATTTTCTCTACACTTAAAAAAAACCCTTCCAAATGAAAAGAAAAAATATGTATGAACTTATATCATTCGTAGTTCCCATGGGAAATAAAACAAAACATTTTTAATAAATTTCGTGGATTTTTCTTAATTCTAAAAAAACACCCTTTTACCTAAACTTTTTTATAGACTGACTGCTTAGATTCTTGGTTTCTGTTTAAATGAAATATTTGAACGAGTTTTCATTGGGGTAACATTTTTTCCAGTTTTTGTGGTTTTTATGTTCTTAAAAAAAAAAACACCCTTTCACTAAAGATAATTTTTTAGACTATATAGATTCTCAGTTCTTATAACAGACAAAACTTTTTCAACAAGTTTAAAAAATTAACAAAATTAATGTCAGCTGTTATGATACCATAATTCAACACCTAAAAAATCAGTGTAACATGTTTCTAAAATGAGGTTCGATTATATTTTACCTGTTGACTTTATTTGTATGTCATTAGATTCAGCATAAAAAAAATACCTTAAAAACATTTTCACTGTATTTTTGACATTCATCCCCTCCCTCTTTTCCGCGAAAAAACACCTTTTTACACAATTTTTTAATTGACTTTTTTGATCCTTGGTTATCCCAAAATCAAACTTTTTGTCAAGTTTAGTAGAAGTTAATATTTACCTATGATCAAGTTATCGGTGAAATGGGGAACTTTTCAAAATTGGTGTACACTTAAGTGTTTCTTAAAAGCGTGTAGCTTTAAATCTAAATAAAGAATCTTTTCTTTTGCCATGGTTGCATTAAGCCACCAAGGAAAGAATTTCCTGAGAGTTATAATAGGTATGTGTAAGTGAAGAACATGCATCACGCTGACTTGGATTTTATAGGTTTTATTAATAAATGTACACCGTATTGATAGTAGGCGTACTTCATAGTTGGTTGTGCAATGACGTCAAAGGTTAAGAATTAAATCTTATTTTTTTTCCAAGAATTTTTCAACACACATTGTCTGACTGTGGAAACACATTGAGTGGAAAATAACTTTGTCGTGATGATGTTTTCTTGAATTGTGATTTCTTTGTCAAAAAAAATGTGACTGGAGCGATAACGTTAAAAGGGTTTAAGAAGTCACGTTTCTTTTTTTATTCATTTTAATTCATAATAATTTCTTGGCAGCAATGTCAAGGTTTTTAATTCAACCTTGCAAAAGTAGACTTTAGGCTGTGTGTAGGCATTTTGTCTATTTAAGATAATAATTTAAAAGAAATGTGCACGATTGAAGTGCAAGGATGTGAATATTTTTATTTTTGGACAGAATATGAAAATAGTGTTAAAATTAAGTCCTAGTTATAGCAATGCAAAAGAATGTTTAAATATAAAATCCTTTTATTGACACAATAATTCCAAAAAAATCGGTTAATTTTATTTACAATCTTGTAGACAAATGCTTAAATTTTTATTTAATACATTTCTACACTTTCTTTAATTTTGTGGTCAGGCATCAGACAATGACCTTTAATACCTAAGCGATTTCAACAATGCTCCTTTCTTTGCTATGATGTCGCCGATGTTGGGAGTAATTGTTAAAAAATAATTGGGGATGAAAAATTAATGAATGATGCGTAGTTACTAATTAGCTAGTTGTTGTACCGGAATCAATTTTTTTAATTATATACACGAATGTGATGGTGATGGTAATTACGACAAAAAGGCTCCCATCAGGCTATCATAGTGATTTAATGACCATTGACCTTTAAATAAAATGATTTTTTTTGGGTAGGTATGTTAACCTTTTGTTTTGAATAACCTTTTTATAAATTTTGAATGACTCTTTTTATATAAATAGATGAAATGAAAATAATTGCTTCAAAAGAAGTATTATAAAACTTACTAATTGAGTGTTTTGGTTTTAGAGAACGTGATATTTTATATATAAATTTAATGTGGTAGTATTACGTATTTACTTACTTACTTACTTACGTTCCATTACGTATTTACGTTCCATTTAAATTTAAATAATAAAATGCACGACTTAGTTCCACGTCTAATAATGAAAGCAAGTAATTGTTAGAGTTGTTTAGAATTTTAAAACTTTGGAGGTTAAAAATTCATAAAGGAATAATTGAAATTTATTTTAATAAAGAAATGTAAAAAAAAATTATTTTTTTTAAAAAAGAATGGGAAAATTTGTATGGAACGTACGTTACGCGAAAATAAGTAGTTTTCCTATTTTTTAATTTTCTCAAAAACTAGAAGGAAGGCATAAGAACATATGGTTTTCAGTATTTGATAAGGAATTAATTGAGGTAGTTTGCATTATCGATTTTAACCGTTTTGAAATCCATAATCTTGACAAAAATAGTATTCCATGTATTTGTTCATACTTATTTTTCACAAATGTTGACTTTGAAATCGATTATTTCGAAAACAACTAATTAAATTAACTTGATTTAAAAGCTCAAATTAATTGTAATTCTAGCTTTTGAAAAAGGTATTGATAACTGTAAGTGTTGCCGTTGTTTTTTAATATTTTTTTAAAT
Source organism: Episyrphus balteatus (assembly GCF_945859705.1). Taxonomy (NCBI): domain Eukaryota; kingdom Metazoa; phylum Arthropoda; class Insecta; order Diptera; family Syrphidae; genus Episyrphus; species Episyrphus balteatus. The sequence continues at coordinate 25,690,819 of NC_079135.1, forward strand.
TATTTTTTTAGAAAATTGCCCCTCCAGCCTAAAGGGGTGATATAGACCCCCCCTCCCATAACAAAAAATGATTGTATTGAATACCTCTATACAAAAAACCGTTTTCAATTCTCGGCGCCCAAGTTATCGTACTAGAGCTGAGGCCTTCAGGTACAAAGCCTCATTTTTAGTTTTTGTCGTCATTTTAGGTCAACCTTAAACTTGTTCAGGCTCACTGTGATAATGGTTTAAAAACATGCTTTTAAGTTTCTTATAAAAAAAAATATATTGGTACATTAATCCTTTTGAGGCCCGGGATAATAACCTGGACATTTACCAATAAAAATTTCAATAAAAAAAAAAAGAAAAAAATATTAGAAAACTATGTTTCAAATAAGAATCCATTGATAAACAACAAAAAAAAAAAAAAACAAGAAAATCTTATTATAATTAACAATTCAACAACATGTACTTGTAGTTCGAATTTTCTAAAAAAATATTATTTTTCTCAAAAACGGATCGTACACTTCGATTTTTAAAATCAATTTGATTTTTTTAATCAGTGTGTTGAAAATGAGCCTATGAAATTTTTTGAAACTTGGTATCAACTATTTCAACTATTTTTGAATAGAATATTAATTTTTTTTTAAAGAAATATACAAAAAAAAATTTACAACAACTCTTACGATTTTAAATATTTATTTCTATATTATTTTTTTTATATAATGATACGCCTTAGCAACAAAATCTTGCACTTTGTAATAAAAGCGTGAAATTTTCATTGGTAGAAGGTAATCAATATACCTAAGAGTTATTTTGAGTTACCTTGAATTCCATCCGAAATGGAAGATACAATAGTTTTCCTATGTTGCACTCTCACTTTGTTGCATTAATAGTTTAGATAATGAAACATTTTTATAAACATTATACATGATTTCAAGGTATTTTTTAATGTTCGATCTAATAAAATTAAAACCAAAATGACTTGACATCAAGTCAAAACTTATTAGACTTTTTATGAAGAGACTTTTATTTAAAGAGCCAGAGTTGACTTGACATCAAGTCAAAACTTATTAGACTTTTTATGAAGAGACTTTTATTTAAAGAGCCAGAGTCAACAAGGTTTTTGCCACAAGAACCAAAATATACTTTTCTATATGTTTTCGATGTGCTGATCTTATTTTTATTGGCCTCCGTTTTTGAAATAGAAAATGTCGAAAAACGTCATTTTGGCTGTTTTCGAGGTTATGAAAAAAATTTGTAACAGTGCCTATAAGAACTGGTTTTACTCTTCCAATATTTTAATCTTTCCGATATCTCTTTTACTGCCCGAGATATTTAAAATTTAATGAGTGGTCTTTGACTCAGAAACAGCACTGACCAACCAAATTAAACTTTTTTTGCCACAAGAACCAAAATGTACTTTTCTAAAGGTTTTTAAAATGCAAAAAAAGAGGTTTTTTTTTATAACGGTTATATTTCAAGAACGGAAGCTAATAGAATTCTGATTGCGGATTCGAGTTAAGCAACCCAAAAACCTTCAGAAAAGTATAGGCAAGATGTAGGCTTATAAAATGTTGTATAGGCGATTATGTAGGTACCAAAGAAAACAATAATAAAATATGCGCATCAAAATATTTTGGGTTAAAGGTTGTTCTTTTTTTAAGTAAGAAAGAACAGTTTTGAAATAGTACCATTGTGCCACATGGAAAATATATGCATTTTTTTGAACTGGATAAAAATGTTAAACAGATAAAAATTGTAATAGTTTTTCATTCTTTTTTTGGGTTTCAAAAATTGAACTTTTTCAAATCAACCTACTTAAAAAAAAAAACTAAGCTTTGCGTTTTTAAAATTTAAAATTTTTTAAATTAATTACGTCAATCTTGTGTTCTTGGTGGAGGGGTGTTGGTCATGACCTCGAGAGTCGAGACGTAGTGATACCAATTGGAGAGATTAAACATCCATAGCAGAATAGGTACACTTGAGGCTTACATGGATTTTTAAATTAAACTCACTTCAAAATTGAGTTGTAAAAGGAAATTTCCATTAACTCATTTTGTTAGAAACAAAAGAACTTAAGGTCGAAGTGCAATTCCTAATACTAAAGTTCATACGGAAGATTTATTATCGGATTTGTTCCTGTAAAATTTACAGCAACAAATCTGATAATCACTAGCCCACCCGGATTTCATTCAGGTTTGATTTTTAAGAAAAGGCCTTAGCTTAAAATAATTGTTTTGAAATCCAAATTTTCGAGGATCTAAAATGACGTAAAAGGTTAAATAAGGTAACATTTTTGAAAGCAATGAAGACTTATCTTCTGCTGACTAAAGTATCATACAATGAACTATTTTAGTATGCATATACAATGTCTATCACTCTCAATGAAGTCTTTCGACACTAGTGGTTCAAAGTGTGACGTTGCTTATATCCTTCTTATAGCATTTTCAAATAGAAATGAAACAAAGAGACTATAGAATCTTTCTAGAGCATCAAAATGATATTGAAAATAGATGAATTGAAAAGTTCCAAATTAATCATAATGTATAGGTAGAGAGGAATTCCAATTCCAATCAATTTCTTTTCAAAATGCATATTAATTATTGTTTGAGCTTTGTACGAAAATCCTTCCATAAAGGAATACATACTTGCAGCTTTATAAAAATATGAAAAAAACTAGTTCATATCCTTCAATCGATTTTGGGTGATGATGATAAAGATGATAGAACGAACGAACATAATGTCCTTGTACCGGTGCTAGAAGCTATTTTATCTACAATCCTGCATCTCGGTGTTGCGCCCGAAATACCGGCAAATTTATATACATATAAATACATATGTATATTTATCTGTATGTACTGTTTATATATGTGTAAAATGTATTTGATGCAATGCACCAAGCCAACCATCAGAGCAACGGCGTTAAAGTTTATTGACACATCCTTTTTGCCGCATAGTAGTGCATCCTTGAAATTAGTTCATTGCAGTTGTGTTGTGTCGGTGTGAATTGAATATGTATGTGTAAATATATGAAGGCTATATTATAGTGAATGAAAGAATGAGATAGAAAAACCGGGTAAGAAAATAGTTAAATAGTTCGACGAACTTTATTTGGGTTAAAAATAGATTTTTGCGTCCTGACAATGACGTCATATTATGTTCCACAAAGTGGAAAAGCGCATTTCAGAAAAATAAAAAAAAAAACACACAGAAAACACCGCACCCATTCCACTTTAGATTGCGAATTGAGGATGAGAATAATGAAACGGTGAATTCTTTTCTAGTGATTTCTATACAAAATAACCGGAGCAAGGACATTAGCGCTTCCACTTTACTCTTTTGCGCTATCATTTTATTTGCATTGTATTTTTTTTTTCGTTTTAAATTATTTATAGAAATTTTTATAAAAAGAAAATAGTAAAAAAAAGTAAGAGTTAAGGCTTTGAACAGGTTGGCAAAATCGCTATATACATTCATAGGTTTGTACATAGTTTCGTGAGAATGTGGCATTTTTTTTTGTTAAGATATATATGTATTGAAGTTTTTTAGGCATTGACTCGTTTTTCTGCCGCTAAATGCAGTATTCTATTCATAGCCACAGCAAGTGTCAATATTCTTTTTCTTGTCTATGCAATATGGCATTGAGAGATTATTGCAGTGGAATGGATTTTTTCGAATGGGTTGATGCACATGACGATAAAGGTTTTGGGGTTAAGTGATTGTTGAAATACAATATAAAAAAGTGCAAAGTTGTATATGCCTAAAAATGTATAATGTAACCTTGTAATAGTTTTTGGATGCAGATACAAATTTATAAGTTTTTTTTAGTTTTTTTTTTTTTTGTGAGTTTTGTAAAAATAGACTGGGTAAAGACTTAAAATAGTGGACACTCAACGCTTTATTATACTTCCTAAGCTCAGAAACAACATTTAAAAATCAATATTTCTATGTTTTTGAGTACAGGTATTCCATCGTGACGGGTTTTTTTTGTTACCCAAGTGATGCTTGTTCATTGAATTTATTGTTACTCTTTTAAATTATAAACATAATTCTAAGTACAAAATAAACATTGACTTTCGTAATACGTACTATATGGCAGAATAAATATAGTTTTAAAAATAGAAACTGTATTTTTTTTATGTCACGGGTGGGAAATGAAAAAGAAGAGATTTTAAATTAATTCAAAGACTAAATAATTCCAATTCTTATTTTTCTCCGCAGTCGAATATAATGCCAACAACTATCAGGATTCAGGAAACCTACTACACTTGAATGATTTAGACCTTAACGTAAAAATAATGGAAGATTGTTTTTTTGGTCCTGTACAGTCGTGCAGGTGGAGCTACAATTAAAGCGATAACAAAGTAATTTAATCAAGCCCCGTGAGAAAAAGGCTTGTGTTCACTTGGTACACATGACTAAATTTGAAAACGGGTTTTGAAAAATTGTATTAAAGTATCCCCCTGTGCTGTAGATTTTTAGTGAATATTCAATTTCGAATAGATCAAATGCTCCTTGGAATACAGACAAAATTGTAAGCAGGGTTGTCAAAATATCAATTGAAATCCAAAAACATATTTTTTTGAAATGTTTGCTTTGAAAAAAAAAAAACCAAAAATATTTTATTTATATGTACATATGTTTTATTTTTATTATATTTCAAGAGTCAAAATTTAAACTAAATTCAACGAATATTCACACACATTTTGAATTAAAAATTTCAATGTAGAAAATTTTTTATTTGCAATAAATTTTTTTGCTTATGCAAAATATTTTTATTTGCAATAAAAAATTTAATTTGCAATAAACAATTTAATTTGCAATGCAAATATTTTTCAGATTTAATACAATTTTTTTTAAATGCAAATTTTTGTACATATTTATGTACATATGTTTTATTTTTATTATATTTCAAGAGTCAAAATTTAAACTAAATTCAACGAATATTCACACACATTTTGAATTAAAAATTTCAATGTAGAAAATTTTTTATTTGCAATAAATTTTTTTGCTTATGCAAAATATTTTTATTTGCAATAAAAAATTTAATTTGCAATAAAAAATTTAATTTGCAATGCAAATATTTTTCAGTTGTAATATAATTTTTGTTTAAAAATTTTTTGTTTGCAATAAATTTTTTTTTATGCAAAATATTTTTATTTGTAATAAAAAATTTAATTTGCAATGCAAATATTTTTCAGTTGTAATACAATTTTTCTTAATGCAAATTTTTGAAAATTTTTTATTTGCAATACATTTTTTTGTATGCAAAATGTTTTTATTTGCAATAAAAAATTTAATTTGCAATGCAAATATTTTTCGGTTTTTTTTAGTCCAAATTTTTGAAAATTTTTTATTTGCAATAAATTTTTTTTTATGTAAAATATTTTTATTTGCAATAAAAAATTGAATTTGCAATGCAAATATTTTTCAGATGTAGTACAATTTTTTTTAATGCAAATTTTTTTTTAAATTCAATAAATATTATTTCTTTTTAATTTGTAATAGAAAACAAATACCTAAAAAAAAATATTTTTTTACAACTCTGATTGTACACCGAAAAAAAAAATTGATAATAACAGCTATCAAATTAACATTTTTCAGTGACAAAAGTCGTCCAACAATTAAAATATCAATTTTGATATTTTATCATATCATTTTCACATTTTTTAATTTCAGATGGGATGGTGAAAATTTCACTTTGACAATTAAAATATCATTTTGACATTTTTTTACGTTTAAGTGGACAGTGAAAATTTCACTTTGACAATTAAAATATCAATGTTGACTAGATTTTACGTTTTAGTTTATTATAATGAAACCTATTTCTTTCTTTTTCTTTTTTATTATTTTTATTATTAAAAGAATTTTCTTTCTTTTTTCAAAACATTACTGAAAGGGAATATTCTTTACAAAATAATGATCATATTATTTTTTCTATTATAGGTGATATAATTGTTTTGTTATTTTCTCCCAAACTATGTGAAGTAAAATCTTAGTGCCGATCAAATTTTATCAGTAAATCATACATTTTACTTCGAAAAAACACAACGCGCCTTTAAATTAGTACACATTAAGAATTTTGTATTTAATATTTTTCAATAATTTGGAATGAGAAATTGATATGAAAAAATGATAATAAAATATCAAAAAAAAATTCCAAAATGTGACATTTAAATATCATCCTGATAATAAAAATGTTGTTTTAACATTTTAAATATCATTAAACACATTTTATAGAGCATTTTTGGCTGATATTTAAGAAATGTTAATTTGATATTTAAAAAATGTTAAATTGATATTGGTTTTTTTTTTCGGTGTAAATATAAACTTGTTTGAATGGCTAATATCAAGCTTGAACATAAGCTAAAACTTTTATGACTAAAAATAATAGTGGCATTTTTCTTTTTATTTCTTATGTTGAAAAGCACTTCGAAATTTCGTTTTTAAGAGTGTTAATTAATTATTTCTTCAAAATGACATACCAATTTATGATTTTCAAAATGTTTTTTATTTTTATATTTTTTTATTTATTTTTATTTTTTATAAATAACTCTGAGATAAGAGCTACTTTTAACATAAAAGCAAAAATTATGCTATTTTTGGTTTGTTAAATTGAATAAAAAAGTTAAATTGATTATCTCTTTAGATATTACTCATAAAGAGGAAAGAAAATTGTCGATGTTGAAAAAGTTAAGAATCGTTTGAACTTAAAAATAGTTTTTTAAGGCTAGCAAAATTGGAAAGTTCTGGTAGTTTTTGAAGATTTTTTAAATTTAAGCGTCTACTTGATCGTCTAAGTAGTAAATTTAAAATATTAGGTACTTGACCCTGCTCAAAAACGTTAAGACAACTCCCTATGTCCCTATTGATTGAACTATTTATCCCAGCATTCAATTGATACCAAGTTTCTGAGGAGCTCATTTGCATGCCTACCTAACAGCTTGTGTTTTTTTTTTTTACAAAAATGACATTTTCAACAAAAATAATCCTTGGCCCAAAAATTTACTTCATTAAAATGAAAAAAAGTAAAATTTCAACTCAAAACCACTTTCTGTGTTCTAATTTTTCAGTTTCTCGAGTACCTTTTTATTTTTTATTTTTGTAAACATGAAGTCAAGGTTTTTGGCATAATATACATTTAAATATATTTTTTAGTGCATCATTCAAAACACTGAGCCTACTCAACTGCAAAAGAAACTTAGCATATTCTGACTTTTGTATCTCCACCAGGACAACTATTGCATTCGTTGTTTTATCCCTCAGTGTCCTTAATTCTTTACATCTTGCATTTGAAAGGACATTTTATTTTTTTTTGTTGCAAACTACAGATGGGCATTGCCCCAAAGAAACACTTCACAACTAGAGCGAGGATGTTCTCTATTCATTATGACTTCCATCACTATACTTAGGTAGGTACTCATATACCAACCAAGTCATCGAAATAATTTATTCTCTTTTCAACCACAAAACTAAATACACACAACTGGGTTATGGAATGAGGTTAGTTCCTTAAGGGAAAGAAAAAAGCATTTGCTTGCTTGGTTTGAGATTGACAAACTGACATAAGTGCTGAAATAATTATAATTATTCTTAATCATGAAAGATTTTTTCGGTTAGAGGAAAAGATTTTTTTTGTATTTCTTTTGGGAAATGGTTGGTATTTTAAAACGTTTTTGGTAAATTTATGAACCTACGCACAATTCTTTTTTATTGAGTTAAGATTTCAAGTAGAATAAAAATTAAATATTAAAATTATGGCTTCAAATAAGAAAGAAATATTTTTTAATATCAGCCCACAAGGCTTTAATAATAACTCCAAAATAAAATAACAAGATACAAATGAGAACACAATTACAGCTTTAAGAAACACCTATACTGCCGAATTTCTGTCTTTTCACAAATAGCATAGAATTTCTACAACAATAAGCGCTTCTAAAACACTTTTCACATTCTCCTTTAAGATATATTTTGGTAGATTTTAAGAAAATAAAATGCGTAAGTGGGCTGTGCGATAGAAAGAAATAACAAATAATAAAGATTAAATAAGGAAGTCAAAAGTTACAAAATATTGAATGAATTTAGAAGTGTAATGTCGAAACTTTATCATTTTGTGATTAAAAATTCCTCTTTTCTATTTTCTGACTTCAAAATTGTGTTTTTTTTTAACCAAAATTTTTGTTTCCAAAATTCTGTTTTTGTCTGCTTTTTAAAACTCTATCAGCATAATATTTGAACAAAAAAATTGCTTATTAAACAAAAGTACACCTCATTAATGTAATTCAACTTCAGTACTTTCCTAACCATTTTTCAAAATACATAAGACTGTCTTACAACCAGGGTTGTAAAAAAATCGTTCTTCTTTAAGCATTTGTTTTCCATTACAAAAAAAAATTGCATTCAAAAAAATTTGCATTAAACAAATTTTTTTATAAAAATATTAGTTGCAAATACAAAAAAAATTGCATTGAAAAAAATATTTGCATTGAAAATTAAATTTTCATTGCAAAAAAAAATTTCATTGCAAATAAAAAATTTTTCAATTCAATGCAAAAAAAAATATTAGTTGCAAATACAAAAAAAATTGCATTGAAAAAAATATTTGCATTGAAAATTAAATTTTCATTGCAATTAAAAAAAATTTATTGCAAATAAAACACTTCTCAATTCAATCCAAGATGTGTGCATTAAATATTTTTTTATATTCAGCTATATCATCCGTAACATTAAAATTTATATTTTTAGTTGCAACAAATATTTTTTTTAATGCAAATATTTTTTTATTGCAATGAAAAATTTGTTTCAGTTCAAATAAATATTTTTTCCTGGTGCATTATTTTTTTGTTTGCAAAAAATATTTTTTTTTGTAATTTCAAATGCATTTTGCATCAATTTTTAAAAATTGATTTATTTTTAAAAATAATATATTTTTTATTTCAAACTTATGCATTTTTAATTATTTTCGAAAATAGTTAACCTTTTTCTTAATATTTTTAATTTTATTGATTCTTCAAAAAAAAAAAGTGATCATTATAAAAATTGACAAAGTAAATAACAATAAATGATTTGTGCAATAAATTAAAATAGAGTTTGAAAAATTTTAAAAGGCGTGCGATTTTTAACATTTTCCAAACCTTTTTTAATTTTTTGCCTCAAAAAACCATAAGTGGCTTGCAATTTGCAACAATACAAAAACCCCAATATTCCGAAACATTCATTTTTCATGTCCGCCGTATATGCACTTTTTATAAAGGATAGCCATTAACTGTTAACACATATATTTCTATTTCCATCATCCAGCTGAAATGGCTCATAAAACTTTCAAGGATCCTATACCTACTATATTTTGCTGTTGTCATAGAGTCAAATGGTTGTCCTTTTGGATAAACCTTCACGCTTCACCTTTCAATCGACTATAACATACAAAACAGAAAAAAACCTTTAAACGAAATACTTATTCCACACAAACAAATAAACACACACTTACTCAGACAATACGCATTCTATGCCGTGTTACACGTTGCATCGCTTTCCGATTCATATTATTTTATCCTTAATAAAACTGCGTTGTATCGTCATGTTACACTATACACTTTACCAGTTTACACCCTCTCATGTAGAAGAGGCATCGGGCGCACCACCCTATTTTGAGACTAGGTACACGAAATTTGATTCACAAATGCGCGTACATTGCAAAACCAAGGACACTCCCCAAAAGGTTCGTTCAAGAGTGTGGTGTGTTGTTCGTTGTTCGTCCTAGTGCTCTCCTGTGTGCTGTCTATATCATGACCCAGTGACCCAATGCTGATGATGTTCATGCAGGCCCACTCCACCCTAATGACGAAGTCTTTGGCCTCCGTTTGGTGTACCATTGCTCTGTTGTTACATAAAATTTCTACCGCGTTCAGTTTTATGTTCAAATTGAGGGGGAGGGGGGAAAGGGGATGACGCGACGAACGAAAAATCATTCTATTTGCAAAATAGCATTCCGGCAAAAGCCATGTTAAACCAAAGAGTATGTAGTGTTTGGTGTTTACGTGCAATACCAAACCAACAACAGGAAATGTGTCCTTCCACTTCCACAAAGGCCATCGAAGCCATTTATAAATCATAAATTTGTCAGTCAGATCCAGATCGATTGGGCTCTGGTTGGCTGCATGAAAACAGCATCAAGTCCACCAAATGTCCACCAGTCAGCTAGCCTTTGTACGGATGAGGACATGGGGAACACTTTAAAAATTTGCAGTGTAAGGAACAAGGTACTCAATCAATTGAAACTCGATGTTTCAATGACATTTACTACGTACGAAGCCGGGTATAAGGATAGTTTACTCTTGTTTTTTTTTTTTGGTACAACACTTTGATGGCATTGTAAAGTAGGTATACACGGAAATAGAGAGAAATATTCGACAGGCTGTGCGGTGTGTGTGTGTGACGTCAGCAATCGTTTACGTCATTCATCTGTCGGTTTCGTTTAGTAGGTCATGGAACTTGAGTAACCTTACTTTGGATGTTTGTTTGGTTTATAAGAGTTATCTTGAATATCCTTCATATTGGTGTATAGAAAGTATAGGTACAATATGGGTTTCGTGTTCAAGTTTATATCTGGGGTTTTGAATTATTTTAGAAAACACTGCAACATCATCATATAGTAAGTAAGTTCGGGAGCTGTGTGATGTGATATTCAGTTTTTTTTTTTGGAGAGCTTTGTTGGAGCTTTTCTTATAGAAGAGGTTTTTCATATTATTATGGTGTTTTTCCTATCGTGAGATTGGCCATGGGAAATAATTGCCCAGAGTTTACAGTTTTTTTTTTTATTTTTTAAACAAAGTAGATTGCCTTCGACACGAGGTCAGATGGAGATTTTTAAAGTTCAACTGATGTCACAGAAGAGTATTGTAAAAATAAAAAAACATAGATATGGCAAGGTAATTGTTGGATATACTAACGATTGGATGACGAAAAATTAATTTTTGAAACTTATTTTTTCATATCCTTGGATGAGAGATCTTGAAAGGTCATTCGTGCAATTTTGGTTAGGTGACGTAGTTGTGAGTTTTTTTTTTTTTTATTATTGCAGGGAAGTTAAAGGGTTTTTTTCTATGGAAAATGTTTGTTAGTTGTATTTAGCGATTAAAATAAAATATGCATTTTTTGTGGATTTTGGTAATTGAAACTTAATCAGTTGCTGAGATAATGAAAATCAATGACAAATCGTTCAATTCGATAAATCAGAATCAGAGCTATCTGGTCCAAATTTTATTCCATGTCAATAGAACAACTAAAAATAAATTAAGGTCATTTATTACTTATTTATTTTTAAAAAAGACACGGCTATTTAATAAAGATCGAATTTTTGTATCCTTTCATTTTTCCACTTGGTTAGATTCTTTTTTTTTATTAAAGTTTTTTGTTTAAAAGTTTTTTTGGGAAAAAAAATTGGTTAAAATTGCAATTTGTAGTACCTACATCCTTTATGATGATTTAATTACACTATTACACTGGTCCACAAGGTTTTTGCCACAAAAACCAAAATATACTTTTCTAGTAGTTTTTGATGTGCTGAACTCGAATCTGAAGTCAAAAAATTGTTATTGGCCTCCGTTTTTGAAATATTACCGTTAGAAACTGTCAAAAAACGTCATTTTGGCTGTTTTCGAGGCTATGTTTTTATGTGGGGTAGTTCATTATGAACTTATTTGTAACGGTGCCTATAAGAACTGGTTTTATTTTTTCAAATAATATTTAAATCTTTCCGATATCTCTTTTACTGCCTGAGATATTTTTTGATTTTTAATATTATTTGAATCAGAAACAACACAGGGCAACCAAATTAAACTTTTTTTGCCACAAGAACCAAAATATACTTTTCTGAAGGTTTTTGGGTTGCTGAACTCGAATTCGCAATCAGAAAAATTCTATTAGCCTTCGTTCTTGAAATATTATAGTTATAAAATGTAAAAAAAGGTTTTTTTTTTATAACGTTTTCGAGGTTCTGAAAACAGAACCTCGAAAACAGCCAAAATGACAATTTTTAGCATTTTATAAAAGTAATATTTCAAAAACGGAGGCCAATAAAACTTTTCCGACTTCAGATTCGGATTCAGCACCCCAAAAACTACTAGAAAAGTATATTTTGGTTCTTGTGACAAAAAAAAGTTAAATTTTGTTGCTGACCAGTGTTATCTAAGAGTATTTTTCATTGCATTGAATTTAAACCAAAGGATATAATTACTTCTCTGAAATTAGTTTGTATGAAAAAAATATTTTATGATTTTAAACTAAGTATCGTCACAGCAAGTTCCGAGGATGTTTTCTTTACGCAAAAAATTTCATATTTCGAGCCCTTCCCGCCAAACAATCGTAATCGTAAGCGCCAAATTTAATTATGAATTAAAGACAACAGACCAAAAATAAGATATAATTTTTTTTGTGTTATTCAGTGTACTTTTTTTTTTTTTATTTTTATTTTCAGTACCTATTTTGATTTTACAACAATTTACAAGGACGACAAGAAAAAGAAGACTTCGTCCAAGTGAAAGGGGACCTCAATTGTAACAAAAAACTAGAGATGCCGCGAACATTCGGCCACTATTCGGTATTCGGCCTATTCGGCCTGTTTTTCGGGTATTCGGTATTTGGCCGAATAGTTAAACTATTAAACGAATATCAAATGGAGAAGAAAAAAGACATAAATTATTATACCAAAATGTGTGTTTTATTAAAAAATTTAATTTTAGTAGGTACTTATAATCTACTAAAGGCAAGTTGTGGTGAATGAAAACTATTTGTTCCGCATTTGTTGTGTAGTAAACGATTACGTTTATCTTCGTAGACTATTCCTGCTTCGAAAAATAGTCTTTTACTGTAAACACTTGTCCGAGGAGAGGAAGGGTAGACTTTAGCAAATGTTGTCAAAATATGAAATTTTGTAGTATGTGTTGACCACCACTTGTATGGGTCCGCTCTTGGCGAACAGTCCTCATATGTTATTCGATTTTAGATGTCTATCTTTGCAGTAGCAGGTAGTGTGTTCAGACATTTATCTTAAAAGTAGTTCAGTTATTCATCGTTACAATACGATGTTGTTGGGAATTTTTTAAGCCACATCTATAATTCTTGAGAAAAAGTATAAAATTTTTGAAATTACCAACGCTTTTTTCTGAGTGTCCTTGGCCGAATATTCGGTATTCGGCCGAGGAGCGTGACCGAATATACGGTATTCGGTATTCGGCCAAATCAATGTTCGCGGCATCTCTATAAAAAACCACTGATAGCCAATTTTTGATAAACACTCTTTGACTCACATAAAATGTGACACATTTGTAGCTTTGAAAACACATAGTAACAATCTGTTATGTGGTTGAAAAAGTTATGAATTTTTTGAGAACTTAATGTAATATGCTAAATTGAGTCATTATACTGTTTTTTTTTTACAGTTCGCTCTCAATTTGAGTTTAAATGCCTTATTTGAGTTAATTACATCACTTTTACATTTCTTTTTACTCGTAAAAGTTAGATCTCATTAGATCTCAAAAAACAACGTTGTCTTGAACTCCGTTTACTGTGATCTAATTTTGTTATGTTTTTTATTAGCTATTTAACTATAGGTATACTTAAATGTTAACCAATTTAAAATTTACGTTTATTCGGGAATTTCTTATATTTTTTTTAATTTTAAAGTTTTTTAATGAATAAATACATATTTCTTTCGAAATATTTTTGTGGAAATTTGTTGAATTGAATAAGACTGAAGGCTTCTGTGGATTAGTTGAAAGTAATTTTCTCAAAGTTTCTCAAACATTTTCACCAAAAAAGAAATATGTAGGTTATTTGTTTTCAGAGAAATTTTTAATAATAATGAAAGCATGTTCAAAAATTGAAATTCACTATTAAAATTGTTGAAAAACCTCGGTCCAAGCATCGAATTTAAAATTATATTATTTAAATCATGAGGTAAAAGTTTATCTTTCTAGCGTCATTGATCTTAAGTATCAACCATAAGCCGAGTAGGTACAAAAATTAAAGAGTCAAATGTGTTATTTTAGAGAAAACTCAAAACTTCTAAGAATGATGCTGATTTAACTGAAAAATTAATTTATATGTTAAGTAGGGGAAAGGTGCAGTGAGACAGTGAGACAGTGCAAACAGTGTGCGACGATCCATTTTTCTCTTTTTTGAAAATAAGCACGATTTAACGATTTAACGATATTTTTATTGAACAGTTATTATATATACAATTTGCTTAAAGCTAGTAATCTAAAAATGTACATTGATTATATTAGTAATATGTTGGCACAAAAGGGGCCTAACGTTTTTACATTGTTTTTTTTTAAGCTAAATTTACAGTTAATTGTCATTGTGTTTGTTTTAAATATTAATTCTGTTGGCAGCTTCTTAACTCGGGTTGTTCAGGTCCGGTTGTCATTGTAAAGGTTGGATTAGGGAGAGGTGAGGCTTTCAGCCACGATAGTGAGCTGATCCAGGATCAGCGTAGAAGGGGATGTTCTCTTCGTCGTTGGTTGATATAAGATCCTCATCCAAAAGTTCCTTAGCTTCTAGGTTGAAAATAAGCACAGTAACGCTAGTTTGGGTCAAAACGTTTATTTCCCCGTCTGCGTCTTTTAATTTTGTCCCGACTAAATTAAAGCTGTCCATTTTCCTACACCGTAAAATATCACACAAAATCAGGTGAAATGACTTTTTGGAGTGTTATAAAAAGAGTGTATAACACAAAAAAATCTGGTTAGTGGACAGAACTTTTTTTACATATGTATTATATTTCTATGTTCTTTCATAAAAAATATCATGTAATTAGAATTCCTTTTCGTTTTTTGTAATTTTATATCTTTCCGAAAAATGACGAAAAGTAAACAGTGAGACATTATTAAAAAGCAAACAGTGAGATATAGACTTAAAAAAAAATCTATTACTTTAGCATGACTTCAATATGATTTCGTAGTGTTTTTTCTTTCGTTTTTTTTTTGGCTTTTTGTTATTTAAAAAAAAAAAGTGTAAAAGTAACATGAATTAATTAATTATATACTTGTCAATTACCTAATTATTTGACGTTTTCGTTAATTTTTTTTTTCACCTAACAATGTCTCACTGATCGCACCCCTTGCAAACAGTGAGATGTTTTGACTTTTTCTACATTTTAGTCCAATGTGATGCTCTCATTCATTCTTTAACTACAAGTTTTTTTTGCAACATTAAGATAAAATATGTCTTAAAATGACTTCAGAGTTTCGTGAAGCTATCTTGAAAACATTCTAAGATATACCAATTTAAAAAAAGGGTGTCTCACTGTCCACACCTCTCCCCTATGTATTGTATATGTTACAAAAATTTAAAGAAATTGTTTTCCATTATTGGACTAACCCAAGGTTTGCAAACTTTAAAAGCTGAAACACAATCACGCTTCAGGGCGTCGCTTCGTTGCGTTACGTTGAGAAATCCTCAAAGCGCGCTTCTGTCACTTTGACTTTGAACAGCTGATTGCAACATAAAATCTGCTGTCAAATAAAAAAAACACACTCACTCACAAAATTATTGGGCCAAGTCTTTATCTTGATTTAATTGTGGAAAAATGAAAAAGGATATTAATGTGTTTAAAAAATGCATAGAAATTTGTTTATTCTTTAATCCTATATTTATAAAAACAAAACCAATCAAAATATATTGTTTTTAACAATAAAACTCAGTCTAAAACATCATTAAATTTTTTTTGTTTTTAATACGTAAATTGTTTTGATTTAAAATATCTCGATGTCGTTTTTTTGTGCAAAATCTATATAGAGAAATTAAAAAACACACATAGTTTTGCAATAATTTTTTTTTTTTTATTCACATTTGGCGCAATAATAATGTGGGTGACTGTAACTATGTCTGTTAAATGTCAGAAAGCGAGCAAAAGTTCAGTCTGGTTGAACTTTTGCTCAACAATTCAATTGGCGGTTGAATTTTAAATAGCAATTTTCTCACAAAATTTTGAAACTTTGAAATTCAAAAAAAAACTTCTTAATGTGATTTAGTTTTAAGGATTATCCTTTAATGGAATATAAATTTCTATTATTCATAAAAAATAAACTAATTACAATCACCTTTCATAAATAAATTGTCACTTATAACTCCAACAGTAACAAAAAGGAACAAAAAATCCAAAACTTTGTGTGGTGGGATATACGAGTAATTGTACAGAAGGTTACAAGTTCGTTTCCTAGTGATTACAAAAAACATATGTATAACGGATAAGACGTTTAATTTAAATTATTAATCTTGGGTTAGCAACTTGAGATGGCATATTACAAAATATTCCATGAAAATTTAATATCTCGGAATGAGAATACAAAACTCATAGGTACATGTATGATTAAATTTTTCTCCAAAAATTTGTCTCAACCATCGATTGACAACCACAAAATTTAATAAATATCGATATAATTTTTTTTTCGATAAAGAACCTTGAAAAGAGGTTTTGCATAGGAATTTATTCTAAGAAAATAGGAAATGGAAAAATTATATTGTTCAAGCAGAAATACAATGTTGATTTATATTTGTTCTTTTTTTTTTGCTCTCCAATTTCAAGGAAAAATCAAAAATTCGATTTTTTTTTTCAAATACTCAATAAGTAATCAATTCTTTCGAGTTTTATTTTTTCTCAGAAAAGTGCCAGACAATGTATAATTTAATTTTGGTTGTAATAAAAACCTATTTACCTGATTTATTTCCTATACGAAGAAACCTTCAAAATTCATATGAAAATTTAAATTGTTTCTATGACTATTTTGTTTTATTCTAAGAATTTTAAATGGTTAAAAAAAAATATTAAAATCTAGAAATCAATTTTTTCTACTTCTCTCACCTAATATTATGTTATCGATGGAAACATGCAAAATCTAATACGTGACAAATGACAGGAACACTGTTTTGCTATAAGCCTCACAAAATATAAGCAAACAAAGCCACACGCATCTACTATACCAAGGGCATTACAAAATCAAATGAAAGAGAGGACGAGAGAAAAAGACACAAACCTGAAAGTAGCTTCCTCTATGAATTTTTGTACTGCTATATAAATAAAGCGGAACGGATGTGGAAATTTATAAATAGAAATTTTCATTGAGACTACAATTCTAAAAATAAACCAAGGACCCATAGGGATACGGTTGGCTGTGTTCAATTCCCGTCTATACCCTCGATTCCATTCATATTGCTACCCCAAAAATTTCTCTCTTCCATTGTCAAACTTTGATTCAGAAACTAGGGCAAAAATAATATTGTATGCTGTGCACTCATCCCGATTGGGCTTATTTGGGTATTCCCTATACTTCTCTTATAAGGATAGCAAAAAGTATATTTTGCTTTAAGAAATGACCTTCTTTTTGAAATCGTTAGCAATATCCTTGGTAGGTACTTTTTTTTTTGTATGAAACAATGACGTCACAATCGACTGACGTCACCGGACTGTTAAATATCCTTTGATTTTGCCGGGTGTTGTACACGCGACGAGTCTCTCTTTCTCCTTTTATACGCAACCTCCGGTCCACATCAAAAAAATATCATTCTCATCTTCTACCCATCCTTTTCTAGATTTCATATAAAATACAATAACAATGATGATGACGATGGGCGCTTTTGGCTTTGAGATGCAGCAAAAGGAATATATACAGCAGTAAAACTGGGACACACAGCTATAAGGCTGTCTGTGCTGAGTGCAAAGAGGATAGAAGAATGAAATATGTTTTGGGGAAACTAGGTCACAGACGTTTTATCGATTTTCATCCTTTATTCAAGATGTAAATGGAGAGAAAGAAAATGAGGGAAAAGATTGTGATGATAGTGCGGCATAGCAAGGCAGATATAGAAACCGGGATGCTTATGAAAGAAAAAAAGGGAATTTTTTGTTCTCCTTAAATTGAATGTAGCCTACAACAGGAGATGGAGTATTTACCGGGGTAAAATTGATTTTTCACCTCTAAGATTGGATTTTTCTTCGCTAAGCATTTTTTGATTTTCTTTGTTCACACCCTAAAATATGTTATAAGGAAGAATAGTTCAAGATTAGTCAGTGAAAGAAATAAAAATTTTCCCTTGAACCTGTTTAATTCACTGGGACACTCGGGTGTATACGTATCTTTTTTTATTTCCAAAAATTAAATTATTTAATAATGTTAAGTCTTTGTCGACTGAACTTTTATGTGGAATTCGTATGTCCGCATTGCGGATATGATGGGTGATTTATTTAAAAATTATTCCCTAATGATTTTTTTTTTATAGTGCATGGAATCGAAAGGTCTGAGACCCGAAACCATTTAAAAACATATTTAATTTTTTTACATTTAGGTATGTACTTTTAATATAAGATTATGTTTTTTTTATAAAATTATTACTCTTTTAAGAAATTAAGATTTTGTCTAACAAAAAACTTTTATTTTGTTTTCATGGCAAAATGTAATGTGCGACTCAGGCGTATACGTAACAATTTTTTAACAAAACAAATTTTTTTGATGGTTTTTTCTGTCAAAGTTGAATCTGATTCTCGGGTATTTTATGGGGCTTCTAGATAAAAGTTGAAAAATTCTAAGGAACCTATTTGAAAAGCTATGAAGCATGTCTTCAAAAAAAAACCACCGATCAACCAAATCTCATAGGTTTATTCATTGAACTTAGTTTTTTACATTAGCTCATTTGTTTTGCTATTAAAATGAAAATTGAGTTATTAGAAAAATGGCCTTATTTTCATCTTCAATAGGCCCTTATTTCTTAATGCAATTGAAAAAAAACCCGTCGTGACGAGTTGTATAAATTAATTTTTTTTAATTTTTGAGTAATTTTAAAACAGCGGTATAGGTAGCGCCGAGCGCCCCACAGGTTAGTATTCAATCGTTATCAATGAAAAAAGGAATAATTAAAGGTTTATACTGTGTCACTATATTGTAATAGAAAAATTAGTGTTTCATTAATTAATTTACCAAAAAGTGCAGCCACATTAAAACAAAAAATAAAGGGTTTTCTTAGAAAATAGTATTATTTCGTAAAAAAAATATCCGATTTTTTTGAATTTTGTTTAATTTTTTTTTATAAGAACGATATGCCAACATCTCGAATACAAATTTTCATAATATATGTACGAAAACAGTCTCTGTAAGTAATCGTAAAGTTAGATAGCGTCACATATTTTTTTTTTTTAATATATCGTTTAGTACAAAAATCCATATAAATTTATAAGTCCATAAAGGAAGAGAATAAATTATATCTTGGATACCAAAAAGTTTGGTTCAAGACAATTCAGTCATAGGTATGTATTGTATGTTAATCCACAGGACGACATGTCAAATACTTAGGTGTTTGAAAAACATGGAAAACTATAAGTCTTCAGATTGACTACAAGTTTGTAACCCAACTTAAAAAAGTCCATAGGGAGGCATAATTCAATTATCACTAAATATAAAAAATGGGTCGTATTTAAATTTTGTATTATATGTATTTCATTATAATTTCTGCATGTTCAATTGTAGTTTTTTTTTCAACTTTCAAACAATTTCATTTTACGTTGCATTTTGTCCCTCGGTGTATCCAACAAAAATTAACTTATGAAGTTAACAACTATGTTAATGTTCATAAATTTGTTCGTATCAAAATCCATACATTTTTACTTGCGATATAGGTACTATAGGGCAAGTTTAGGATTCGTAAAAAAAATCGAACTCGAGATAACAATTTTACATGACATTACGATGATGGAGAATGCCAAAAAAGTGGGTCCGGCAATTCTGTCTGTCTGTCTGTCTGTCTGTATGTACCTCGAGCTACAGCATAAACTATTCGAGTGGTTTTGTTCAACCTTGGTAGTTAAGAGTTTTGGGTGATTCCCTAGAGGACAAATTGAAATTTTTTTTAGGACCAAAACTAACGGTACCTGTCATATAACGGAAATAGAAAAGTTAATTTTTTTCAAAAACGGCTCTAACTCGGATTTTCATTAAAATTTTTGAGTGTAGTATTACACATAAGAGCCAACTTTCGAAATAAAAAAATATTTTTTTTACCGTTATTAAAGGTATCTGTCATATAACGGTTTTTTGATTTATGAATATCTCGTTCAAGAATACCGTGATTTCAACGAAAATTTTTATACAAAAGCGTTCAGGTAAAGGTAATGTTAATATTTTAGAAAATTTTTAAGAACTTATTTTTGGATTTTTAAAAAATATTTCAAAGTTTTTTTTTGAAAAATCAATTTTTTGAAAACGGATCAATGAAAAATTTTGAAATTTAGTTTTTATGTGTAAATTAATTATTTCTTCAAAATGGCATACCAACTTTTTTTTTGAAAAATGTAAGAAAATTTTTATATATAAAAAAAATATATTTTAAAAAAACGGCTCTAACGATTTTCGAAAATTTTTTTCTAAAAATTTCTTTTTATACAAGAAGTAAACTGGCAAACTTGGTGTGAAAGATCATTTAAAACGATATTTAATTAATTATAAAAACAGATTTTATTTTTTTTAATTTCTTGAAAATATCAAATTTTAAATTTTCTTAATTTTCTTGAATAAAAAGCTTTAACATTAACTTAAAGCATAAGAGCAAGTACGTGCGACCCCAGTCGTGCATTTTATTATAATTAAATTCTTAAATTTTTTAAGCAAGTTTCAAAATTTTTTTTTTGCCAAACTAAGGCTCATAGATAGGTACCTACTTTAATATGTTTTATTTTTCTTTTTTTGTTAATTCTGTCAAGAGTATTTAAGATGAATTTTAAAATAATTGTATTTTGTATTTTGCCATACAACTCTTAAGAATTCCAAAAAAGTTCATAAAGATAAATTAAATTAATTCTACTTTTATGTTATCGAATTTGTTGTTTGTTGGTTAGCCACAAATTCTTTTACAACCAGAAACCTTCAATTACGAGAGTATAATAAGTGGTAGGTTTAATTTTTCAAAGTTGTACGCATCCATACACGTGTTGTCTGCCCAACAAAATGAAAAAAAAAAAGATTTCTTATTTTCCAACCATTTTTGTTATACGAATTAAATTTAAAACCACGTGTCCCTTAAAAAAACAACAACAATGAATTTTTTCTTCCAAATTCTTGCAAAACACAAATTTTACCTGTGTTTGCTCTTAAATATAATAAATGATCCTTGACGTTACTTGAGAATCAAACAGATATAAGATAAGGCCAAATTCAAGTATTGAGAAATGACATTCAAATTGCCTCTCCACTTCAATTTTGGGCTTCAGATTTCTCTTTTGCATGAACATTTTTCAATTCGACCCGACAAGATGAAAGACAACAAAAAAAAAGCTCCAAAAAAGGATATTCAATAAACGCGCAGCGAAAAGATTAAAAACGAATTTGGTGTTGGCCTACGCAAATTTCAAAAGAAAAGTACACAATATAAACTCGTGTTGGAGTGAAATTTCACAGTCAAACTGTCAGTGGTTAATCTTTTGGGGGATATTAAACAAAAAAAAAAAAAAAAACAACATCACGACAGCACGAGCTAAAATTAAAAGTTTTTCAAATCTATTTTTGGACCATTGTCATGTCTGAATGGTGATAAAAATAAACGGACATCCCTCAAATCTTTTACGATGGAATTTTCGTGTTTTTAAATGGGGTCATTCGAAATATGTATGTACAGTTCTGCTAAAAACATTCCGGATTTTTTTGTGATTTTCATCAATTGAAATGTTATAATACAAAACTGGTACAAAATATTGTTTTAATATTTTTTCTAGGTCGTTAATATATTAGTTAAGCAATTTCAACAGAAAAAAATGATCTTTAATACATACAAAAATTTAAGAAATTTTAAAATGAAGTAAAGTCAGAATTTCAGCTGTGAAAAACTAACCGGATTTTTTAAAGGTAATTTTCAAAGTTAATATTTTGCTCAGTAACCTTTCTTTTTGAAGACTGCTTGGCACCAACGAGACTTGGACTAGGCCAAATAAAATAAAATAGAACTAGAAATATGCTCCCAGTCATTTTTCAAAGCTACAAGTACGTTAGTTGCTGAAATGGGCTTTTTCTTTTCTACCCGTCACTTAAAGATGGCCCACAAATTTTTAATCGGGTTCAAGTCGGCTAATTTTTACTGCTATTCTAAGCAAGGAGTATTGTCTGCCCCAAACTTCTGCTTAATGGGCTTTTAAGAATTTTTGGCATCATAACTTGCAGAAAGAGGCGACGTAAAGGCATTTATTTCTCCTTTAATGGAGCCATTATCGACTCCAACATCTCTCTATTTTGGAAATGATCCATAATTCCGTTGATTTTGTGAAACGGGCTAGAGCCTGCAGCTGAAAAAACCCAAACCATCACTGATCCTCTGCTGTGCTTCACGATAGGGAGCATATTTTTTTGGTTTCAAACATGTCCATGTTTGAACCATTTCACAATCGGAATAAAACAAGCTAAAATTGCTTTTATCACTGAAAAGCATATTTTTACGTTTAGTTATCGAGCAACTCAGATGTTTTTTTTTGGAAATACAACCATGATGAAGTATTTTTATTTTCAAATTTAAAGTGTTCCTTAAGATTCTTTCATTGCCTACCTTTTTAGACAATGCTTAGTATAAAGAACTGGTCTTTTTCCGAGCCGAAAGACATAAAGACCAAATCTCTCAAATCTTTTCTAATTGTACTTGATGTTGAAAGCAGATTAAGCTCCTCACAAATCGTTTTAGAAGCCGCAAAAGGATTTTTTATCAAAAAACTCTTTATTCGCCTATCAGTTTTTAGGGATATTTTGTGATGGCATCCACCCAATTGATCTACTTCAACTAATTTTTCGCTTTTTTACTTTTTGACGATATCAAACTCACTTGACGTTGCAATTTTCAACATCCCAAAGGGATAATATTTTGTTTTATTTCGGCTTGAAAATGTTCTACAACTCAATAACGAATTTGATGACTATAATGCGTTTTTTCCGTTATTCCATTAAATAATTTATACAATTCACAAAGCTAACAACTTTGTTTGTCACTGCATACAAAAATTGTATTGAAGTGACGCTTAAAACCGTTACCTCAACAACGGGAATCGAAATCCTTGAAAAATCCGGTTAGTTTTTCACAGCTGAAATTCTGACTCTACTTCATTTTTCAATTTTTAAATTTTTTGTATGTATTAAAGATCATTTTTTTTATGTTGAAATTGCTTAACTGATATATTAACGACCTAGAAAAAATATTAAAACAATATTTTGTACCAGTTTTGTGTTATAACATTTCAATTGATGAAAATCACAAAAAAATCCGGAATGTTTTTAGCAGCACTGTATGTAGTTTCAGGACACATATTTCTTATCATGTATGTTCTAATCCGTTAAGTAAAACTCAATCCAATTCGTTTATTTTAATGTGTCCCTCTCTTCACTTGGTTAAAGGCAAAACAAATCTAGGTCAAAAGGATTTTTCGTCAATTCATATATTAGTCCAGTTACAAAAGGAAAACAAACAATAAAAAAAAAATAAAATGGGGTTGAACTAAGTGAAAACAAGTAAGATTGACAGAAGACAGAATCTATACATGCTTACAGCCTATAACCTACGTAATAATCAAATGGATACAATATGATGATGGTGGAATCTGGTAAAGTGTTGGCCTAATTCATTGATAGGTATTCACGATTGGAAATTTCCTTGCGTGGTCATGGTTCCGTGGTTTCCTTTGTAAAGATGAGAGTTTTTTTTAATACCTTCTTTGAGTCTTCAATATTTAGGTCAATAGATACAAAGTAAAATTTATTTACATATAAAAATATGGAAAGGCTTTGAATTTTGATAAATCAATTTGTTGATTAAACTATAGAGGTTTTTATCAAAAAAAAAGTAAATTGTTAAAAATACCAAATTTTCAATTTAGTCAGCATTCCTCTAATTTTGACATCCAATATACTATGGCAAATAAGGTTTGAAATAAAAGATATTTTTTTAATAGTAGTTATTAAATTTACCTGCAAAATTTTTACTTGCGATATAGGTACTATAGGGCAAGTTTAGGATTCGTAAAAAAAATCGAACTCGAGATAACAATTTTACATGACATTACGATGATGGAGAATGCCAAAAAAGTGGGTCCGGCAATTCTGTCTGTCTGTCTGTCTGTCTGTCTGTCTGTGTGTCTGTCTCTATCTGGAGCTGCAGCCTAAACGAGCGAAGTGATTTTCTTCAAACTTGGTAGTTAGCAGTTTTTGGTGATTCCCTAGAGGGAAATTGAAATTTTTTTTTTATGACCAAAACTAACGATACCTGCCATATAACGGAAATAGAAAAGGTAATTTTTTTCAAAAACGGCTCTAACGATTTTGATTAAAATTTTTGTGTGTAGTATTACACATAAGGGCCAACTTTTTAAACAAAAAAATATTTTTTGTACCGTTATTAACGGTACCTGTCATAGAACGGTTTTTTTCGTTTCTGAATATCTCGTACAAAATTAACCCGATTTAAATGAAAATTTTTATACAAAAGTGTGTAAGTAAAGATAATATTAAAATTTTAGAAAATTTTCAAAAAACGCATTTTTGGTTTTTTTTTAAATATTTCAAAATTTTTTTTTGAAAAATCAATTTTTTGAAAACGGATCAATGAAAAATTTTGAAATTTAGTTTTTATGTGTAAATTAATTATTTCTTCAAAATGGCATACCAACTTTTTTTTGAAAAATGTTAAAAAAATTTTATATATAAAAATTTATTTTTTTTAAAAACGGCTCCTACAATTTTCAAAATTTTTTTTCTAAAAATACCTTTTTATACGAGAAATAAAATGGCATATTTGTTTTTTTTTTTAAGATATTTTAAAACGGTGTTTTATTAATTATAAAAACAGATTTAATTTTTTTATACTACTTATGAAATTTCTTCAAAATATCAAATTTTAAATTTCTTGAATAAAAAGCTTTAACATTATAGTTACTTTAAGCATAAGAGCAAGTACGTGCGACCCCAGTCGTGCAATTTATTTTTTTTTATTTCTGAAAAAAAGTTTTTGTACAAAAACATTTAATTACCATTAAGGCTTGATCGCATCGGAAAGTTATGCGGTAGCGGTACGGTATGAAATAAAATGCACTACTGGGGTCGCACGTACTTGCTCTTATGCTAAAAGTAACTCTTATGTTAAAGCTTTTATTCAAGCAAATTAGGAAAGATTTAAAATTTGATATTTTCAAGAAATTTCATAAATATAGTTTAAAAGAATAAAATCTGTATTTATAATTTATTAAACACCGTTTTAATGATGTTTTACAAAAAAACCAAGTATTTTCGAAAATCTTTACCTAGAGCCATTTAAAAAAAAAATAATTTTTTATATATTAAAAATTTCTAATATTTTTCAAAAAAGAAGTTGGTATGTCATTTTCAAGAAATAGGTAATTAATTTATACATAAAAACGAAATTTCAAAATTTATCAAAATTATTGAAATACATATTTTTTAAAAATCCAAAAATGCGTTTTTTGAAAATTTTCTAAAATTTTAATACATATTACCTTTACCTAAACGCTTTTACATTAAAATAAGAAATCGTTGAAATCGGGTTATAGTTTTGTTCGAGATATTCAGAAACCAAAAAACCGTTCTTTGACAGGTACCGTTAATAACAGTACAAAAAATATTTTTTTATTTCAAAAGTTGGCTCTTATGTGTAATACTACATACACACCAAAATTTTAATCAAAATGGTTAGAGCCGATTTTGAAAAAAAAAAAAAATTAACTTTTCTTTTTCCGTTAGTACCGTTAGTACCGTTAGTATTTGTCATAAAAAAAATTTCAGTTTTCCCTCTAGGGAATCACCAAAAACTGCTAACTACCAAGTTTGAAGTAAATCACTTCACTCGTTTACGCTGTAGCTCGAGGTATATACAGATAATTGCCGGACCCACTTTTTTGGCATTCTCCATCATCGTAATGTCATGTAAAATTGTTATCGATTTTTTTTAAGAATCCTAAACTTACACTGAAACGTAAACGTTCAGATGTCGATTTTTTTAAAACAATTAATCGTACTGCTACCGCATACCTTTTCGGTGTGTTCAAGCATTAAATGTTTAAATTATAAAAAAAAAATACTTAAATATCAGTTTTTTACTTGCGCCGCACAGTGGTGCCATTGGTCGTTTTTGGCGTCAAAATTCATTTGCACGGCCATTTCTGGACGAAAAGTTATAAAATTTGGTACACTGAATGATAATAGTATGGAGAATAAGAAAAACCTGGCAACTTTTTTTTTTATTCAAAATGACGGCTCCAAAATGGCGGAAAGAATGGGCTTTAAAATAGAATTTTCATTTTCAAAACAGTATATAAGCTTGAAATTGGGCTAAATTCATAGCAAAAAGGTGTCAGATCTTAGATTTAAGATTCATATTCTTTAAAAAAAAAATCAAAAATTTTAAAAACAAAGTCCAAAAAATGCCAAATTAGTAAAACACATTTTAAGACCCCTTATTACGCTATTTCATGGATTGTTTTTTTTAAATAAGCACAATTTTGAAATCTCTTCTATTTATGTTTCATTGAAAATATTGCGGTTATATGGTTGCCAACTATGTTTCTAAGTAAATATTAGAAAACATGATATAATGAAAAGTTTCAATGTTCAATAAAACTGAGAATTTATTTTTTCTGTGAACAAAAATATACTTTTCTAATAGATTTTAATGTTCTGAATTCAAATCTGAAGTCGCATTTTTTGGACTTTGTTTTTAAAATTTTTTGATTTTTTTTTTAATTGAATTGAATATAATTCAATTTTAAAGTTCAAGTGACCTCAACTCGATTTTTTTTTTATACAAAACAAAAGTAATTGACTCAATTTAAGATGAACGAGAAAAGGTGTTCGAAGAACCGACGCAGACATTATTGGATCCTAAGGAATAAAAAGATATGTTCAATTTTCGATCTGATAAATTCGTCTAATATATATACTTTTTCATGTCACTAGAACTTTTTTCGGTCTCACTATTTTATAGAGAATCATATATGAAAATGATGTAGAATTTTCCGAAGAATTCGAATATTGTATTCACAATAAAAAAATTTATTTTCACCCTTATAAAGACACTTTTTTGTGACCACTTTTTATTTTCGTCCTGCCAAATTCGCACCCGTGTGCCGAAAAAGGGATAATAATTTTAACGTAATGGGAACTCACATAAAACCTAAAACGCAATTTTTTTTATCTTTGAATTCATTCTAAGAATTGCAATTTTTATTTTTACATAAACAATTCGTCAAATCAAAAAATGTCATTGTTTTGAATGTTATTTTGTATTTATTTGTTCCACTCGAAAGGAACAAGTAATTACATAATTATATATCTTTGTTATCATTCTAAAGAAAAAAAAAAAAAAAAACATTCACCAATAAGAAGGTTCCCAGTATAAGAATTTCACATGCTGACTTCCCGGAATTTGGAGACATTTTTTGTATTTCCATTCTTTTCAACATTTCATTTACATACAAATGGATGATGAGTTTCTATATAATTATTTTACATAACAATATACCTATTTCAAACAAAATTTTTATATGTGTTTGTTTGTTACTGTTTTGATATTAAAATACTCGCAGTATTGAGTCTGTTCTTAAGAATTTGTTTTTTCATTTCAAAAATGTTACTTAACCAATCTATAAATGATTCGAGAATTGTTTTTGTCGTGTATATACTTATTGTAAAAAAAAATCACCAAACAGCAATTTTAACCATCAATTAATTCCAATTAAAGGATTATGTCCGCACAATATGGATTAAATGTTATTTATATCAATATTCTAGGAATTTATGTTTAGTTTTATAGTTTTTGTCTATATTGATTTGTTTTGCTTCAAAGTTTAAAATTTTTTTTTTTGAAAATACAAAACATACATATTTTTCAGAATCTATGTATATTTATTTTAAGAAAAAAAAATCCACATTCATGACTTGACGTAATATAAAAATATCCTTTATTTTTTTTTTTTGCCAACCATAAGAGTTTAGAAAGATTAAAATGCCAAACAAAATGATATCACTATTTTACACAAAAGGTCACGTTGAAGCGTATACGTTGAAGAGGACAGCTGAATCTAGATATTTCTTTGGGGCTACAAAAATAGAACCAATCATGACGAGAGGGAAAACTGCTTGTTTGTTACATTCAACAGTTTATGAAAAGAAGCTTTTTTCGAGAACAAAACCTAAATAAACGTGACCAAAAACTTAAAAATTTTACATCAAGTTGGACGATATGTGTCACATTATATCTTCTCATTAAAATGTGATGAAAAATAAATTTATAAAAATAAAAATACGTAGAATTTTATTTTACTTGAAGTTAAAAAAAGTTAAATATTTTGAAACAAAAATAAGATACAAATTTAAAAGCTTATGTTTTTTTTTTTTAATTAGACAGAAACTTACTCCCTACATATGTAATTCAAAGACATCTTCATCATCATCGGTATGAAGGATATATAAAAATAGAATATGGAAATGATAATATTCTTTGTTTTAAAAATAGAAGTTTATGCAATAAAAATGATTTTGTTTCCTTGCAAAACATCAAACAGATCTGTATTATGCTTTTTTCAAATCAAAGGAAATAATATTGCTGAAAGCACAAATAGATGAACATTATTAGGGGAAACAAGTGGCATCTATTCTGAAGATAAATAAATTAGAATTTATTTAAAATAGAATGCAGGATTTCTAGGATATTATATAGTTTCCCGTCAGGATGTCTAGCAAATTTGGCATTATATGAAATTCTATTTTAAAACATTTTAGGATATTTTCGATCGACTTTTAACTTTTGTATTAAAAAAAGCCATCAGAAAATTTAACTTTGCAATAGTGTGAACATGAAAAATTTGAAACAAAGGTTAACTCAAAAAGGAAAAGAAAAGTTTATTAATAATTATTCAATAATAAAAGGTTACCCATACGCCACAGTGACCCTATAATTCAATATAAAAGTCTGGTCATGATAGACAACGAAACAAGTCACCTTTGTTGATTATTGATTGTAAGAAACTATAATAACACGGTGTTACAAAAATGAAGTTTTAAAATATACGCGGGCGGAGACCTATCAGGTTTTGTAGAGCTAGTCGCACTGAATACGAAACGGTATTTGAAAATCCCCTAACACCCCCAAAATCTGGAGTTACGGGCAAAAAACGGTTTTTTGGACCTTCACCCATTGAAAAAATTCTAGCTTCGACAATTTTTTACCCATTTTCGATTTTTTTACAGTGTCTGATAGAAGATAAATAATATACCTTTTTAACAATGTATAAAACATTTATTAGATGTCAAAGTTCAAAAATTCAACTTTTTTTTGTCATTTGCCCAACTTCGGCATCAATTTAAAGTATATGTTTTCAAAACAACATGCTATTTAAAAAATATATTCTAAAACTATATCTATTTCCCAATTGATCGATGTATTTTTTTATGGAAATCACTTCAAAATTGGCTTAGAAAAAAAAATTTTTCGATTTCAACCCAGATACAGAAATTCGAACTTTTAGGTATAGAACAAAAATGTTGTTTCGACACGTAGTAGGATAAGTTGGACAGGATTTGATGAAGGGTTTTTGAAGACGAGCTCAATACAAACATTTTTTTCTTTGGGAGGGGGGTCTATCTCCCCCCGTTTAGGTGGGAGGGGCATTTTTCTAAAAAAAATTATCAAAATAAAAAAAAATTAAAAAACAACGGCATCACTTACAGTAATAAATGATACCATTTCCAAAAGGCAAAATTGTGCATTTGATTCTAATTTTTAAATCAATATAATATTACCAATAGTTTTTGAAATAATCGATTTCAAAGTTAAAAATAGGGGAAACAAAATTTTTGAAAACTCATTTTATACTATTTTTGTCCAGACTGTGAATTTTAGTAAATAAATTACCTAGACAGAAAACTGCCTCAATTAATTCCTTATCGAACAGTGAAAACTATATGTTTCTATGTCTTCTAGTTTTTGGGAAAATTGAAAAATTATTTTATCAGATTTTTCTTTTTTCAAAATATTTTTTGTTTTTATTTGTTTTTATTTTTCAATTTTCTACAAAATTATCTTGAGTAAAAGGGTGTTTTTTTTTTCAAAGAAATGATGAAATTCGGAATTAGTACCACTAAAACTGGGAAAAAATGTTAAACCAATGAAAATTGGTACAAATGTTTTATTTATAACAAAAACCAAGAATTTAAGTGGTCTATAAAAATATTTTAAGCGTGTTTTTTTTTTTTTTTTTTTTGGGAAAAAAGGAAAACCCGCGATGGCATTAAAGGTGCAATTACAAAATTTATTAAAAATGTTGTCTTTCCCATGGGAACTACGAATAAAAAAAGTTTACAGTCTTGCAATTATTCATTCATTATTTTTGTAGTTCATTTGATAGTAGGACTTTATCTTCTTTACAAATGCTCTTTTTATGTCAAGAGTTGATAGTGATTTTTTCTTAAATTCTAATAATAATTTAAATAATACTTAAAGCGGAATTTATAGCCAGCCAAAATCAATATTTAAATTCTAAGAAACCGTCTCTATCATTAATTAAAATTTGTTTCCTTAAATGGGTGTTTGTAAAAGAACTTTGTTTGAAGTGTATACTTCCTTTTTAGTAAAAAAATCTTTCAGTTACCTAGAGTTTACTTACAAATAAGATTTCTTTTATCTTACTATAAGAATACTAAGTACGTAAAGTAGCCAATTATATTTTTTATTTCCCCCTCATACTTAAAAATGTCTGCATCTCATCGTTATCTTTGTCCGCTTATTTGTATAAAAAAGTCCTTTGTCTTGTGTCAAATTCAATTTTCTTTATTCAAGTGCCTCCAAAAGAAAAAAAAAAACCTTAAAAAGTGCGGCATAGCTACTTGAACACCGGAACTTCCTTTTTGTTTTGTAAAACCTCGGAAACAATGAAACAATTTTTTTTTGTCATTTTAAGGAACAAATAATTCATTCATTTTAATTTGATTTGGGTATTAATCAAAAAGGAAAATTTTATTTCTTCCATACCTATCAAAAATCGAATATTGACGTCATGCCTTAACGTAGCGTAGGTCACATGTATGTATATTGAAATCTGATGTGAAATTTTTGGCAAAGCCAGACATCTCCAAATGATTAAATATTGAAAATGTTTTTTCAAAGAGCTATAAAAGTTATAAAAATCACGCCGATTCTTTCGTATCCAAGGTATGAGATGAAAATTGAGGTCACTACAATTCATTACAATGCCAATAGGCATTCATACATATTTCCTCCGAATCGAAGAAAAAAAAAAATACAAATAAATAAAAATGATAGAATAATAATGTGTTTTCTATGACCCAGATCCATTCTAATGGGAATACAATTGAGAGTTAGAATTTTTTTTTTTTTTTGGATTCCAAGGTTAAGCAGAGATATAAATTCCATCCAGCCAATCTCTTCAAGGTTCTTTATTGCCATTTTTTATTGAGTTTAAATCAAAACCAAATGATTTTGTAATTCAACTAATCAAATCATCAAATTTCATCCTCCTCACTTTTTCAATTTATGGCTATGTTGCTCTAGAAACATAAAATTAAGGAAAATTGAAAACACAATTTTATTTTGAGGGTATATTCTCTTTTTCATAATATTTTCTTGTTTTGTCTTCTTTTTATTTAATATTTCAAATACTAATTATAAATGATTTTGTATATAATATTTGTTTCAATGGTTTTTTATTTATTGTAGCTCAATAATATTTATTTACAAAGTTTTGGTATTTCAATTTTTTTTTTTTAATTATTTGTTCATATGTTTATAAAACAATTTCTGCTTAAAATTAAAATTAGTTTTTTTTTTCAATTTTTAAATTTAAATTACGCTACGAAAGTGCAGATCATAAGGTTTTTTTTTTTAGTTTTTTTTTTTCTAAATTGATTAAAATGCATATGTGTATATCAAAACAAAAGGAAAACCAATCATTTTGAATATTTTTAAATATTAAATTTAGTTTTTTTTTTTAATTTTAATTTAATTATTATTAAAACAGTTTGCACTTATAAAAATGGATTTTTTTTTTGTGTAATTTAATTTAGTAATTAGATAATAATTATACAAATTGTAGTGCTTTTTGGCATATTATGGTTAGCAAGGTTTAAACCCATTTTAAGAAAATTTTATTTTGTTTTATTGGTGAGAAAAAGAAATTTTTTAATGATTTTTTTTTTTAACTTGAAAAGAATAAAATTAATTTTAAGAAGTTTTGTTCCTTATTTAAACAAAAATAATGAATTTGATTAAAAAAAAAATGACAAGCTGTTGTTTTTTATGAACTCTTTGCATTAGATTCTATGAAAAAGAAAACAAAAATTAAACACAATCTTTTTGAGAACATTAGATACTCGTATATCCCTTGTCATAATCTCAAAGTATTTGAATCTAAATATATTTCATATTTCATTCTGAAAGGCGCCTAATATTCATGTACCTCATTTATATACAGAGTGTCCCAAAAGTTAACGTCGAAACGAAAACGGTAGATAGGGTAGGTGGTGACAGTTATCAGAAAAATAATAAAAAAAATCGCAGCCATATATTTTGGGAGTTATGGGCATTTGAAAAAAATTCGAAAAAATGGTCACCCTGTGACGGTTTTTCATGTGCCGTGACTACAAATCTTAATTTTTCTCATTTTTTTCTTTTGTTACGGAACCTTGAATAACCCTGCTATCAAATGCATTCAAAAATTTTAACTCAGCTGCATCAGTTTTAAAAAAAATATTACTTTTTTACCCAAATTAGTACTAAAAAAATTTACATGACTCTAATTCAATGAGCCGTAGTGTAAAAAAATGCACTACGATGTTTCGGCAAGTTGCCTTAAAAGTTGGTGTGTTCAATTCTCTTTTCAAAATGGTACAACATTGTTGGGAATATTCCATAAATAACCTAGATAAATTTTTTTTCTTGTAAGAAATCCGACTTTTTTTTAGGTAATTTTTCCATATTATTTAAGTTTTTGTATTCTGAAAGGTTCTGAAAGGGTGCAAAACTTGATGAGATGTGTGTTCAAACTTGTATGTTTGGGGTTTTGGGTGATTTCTTTTTAGACTAAATTTAACGGAACTTGCACCATGGCCAAAATGGAAGAGTTTATTTGGATACAAAAAATTGATTTTTTTCAAAAAGACATTTTTTTTTTATGTAAACGTGTTATATAAAATGCACGGCTGTAAACAGGAAAAAAAAACGACTTCTTTAATAATTTTAAATAATTTTTTTTTTAAATCGTTAGAACCGTTTAATAAAATTGTAAAGTAGTTTTTAAAATAAAAAATGAAATTAAAATTGCTTTTTTTATTTTATAGGTATTTGTAATTGATGAGTTGGGGTCAAAATCCTGAAAACTCGAAAATTTAAAAGTTGATAGTTTTTAGAACCGTTTTATAAAAAAATAGTTTTTAAAAATAAAATTTTTCACCATTACAGAAAAAAAATAAAGTTTCAAAAAAATTCTTGGGTATAAACGTAGGAAATGATTTTTCAAACAAAAAATGTTAAATTTTGTTTTAAGATTCAAAATTATTTTACTGGAATTTATTTTTTGGCTATAGAATTTTTTTTATTGAAATCAGATAAGACGTTAACGAGAAAGTCCGAAATCAAGAATATGATTCTTTGGCATGGTTAATAAAAGTTCCAAAAATTTTCTTTTTATTTCAAAAGTAGGTACAATATCAAAAGTAAAATATTAATCAAAATCGTTAGAGCCATTTCGGAGAAAGTTGAGTTTTTTTTTGTTTTGGTTGTATGGCTACTGTTATTTTGGTCCTAAAAATAAAATTTCAATTTCAACTCTAGGGAATTTCAAAAACTGTAATAACTAAGCTTAGAGAAAATCGCGTCAGTAATTTAGCCTGCAGTTCAGTCTTAGTCCACTGAAGCAATTAAGTTCAAACCTCGTAGTAAAGTGTTTTCTGATATTGATTTTTTAGGACCAAAATGTACAACAAAAATGTAGTATGGCAAATAACGTCTGACTTTTATATACAAAAGAAAAAAAATTTTTATATAAAGGTGTTTGAAAGGCCGTAATATTAAAATGTATAAAAATTTCTCAAAGGGTTGAATTTTTTAAAAAATATTTTAAATCTTTTTTTTTTTGTTGAAAACGGGTTGATATTTTTTTTGAAATTTTATTTTATTATTTATCCTTTTTGTCCGCAAACAAATTTCGAAATATGCATACTCATAGGGTTTGTAAATAGGTTAGGAATCAAACGAATCTGTTAAAATAACAGGTTTAACTAAAAAAAAGTTCGACTTAGAGGGTCTCGACTGTATCTAAAAAAATGTTCTTTTTCTTTAAAGTCGCTCTATGCCTTGTTTTTTTTTTCAAAGTATAATTTCTTAATTTTCTAAAAGCTTGTCCATAAAGACATTAAGTATTCTTACTACTTTCATCATAAGAATTCAGCCGATACATGGTTTCTAACAATTGTAAAAAAAATAGAACAAGCAAGCTTTTGTATCATATTTATAAGCCCGAGTTAGCGATGAGTTAGATATAATAGTGTAAGCAAAGGATAGTGATGTTTTAAACCAAGCAAATAATTATATTAGACAAAGGCAATAACTAACTGTAAATTCAAATGAATAATAAAGTTTTTCTAAATTTTTTCTTATTAATAAAGATTTTTGTTTTTTTTTTTAAAAGCCCCAAAATAAATCTATTTATGAAACATTTTCAAGTTGTGCTATCGAAAAATCATCTGGGAAATATTTCAACACAAGAAAAACAAAATCATCTGCTTGTCATTTTGAAAATAAAAATAATACAACAAAAAATATTATACGTATTTTTAATTCTTAAGAAAGGCACAATTAATACGCATTTAAATAATAAGTAAAATATATTAGGTATAATATGAACAAAATACCCATTCTTAAAAAAATTATAAATTACAAACATAAAATCACTTTTACTCTTACATGATAAACACTATCAATAATATGTTGTTTTTTTTATTAATTTTTGTTTTGTTTATATTAATTTTTTTCCAGTCTTAAAAATTTCCTTACATATTTTTTTTTTTATTTAACTTCAATTATATTTTTATGCATTTTCTTATATATTTTTTTAAAATTAAAAATAAAATAATAATAAAAATGGGAGTTACTATAAGATTTGATTAGAATTTTTACTTTTTTTTCTTATTTTTTTTAATAGTAAATGGTGTATTGCAATTTTTTTCTTATTTATTAAATAAATTAAATTTATTTTATTTATCATTTTAAGAATGAAAATTCATAGAAATTCAGTTTTTTTTTCTTAATTTATTTAATTTTTGTTTTTATATTTTGGGAGTGAAAAATTTGTTAATTTTATATTAAAAATTTATTTTTTTTTTGTCTACTTTTAAGTAAATTCGGGGTGCACTTTGTTTTGAGGAAAAAATCAATAAAATAAAAGCAAAGAATATTCTTATTTATTTTTACAGCTTTCGAATAGAAAATACCTTTTTTTTGTTTGTTTGTTTGTCGAAGAATATGTGTGTTACGATGATGATGATTGACCCTTACCGGTGGGCATAATGGCAGCATACGGCACTTCGTGGAACACGTTGAGTGGGCAGTCCTGACATTCCCTTAAGATATGTATAAGTCACAGGCTGTCGGAGTATCCTTTGAGGTGGTTTTGTGGTAGTTTTCTTCGTTGGCTTTTGATGGGACTCCTTCGACGAAGTTCCACTGCATGATAAAGATCGCGATGAAATGGACATATTTTCGAATGCCCGTCGAATCGACGATGTTGAACGTCGATGGAGACGTGAGGTAGAACGAACGGTCTTCTCACTATCGTCCACAGTACTGCTACAATCGCTTGACGCACACGACAGCTCCATATTTGAGCCATGAACATCTTTGGTTGGCACTGGACTTGGTAAAGCGCCGGTTGTCGAGGAACACGAATCGGTGGATGAGCTGCGAGAATCATCTTCACCATGATAGATAAGGTCGTCATGGGAACGCAATCCAAATCGCCGACTTAGGGCGTGAAAGAAGCCCAAATTACGTTCGAAACGTGGTGACGGAGTCATCGGGGATAGTGAGCGATTGCTCCCTGGTCCCGATGGGATGTCAATGTAACATATACGACTGGTTTCCATCTTCATATCACTTCACTTATTCTATCCAATCATTCACCGAATTGATTAATGTTTTTTAGAATTTGTTCTTTTTTTTCAGCTAAAAGGTCCTTTATTCACGTCATACAACACTCAACTCACACACAAAAAACACTCGCTTCAAGGATGCACTCTCGTTTTGGATTTAAGCTAGAATCTCGCAAAATAGCTATATCCTTTTGCGTTATAGCTTTTGGCCTTTTTATTATTTGCGGAACACAGAATGGCAAGTGTACGAATGGAAAAGTTTCAGATTATGAACTTCTATTTATACTTTTTGGGGCTAGAAATGATGTTCATGTTTCAAGGATATGCGCAATGTGGATGTTGTTTTTTTTTATCTTGATTCCCCTTAGTGGAGGAGCTTTTTAAAGGATAACGATGCAGGCGAGGATGTAAACAATAAGAGAGTACGTTGTCCTTTGTGCAATACTGTATAGCGTGAAGTATAGTATACTTATAGGATTGCACTACTTTTTTCCTTGAAAAGGAAGATGATGCTGCTGAAGGGTGAATAAAGAAGGAACGAGAAGAAGGACGAGGAAATATGATGTGGATAGTAGCAACGGTGTCATCGTCCATATGATTCTTTTTCCTTCTATATAATAATCTGCTGTGTGGTCTTACTTGCAGTCCCCATATCAAAACGAATATTGCAAAGGATTTAGGTATTTTATGTTACAAGGATATACAAGGATAATAATTTATTGCGGGTGTGCACATATTACAATGTAAAGCTTACCATATTACACACAAGTACTTGAAACGCTATGCTGTTGTAACAAGGAAACAATGGTATGAATGGGGTAAAGTGCATTAGGGAAGTGTCAAATGATTATCTTTACATTGTGTAAGGATAATAGGATACATTTACGAATGTCACGGAAAATACAACAATAAAAAAAAAGTACTTGATGGATAGTTCAATAAAAAGAATTATATCCAACAAAGGGAGGATAAAAATAGAGACATGTAGCAGTCAATCCAAAAATAAAAAAATGTGTGATGTAAAGGATCTAGTTAGATTCAAATTCTTTTGTGTGTCTTTTTGTCAGTTCAAGTACTATATCTCTAAGCTATTTTTGATACAGATTCTGTTTAAAAGGTTCAGATTAGATTGAAAATAGTTTCAGTGATTGTGATAAAAAGTACATAGTTGCTTTTTCGCAGGAAATTCATATAAATTCATACTTTTCGATATCTTTTGACGAAGGACACATCCTGTCAAATACTTTTTTTTTCTCATAAAAAATTGATTCTCACACCTTCATTTAATCGGAAATACCTTAGCTTGACACCCGTATCCTAGTATTAATTGCCAAAAAAGTAACTTTCATTAATGATTTTGATGCAAACATTCTTCTAGACAGAGGTCCTTTGAACAGTCAAGTTGATGATAGGAATTAATTTCTATTATCAAATCCTTTATGCAGCTTTACTCAAACCACATAAAGTGTAGACTATTAAAAACACCACGTCAATTTATCCAACCGATATGTTCTTTTTATTCTGTTGATCCTTGTACAAATTTCCCATTAAAAATAGACAAAGAGACATGAGACAGAGTGAAGACGGATAAAAACTATTAAATACCAAAGTTTGATTCTTCCGGTATTTTTTGTTTTGTCCTTTGAGTGTAATAAAAAAAAGTACTTGATACGTTTACATCCTTAAAATTGTATAATAAAGTTTTGCTTGTGATAATGATGCACACACAACACACATAAGGTAAATGACTTTTGGTCTTTTGAGTAATTAATCTGGAATTTATAAACAAAAGAAACTTTGGTGTTAGAAGCTTCTGTTTGTTTCAATGTTTTATTATAAGAAGATACACTTTTTGTGTTTATTGTTCTGAAATCTATTTAAAGAGAGTCCATTATAGTTTGTGGTTGTGTGGTATTGTTGTTGGTTGACAATGAAGCTGTTGTTTAATGCACTTAAGGAAGAAAAAGGAAATTAACCGAAGCTATTTCCGATTTCGAAAGAAATCTAGAAATAAATTATAACATGAGAGTAGCTTAAAAGGTTATTTTTAATATTTAATTTTATTGATTACAACGTAAATATACTATACCAAAATAATTTGAATATTTTATGAAGTTTAAAGCCTGAAATATATTCAATCATCTTATGATATGAATATGAACCATAATTCAGTATGGAGTTTTTGAACATTTGTATGGTTTTTCAAACATTTATTTTTTCGAATCCAATATTTAAAAAAAAAATTTGCTTTTTTGTATGTTTTTCGTTCTTATTTCTTTACCTTTTCACTAAATCAAGTATTTTAATGCATTAACACTTAGTTCTTAATTTGTTTCATTGTTTCTTATATTAATATATTGTAACTATTGTGATATATGAGAATATCTTCAAATAAGATGTAACGGGTTTGTCTTTCTAACATCTTATTTGAAGATATTCTCAGACAGCACCCTAGTTAGAATATTTTTGATATTAGAAACAATGAAACATATTAATATAATAAATTTTAATGTATTTCCTTGGAAACAAATAAAAAAATTGCATTTAAAAAAAAATATTTATTGCAACTGAAAAAAAAAATTCCATTAAAAAAAAATTGTTAGATATTGCAATTGAAAAATATTTGCATTAAAAAAAAATATTTAATGCAACTAAACATATTTTGCAGTAAAATAAAATGTTATTGCAACTGAAAAATTTTTGCATTGAAAATAATATTTTGCACTTACAAAAAATATTATTGCAAATAAAAAATTTTTTGCATTGAAAAAAAAAAAACAATGCAAAATGTGTAATGAGTGTAAAAAAACAATGCAAAATGTTTTCGAATTCATTGTTTTTTACACAATATTCTTCGATTTTCTTACAATTTTAGCTATTTGAACATACATTAGCTACATATTTCAACAATTATATTAAAAAACGAATGCACAACATTTTTTACTAGCAACGTTATTTTTTGTTAGCGCAAAATATTTTTATTTGCAAAAAAATTTTTATTTTCAATGCAAATATTTTTCAGTTGCAATAACATTTCATTTTTTTGCAAAATATTTTAAGTTGCATTACCTAAATATTTTTTGTTTTTAAATTTCAAATGCATGTTTTTTTAATTGATATTTTTACAACAATGTGTCTAGAATGATTTTTATCGTTCACAAAATCATTAATAAATACTCATTGAAAAAATTTTAAACCCAATGATAATATAATGTTATTGAGATGCGTGTCATATGTATGTGATTTGCCTAGAAATTTTTTTGGTGACTAATTTTTTGTCGGTAAGTTAAGCTCGTGAATTTAAGCTGTGCAAAACCTATTAATAGTCAAGCGATTTGAGGCACCGATTTATAAATAATTGTTCTTAAGTTTGGTTTCCTATAAAATCAATTTTTATTTTTTAATTTAGAATAAAATCTTTTGAACTTGGGATCTCCCAAGCATTTTTGAAATTAAAAATGAAAAAACTTTTTTTTTTAAACCAGTGTTTTTAAAAATAAATTGAGAATATTTTTTGAAAAAAATACCTAAACGCTTTTTTTTTAAAACAACTTTCTGAGAGAGAATAAATTAAGAGTTATTGAATGGAATGAGTTTAAAAATTAGGTACAGTACAAATTTACATGTGCCCGGTTGAAAATTCTGTCTTAGTTTTTAAGACAACCTTTGGTATTAGGCCTTAAAAAAAGAATAGTTTTTAATATTTCGATTTAATTTTTCAGTTTTTAAATAAACTTTCTATTGCTTTTTAATATTTTTGTATTCAAAAATGTATGTTGAATAAAAAAAAAAAAACATTCAAATGCAATCAAAAGTACCTAGTTGTATTAAAAACCTAAACGACAGCAGCAGCCATTTGTCCATAGTAAATTATGTCAATTGAAGATTACCGCAAACTAAAATGTATAATATTTAGAAGGTGCGTTGTGTTTTTTTCGAACTGAAATGTATAGTTTATATATCGACGGTGTACCAAAAAAATAAAATTATTTGAAAACTTGATAACTTTTTTATACTTTTTCATTTTGTGTTTCGTTGTAGTGCAAGCTTTATTCAATAGCAGGTTTTAATAATATTAACTTAACTGAGGGCCGAAAAGGGCCTTTTTTTTATAGTAAACGATATGAATTTTATTTTTGAGTAAACAACAAAAGATTGAAAGCTAAGTACCAAAATAAGAATTTCTATCGAAAAGTTATATATCGAAAGTTCTATAATAACTTATTTCTGACAATAGATTCCTCATCTATATATTTATTGTTTTTTTTTAACCATCTCTAACAAACTTCTTTTAGTTCACCTTAATTTAATTCAACTAAAAAAGTGTGTCACGTACACACAAATCTGCATTATTACTGTTCATATTTTATGACTGTCTGGTTTGAAGTAATTTCTATAGATTTTATTTGTGGAAGCCATTATTTAGCTTTAAGGAAAACAAAAGATTGATCTGCTAACTTTTTTAAGTCATTGAAATAAAAACAAGCAACCAATTCCAATTTTTCTTATTTTATTAATTAAAACATAAATATTTTTTTTTTTTAATTTAAAACTGAGTTTGGTTCCTAGGTACTGTTTTAAGCCAGAAAAATAAGATTAATTTTGTAAATAGCTTATAGCTCAGAGCTATTAAAGTTCATCTAACGAAATAAAGCTTATAACCTATATTAATTTTAGAACAAAATTGGGATATTTATATCTTTAGAAATAAAAAGTGTCATTTTATGACAACAAATAACTAATCTCCCATAAGTGTTATTAGAAAATGGATAAACACCATTTATTCATAGATAAGATCCTATGTTTTTTTTTACATCTTTTTTCTTTCCATATATTCGTTTATATACAAATAGAAGAAAAAACAATGCATTTTGGAGAAATTTTTCACGTGCATCTTCTCCAACAGCGCATGTCCCTAAATTTGCCCTAGTAAATAGAACAAAGTGCATTGTCCTGATGTAAACAGCATAATAATTTATATGAAAAAAATGACTTCATTTTTCGAATATCAAAACTGGAGAAATTCGAAGTTGCATCAATCCGAACAGAGGAGAAAAATAAAGCTTCATCTTTAAAAACTTTTCGAAGAGCAATAAATTTATGTCCTTCGAAAAAGTTTCTAAAACATTCTGAAAATCCAAGAAAATACTTCTTCATTCCCAACTTTCTCTCAACAAAAATTAAAATGAATAAACAGTTTGAATTTTTTTTTTGTAATAGTTTTTTTTTGAAAATTTTATTTCTAATTTTAAAACAATATTTTGTTTAACTAATTTTAGGTATAAAAATACTTAATTTACATAGTTTTTTTTTTGATATTTTTTGTTTGTTTTTTTGGATAAAACAGTTTTTTTTTGTGTTAAGTTTTTTAACATTTTTTTTTTAGAAAATAATTTTTTTTTTGTTTCTTTAACTTTGTTTTTTACTCAAGTCCTCTCTTTTCACTGATTCAACAGTCTCAGGCACTATATCACTCTTTTCAGCATCACTCAGGTTTTTTGTTCTATTGTTTTTCAAAGATTTTAACAATTAACACCTTATCTGTAGGCATAAGTACAACACAATGATGAACGTGGTACTCGGCGTGTTGGCAAGCCAGACATACCTTTCAGATAAACATAATTAACTGGCTGGCGAAGTATCCTTTGCTGTTGTGGTTGCTGTTTTTGTTCAGCAGGCTTGGATGAAGGTTTCTTATTTTGAGACTTTAGCGGTGTACTATTGCATGATAATGAGCGGGATGAAGACGAAAGACTTTGTAAAACCTTGCCAACCGATGAAATTGATATGCGGTTAAGGTGAATACGTCCCAAAGGTGTTCTTGCAGGTGTTGTTTCACTACTATTCGACTCCTCTTCAGTTTCAAGCTCTGACTTATCCGAATGACAATTAGATTCGATAGATCCAATACTCTGGAAATCAATGCTGGAACTACGAAGACTCTTCTCAGTTTGGTCGAGACTTAAAGAGAAAGAATCCGTTGATGAACTGCGAAGATCCTCTTGACTATTGTAAATCAAGTCATTCTGAACGCGACGGCCCAAACGTTTGCTGAGACTCTGCAAAAACTGCATAGCTCGCTGACGACGTGGAGAAATTGCCTTGGTCTTTTGGTTTTCACCAAAATCAAAATTACTTTCAGTAAGGTTATCCATTTTTTGTTTAGTGTTGATATTTTTTTATTTTGAAAACTGCTAAGTTAATCCTTTTATAATTCTTGGTATAAGGTAATCCTTTTTAAGAGATATCTTAACGGTTGAAGTAGTGAGAAACTTCTGAATTTTACCATCGAATACCATCAGCTTTTATAGGATTCTCGATGGCCTTCTGTGCCAGTACTGAAAGCTTTGGTAGGAATTATGCTTGAACATGCGCGTATAACGAATCCTTCGGTAAGGATATTACAGGCATCATCAGTTCGAATAAAACGTGAGGGAATGCATCATAGCAAACACGGTCTCGGTGTGCCAGGGAAACCCTAAGAAAAGTCCTCATAGCTTTTCTGAACATTTCCAAACGTCGCCCCCGTTGAGAGACCATGGCTACGTTTCGTTCTAAGAAAAAAATTGAAGATCTAACTTGTGTGTGCGATGGTGTGTTTAGGATTTGAAAGGATATATGAGAAAATATTTTGTTAGTGTTTGAGCTTTGATTTCTTATATTCGCACCTGTTGTTGGGAAAAAAAGGATTGAAAATAGCACGTTGTTGCCTTTTTCGTATAAGAATATTGTAGGATTACCTGACTTGGAGGGAAAGGGTTGGTCGGTTTGGATTCACATTCTTCGTAGGTGGTTGATTATAACCATTTTCAACGTGAAAACGTGGTTTTCGAGAAGGTTTTTTCCATTTCACACATTCGAATTGAGATGGTCATAGTAAGAAAAAACGTGGACTCGTACGTCTATCAAAAAAAAAACGGTTTTCTTTTGATTGTGTCGTGATGCTGATGATGATGATTTGCGGAAATGCGTTCACTTTTTTTTTGTTTGATACAGGTGATTTGATGAATGGGAATGTTGTTTGTTGGTTTTTTAGGTTTAAGATAGGAGTAATTTTTTTTATTGCTTTGCGTGTTGTGTGGGATACATTCAGTGGAAATTTTTGCTGTCCGAGAGACTGATTGTGAGAATCATGACGGTGTTGAAAATATTGGCATCAAGTTTGGAACGTGTTTTTATTTTCTTCTTCATAATAAAATCGTGCTTAACGCATGAATATTAAGCACGTTCGTTGATAAGATGGAGAGTTGCAACTTGATGGCTAATCTCGTGATGAATTATTACCGCAAAAAATACACGTTTGAAAAATGGTGTTGAATATAGTTTGATATTAAAATTGTCTGGAGTCTCGATGACAATTGAAAAGTCATTCAGATGAAATGAAAATGTGCGGTATCAATTAAAGTTCAAAAGTGAATTTGAATAAGATTTGGCTGTGTCGCGTGGAGGATTGAATTGATGTGGAATTTAATTGGTATATCTTATTAAGGATTCTTTTGAAGTAAAATATAATTATTGATGAGTTGCTTGGAAAATAATGGCAGTTTATCTTTTGATAGAAGCAAAAGTACATTGAACTAAGAAATAAGAAAAAATTAGGCGTAGGTGTACAAGTATTTGATACCTACCTGGCCTGTTTTTTTTTTTTTTTGGAATTTTCGAGTGGAAAAGTATTATCATTCAAGGTCCAGTGGATTCGTGATACATTGAACCAGAAAACATACAAAAAG
This sequence comes from Episyrphus balteatus, assembly GCF_945859705.1. Classification (NCBI taxonomy): domain Eukaryota; kingdom Metazoa; phylum Arthropoda; class Insecta; order Diptera; family Syrphidae; genus Episyrphus; species Episyrphus balteatus. The sequence goes on from NC_079135.1 coordinate 25,734,716, forward strand.
GCACAGAGAAAGAATGATATGATTTATTTGATTTTTTTAAAGGTAAATGCCTACAAGTAGCGGCGCCAACTTGAGAAAAAAAAGTATGATGAGATTTAAGAGTTTTTCTTGCTCGAGTGACGTTATTTGGTCTTGTTGTTCATTTGATTTGATATAGAAGTTAAAAAGGCTATATACAATTATTTTGTTTGTTTTTTTTTTTTTTTTCAATTTGAAAGGTGGAAGAAAAGTCCACTTATATAATCTATTTTTAAATTTTTCAGCGTGAGTGACCTTAATCGTATGATAAAAAAATTTGGATCTTAGCTTAAGTGTGTATATACCCTCGAGTAGGATAGAGATGGCTGTATCGAAGATTGAAAACACTATGTGTGGGAAACAAGCCTCAAGTCCTAAGCATGATTTGTAGGCCTTATTGAACAAGGTTTTATTTATATATTAGTCCATTGAATTTCGGATGTCTCTTAAACGGGCGATGCCAGGAAACTAGTATCATCAATAAATAAACTTCTTATTATAAGAACATCCTGAAGTGAATTTATTTCTGGGTAGAAGTTGTGGTGAATGGAACTTGAAACGAAATCTGTTAATTTTGCTGACCTTGGTTTGTTCTGGCTGGGTTGGTCAAATTGGATCATGCATTGATGTTGAGTTAGTTGTCGTTCCTCATCTGCACCAGTTTGAAATGGTTATTGGTGTTTTTAGCAATTTTCTTTGTCAAGTTTTGACCTTTAACTCTGATCAAGAAAAATATGATACCTAAGGTATATATACGTGAATAAGGACATTTCGTATGCTTTCCTGACAATCAGACCATTGAATGGTTATTCAATTGCTGGTTAAGCCTTTTGATGGAGCAAAAATGGAAAACAATGAATACAAATTTCAGATGCGGTGGTTTTGTGGCGGTGTTGTGGCAGTTTTTTATAGGTGTTGTGGCGGTGTTGTGGTAGTTTTGTGGTGGTGTTGTGGCGGTGCTCTTGCCATGTTTTGCGTTGTTGGACTGAGGTTTCAGTAACGAATGGAATGTCAAGTGCCATTCTCTCCACGTTGGACTTTAAATTCCGTGTGATAACTGTCTTGACCTAATCCAAAAATAAAATAGGTCCGTAAACGGTCTGAGTTTAAAGTTTTTCTTTGAAAAAGTTTGTTGAAAGCTTTAACTTTATCGGCCTGAGTTTTTCCTAAAAGGTTGACCCACAGAAGTTCCTCTTTTGTCTAGTAAGTGGGTGGAGATTTGAATGGAAATTTTTTAGGAGTCTAACGAGGATAATTAGGATACTCTTTGTTTTTGTTCTTCGTTTCTTCGTATTAACCCACTGTCGGCACACGGGTGCAAATTTGACAGGACAAAAATTAAAAGTTGTCACAAAAAAGTGTCTTTATAAGGGTGAAAATAAATTTTTTTGAATTGTGAATACAGTACTCGAATTCCTCGGAATATTCTACATCAATTTTATATATGATTCTTTATAAAATAGTGAGAACGAAAAAAGTTCTAGCGACATGAAAAAGTATAAATCAAATTCGCAAAAAAGAGGTGTGCCTACAGAGGGTTAAAAATAGAAGTTTGTTTTGATCATATATATTTAACTTTTGATAATTTCAAATTGCCCAAAGCAATCAACATTTCAAAGCCCAATTTGAAATTATCAAAAAAAAAAAGAAAAATAAGTTTGTTTTGTTTTTTTTTTTTTATTTAGTAGCAACGATGAAAATAATTATTTTTCCAAAGTCATATCAATAATTCTAAGTTACTTTTCTTTTAGCAGAAATTTGATGGTATCCAAATAATGTGCCATTTTTTGTTCAGTAACTGGAACTTCTTACCTTATTCGTCATCATAAAAAATGTGGCACTTTATGTTAGCTTATAACGTTTTAAAAATGTCGAAAAAAAAATTACAATAACACTGAGCAGAGCTCCAAAAGCATTCAAGCTATACAGGGTGTCCCAAAAGTTAACGTCGAAACGAAAACGGTAGATAGGGTAGGTGGTGACAGTTATCAGAAAAATAATTAAAAAAATCGCAGCCATATATTTTGGGAGTTATGGACATTTGAAAAAAAGTCGAAAAAATGGTCACCCTGTGACGGTTTTTCATGTGCCGTGACTACAAATCTTAATTTTTCTCATTTTTTTCTTTTGTTACGGAACCTTGAATAACCCTGCTATCAAATGCATTTCAGAACCTTTCAGAATACAAAAACTTAAATAATATGGAAAAATTACCTAAAAAAAAGTCGGATTTCTTAAGAAAAAAAAATTTATCTCGGTTATTTTTGGAATATTCCCAACAATGTTGTACCATTTTGAAAAGAGAATTGAACACACCAACTTTTAAGGCAACTTGCCGAAACATCGTAGTGCATTTTTTTTACACTAAGGCTCATTGAATTAGAGTCATGTAAAAAATTTTAGTACTAATTTGGGTAAAAAAGTAATATTTTTTTTAAAACTGATGCAGCTGAGTTAAAATTTTTGAATGCATTTGATAGCAGGGTTATTCAAGGTTCCGTAACAAAAGAAAAAAATGAGAAAAATTAAGATTGGTAGTCACGGCACATGAAAAACCGTCACAGGGTGACCATTTTTTCGACTTTTTTTCAAATGTCCATAACTCCCAAAATATATGGCTGCGATTTTTTTTATTATTTTTCTGATAACTGTCACCACCTACCCTATCTACCCTATCGTTTCGACGTTAACTTTTGGGACACCCTGTATGAAACTTTCAGAAAAATTGAAAAAAAATATTATAAGATAAAAACGGAGCCGTGCAAGTTTTTTTATTTTTATTTTTGCCCCAAACTATAGAAACTTTCCAAATCACTTCAAAACTCAACAAATATTTGAAAAGTTAAGTAGGTACCCTTTTTAAAATAGTACCCAATACAAGCTGGTATACACTAGGGAAACCTGTTGAGGCTTTGCTCTTTATTCTATTCTTTTTAAAGGTTTTAAATTTATGGAAAGTTTGTGTATGTATGCGAACTTAGTATAAAATATTCACCCAATTGCCACATTAGCACAAAAATGTACAAACTTTTACACATCGTGTTAACCGTTCATTTCAAGGTCGTGTCTCTAAAAAAATCAAATTTTACATGTTGCAAACCGATTTGTATATCGACGGTTAAACTTCATAACCTCGTAAGTCGTTTTTGCAAGTTTTTCAGAAATCAAAAAACAAAATGTTGTGTTTCTTGTTTTTGTATGGGATCTATCAATACGAGTGTTTGAATTTTGTCATTTCTGAAAAATGTTCAGAACAACATTGTTAAGCTGAATATACCAAAAGATAGCTCTGAATTTTCTGAATTCTTTGCATTAATAATATTTTTTCGAATTTTTAACTTACGAGGTTATGAAGTTTAACCGTCGATATGTCCTATAAGAACCATGTAAAGTTAGTTCATGACTTAAACGACCGACCATACATTGAAAAACCATCGAAAATTCTAATCAATGTTGGAAAAAAAGGATTTTTTTTAGAAGACATCCAAAATAGATGCATTTCACTCAATTCTTCAACAAGAAACTTCTTTTGTTTTGACGTAAGTTTATTTTTTTTTTTTTCTAAATTTAAAAATAACGAACGAACTTCCTACACACTATACAATTTGTATTGTATATAATTGCGAGATGCAATATTTAAGCAGTCAAAGGGTAAGGCTAAATTTACCAACTCTCAATACGTCTGTATGTTACCTTATAAACAATGCAAATAATTGCGCTGAATTTGATTTGATTTTATTTAGATCCCTGATATTGTTCCACCGAAAAGTTAATTTTGCACAACCTTACCTACACAATTTTCTATTTTCAACTACTCGCTACATGTTCTATAATCCTTGCGTTAAAGGGAAAAGTCTTCATAAATCCGAATGATTTAGAACCAAAATCTGACAAAACCCCGTCAACTAGTTTTGGTTGCAAGCAAACGATATGGTTAAACTGACGTCATCTATGATAAGTATGTATATGGCCTATAATTTGACGTAAAATATACCACCGATTAGAATCCTCAATAATCACGTTAAACTACACCCTTTAGTTTTAATTTTGTAAAGCTTAAATCACCCACATGTAAAATAATAAATTTCGCAACATAAACTGATAAAAAAATGTTCCCCTTTCTAAAACACACTGCAGTCTTGTATCAAATAGAAATCTATTTTCTATTGATAAATCATAATCGAAACCAACAAACAGCACGTTTAATGCACTGCGTTGCGTTACGTTATAAAAGTATACAGCCTGGGATTCGCAAAAATCATATAACACACCACATGATATCCTTTTTACAATGATTAAATGTCGATCCAAACGTGACTATTTTTTGAAGCAACAACTATACTACTATGCTCACTATTTGAATGAATATACATACATAAATCAGTCCAGGATACTATACTACATAGAATCCTAAACCTTCACCTAATACTATTCTCCAAAGTACCTATTATGTTTTAGAATTGTGTTGTGAAAATGAGATAAAATTCCTTTTTTTAGATTCCAACAAATATTGACCGAGGCAATATTTTGTTGTAGTATCTAATCTCGTATATCTTTACGAGTACTAAATATAGTTTTGTTATTGTGTAACAAAATTGTGAAAAGAGAATCCTGCCTTTTACACACACACACAAAATCGTTGCACAATAAATTTCCCTATACAAGTTTTATCACCATTTTAGTTTTGTGTGTACATCCTTTTCGTTTTGATAAAGATACCAACCACTAACAAACATTTCATTGGAAAGGGAGTAGATGTATTATTCTAAATTCCTTGATGAGTGACATTTATATTCCTGATGATTATGAAGGACTTTGGATGTATTCTTGTTTTATTTTTCTTGGAAATTTCTTTGTATGAAAATTGTTCAATTATTGTCAACTCGTTTGAGAATGATGAACTAACGGGAATTGGACGCTGCCGATTTCTTGTAATCCAATCAAATAAGCTTTGTTTTTTTTTTTTGTAGTGTAAGAGATAAATTATTACTTGGAAGCTGGAATGACCATAACCAGGAAAAATGAAACTGGGCACATATATTATTATTTTACTAGCATAATTTCAAAGACTTCATAAATTCGGAACTATCTTTCATTTGTGTCCTTCTACTACACTAGCCCAAAAAATTAAGGGAACAAAAAAAAATCGTGATTTTTTTAGTGATTTTCGATAGGCTGTATCTCAGTAATAAATGACCGCATCGTGATAAAATAAAAAGGATGTGAAAGCTCTATTCTTCTAGTTTTAGGATTAAATATTAAATTATTTTATTTCTAACAGTAAAATAGCAAAATTGTTGCAAATGTTCAAAAACCAAAATTTTCTAATTTTTTTATGTTTTTACTTCTCTCGTAAGGAAGTGGGAAAATTTTTTTCTGATAAAATGATTATTATTTTTAGAAAGGCTTTTTATTTGGCTTTAGAATTCCTTTTGTTTCAAACTTCTACGATTTTTTTTACACTGCAATATCAGTCATCAAACCAAAAACCATACTTTTGACTTTGACTGTCAATATCTGAACAACGGATAACTAAACAGAAAATTTAAGGACACATTTAAAAACTTCATTCAATTCTCTACAAAGAAAATAAGTTTTTTTTGTAAAAAAAAATGTTTTCTTATTTTTGAGATTAATTTAGGAAAGCTATCAAAATAGGCATTTTTACGGTTTTTTAGAAAATGTACCGCTATTTAATTTCTATGGGTGAAAAGATTAAACTGAGGCTTAATTATTGAAGCTTAATATACCTGGAATTAATATGCAAAGTTTCAGGCTTATTCATCAAGCAGTTTTTCTGTTGTGAAGGTTTGAACATTTGAGATGAAGTAAAACACCATATTTCTGCAGTTCTAAATGACTTACTTCTTGTTACTTTTTTATGAGCAAAATCAATTTTTATTGAGTTTATTTGAACATTTTATTGATAAATATCGTTTAAATTATAGATAAACCAAAGAAAAACAAAAAAAATTTCAAAATTAGGAAAAATAGAGTCATTTGGGGTAAGATCGCGCAGTGGGTAAGAGCGCGCACTGCTTATTTCTCGAGTTGTGTCCAAAAAAAAACTAAAACTGAAAATGAGGAAATCAGCGCTTAGTAAGACGTCAATAAGTGATAACCTTCGGGAGTGTGTGCTCAGCTCCATTTTATTTTAAAACAGGCTTGAAAAAATATGACTAAAAACAAAAAAGAAAAAGTTGTGCGGGAAAAGTGTGTGGCGTCGGCGTGGGAGCATTTTATACCGAAAGTAGCATATATTTTTGAATTGTGCCTATTTATATTTGATTTAAGTCAAAAATTTGTTAGACTTTCCTATATTTTATAATAAATTTGATAAATAGAAAAAAAAGTACCTTTGTGGGTAAAATCGCGCAGTCCTTTTGTGGGTAAGAGCGCGCACTTCTTCCCATATTAAACTTTTCTTTTTTCAACAAGACAGAGAAATGTCAAACTTGAATCTTGAGAAACGAAGGCTTTTATTCCTTAATTTCAAAAAAGAAAGGCAGTTTTCTTTTAATTTAATTAGAAATATTATTTTGTTTGTTTTATTTTGTAAATAAAGTTTAAGTTTTTGTATTTGAACTTAATTTGTTTTTTCTTTTATATTTTCATTAATTTTAGTGAAAACTTGGAAGTTTTGAAACAAAGTTTTGTTTAACTAAGTATAACATAAAGTTTTTAGAAATTTAGTTCACGTAAACTGTCAAGATTCCTATTAAAACTATGTGCGCGCTCTTACCCAAGATTTTGCGCGATCTTACCCTGACTTTGGGGTAAGAGTGCACACATTGACTTCATTTGGTTTTTATTTATAATCATATGAAATATTTAAACTAAAAAACTTTTTTTTTGTGTTTTCTTGTTCCCAAAATATAGGTTTATCAAACGTAAAAAACTTTATTCTGATATCTCTTATAGAATCTTCACAATTTTGCCTTAAAGTGAAAAGTGCGCGCACTTACCCCAACTGACTCTATCCAAAAATGGTATAAAAAGCTTTTTTTCAAAATTTAAGTTTTTTTGAAAACTTTTGATTTTTTCTTGGTTTATCTTAAATTTAAACGATATTTATCAATAAAATGTTCAAATAAACTCAATAAAAATTGATTTTGCTCATAAAAAAGTAACAAGAAGTAAGTCATTTAGAACTGCAGAAATATGGTGTTTTACTTCATCTCAAATGTTCAAACCTTCACAACAGAAAAACTGCTTGATGAATAAGCCTGAAACTTTGCATATTAATTCCAGGTATATTAAGCTTCAATAATTAAGCCTCAGTTTAATCTTTTCACCCATAGAAATTAAATAGCGGTACATTTTCTAAAAAACCGTAAAAATGCCTATTTTGATAGCTTTCCTAAATTAATCTCAAAAATAAGAAAACATTTTTTTTTACAAAAAAAACTTATTTTCTTTGTAGAGAATTGAATGAAGTTTTTAAATGTGTCCTTAAATTTTCTGTTTAGTTATCCGTTGTTCAGATATTGACAGTCAAAGTCAAAAGTATGGTTTTTGGTTTGATGACTGATATTGCAGTGTAAAAAAAATCGTAGAAGTTTGAAACAAAAGGAATTCTAAAGCCAAATAAAAAGCCTTTCTAAAAATAATAATCATTTTATCAGAAAAAATTTTCCCACTTCCTTACGAGAGAAGTAAAAACATAAAATAATTAGAAAATTTTGGTTTTTGAACATTTGCAACAATTTTGCTATTTTACCGTTAGAAATAAAATAATTTAATATTTAATCCTAAAACTAGAAGAATAGAGCTTTCACATCCTTTTTATTTTATCACGATGCGGTAATTTTTACTGAGATACAGCCTATCGAAAATCACTAAAAAAATCACGATTTTTTTTTGTTCCCTTAATTTTTTGGGCTAGTGTATTATTATAAAAACCGGATGAAAGCCACTGTAATGCCATCCTTAAAAACGACAACGTTCCTTAGCAGTTTTCGGTAGATAAATATTTCAGAATTATTTCTTGAACCTTTTCTTTAAAACTTCGGTTTAATTAACTTGTATTATACACCCCTTACAGATTACTGAGAATACCCTTTTTATAACTAACCATGTACGGATTTTGACTTAAAACGAAATTCAAAAGCTGGATAAAATCGAAATTAATTTAATATATAATTATAATAATTTTAATTAATATTAATTTTTAATATATTTTTTTTTTCAATTACCTAAATAAGTTCCACATACGCCCCAGTGACCCTCTAAAAATATAAAAAAAAATAAGTGCAGTCAAAACTAGAGCTGTAGCATATCGTATGTATTCGTTACTAAAATGCGGGTATTCACTTCAGTAACGAGTAACGAAACGTTACTTTCTAAACAGTATCGTTACTCGTATGTTTCGTTACTGGGTACTGAAGTAACGAAACATACGAAACGTACGAGATACGAAACATACGAGTAACGACGCGATTCAAGTTCCAATACTAAATCCGATGTAAGAGATACGAAATGAAGTGATACACTCAATTTGTCGAATTTCGCATCTCGTATCGGTATCGTAACCATAGTCAGAATGCTAACTGCAGATAATTTTCTGGAGATAACTTTTGTCTCGATTAAAACAGTAGTGCCATGGTTCAATAAAATCATTGTGTTATCGATAATTTATACAGAAATATCAAAATAGACGTTTTTGTATTTTCTCTATTTGGCCGAAATATGTATATCCACGACGCAACTAATCTGTTTATGGCCTTGGTGTTAATGGTATTGATATTTAGCTTAAGAATGTACAAAAGTTTTTTGGTTTTTTAAAAAATTAATTTATTTTCGGTGCAAAATTTTCAACACAAAAAAAAAGCAGAGAAAACGATTTTTAAAAATCACTCTCAATAGAAAAAATAAATTAAAAATTATTCGACATGGTTGTATTGAAGTGTTAATATTTCGAGATCTGCGCGTTGCACTTTTGAAATAAAGGTCTCTAAAGAATTGTTATAAGATTACTGAAAGAATACAAACAAAAAATTACCAAAGTTTTGACTAAAAATTTGGAAAAAAATCAAAAAAGTTTCCACGTTTGATTAAAAAAAAAACGAAAAAAATTCAATATAGCTACCTTTAAACTCTTATTACATGAGAACGCCGCAATTAATTTTAATGTTTATGACCTTAAAATGTAGCTTACATTATAGAAATTGTTTTTGGTTTTTTTCAAAAAAAAAAAATTTTACACCCTTATACCAATGTACGAAACATACTTAAAATACCAAACATACAAAACGTATCAAATACATGAAATATACGAAATGTACGAAACACACGAAGCATGCGAAAGTAACGAAAGTAACGAAACATGCGAAACACACGAAACATACGAAATATGCGAAAAATGCGAAACATACGAAAGTAACGAGTAACGATATTATTGATGCGGGTACTAGTATCAAAAGTAACGTATACATGCGGGTACTCATTTTGTCGTTACTTTTACAGCCCTAGTCAAAACTATGAAAACTTTTATCAAAATTTTACGCTTTTAATTACTTAATGGTAAATACAAATTTTTATAAAAGACCACTAAATCATAAAATATTTTGAAAACATTGAAGAAAAGAAAACCAAAACCAAAAAATCTTAAATAGAGTTTCAATTTATTTTTATTTTTTACAACTCCAATACGACAAATTAAAAATAGAGCACCAAAAATTAAATGAAAACTACAAAAGTATATATTTTTTGTATCCCTTATTTTTTGTTTTTGCATTTTTATTTAGTGCATTGTGCATAATATGCTCAAAGTTCTTTTGGGAAAACATTTTTAATTTTTCCCTTGAAAAATACGCTTCTAGTAAGACTTTACGAGTATTTGTTTTTACATGGTATTCCGAGAAACGCTACTATCACACACTTTCGTTGACATGAGTTTTCATCATTACTTAAGTTTTAAGCTTTTTCTTACATTCCACGATATTGTCCACAATAAGTGGTTATATAAGTGCAATGCTTCAATCTGCAAATAAACAAAGAGGATTAAAATTAATAATACCACGTTTCTCTTGCAGCATAACCGAATGTACCATTTACTTATATGCAATACGTTTGTGAAACTTTAGAACGGGTCGTTATTCTGTATTCCTAAATTCTGTATGACCAAAATTCTGTTTTCAAAATTCTGGAAATCCATTACTTTGCTTTTTGGAATTATGTATATTCCACACCTATACCTTTTTGTCTTTCCTGTTAAACAATTTGTATTCAATTAAAAAATTAAGTACAAAAGTGTATATAAGAGCCGATTGGTAAAACGCAAGTTAAGGATTAATGTTCTACATAAAGCCTCATATGACAGTTTTCGCAGAGGAAAAATTTGAAAATAAGAGATTATGTTTTACATACATAAATATTTAAGTTTCATTTCAGACCTTACAAAAAAAGACAAAAACAAATAAAAAATAACAAAAAAACAAAATGGTGAAATATATAATGAAGATTCTTGGTTAAATCAAATATTACCACCTAGTATTTTGGTATTCAAGGTATGTCATTCAAATTCAATCCAATAGCTGTAAGTCATATGCAAATTAATTAGGGAGGTACTTTACTTCAACAATTTCTTCAAAGAAAATACCAAATATTTGTACTCCTAAATTCTGTAAATGATAAAAGAAAAATTGTTTTGATAATCAAAAAAAGTGCGCACTTTTTTTCATTATCAAAACAATTTTTCTTTTATCATTTAGGTACAGAATTTAGGAATACAGAATTTTAAAATACAAAATTTTGAATTTACAGCATTTTAAAATACAGAATTTTGTAATACAGAATTTTGGAATCCAAATTTTGGCACATACAGAATTTCGACCCCAACCCGTGAAACTTACTCACAATCGAACTACTCTCTACTCCTGGCTTAATGGTTAGTTAAAAGTTTTTAGTTCAAGTTCAATCCATATAATAATAATGGAGAAGTGTATCTTAAGCCTGTATGATACTTCTTTTTTTCTTAATTTTAATAATTTAAAAAAGAAAACAGAGCAGTACTACATTTTCTGCAAACAAAATCACTTGAAGAGTGAGTACTAAAAAAGAAAATAAGTTTTCCTTTTTACTGACTTCAAAAAAGGAAGAGGTATTCAATTCGTCTGTATTTTTACTTGCGATATAGGTACAATATATCAAGTTATGCATTCGTACAAAAAAAAAGTTGAGATAACATTTTTCCATGACATTACGATGGTAGACAATGCCAAAAAAGTGGGTCCCGGAAGTCCGTCTGTCAGTCTGTCTGTCAGTCTGTCTGTCTGTCTGTCTGTCTGTATAAGGAGCTACAGCCTTAACGGATGGACCGATTAATGCCAAACTTGGTATGTAGCGTTATTTGGCGACTCTCCAGAGGGGTTTTTGGAATTAATTTTTTTGGACCAAAAATAACGGTACTTGTCATATACCGATTTAAGTAAAATTGAAATATCTCAAAAACGGCTCTAACGATTTTGTTTAAAAAATTCAAATGTTAGTTTTTAGCTAAGGTCTATCTTCTAATGAAAAATTTTTTTTTTGAAAATCATTATTAACGGTACCTGCCATAGAACCGTTTTTTTAAAATCCGATTATCTCCGAAACTGCTTATTCAATTTCAACCAAACTTTTTGCGAAGAAGCATTTATATAATTTAAATTTAAGCCAAAAATAAGATTTTGAAAAAAATAATTTTTGGATTTTTAAAAAAATTTTGAAATTTTTTTTTTGAAAAATCAAATTTTCGAAAACGGGACATTGAATTTTTTTGAAATTTTGTTTTTAGATGTTGATTAGTGATTTCTAAAGAATGGCATACCAATTTTATTTTAAAACTTTTTTTCCAAAAAATTATTTATAAAAAATTAGTTTTTTAAAAAACGGCTCTAACGATTTTTAAAATTTTTTTTCTAAAAATGCATCTTAATATATCAATCAAAACTGCATACTTGTTTTGGAGGGCAACTTAATTTCAGATTTTATTTTATTTTTTTTTTAACGAATTTTATTTCTTTTTCCAAATTTCTATATAAAAAGTCTTAAAAATTTAAGCAACTTTAACTCTAAGAGCAAGTTCGTGCGACCCAGTCGTGCATTTTATTTTTTTATGTTTGTTACCTCATAACTTTGGACTGAGTGAACCAATTTTGATAATTCTTTTTGTATTGGAAAGCTGCTGGCTGCAGTGTGGTCCCATTTTAATTTCGTTTACTTTTAGCCATAGGAATTATTTTAAAAACTATAAAAAGCAGTTTTGATGCATGGAAGTCGGTTTTGTTTTTTTGCTAAAAATGATTATTTCAGTCATTTTTGTTTGTTTATTTGTCATTTTATTACGTATAAAATATTTGGATCTGTTTATAAAAATATATAAGAAAATTTAAATTCTGTGCGTGGTGAATTTAAATCTTGTTGCTTTCGTTTTTCAAAGAGGAAAAAAAGAAGTTAAGCTGCATATATATTTGTGTAAGAGCGAAAATGTTTTTTTTTTTCATTAATTGACATTTTGTTTTTTGATTTTTTCAAATTATTTGAAATGTGATAATGTGAGAGTAAAAAAAGTAAATTTGTTTCGGTAAAAAAAGCTTCCTGTCTTCTTCACACAATCGTCAGATTTTTTGTATTAAAAATACGAAAAAAAAAAAAGAATTATCATACGGGCTTTCGTCCTTTCTTGGAAACTAAAAACACAAACACAAGAGTTCCTTGATTTTCCGTGAAATCTTCACTCCACAAAATTTATTTATTTGTATGTACTATATAGTTTTGAAGAGATTCAATCTAAAAATAATTCATCAAAATGAGTTAACCACAAACTAAATATGTTAATCAGCGCAGCGGTTATGTGTTATATTTTTCCAAGAAAATCTTTATATTCCTTTGAAGTACTTTTCAATGAAAACTTATGTATATTTCCATGAACAACAACAATATACAGTTAAATCCTTCATAATAATCGAGAATAAAAATGTCACTCATCAAGGAAAAGAAACTTTGAATAATATTTCCTTCTTTAGAAATTTTTCATGGTCATATCTTAGATTGAAATGAAGGATGTACACAAAATAACTAAATGGTGATAAAATTTGTAGAGACATTTATTGTGCAACGGATTTGTGTGTGTTTGTGTGAAAGGCAGGACATCTTTACAAATTGTTATATAATAAGCAAACTATATTTAGTAAAAGAAATACAAGATTAGAAATGCTTACTACCAATGGCTCGGTCAATATTCGATCTAAAAAAAGAAATTTTATCCCATTTTTACAAAGACAATATTCAAAAGCATAATATACATAGAGGAAAATAGTTGTGAAGGTTTAGAAAGGATTGTAGATAAACTGACTGACTTATGTATTCATGCAAATTGTTAGCATAGGGTAGTATTTGTTGCTTTAAAAAAAAGTCACGTTTGAAATTGACATTTAATCATTGCAAAAAAGGATATCATGTGAAGTGTTATATGATTTTTGAAAATCTCAGGCGGTTAACTCGTATAACATAATCCCAAGCAGTGTAGTAAACGTGCTTTTTGCTGGTTAGAAAATGGATTATATTATTGGAAAATCAAATATTTGGTATTAAATGAGACTAAAGTAATGTTTAGTGGGTAGTATTTAGAGAGGGAATTATTTTTCCTAGTGGTATATGTAACAATCCAGTCGGTTATTTGTTCTAAGATTAGATGAGGTTGGGTTAGGATTTAAGTCTGGTTGGTTGGAATGTAGGCGTTATTCCAGAATATAGCAATAGGAATTAGTATGTATTTGTACATGTTAGCAAAATAACACAATAAAAAAAGCTCAAAAAGTATTAGGTAGCATACAAAGTTTTTCGTTCGTTCGTTTTTGAGATTGGGTGTATTCTGCATTAAACTATTCTTTTTTGATTTCTATGCGTCCTTTTTTTGACTTTAAGAAACCCATTTATCTCTGTTCTTATCATCTTTTTGATTGGTTTGAATCGAAGTAAAGAATTTATTATAGTGAATAAACTTTGTTTTCTTTATATGTACATGTCTCACAGAGTAAATCCATTCACTATGCCACAAAACCAAATAAATAAAATAATACATTTTTGTTCGCCTTTGGCGTTATAGATTTTATCTTTTTGTTTTGTGTGTTGAGGAAACATAACATCATGAGCTTATCCTTTACTCATTTATCGATTTCTAAGGGTCAAGAAACTTTGCCATAACAAGAACGAAAAAAAGTTTTTTTTTTGATTGATATGCAGACATCCCTTTCCTCTTATTAATTAACTTGGTATATGTGTTATTCAATCATTTGTATCTCGATTTGATTTCTACATCTATCAATATTTCCAATGTATTGTGACATCGTTTGCTAAAAAAGAGTTCATACTTTTATATGGACTCGAATAAATTTGATTTGACTTCGTAGAAGATCAAAAAATGTAGAAAGAAGTTTTTAAATTGAACAATATGCAGCTTTTTTTTAACTACCATCAGTTTCAAGTTTCATCTTGACATTGTCCCAATTTTATATCAACTTTTCTGACGGACAGTTGTTTTGTTAAAACAATACCTAACGAAAACACCATTTTATTAAAAATTTAGGTTATAGTTTTTTTTTGGAAATTTTACTTTAAGAACATAATCTATTATATATATTAAAGTTTGGTTTTGTGTACGTTCGCTAACCGGCCACACAGACTGACTCATTTTCTTAATTTTTTTTTGAAATCAAAGAGGCATAAGAGGAGAAGGCTTAAGGCAAACAAAATTCAAGATTTTATAGGGTAAATAGGGGTAACACGACATTGAAAAAAGAGGCTATTTTCTAAACGGTAAGTCGTAAAGAGTTGACTTTTTTTTTAAATGATAGACAAATTTATTCAATTGAGTTAAAAAAGGTATTGAAAAAATTCAAAAAAATTTCAAAACCAAGTTGTGAGGGTTTTTTTGCAGTCATAGACCTTCGACAAAAGACTAATTAGAGGTACGCAAAATTTTGCACAGAAATTTGAGTTACACCATAAGAAAGATATTTAAAAAAAAAATTAGGGGTCTAAAACGAATTTTTTTCATAGGCCCTGTATTTTGAAATAAAAATTTTTGAAAAACAACCTAATTTTTAGGGACATTTTATAGGAAACATAGGTTTTAATCATGCGCATGCATGTACAAAATTTTGAATTTTTAAATCGATTTTTGACCGAATAACGGGAAAAACAATTTTTTTTTGTCCGAAAGTTTTTTGGCCGTTTTTAACAGTTTTTTATTTTTATCTTTTTTTCTTCAATAGATAAATGAATGAAATTTACAGTGTAGATAGATAATGGGCAAGACTATATTTGTACATAGTTTCAATTAATTTTGTAATGACAAATTTGAAATAACGGTAAAATAAAACTCTATTTTTCAACACGTTACATCTTTTGATCTGGAGCTTACAAAAATTTGATTTATCTTTATTGAGCATAATATATAATATTACCTTTCATTTGATATATCACACATAACGCTACATTGACTACAAGCTTCACAATGGTAAATTAAAAAACTTAAAAAACGTTTTTAACATAGGCCACTTTTTTTTAAATTTTAAAAGTGAATATTTTTAAATTAATTGGACGAACTTTTCAAGTTTTGATTTCCT